>NC_139004.1:67507444-68107444 GCF_964374135.1 Grampus griseus | reverse complement strand
GAAGAAGAGGATCTGGGTGCGGACGGCCACGGGAATGTACTCCATGCGCGTGAGGTCAATGTCCTTCTCTGTCTGCTCTGCAATCCTGACCTTGGCCTGGGGGTGCAGTACAGGGGGTGCTGGTCAGGCCCAGGTAGGTTGTCAAAGGGCACCAGGCAGAGGTGGGTGGCGATAGGGGGCAGGCCTGGGGCAGGTGGGGAGAGGCAGGCAGGGGTGGGCCGGCAGTTGCTGACCTGGATCTCAGCAGCCTTCAACTTGGAAGCCTCCAGCACCTTGATGAGCTCCACGTCATCCACAGGGTTGCCCTCAGAGGAGCTGAGCCGGTACAGGATCTGGTCTTCAATGTCCTTCAGCTCCTGGCGCATCTTGGCATTATTGACAATCAGCTGGTTCTTGGCTTCCTCAAGGTCAGGCCGCTCCTCAGCCACTACCTGGCCCAGCAGCTGGTCCTCTAGGCCACTGCCAGGGGTAGGGGACATTATGTCTGTGACACCTGGTGGGCCCTGGAGGGCCAGCCTTGAGCCTGCTGACCTATGTACCTGTGCTCCTGGGGCTCCAAAGAGCCTAGCATCCCTGTTGGTGTCAGCCTGGGAGGCCTGGCCTCTGTCTCAGGCTGCAGGGCTAAGGCAGAGCCTGGCTTCAAAGTGACCAGTTCTCAGCGAGACCTCAGGTGGCAGCTTGGAATCCCAGCAGGGGCCAGGCAGTTGAACATGTGAGTTGCTGGGGTCTGAAAAACTCCCTCTCAGCAGGAGGGGGCTGGGGGTGATGGGGAGGGACAGGACTTAAGGATGTTTTCACCCCCTTGTCTGTGGAGAGGTTCATAGTGGCCACTGGCATGGAGGCCTTAGCACTCTCTGTGGGTGGTCAGCAAAAGCTATAGTGCCTGGGCTTAGGGCAGCAAGGGCAGGAAATGGCTTGGGTGCAGGGAGCCAGAGTATGCCCCCCACAGGGCTCCAGGACAGCTCTAGGGGTGAGTACACAAGGGCTCAGCAAGGGCTGTGGGGAAAGGGTATCCGGATGAGGTGGGGCTAGTGCTGGCCAGGCAGGCTGGGGGAGGGGTTCCTGACCAGGGATCAGGATGATCTGAGGGTGGGGTTTCTCAGGTGGAAACAGTGGCAAGTAAAGCGAGTTCGTGGAGGGGCTAGAAAGACCTGAAATGCAGAGTGCCTGGGAGGAAGCTGGCGGGGCCTCAGGGGGAAACCCACTGAGTCTCTGCCTGGGGGTGGGAGGAGGCAGCCAGGCAGGCTGAGGCAGAGCTGATGCTGGGGGTCCCAGGGACCAAGGGCTTACCTGGGAGACAGGGTGAAGTTGATGAGGGTGAGCTTGGTGGAGATCTCGGGCGTGTAGTGTGGGTTGGGCAGCTTGGTGGTGATGTACATCCTGAAGTCCTCGTGGTAGGGGATCACCGTGTCTCCCAGCTTCAGCACCTTGTTCCCCTGCTGCTTGTATGTCTGTGGCAGGTGGGATGGGCAAGCGCTGTGGCTTGGGCTTCACCAGTGAGGCAGGGGAAGGGGGCCGCCCCCACCCCCACTGCTGCAGGCCCACCTGCTTGAGCAGCACGGGCTCCAGGGCGGGATCCAGCTCCTCGCCCACGTTCTCTAGAAGGCAGGGCTTGCCAAAGCGGATGGCATTCTCCATGCTGCGCAGGAAGTCGCGGTCGCTCAGCTTGAACACGTCCAGCCCGCTGTCCTTCTCCTGTGGGCACAGGGGGCGGGTGGGGGCCGCGGGAGCTGAGAACCAGCCTGAGGCTCAGCTACTCCCCCTGCACCTGCTAAGCCCCGCTGGGTGGGGTGGTGGCACCCGGTGGGTAGGCTCACCATGTTCTTGATCCATTTGTTAGCCTGGCTCTGAGGGTCAATGAAGTGGGTCCAGCGCTGGGAGAACTGGTTGATGACCCCATTCTCCACTGACAGTGTGTCGTTGGGGAGGCCAGCAACCTGTGGGGGACCGGGCTGGGTCGGGGGTCTCACACAGCAGGCTCAGCTGGGACATCAGCCACTCCCAACCTTGTGCTTTGGCTGTGTTTCCCTTCTCCTTACTGCACCCTCTTGAGGGTGAAGGGCAGTCCTGAGGTCTCAGCCCCCAGGACTGGTCTCCCTCCTATTGGCTGGCTCCCGACACCCTCCTTCGCTGGGCCAGTCGTTCCTCATGCCTGTTGAGTCCTTGCTCAGTCAGACCATCTTCACGGAGCCAGTAAAGCCCATCAGCCCTCCCGGACTGTGTTCACGCTTAGCCTCTGCCTGAGCCTCTTGGTTCTCTCCTTGCGCCAACTCTACCTGTCCTCCAGGGTCTAGCTCAGACACGACCTTGTAACCCTCACTCTGGACACTGCTCTCCCACCCCACCCCCACTCTCATAAGCACCCCTTGACCTCT
Source organism: Grampus griseus (assembly GCF_964374135.1). Classification (NCBI taxonomy): domain Eukaryota; kingdom Metazoa; phylum Chordata; class Mammalia; order Artiodactyla; family Delphinidae; genus Grampus; species Grampus griseus. The sequence goes on along the minus strand of NC_139004.1, from coordinate 68,105,069 downwards.
CTGCCCACAGTTAGCCAGCATCTGTACCACTCGCTCGGCTTTCTCCTCTCCTACCCACCAGCCTCTGACTGGCCCCGGGCGGGCTCAGGAGACGCATCTCTAAGCAGACCCAGGAAAGAGGGTGGGAGGGAGGCAGGAGGCTCCTGGCCCAGCCCGACCACACTGCAGGCCCAGCCCAGTTGCTCCAGCCCCCCAGGGTGGGCACCTGCCACGAGCGGATCTTCACGGGGTTCCCCAGAGTCCCGATTAGCGTGGGCTCGGAGGTGTGTGGGACATGGTGAGTCGTGAGCTGCTTGACCCAGCTGTCGTAGAGCACCGTGCGGTACTGGCCCTGGGGAGATGCCAGGCTCAGGGCCACCCCACTGAGACAGCCACGATGCCCTCCCACTTCCCCCTGCACCCCAACGCTCAGCAGTTGTGCAGAGGTCAGAGCTCAGACATGGAGACAGAGGCCTGAGCTCTAGCCCCACTTTGGGGAACATCCTTGGCCTCCACAATCCTCAGCCCCTTATCTGTGGAACCAGCATAAGAACAACAATGCCCACCCATCAGGGCAGCTGTGAGGATTGAATGAGAGGCACACAGCAAGCACGGCAGTGTGAACTCACACTTCCCTCTAGAAGGCCAGCCCCACCGGAGCAGGTTTTCTGGCTGTTTTGTGAGCTGCCATATCCCCAGTGCCTGGAACAGCACCTGGCTCAGACGGGGCGCCTGAGAAGTGCTTGTTGAATGAGTGAGAGAAGAGCCGCCCCTCAGGCCACCCCTCATGGAGGTGAGGCCTCAAGGCGGGGCCGGGGGTTCCTTACCGTGAAGGGGCCCAGATAGGCCACAAAGCCTGCAGCCACCAGCACGTCCCCGAAGATGTTGTCGAGCGTGTGTTCCAGGTTCTCCACCGTATCCTGCCAGCGCACCCTCTCGTCCGACAGCCCGTTGATGAGCTGCAAGGACAGCCCATGGGGTGGGTTCTGGGAGGCTGGGCCAGGGGCCTGGGTGACCCTGCCTGGCGCAGTCCCCGAGGTGGCCGGTGTGGGGGGTGTGGACAGCCACCCTGGGACCCCCCCCTACCACCCGGGCCCTTCCAGCCTGTCGGGGGCAGGCCACACCACAGGCCCTCACACCTTGTCGGCGCGGCCCAGCCGCTGCTCGCACTGCTCACACTTCAGCTCCAGTTCCTCCTTCTTGGCAATGCAGTCTCGGTACTTGGCCTGCATCGTGGCAATGCCATCCTCCACCTTGTGCAGGCGCTGCTTCGCCTCCTCCAGGATCCTCTGTGTCACCTCCAGGTCGTCCTGGGCCTCCCGCAGGGCTTGCTGCGGGCAGAGGGCGCAGGACCAGCTTTCCTGGTGCCCAGAGGAGCCCACGCCCTCTCCCCTGCCCCCTAGGTCTACCCAGCCCTCACCCGCTTGGGCTCCACGGCCTTGGCCACGAAGTGGTACTTGTGCATGGCGCGCACCCACTGGCAGATGGAGGTGCAGGCCTTGGACACCTTGGCGATGGCGGCCGGCTGGAACTCTTCATTGTCGATGTATGGCTGGATGGCTTTGATCACCGCCTCCCCAATGTTGTCCTGGGGATGGGAACCATGGGCTCAGGGGGCTGCTTCCCAGGGAGGACAGAGAAGGCTCTGCAGGGCTGAGGGGCATCCTGCTCCTGCCGCTATGCCCCGTGTAGGCCTCAGTACAGGTGTCCTCCCTAGGGAATAGACACAACCCACAAAAGCTGGCCAGAAGAGGATCTTCTGTATTCTAAGATTTCAAATAACATGATCAGAGATTTTTCTTTCTCAAGAAATGACACAACCTCAAGATCTGATAATACAGGGACTTCCCTGGTGGTCCAGAGGGTAAGCCTCCGCGCTCCCAATGCAGGGGGCCCGGGTTTAATCCCTGGTCAGGGAATCAGATCGCGCATGCATGCCGCAACTAAGAAGTCCACACGCCACAACTAAAAAGATCCCGCATGCCGCAACGAAGGTCCCGCGTGCCGCAACTAAGACCCGGCGCAGCCTAAATAAATAAATAAATATTAAAAATTTAAAAAATGAAGACCTGATAATATGCAGGCCCCATTTAAAACCCATTTAGAGACAAGGGCTCCTTCTTGGCTGATGTGGAGACGAGTGAGTGGTTCTGATGCCCAACCCGGCTCATGTTCAAATGTAATAATCCCTACCCCAAGAGCTCACCATACTCTTGGAGCACTTGTCCTACCCTGGGAGAATCCAGCTCTGTAATTCAGGATGAGCCCAGGAATCTGTACTGTTCATGAGCTCCCAGAGGTCAGAGCTTGGGACCAGGGGAACCTGAGTGCTGGCCGTGAGCCTCCTGATTTGGGCTCAGTTAGAGGGATGGGGAAGCCCATAGAGTCCAGCTGTCACTGAGATGAGCCATTGCCTCTGCCCTCCCAGTGCAGTCTGGGACGTGCCCAGGGCTCCAACACTGACACATGGTGGGGGAGGGGGGGAGCGGCCCGCGTGGGACTAATTTCTGGGCTGGAAAGGGGCCCTCCAAGAGGGCTGCAGGCTCCAGGCTGACCTAACCCTAAGCAGCCCCATGAGAGAGCATGCCCATGGATACTGAGAACCCCAGATAGACAGGAAGGCAGAGAAATCCAGAGACAGACAGGCACTAAACCTCAGGTGTTAAGGCTGAGGGAGAGGCGATGATTGAGCAGCCAGGGAAGGTCTTGGCCAGCGCCATGGGGGTTTCAGGAAAAAAAGAGCAGGAGAGAGAATCTCCAGGCTGCGGAGCCTTGGAGTGACTGTGGGTGATGTCCTATGGGCATAGGAGCCTTCCCAGGTCCTGATTTCCTCAACACCCATCTGTTGGTCGGTCCGTCTGTTTCCCCCACCAGCTGGAGAGCTCCTCTGTGCCAGGATCTGGTCCCATCAGCTCTGTGGCCACAGGGCTGTGTGTGTTGCAGGCAGAGTGAGATAGGATGGAGGCCCCAGCGCTGGTGGCGGGGAGGGGGCCGGTTCCTCTCCTCACTTCTCTGCCCAGCTGGGTCCTGCCCTCACTCACTCCCAGCTGGTTGGGTGCCTGGCACGCTCACCTTGTCAAACTTGAGGAGGCTCTCCAGGAAGCGGCCAGGGTCTTGCAGCAGCCCCTTGCCTGGCTCCCAGTAGTCATCCACCTTGGAGCCAGGCTTCTCTCCAGGGACCTTCTTGGGCTTGATGCCCTTCATGATGCACACAGCTTCTATGACCAGCTTCACGCCTGGGGGTGGCCGCTGCATGGCACGCACCTGTGGGCCAGGCCAAGAGTGGGGAAGGGGGAGGTCCATCACGGAGTGGTACGGTACCTCCAGGCAGGGACAGCCACCAGACAGGGTGGGCCCCACCAGCCAAGTCCCTACCACTACAGACCAAGGGCACACCCGGGGATCCCCCAAGGTCTGCCTTAGCCTATGGCAACTACTGCTCCCCCATATACCCAGGCCTGGCCACGAGGTCCTGTACGCTCATTTCTCAAGGCCCAAAGCCCTCCTCATGCACCTGCCCGGGCCCTGGGGGCTGATACAAGGAGGTAAGGGCAGGCAGCTGGATTCAAGCCCTAGTTCTGCCCTCATCTCTTGACATATGACCCTCAAGGGATGTGTAGACGGAGGGCCTAGGGGCCAGGACCCAAGAGGGCTCCAGGGAGGGATGTCAAGAAAAGCCTGGGAGGTGCCTAGCCACCCACCTCGGTCACATCATTCTTGTTGAGGTTGCGCAAACTGGCCAGGGCTGCATCCAGGGTGGGCAGAGCCTCATCCAGATCCTTCTGGGCATCGTCAGCAATACCTTGTGCCTTCCTGGCCTTCTCATTGGCCTTGATCTCCTCTGCTTGCACTGAATTCCGGGACTCCTCAGCAATGGTTGTGTCCACCTAGGGACCAGAAGTAGGGAGGGCCCAGGGATGGCCCGTGTCAGGGACAGGTGTGCCCTCCTCCCCTTTCTCCTCTCTGTGTCTCAGTCTCCCCAGGTGGAAGGAAATGAGGGTTGGGATGCCCCATTCTCTAAGGACCATCTCGGCTGTGACAGCCCACGGAGACCTGGGAGTGCTAGGAACTCCTTCCAATCCTGAGTGCTCATCATGGGCCTGGCATGGGGCTCAGGGCTTTACATGCTTGAGCATAACTACCCCATGGGCAGGACCCCCTAAACCCACAGGGCACCTCCATGCAGAACAGAGAAAGGCACTCTCCTCCCACAAGTCACTTTCTTTCCATCTGCTGGAAAAATTTTCAATACCACTGCCTTTGTAGAGCAGGACATGATTGCTTCTGCCAGAAAGCTGCCATCGTGAATATGCAAACCTGCGGAGGCTGCTGTGACGACCGGCCCTCAAATGTGGGCCCTCTTGTAGACTCAGAGGATCTTAGAGGGAGACTCAGGCAGACTCTGCACCGCTACCTGTGGCTGCCCTGCTGCTCAGTCCGTGTTGTGATTATTGGGTTTGGATTTGTCTGTCTTGCTCATCACCATATCCTCTGCCCAGTGCAGCACTTGGCATAGAATAGGTTCTGAGCAAGCATTTGTTGAATGAACACATGACTGAACGAGGGAACTGGGCACCAAGAGGCTAAGCAACCTGTGAGGCCGGGCAGCTAGGGATCTTGTGGCTGCATGGGGGTGCCGAGCATCCTCAGACACGGTCAGCCGTCAGGGAGGGGGCCAGGAGCACTCCCAACCTTGATCTGCTCCATGGTGAGCGTGGTCTCCTTGGCAGCCTCCTCCAGCAAGGGGCGCATAATCTCCAGCTCTTCCTGCATCTTGGCCACGTCCTCCGAAGTGCGCAGCAGCTGCGGGGTGGGAGGTGTGGGGCACAGAGAGGAAATCCGGTGTGACAGTGTGATGGGGACCAGAGAGTGAGTTAGGCCTGGAGGGGGCAGGGGAGAGGTCCCTGCAGGGCCGCCCTCATTCACGAGAGGCTGTGGCCAGCAGCTTCAGTGGCCCCCAGGTTGCCCAGTGGACCCCAGAGGAAGGGAGCAGTCCCCTAAAAACATTTGGGGTGACCTGCTTTGGCCTTGCCCTTGGCCAGCAGCTCTTTTGGTGAGGGAGGAAGCCACCCATTTAAACACTGTGGGCTGCCAACTGAAAGGCCAGGCTGGGCCTCTGGGGTCAGGACTGAAACTGCATGGGCAGAACCACGGGCAGCTATACGTTGCCCACAAGGCCCCACTCCAGCCCACCTTGTCAAGGCCACTCTTCATGCGGTTCCTAGCAGTTTTCAGCTCCTGTTTCTTCTGCCCGATGAGGATGGAGAAAATATTGAGCAGCTCCAGGTAGCTCTTGGGGGTCACATAGTTGTGGCGGGCCAGCTCGGCCAGATACTCGACACACTTCTTGGCCACCGACTGGTGGATATACACACAAACCTGAATCTGTGAGGGAGCAGACCACTGATGCCAGTCTTGTAGAGCCCCCAGCAAAGATGGGGCACCAGGGTGCCCTTGAAGCCACTGAAGCCTGGTTCTGCGGAGGGAGCCACGTGCAGGAACCTCAACGGCCCTCACACTCACTCTCTCCTATGATCCTCACGACCTCCAGGTAAAGGTCACCTATTCTGCAGATGAAAAATCCCACGACCCAGAGAAATCAAGGGGCTTTTTCAAGTTCACACAGTTGTCAAGGGCAGAGTTCACTTTGAACTTGGACCCAGGTGTGTCCCAGCTCTTGGCCCATTGCTCTTATCACAGCCCCTATGACCTGCCTCTCTCAGAAAGCCCTAAGGTGGGGCCCCTCTCGGAGGCTGTAGATGTGGGGAGGGAGGGCCCAAGGCCTCAGCACAGCTGGGCAGAAATGGGCTCACCCTAGCTCTTGGCCCCCAGGTGACCATCACTGTCTCAGGCTGGACCAGACAAATCTACCCCCCACCCCATCTGTAGTCTCTGGGTTGTATCAGGGGGCTCTTTGTTTGTTAATGTAGACCATGTTTTAAAAAAAACTCTTTACTGAATTTGTTACAATATTGCTTCTGTTTTACGTTTTGGTTTTTTGTCGCCAAGGCATGTGGGATCTTAGCTCCCCGACCAGGGATTGAACCCTCACCCCCTGCAGTGGAAGGTGAAATCTTCCCTGGACTGCCAGGGAAGTCCCTATATCAGGCGACTCTTTAAAGAAAGTTTCCATGGAGCCCTCAGAGAATAAGATAAACAGTGACTGTGTAACTGTGTGCCCAGCCTCCTGCGTCACCGTGACAACCTTGTGGCATTCCCATTATACAGGTGAGGAAACTGAGGCTTAGATAAAGCTGTCTGCCCAAAGGCTTCCCATCAGTGGTGGGCCTGGGAATCTTACCCAGGCCTTGGTGACCCCAAGCCCAAACCTACACAGTCCCCCTCAAGGTCTTGCTCCTCACCAAGATACCTACCAGTCCTTCAATTACTTTGGGAGTGGCGTCCAGCTCTGGGATCTCGTTCAGGAACATGGTGGCCACAGACTCCAGGGCTTCTGCCGGCCACTCATTAAACCAGTCGATGGTACAGCAGTTGACCAGGGAGGGGAACTGCCTTAGGTGAGCTCGGAAGACCTCTCCAATGGGGCTGGGGAGGTGGGGGTCCAAATGAGGCCCTGAGACACTGACTTACACCCCCCAGGAACCCAGGACCCAGGGTCATTTCACAGCCCTGTGGCATGGCAGCCTGGACCCAATGGCACGGTGGCCAGGCCCAGGCCACTTCCCCTTGTGGCAGGGCCAGGTGCTCCCCCACCTAAAACCCCTGTCCCTGCGAGGTTGCAGTGGCCACCTGTACCTCATGCACAGCACCAGGTGGATGCTGCTGCGCACACGCCCGGTGTAGGCAGCCATGAGGTTGGTCTTGGTGGGCTGCAGGCCCTGCTCCTGGACGTAGGGCCGCATGGTGTTGACAATCTGGTCCTGCTCATCCGTGTTGTAGAGGTTGGGAACGTCGCCTGAGTTCAGGACATTGTTAATGTCCTCTAGGAAGGACTCGTTCTTGATCTGGGGGGAAGATGGGGATGGAGGAACTGAGTCTTGATGATGGCCCCTGGGTGTTGGGCTCCATGACCATGGTCTCACTGGACCTTCACAGGAGCCCCATTCCACAGACCATGCCACTAAGGCTCAGAGAAGCCCAGGGTCACACAAGTGACCTCACAAGTTGTGGTCCAGGACTCACACCCAGGCCTGCCCTACAGCAGAGACTCTGAACATCACTGCTGGGCTGTGGAAGGGCCCTGGGTCCTGGGTGGGAGATGTGGTGTCTTCCTCCTCTCTTGCCAGGCCTCTCTACGTCTCAGTTTACTCACAGGAGAAAACCAGGCCACAGGCAGAAACGGGTCCTTGCCCATCTCATATGGCCAGGGCCTAGTCAGTGCCAGAGGGCACCCTCACTTGCCTGACTATGTAAGGGGAGCCTGGGGGATAGGAGTAGGGCTGGAAGCCTTCCAGGGCTTCAGCTTCGGCCCAGTCCTGACCACCAGTCAGGTTTAAGCACTGCCCTGTTTGTCTTGAGACCCTGGACCCACGACCTCTCCTTCTCTCAGACCTGGGGCGAGGCCTCATCTAGGGAGCTCCAGACGGAGCAGCCCCAAGAAGGGGGCCATAGTCACAGCACCTCAGGCACAAGTCCTGTGGTCCTTGAGGTAGGAAGCCGTTGGCCAGTGAGTGTGGTGCTGCTTGTGGTCAGCCATGGTGCCAGGGGCCTTCTTTACCCTCGGGGCATAGTAATGATCTATGCCCCCCACCAGCCCTGACAGGCTAGGTTTGGCCCCCTCCCGCTGGTCCCAGCCATTCCTCCCAAGATCCACCCCAACTGACAGTGACGTGGGCATGAAGGACTGACCACCTTCCAGGATGCCACACTGGGGTGGGTTGTACCCAACCCACCCTAGATCCCCCTCACTGCCCGTGTGGTGGCACCTGGGTATCTGAGAACAGGAAGGTGATGGGCAGGCTGTGCAGGCCAGCCTTGAGCAAGACCTTCTTGACATCATCACGCCACTCGGTCATGCCATAGTTCTTGGACAGCTCAATCTGGAAGCACTCATACTCGGCCCTGGAGACAGGTGGTTGGGTGGAGGCATGCCAGAGCTTGAGGCCAAGCGCCCCACCCCAGCCATCTGCTCCCATCCTGGGCAGACCTGCTGACTCCCCCAACCCTGAACCTGCTCTCTTGTCTCCAGACATTTGCTGAGGCTGCTCCCTCGGCCTGGAATGCCCTTCCCTTCCATCCTCCCAGCCTTGATTAGAAGAGAAGGTCCATGGCCACCTCCTCTAGGAATCTCTCCTGGATGCCTGCAGCTACCCCTCCCCCGTCCCTGCAGCATCACAGGCACTGCTGCTGTCTCTCCTTGGACCCCAGGTTACCCTCCCAGGTTTAGAAGCCCATGGGCCAGGTGCGTCTGCCTCAGCATAGAACATGTGGAAGAACACGAATGGAACTGAGTCTGCCACCGGCCGCCCACTGCCCACCATGCCTGGGGACCCTCACATGTGCGAGGCCAGTCTCGTGAGGGACCTGCGGCCACTGCCGCCCACACCCAGCAGCAGCGCGTTGCCCAGCGCCTGGCGCAGGGTGCGGCTGATGCGGCAGACGTGGCTCACGGCGTCCATGAAGAGGACCAGCCTCAGCTTGGCTGTGCTGATCTGGTTGTAGTCCTCCATGTACTCCTCAATCACCTGCATCATCTGGCAGCGGGGGGTGGGGGGGCACGGGGAGAGCTGGGTCCTCCCTCTGTCCCCGTGCACTGTGCCCCCCCCGCAAGGGAGCACAACACCCCATCCCCCCAGCCAGCCCTGCTCCTCTGTGCACAGAGGGATGTTGGCCTTAAGATGCCAGGTCTGCCTGGATGAGGCCTGACCAGCTGGACACGCCAAGGCCTGAGGGTCGGGTCAGAGACCTGCCTGCTGCCTTGAGGGCTCAACAGGATGTACCGACCTGGGGCCCCGTGGGAGCTCCTGGGAGCTAGGAGAGGGTCTGTGTGAAGAAACCAACAGGAGGCCCCCCGCACTCCAGCTTCATCCTGCCACCCTGGGGTCTTGACTCAAGACTCGCGGTGCCCAGGGCCCTGCCGTGGCTCTGTGGGTGGGATACTAGTCCCTCAAATGGGCATAGCCTGTTCCTGCTTACAGAGCCTGTCTCAGTTGAACGTTAGGCTTGTCCTCAGGAAAGGGCCAAGGGGGGCCTACTGCGCCCATTTGACAGGCGAGGAGATGGGACTCAGAGAGGCAACTTCTGGCCTGAAGTCCCTGAGCTGGCCTTCCAGACCAGTGTCCGACCCTCTGGTCAGAGCATGGTGGTCTCTTAGCAGTGGCTGCAGAGGGCTGGGGTCTCGGGGGTCAGGGGTTGTGGGTCAGGGGTAGGGCCCCAGCAGGCCCCTTCACCTTCTTCTTGCTGGTGATGAGCTCATAGGACTTGACGTCGGAGCCTGGAGACATGAAGTCCCCGTAGAGGATGGGCTGGAAGGGGCAGACCTCTTCGAAGGTCACCTCCCACTGCTCCATGCAGCTCTCCAGGAGCTTGTCAAACCAACTGCGGTCCTCCTCGTTCACCAGGCGGTCGCGGAACACACGGCAGCTCTCGTGGTACCACAGGCGCAGCAGTTGCACCTTGTCCTGCGGCCGCCCCAGCGTCAGGGCCCGGTCTCAGCCCCGCACCCTCAGCCACCTCTCAAAGCACCTGGGCCTGGCTCTCCTACCAAGACCCTGCCAGGGCCCTGGGTGTCTGCTGTCTCCACAGAGCGTGGAGTCCTCACACTGACGCCTGGGCCTCTCCACCCCCAGCTCCAGGCGCAGCTGTGCCTGCAGGGCTCCCAGCTCAATTAGCTTCTCCCCTCTTAGGGTCCCCACAGCTCCCCAAACCCCAAGCCCGAGAGGAATGCCCGATTCTCCTTATACCTTCCTGACACCTCACATCTAACCACTCACTTGACCCCAAAGCTCCCTCTGACTCTACCCCCATCCTGCTGCCACCTCCATGCTGACCTCCCTGCCTCTCCCTGGGTGACAGGACCGCCCTCAGGAAGCCCCAAAGCTCTTCTCTCGACTCCTTTGGCAGGGCCCTAGGCAGGGCCAGGGCTGGCATCTGTCCTATTCACACTATGCCCTTGACGCTGGGCCCACACACTGACCCATCCGTTCCCCATCCCAAAGTGCAAATGTGCCCCCTACCCACCCCCCAGCTCCCATCACCTTCAGGACTCTCTGCCCCTGCAGCCCCCAGAGCCTGCCCAGCACAGCTGACACTGCTCCGTGCTGCACTCATGCTCCTTCCACCTGGTACCATTCACTCTTCCCCTCAATCTTCTCACACACAGGGCTTCCACCAGGAACCCTCCCTCCCTTGCCATGCCCCGGCTCCTGCTTTTGTGTGATCCCATCACAGCCAGCATTCTAGGTGTGGATTTCACCTGCAAGATAGGACTCAGCTGCATGAAGGCAGGGCTCCTGGGGGCTTGGTACCTGTTGCCGTGTCCCCAGCTCCACCCCCTGCCCGAGGGCCTGGCCAGATGAAGGCTGAGGAGTGTTTGGGTAGGAAGGCCTAAAACCAGGGAGGACTGTGAGGGCAGCGTGGGCACTCCACTGCTGGACACTGGGGAGGGGGCCCACTGGTCCTCACCTCAACCTTGGCCGGGTCGGCCATGAGCATGCCCTGGAAGACCTTGGAGAGATCCCTCAGGTTGAAAGTGTAGTGGGATTTGGCTGGGGTGGGCAGCAGCTGGGAGGTGATGGTGGAGTACACCATGATGGTGGCTTCCACGAGGGGATCCGTGAAGTGGGAAATGTTGGGGGCACCGGCTGTGGGAACAGGAGAGTGGCCCTGAGTCACAGCCCTTGCAGATCCGGTGCTGTGTTCTCTGCACATACCTTTCCCCAGCCTGCATGCTTGGATTCTGCCCACTCTGCAGCCCTCTCGGATGCTACTTCCCCAGCAAGGTTTTCCTGGTATCCCCCACCATGGGGTGAGGAATCTCTCACCCGGAGCTCCTCCCTTTTACATCCTTATCACTGATATAGCCTGTCCATATATTGGGGCACTGGGACACATTCATGGAATTGAGAACACTAATGGGGCCAGACCTGAAACGTGCCACTCTGAGCTGTGCATGGGGAGGGTTGCATGGCCCACACGGGGTTCAGGAGTGCACCACAGTGGACGTGGAGGCCTGGGACTCAGCCATGACCTTGGGGGCTTATCACCCCCTTGCATTTTCACCATTAACATAACCTATTTGCTTGTGCTTTGAAAACAATGCAATTCTTTGCTGGGAACCAAAATTCTGTCAGTGGGAATTTGGGGCAGAGGGAGCCCCCAGAAGAGGGCAAAAAGCAAAGAAGGGGCAGGACAACTCACTAGCCCCAAAGCAGGCTCATCCATTAACACAAGGACTGTTCTAGGTGCTGGGCACAGAGGGTAGCCCCAGCAGACACGCTCCTCACCCCCAACAAGTTGACTTTCTTTGGGGGACTGACAGTAAACTGGGGATGGAAAATGTGTGGAGAGAGGTTTGGGGAGAGCCAGCGTTGGGGGATTTGACATAAATGCTGGGGAGGCCTTGCGGAGGAGGGCACTTGAGCAGAGACCCGAAGCCTTGAGGTGCCAAGCAGGTTCAGAACTGGAGAAGGTGTTCCAGAGAGGGCGAAGGCCCTGAGGCAGGCATGTCTGGGGGGGTTAAGGACTTAGCAAGGGGGTGGTGAGAGCAGACAGTGATGAGGGGTGCCCACCACTGCCAGGACCTGGGCTCTAGTCTGCATGAGATGGTTGAGCAGAGGAGGAATGTGATCTGATTCAGCGTTTGAATGGGTCCCTCTGGCTGCAAGTGAAGGATGGATAGACCTCCAGACAGACAGACAGACAGATGCAGGGGGTGAAGACAGAATCAGGGAGACCGGCGTGGGGGGGGCTGCTGCAGTGGCCTATGAGTGAGGGCTGGGGTGCTAAGCAGCGCAATTCAGGGGGGGTTCTGGAGGGAGAGGCAGCAGGACCTCCTGAGAGAGAGACAAAGAGAGCGAGCAAGTCCGGATGGTGCCAAGGCCCTTGTCCTGAGCGAGTGGAAGGACACAGTGGCCATCAGCTGAGAAGAATGGAGGGCCAGGTGCTGGTGGGTCAGGGGCTCGGGTTTGGACATGTTCAGCCTGAGACGCCCAGTGGACATTCAAGAGGAGACATCGGTCCGAGGTTCAGGCAAGAGGTCTGGACTGAACACACAGACTCAGCGGCATCCGCACTAAGGGGTTTATCGCCAGGGCAGGATGATGATGTCCCAGAAGAGTGTGTTTAGAGGGAGTAGAGGCTGAGAGTAAGCCCCCCGTCCACCTAGGAAGGCGACTGGGAGGAGGAGGGGTGACCCCCACAGACAGCTGACAGCCCGGGAAAGGTGAAGACCCAGCTGACCTTTGGTCTGGACGCTGCGAGGCTGCTGGTGACAAGAGCCCTCTCCGGGGACTGGTGGGGCTCAAGAGAAAGTGGGAGGGAGGGCTGGTGCCCGCAGGAGGAGAAAACGCTCTTGGAGCGTTTTGGTCTCAAGGTGACAGAGAAATGGCGCCAAGGCTGGGGGGCGGTGGTAGGGAGGGGAGAAAAGAGGGGCTTGTTTTGTGTTTTGTTCTTAAGATGGGAGAAATCGGGGCGTGTCTTCGCTGATGGAATGGCCCAGTGGAGAAGAGAACACTGATGTCAGTGGCTGTCAAGCAGACAATAGGGGATGGGACTCAGGCCTAAGAGGAGGGCTTGGCCTCATACGGGAGCAGGGAAATCTGTTCCCAGGAACAGGAGAGAAGACAGGGCCCAGGGAGGCCTGGGTGCAGGTCAGCAGTGGACACGGAGGCCTGAGGAGGTCTGGAGCGGCCAGTCACCCTGCTGCAATGAGCAGCAGATCCGCTGCCAAACGGGGGACGCCCGACACGAACTCAGGTTGCTCCTGGCTCCAGGCTCATGCCCTCTCCTCAGAGCCTCTGCTTCTTCACACAGGGTGGGACTTTGTTGGATTCCTTATTCATTCATTCAACGTGCATTCACCTTGCTTCTACTATGGGTCGGACACTCACCCGGGCACTGAAAGACTGACTGGCCATGTAACGGTGAGTGAGCCATGCAGACCGTCGGTGCTGGGCAACCTTTGCTCTAGCAGTGGCCCGAGGTCCCCTCAGGAGTCTGAGGATGGTTCACTGTGGCCCCTGGGACCCGGCCTCAACGACATCCAACTGGAGTCCAGGGCTCCCCCTGGAACCAGTGCCCCTGCCCCATCCAGGCCTTCCCAGGCCCTGCCCAGGCCTGCACTTACGCACGGGCTCCCGGTAACTCTTTTCTCCAAGGAGTCCATCTAGAAGGTTGAGGGAGAGACACGGGGCTCAGAGTTAGGTGGGTCCCTTGCTGCCCACCTTGACCGGCTGTGCTCAGCTGGGCAGCCCCAGAGCAGCCACTGACCATCACCCCCCTCCTCAGAGCCACATGGCCCCCACCTCCAAGCTGGGCATGGGGGCAAGTTCTGGTCTATAGCCCCTGGGGGCAGGGCAGGCCAGGCCAGAGGAAGGAAGGCCTGACTCCCATCACCCACCACCTGGCACAGTGCCAAGTGGAGTTTAAAGGTCAGAGTGTGTGTTATGTAAGAAGTGGACTGGTTGGGGAAAACTGCATCCTGGAACAGACTTTTCTTCAAGCTCCATGGACGATCAGGGCCATTTTGTCCATTCTATCTTGGTGGCACTTCCTGATTTACAAAAGTAACATCCTTTCACTAGCCTTTCTACCATATATGCGTGTACTTATACGGATGAAAATACATGTATACATATGTATAAATCATATATTCCACAGTTACCACATGCTGGGCTTCTTGCTAGATGCTCTACATGCAGTGTCTTATTTAAACTTCACAACTCGGGGTGTTGGGCACTGATATTATCACCCATTTCAGATGAAGAAACTGAGGCTCAGAGAGGTTCATGAATTGGCCAAAGGTAACATAGCTGAGTAAGGGGTGAAGCCAGGGCTGATGTCAGTGGTTCAGCCACTCGGCCCTTCCCAGTGCTGCCCAGCTGTCCTTGGTGTGGCTTACCTGGCCGGGGCTTCTGCCCTAGCCCGTGGCCTCCTACCCCACTCCTGCCCGATACTCACCCATCCAACTGCCCAGGATGGTGGAGAAGATGCGCTTCTTGCTGACCTCATCCATCTCAGCAAAGGACAGGTAGTTGAAGTGGCGGGTCAGCCGTGGAGTGATAGCATTCCGGCCTCCACCGGGGGGGCCCATGGCACAGACAAAGTTGATGTCCACCAGGCTCTTGAAGGCTCCTGGAGTCAGGGCAGGAAGTCAGAAGGCCCTGCCCAGGGCTACATTAAGACTTCTGTAGGCCCTGGGCACTTTTGCCTTCTTGGGCCTCCTCCTCCATTAAAAAATATATATATTAAAAATTATAATTTACCACAGTATTGGTACATAGACAAATATATTAATATTATGCATTTTAAATGTTCTTTGACCTAGAAGTTCATTTTCCCCTTGATTTTAAAAGACATTAAAACACTTCCATGGACTCTCTGTGAGTCCTGTGGGCCCAGGCCCTGTGCCTACTGTGCCTAACGGGTGAGGCCCTGGCCCTGCCCAGCACACCCAGCCCTGCCCCGCTGCCCCAGGCGGCCAGCACGCACCGATGATCTTGCGGTCATACCAGCCGCCGTGGTCCATCCACTGGCGCAAAAGCTCGATGGGCGGCTGGGCGCCATATGTCTCCAAGGCCGGCATGTTCAAGTCATCGATGAAGAAGATGAAGTTGCGCCCCAGGGGCGGCCCGAACACGCCCTTCCGCCTGTGGGATGGGGCTGTGTAAGCCCAGCACCCACGGGTATCAGGTCCTCAGGGAATCCAGGGTGGCAGGATGGCAGCTTCACCTCTGGGAAGCCCTCACTAACTTCAGGCTCCCCCGAATTGCTGAGCCTCTTGAGCAACTCCTTGTCCCATTCTGAGTGTCCTGGGACATCACACCTGGCTGCTCTGAGCCTTGCCTCTAGGCAGATAGATAACAAGCCCCTCCCGAGTGCTCAGCCCAGGGAGAGCACCCACAGAAGGGCTCGGTGGGAATTCCTGATGGAAGAAGGCTCCAGAGCAGTTTGCAAGGGAGCCCAAGGGCCACCCGGGAGGGGAGGGGGGACAGCAGCTGGCCGAGCCAGGCTGGGGGACATCGGACCCAGGAAGGAACCAGGGTGCCTGCCTCTTATCCAGCTTGCTGTCGATGAGGTCCTGGGTTTGGTTGGCTGAGGTGCGGGCAGAGAAGGTGAGGAAGTGGCTGATGTATTCCAGCGGCAGGTTCTTGAGAAGCTTGTTGGAGATGGTGAGGGTCTTCCCTGTGCCCGTCGGCCCGATGCACAGCACCTAGGAGAGCAGGGGACATAGGGTCAGAGCGCTCTCACAGGGCCCAGCATGCAGCACGAGCTGCCGCCCTGTCAGTGTGGGAGCCAGCCACTCCTGACCTAGGCCTTGGAAGTGTGGGGCACTTGGAAGCAGGGCATGGCAGGGGCACTCACGGGCTTGTGGTTGGTGAGTAGCATGTCTAGCAGGTAGGACATCTGGATGGTGTCCATGGTTGGCACGATGATGTTGCAGTAGTTGGTATCTGGCATCATGGTGAACGAAGCTGAGGAGTCCATCCACTTCACCCAGGCAACCTGGAACCACAGGTGGCACAGGGTGGGCCTGGAACCTTCTCCCCGTCTCACCCTTGGCCAAGTGCACCAGGAGGGCAAGGAGCGGCACTGCTGGGACTCAGCAAGAGGGTCCAGGTGAAGGGCTGCTTCTGACAGAAACAGGAATCCCTGTGCCCACTCTCCACACAGGGTGGGGGACTCCCAGAACAAACCTCCAGGAATGGGGGGCTCTCTGCACACAGCTGCCCAAGTGAAGGCTTCCCTGCATCCAGCTACCTCAGTGGGGCCAGTCTCTGGGCCTCTGCATGAAGGAAGTACTCTGGGAACTGGACAACCCAGAATGCAAAGGTCTCTGCTGTTTAGTTTAGGCTACCCAAGCATGTGAGGGCCAGAACCATGGGGCTGGCATCGCCTAGACGCTGAGAGGTCACCTGGCCCGCTCTCCCCCACCATCCCCACCTGCATGCATCCCTTCACCCACAGCCCTGACTCAACTTGCAGACCTCCCTTGATGGGGGTGTTCACTGTGGTCAAACCCACATGTCCCATTGGGAACGGTACTGATGGTTAGACTCAAACATGCCCCGTGAGACCCCCAGCAGGACCCTGTGCGGTAACCATCTCTATAGATGCCTCTCTGGCCCCTCCTCCTTCTGGGCTGGAGTCCTGATCCCGTGAGGGTAGGCTAATGGGACCCTCGCTGGCTAAGAGGAGAAATGGGGACATCAAGACAGGCCATGGGGGCTTACTCCCCCACCCCTGAGGAGCCCAGCCCCTGGGCAAATGGGGCTTTTAAGTAGAACCGAGTTGATTAATACCTGGGCTCAGCATCAACACAGGGGAGGCAGTGTGTATAGTTGGGAAGGGAGGCACTCTGACATCTCCCAGTCCCAGGTTCAAGTCCAGCTCTGCCACCGACTAGCTGGGCGCGACAGTTCTGAGCCTCAATTTCCTTGTTTGGGAAATGGGCACAATAATAACCACGCTGTGGGTCTGTGAGGATTCAGGAGATGATGCAAATAACCCCAGTCTGAGACCTGTGACCGTCAATGCAGCCTCTTCTCTGCAGTCACTATTCATCAAGGAGGACAGCCGCCACCCAGTGGGGCCCTCCCTGGGCAGGTCTGCAGTCACCTGCTTGCCCTCATCATCGTCCTCATCGTCAGTGGTGCTGCTGATGCCGCCGTCCTCTAGCCTGTAATCAAACACCAGCCCCTCCTCCGGAAAGAGCAAGGTCAGCTGTGAAGGACCAGGGAGAAAACCAGGCGGTGAGACCCGGTGGCTTGTGTGGCTACTTGTTTCTGGGGGCCGGGGCCTGGGGGACGGGGCCTGGGGGACGGCCCCAAAACACCCAGCATTCAGCGTATGCATCCCAGACCTTGGACCCCAGCCCAGGAGCTGCCGCCTCTCACGTTTTCTGTCTTCATCTTGATCCTGAGCCAGTGGCTGAAGCTGATGCGACTGGCGCTGTCCCCTGTGGCACCCACACTCCAGATCAGGGAGAAGATGAACCAGGGCTCGATCAGCTCTGGGATGCGACTCAGCTTTTTGGGAGGTATTTTCTTGAGGCCCTGGGGACAGAGGCGGGGACAGAACTAAGTGGCCTGAGGAAGCCAGGGGGTGGGGGCCATCCCTTGGCCTCTGCCGTAGTTTTGTGTCTGCAGCAGACTGGACAGGGTGTCCCATGACCCATGTGAGCCAATCTGATTCTCTCTTCCAGAAAGCTGGACTTGGGATTCAGGGCCCTCAGATGAGGAGAGAAGGCCCCCAGCCCACTGCTCAGAGCCGTACCTCTTTAGGCAGGAAGGGCTTGAAGAAGCAGTCCAGCAGCTTGAGGAGACTCATGGTCAGGTTGCTGTTGGTTGAGGTGATCACCTCCTTCACTGAGGACCGGACGAAAGTGATGGACCCCTACAGGGGATGGACACCCAGCTCTTGTGGCTGGTGGCCATAGCACCCGGCTGCCCCACCTGGGCCGGCACACCGTACTCTCACTCACCTCCAGGAAGCTGACAAAGAGGGCCTTGAACTGCTCCGCAAAGGGCTTGAGTAAAGCAGGGAGATGCCTCAGCCAGCACTCGACAAAGGGCATGAGCCCCAGGATGCTGGGCTCCAGGTACACCATACCGCAGCGGGATACTGTGGCTGGGGAGGCCACTGCCAGGTCCTGCACCTCAAACATCATGGTCATCGCCTGGTGCCAAGATGAACTGTGTGAGTGGGCCAGCCGCCAGCCTCCACGGCAGGGGAAAGGGCTGCGGGGCCATGGGGAGGTGTTGCCCATCCTGCAACTCTGGGCAGGCCACGGGGCAGGCGCTGGGCCAGGAACAGGGCTGGGGTGGGGGCAAATGCAGGAACCTTTTGGCCCTCAGCTGATAACACAGCCCTCCCCAGAGGCCAAGAAGGAGTCTAAGGAGATTCCTGGGAGCCCTCTGGCCAGCCTCGGGTCAGGGCATTTTGGGGTCCCTAGAGCCCTGGGGATATCCGATGGGAGCTGTGTGCTCTGCTCCAAAGCCCCGCACCTGTGTACATGGACACAGGGTCACACTGACATCCAGGTGTTCTCAGAAGGACTCAAGAGACTGGCTGCTCTTAGGCTCAGGCAATTCCCCTCCTTCTCTAAGAACTGCCCCACACTTCCCACCAGGCAGCTGTTCCCATGTTCTCCAGACTCCAGGCACATTGCCAGTATGCCTAACCCAGAATGGGCCGATATGACTGCAAATAGGCCTGGGAGGCACAGCATCAACCAGGAGCTGGGGTAGTTGTCCTGGCCCTAGGCTCGGAGCATCACAGAAAGTGGGTCTGCCGAAAGGGCAGCACTGAGCAGCTGTGTAGGACGTGCCTGCAGTACAGGAGCCTGGGGATGGGGATGGCGCTGTGGCCCCAAGAGGGAAGGGTGGAGGGGGATGAGGCTTGGCTAGCATGGTGTGCCCTGGGCCCACCTGGCTGCGAAGGAGAGCAGAGTGAGCAGACAGGCGGACACACCTCTGTGAGCTTGATTATCTCCCCGGAGCTGAGGCACAGCTTCTTGTTGTCGTCCAGCACCGTGTTCATGTTCTCAATCCAGATGGCATCTACCGGCCCATCGAACACGTACCACTTCTTGTTGGTGTCAGAGGTGATGGCCCCCACCCGGATGAGGGAGGAGAAAATCCCATCTGTCCTGCAGCCACCAGGGTGGAAAGGGCTGTAGGTGCAGGGGAGGCAGGGCGGCAAGCACAGCTGGCTCCCAGGGAAACCTGGATCCATGCTGGCCCTGCTCTGCTTTTGTTTTTTTCTTAAATATCTTCATTCATTTAAAAATTATAGCAGGGAAAATGGGACTTTTTGGTATAATAAATATAATGAAAATGTGTGCTTATATTCTCTCCCTGCTGAGTCCTCACTAAAGTTCTATTAAAGGAGAATGAAAAGTAATATCCCCAAAAGAAAAGGAAGATGAGGGGACTTTCCCAGTGGCGCAGTGGTTGAGAATCCGCCTGCCAATGCAGGCGATACAGGTTCGAGCCCTGGTCTGGGAAAATCCCACATGCCTCAGAGCAACTAAGCCCGTGCGCCACAGCTACGGAGCCTGCACACTACAGTCCATGAGCCACAACTACTGAGCCTGCGTGCCACAACTACTGAAGCCCACACGCCTAGAATCCACGCTCCACAACAAGAGAAGCCACCACAATGAGAAGCCCGCACACTGCAACGAAGACCCAACACAACCAAAAATAAATAAATTTACAAAAAACAAACAAACAACAACAAAAAAAACTATAGTGTCCTGGAATTTAAGAAAAAAAAGAAAGAAAAGGAAGATGGGGGAGGAGGCAACACAGAAACAGAGGTCCACACAGTCCCGGAAGATGGACAGAGATGGAGAAGGGGTAAATGACCTCGTAGAGAAAGCAGGGTCATGAGATATATCTAGTCCCTGCCAGAGAACCCAAGAAGCCTCAGACTTCAGAGGCATCAAATGCCAGGGAAGGGGGTGAGTAGGAGGGCATTTTTCTGGTCTGATCCCCAGGCCGCCACCTAACCACACAAGAGCCTGGAGTAGGCATGGGTGAGGCCCTTTACCAGAAATGGGGGAAGCTGGACAGGCCCACATTCAGAAAGATGGGTGACTGCCCCTCTCCAGTGCCCATCCTCCATTGGGTTCCTGAACACTGGGACCAAGAAGACACCCCAGCAGGACACTGGAGACTTCTCTGGAGAGACAGAATAGCCCTGGAGAAAACCCTCAGGTGCTGACATCTCTCCCAGTTTGGTGCACTTCCCCTAAAATGCACATCTCAGCCCAGGAGCAGAGGCCCCAAGAGAGACCACCAGCCTCTCGTGGGTACTAACAAAAGTCAACATGTACTGAGAGCTCAGCATGTGCTACACTGTCCCAGCCATCTTCCATAATAATGATGTCATTTTTTTCCCCACTTTGCAGATGAGGGACAAAGGCCCAGGGGGTGAGGTGGGTCACTCAGTGAGGAAGTGCAGTGGTGGGTAGAGTCCCAGGTATTTGGGCTTCAAAGCCAGAGCTCCCGACCTTCCACTTGGCTCAGGGAGGGAGGCGGCCCACGGCCCATAGCCTGCAAAGGTCTGGGAGCAGGGCAGTCACTGGAGGGGTCCCGGGCCACTCACCACTCATGGGTGAGCAGGTCAAACTCCCCGTACAGCTGGCCCATTGTGATGGACTTGGGGTTGAGCACGTAGTAGTTGACGGCCTCGTACACACCGCCGCTGATGGATGGCTGCCCTTTCAGCGACGTCATGGCAGCTGCCAGGACTCTGTAACACTGTGGAGAAGGGCCAGCCAAGAGTGAGCCTCCAAGCTCGCTGGAGAGAAGGGCTGAAGCGGGCTGTGGGCCACGGCGGGCAGGACGGTATTCTAAAGGCCAAGGAGGCACAAGTGGGGGCCAAGACCCCTGTTGAGGCTGCTCTACCCTCAGGTCCACTGTCTGGGTACTGGGCTGCCCAGCTAGGCTCCACTTATATTAGTCTTTTTTTTTTTTTAATTTTTATTTTATACTGGAGTATAGAGAACAAACTTATGGTTGCCAGGGGGAAAGGGTGGGGGGAGGGACAAATTGGGAGTTTGGAACTGACATGTACACACTGCTGTATTTAAAATAGATAACCAACAGGGACCTACTGTATAGCACAGGGAACACTTACGTTACTCTTGCCAGAGCCTGTGGGCCCAACGAGCATGAGGCCGTGCCGCACCACCGTGGTCTCATACAGCTGGATACACTTGGTCAGGAATCCTGGAAGGACATGGCAGGGAGCCCAGGGATCAGAGTGGGGGCTTAGATCCTGGTCCTGACACTAGCTTGCTGTGTGACCTGTGATGGGTTACCTCACTCCCTGCACCTCAGTTTCCTCATCTGTAAAATGGGGATGGTGGGGATGGCAGTAGTACCTACCTCATAGGTAGAGGCAGGTGAAGCCCTGAGCACACAGCCTGGCACAGAGCAGGAATTCTCTGCTAATGGCCAGCCATTATTTACATTGTGACTATTACTCCCTAACATCCACTGGTCGGGTGTCCAGCTGGCACAGGCTTGCTCAGTGAGGAACTGTCACAGGCCTCAAAATCAACTTCAGCTCCAAAGCTACCACCCAGCTTACTGAGAGCATGGCCCCAGGGAAGTGCTGGCCAACATGAGGCAAAATCCCAGGGACAAGATCCAGGGTCAGGGGCTTCCCTAGTGGCACAGTGATTAAGAATCCGCCTGCCGGGCTCCCCTGGTGGCGCAGTGGTTGAGAATCTGCCTGCCAATGCAGGGGACACGGGTTCGAGCCCTGGTCTGGGAAGATCCCACATGCCACAGAGCAACTAGGCCTGTGAGCCACAACTACTGAGCATGCATGTCTGGAGCTTGTGTTCCGCGACAAGAGAGGCTGCAACATTGAGAGGCCCACGCACCGCGATGAAGAGTGGCCCCTGCTCACCGCAACTAGAGAAAGTCCTCGCACAGAAACGAAGACCCAACACAGCCAAAAATAAATAAATAAATTTAAAAAAGAAAGAAATCCTGAATGCTAAAAATAACTTAAAAAAAAAAAAAGAATCTGCCTGCCAATGCAGGGGACACGGGTTCGAGCCCTGGCACCACAACTACTGAGCCTGTGCTCCAGAGCCCGTGAGCCACAACTACTGAGCCTGCATGCCACAACTACTGAAGCCCACGTGCCTAGAGCCCATGCTCTGCAACAAGAGAAGCCACAGCAATGAGAAGCCCGCACACCCGAAAGAAGAGTAGCCCCCGCTCACCACAACTAGAGAAAGCCCACGCGCAGCAACAAAGACCTAATGCAGCCAAAAATAAATAATAAATAAATAAATAAAAGATCCAGTGTCGGTCAGGGTCTCTGACTGACCAAGACCAGAGCTGTAGGGGCAGCTGCCTGCTGCAGTGGCAGGCCAGACCCACACAGGTAGGGAATGAGCACATCACTTTAGCCCAAGAAGAGGGGTCCAGGAGAACGATGCAGGTCTGGGGCCCCTGCCAAAGGGACAAGATCCAGTTATTTGGTGCTGGCAAAGCTGCCCCAAGGCCGTGAGGGAGAGAAGAGTTTGAGGCTTCATTCAACTCGCCTGCTGGGGCCTCAGCAGGCCAGGGGGGTGCTTAGGGCCGCATATTTAATGAAGAACGGTGAAGGGCAGGGGTGTGGATAGGCTCACCATCTTCCCCCATCCCAGACATCAAACCCTATTCCCACCCCAAGCAGGTGAGGATGAGGCAGAGGAGAGCCTCTGTCAAGGAGTAAAAAGGCCAAGGGTGTGGTCCAAGCTGTGACTGCTCCTCCACGGGGAGGAAGGGCAGCACCTGCTTCCCCACTGTGAAATAATAGGCAATCTCTGTATCGTCTCTGTTCCTGGTTCCTGATGCATAGCTCCTCAAACCCTTGTAAATAGGGGTGCTTGGAGAACCTTCAAGTTCCAATATTTAGTCTCTGGTTCCTGACACAGAACTCCTAACTGTGTAATTTCCCAAGTGTTAGGAACATCTTATGTTCTAATGAGGCAACTCTTGGTGGTGAACTCCTGGGAGGGGACTGGTCACCGGAAGAAGCTTGGAACTTTCAGGCCCACCCTCATTCTCCGGAGATGGGAGAGGGTCTGAAAGTGGAGTTAATAAGTGACCATGCCTGCATGATGAATCCTCAGAAAAAGATCCCAAAAGTAAGGGTTTGGAGAACTTCTGGATTGGTAAACACATCCACGGGCTGGGAAGGTGACTCACCCCCACTCCACAGGGACAGACCTCGCCCTATGTATCTCTTCATCCCGCTGTTCATCTGTATCCTTTTTATCACATCCTTTATCATATAATAAATCAGCAAGCGTTCGTGTTTCCCTGAGTTCTTTGAGCTGTTCTAGCAAATGATCAAGCCAGAGGGGGGCGGGGTCATGGGAACCTCTGATTTGTAGCCAAATAGGACAGAGGTTGTGGGTAACCTGGGGACCCAGTACTTGTGACTAGTATCTGAAGTGGGGGCAGTCTTGTGGGACTGAGCCCGTAACCTGTGGGGTCTATGCTAACTCTGATTAATGTCAGGATTGAATTGAATTGTAGAACACAGCTGTGTTCGAGAATTGATGAGCGTGGGTAAAACCCCATACATCTGGTGTCAGAAGTGTTGATGTGAGAGTGAAGGAGAGTTTTTCCCTAGACTCCCACCACCTGAAGTGTCCCAGCGGAGATAGGGGCAGAGAGCCCCAGCCTGCAGCATGCCTGGCCAGGCGGGAGGGACCCTGAGGCTGGACTGCAACCTGGGGTGGCTGGACCCAGCCCTCCTCTGGCACCACAGGACGGTAGGGCCAGGGGCTCACCATCCACATCCTTGAGGTTGTTCTTCTCACAGGCCTTGCGTATGGCCTCATCTAGGTTGCCGTAGTCAGTCACCTCCTCCTTGATGGTGGGGAACAGGTCAGACACGATCCCAGAGAAGAGCTTGAGGTCCTCCTGCAGGAACTTGGGCACATTCACGTCTCGGATGGCCCGGAGGCAAATCAGCTCCTGCAGCAGAGGCCCAGGTCAGACACCCCTCTAGCTGCTCCAGAGCCTCCCTAGAGCCCCACTCCCCAGACACCTCTTTGGATGCAGCTCACCTCATCCATGCTGGGGTTTTCTCGCTTAAGGTTCCCGGCAGCTGAGATCACAGTCTTCACAGCTCTCATCCCGAAGTCATAGTGATCCTGTCACCACCATACAGGAGGAGGGGTGGGTGAGCATTGTCCCTCTCGGGTCTTTTGTCTGGAACACTGTCTCCCACCTGACACCTGGCCGTGCCTCATCGCCTAGCTCATAGCTGAAGTGTCACTTCCCCTGCAGGCCATCCGCACCCACCTGCATTCCCCAGCCTGGGCCAGGTGCCCCACTTTGGGTTCCTGTGGTGCCCTCTACTTCACTGCCCCAGTGGCCCACTCCCCTTACCAGGTTACCTATCCTGCACCCCTGCTTGCCTCTTGGCCCCTGAGGGTGAGGAGTCTGCCTTGGTCATGGCTCAATCCCTGTGGTCCCAGCACAGCGCCAAGGGCAGGGAGGCACTCAAGTTTTGTTCAAAAAGGGGATGAAGGAGTTTCCCATCTGTGCCACAAGCAGACTTGCCTCGATGGCCTTTAAGCTTCCTTCTAACATTCATCATATCTCTCCAGACCCACCCTTTCGGCCGTACTACCTTGGCTTTCCCCGCTTTTGCCTCTGGTTCTGTTTCTCTCCATTATATAGCAGGTGTGTTGGAAATAGTTAAACTTATCATTTTGCCTCATGGTGCCAGACCAGGAAGCTACATCTGGACCTGACCCACAGACCAGCACATTTCCCAGAAATCTTGGACTTGGAGCTGGATGAAGAGACTGGGCTTGGCTTTGGGTCATCAGCACTTGGGAAGGGTTGATTGCATTTCCAGAACAATGTGGGGATAGCTGCTCTATTGAGGGGGTACGTTGTTGAAAGTGGATGGTTAGAAAGAAGGGTGTGTGGAAGCGCTGGCACCTATGGTGCACTCTGTGGACAGCTGCCGTTTTTCCCAGTAACAGAAGGCTCCTCTAGCCCATGGGTTTCGGTGGGCCCCACCTGTTCAAAGGCAGTATGGTCTCCCAAGCCACAGTGATGGGTGTTCATGCATGAGCAGGTCACCTAAAGAGGGCCCATTAGGGTGACACCAGGGACCTTTTTGGAACCATTAAGAAACTAAGCTGGGGGGCTTCCCTGGTGGCGCAGTGGTTGAGAGTCTGCCTGCCGATGCAGGGGATGCGGGTTCGTGCCCCGGTCCAGGAAGATCCCACATGCCGCGGAGCAGCTAGGCCCGTGAGCCATGGCCGCTGAGCCTGCACGTCCGGAGCCTGTGCTCCGCAACGGGAGAGGCCACAACAGTGAGAGGCCCACATACCGCAAAAAAAAAAAAAAAAAAAGAAACTAAGCTGGCAGCATGTAAGCCCAGAGCTAGGGCTCATCTGTGCCACCGCAAAGGGGGAGCCTGCCTGAGACTGGAGCCAAACAGGAAAGCTCATCCACCAGTGCTGGTGCCTATACCAACAGCATGTGCCCTAGAACCTGGGCTCAGCTCACTGAGGGGAAGGCCCTGGTGTTGGGAGGTTCGGGTGGAGCGGGTGCTGGTTGTCCCACTCTGGTCCCACGAGACCTAGGTGCACTTGCTATCCAGCCTTGGATTGTGTGGCTCTTGGTCTCTTACTGGCTGACCCTCGCTTGCACCTGAACTGGCCCAGGTGGGCATCTGTTCCTGGCTCCTGTTCCAGCTCCCCTGTGCACCACATGAGCCTGGCCAGGCTCCTGCCTACTTAGGACCTCAGTGACCTCAGCTGAGAAATGGGGATGTAATACCTATCTCCTAGGGTTGCTAGGGGAAGGCAGCAGCTCTCAGACCCTGGAAGCTGGTTAGGGCATGACCTCACCTGGGAACTGAGCTGCTCGGAGGATAGCTTGAAGGTGGTCGTGATCTTCTTGGCCAGCACATTGGCCTCGTTGAAGCCAAAGGAGTAGAGAGAGATCTCAGCGATCATGGCGTAATCTGGAACCATCATGGCTACAGGCCGGAACAGTGCCTGGGGCACATGGTGTACGTGTGAATGGAGAGGCCAACCTCCCCTCCCAGAGCACCACCTGCTCTCTGGACTGTCTGGTCCTCTGAAGGAAGCTTCACTGCCCTCCTCCCCCACCGACGCTTGGATCCTCCCTCCACTGCGCCTACCACAGCTGAGGCTTATACGCCCCTATGAGTGGATCCCTCTGCCCGTTAGAAACCAGTCCTTTGTGTTAACTTGAACCTGCCCCTTACCTTCTGCCAAGCCCTGAGGACAAGCCTGGGCCCTCCTCTCCATGGCTTGGGGTGGGCTTCAGGGCCCCTGGGCAGGAGGGCTGCCATGGGGAAGCACAGTCCCTGATGTCCAGCAGCTGTGTGTACTTGCATAAGTGCTTTAGCATCTCGGAGCCCAGGCCACAGCTCTGGTGTTTCCCAATACCCTGAGCAGCCTCCTGGACAAACCTAGGTCCGAACTCACCTTCAGGTTATCGGGCAGCTCCGTGCGACCAGCGTATCCCGGGTTCATGGTGATAAACACAGCGCAGGACTGCACAAGTGGGATCTCAACACCTTCAAACATGAAGCGGTCCACCTACAGGGGTAGGGAGGGGTTGGCTCACCTGCCGCATCCTCTGGATGTTCCCCCTCATCCCCTCTTGATGTCCCTGTCCTGACTATAACCGGTCAGCCTGGACTGGACCCCTGACCATGGGTTGGCTCCTCTCTCAGGATCTGGCCTAAGACCTCTGGTCCCACTGGCTACCCGTGGCCTCCCAGGTCCCGGCTCCCCTTCCCTTCACATATCTTCTTCCACCCCCATTTCCCAACACTGATTCTCCTTAGACCTGGGCAAACTCAGCCCTTACTAGGACCCAGGGCCTTACTGGGGTTGGGACACCTGCCAGCCTCCCAGCTCTTATCCCCAGGAGAAGACCTCTGACCACCCTGAACAAAACTAGAAGGACAAATGGCTGGGACTTTCCATAACGGTCAGGATGTGGGGAGGGACCGCTTCATCTACTGCAGCTTGGCCTAGGAGCTGTACCCAGAGTGGGGTAAGGATATGGGGCTCCCCGACTGGCTTCAGAAGTCCCCCAGAGACAGCTCTTCTGGGGTGGGGGGGACTGCCCAGTCCCCTGTGAGATGAGAGAGGCTGGGCTTAGGGCAGGCCTGAGCACCTGGCTTCTCACCCCACCAGTGTGGGGGGCTGCAAGGCGGCATGGGCGGGACGGGTATAGCTGAAGGGAAAACGTGGTCAGTTGCGGGAGGCGTGGACGGGGGTGGCCCCCGGGAGGCTCACCCGCTGTTGCTGCGCCTTCTGGATGGTGGTGATCTGCTGCGCCACCACAGACAGCACCTCGATATCGATGCGATTGAACTCATCGAAGCAGGCCCAGGCCCCAGCACTGAGGGGAGAATGTTGAGGGGGGATATGAGTTCAGAGCCCCCTGGCACCTCCAAGGGCCCCCGCTGACTCTGCTGGGGAGGAAGCCCTCAGTGGCGCTCTCTGTCAGCTCAGCCACAATCCCACCGCCCACCACCCCGTCCCAGTGGCCGCCAGGGGCCGAGCCTTTGACTCCTGTTATCCCATCCCCTCCCCTCCACCAAACCGTGAGGCTCCTCTCGGCAGTGTCCCGGGAGAGCTCAGCCTTCTTGCCCTGTCTGTGCCACCTGCACACCCAGCCTTACCTGGCCAGGCCCTTGAAGAACTTGCCCATGGCCATGACGTCGAGCTGGTCGGAGCAGTTGAACACAACGGTCTGGATGGCCAAGGCCTTGCCCAGGTCTTTTGTGGTCTCAGTTTTCCCTGTGCCAGCTGGGCCAGCTGGGGCACCCCCAAACTTGAGGTGCAGGGCCCCAGTCAGGGTCAGGTAGCACCTGCGGGAGTGAGAGGAGATGGGTGTGGGCCGTGCACCTTCCTCAGGAGTCCCACAGGCACGAGGAGAGACAGCCCCCATCCCCCACCGTCTTGGGCCCTGTGGAGGGGCAGCTCCTGCTCCTCCCCGTTCTCAGGGCCCCAGGCGGGCCCAGCCCTGGCTGCCAGGGTCAGGACTGGAGCCCTCAGCCACCTGGCCAGTGCTCCCCCACCCCATGGCCCTGCAGGGCTTGGCTCAGGGACCTGCCAGGATGGCTGACCTGTGGCCACTCTTCCCTTCCTTTCCTCAAAACCCAATTTGAAAATCCAGCTGCTACTAAATACAGACAGCCAGAGGAAACAACTGATTGCTTTAGAAGAGAACTGTTCACTTTGTAAAGGGACTCGCCCATTGTTTCTCTCAAGATCAATTCCTCTCTCGTGCTGAAAGGAGGATCTGACTGATAAAATCAGTAAAGCCCACACCCATTAGATGCTTACTGAGCACCACACAGGTGCTAAGAGCTTTACACATCAGCTCACAAAACTCTCATAACCACCCTGAGGAAGCTGCAGAGGAAACTGAGGCATAGGGGGCGTTGAGCCACCTGCCCAAGGTCGCCCAGCCCATGACAGGCAGAGCCAGTTTTAAACCCGAAAGCTGAGCTACTAACCTTTGATGGACTGACTGCGCCTTGTGGGCCCTGGACTCCTGGGCCAGTCAGAACTGGAGGGAGGGGCCCAGTGTGGGAGGGTACGTGGGGAGGGGGGCACTCACCTGTCTGTGAGGGGCGTGATCACCAGCCTCCCACTGTTGCCTAGGTACTCGTAGCCATAGATGAACTTGGCATTCACAGCCCGGGTGTACAGGTTGTTATTCATCCAGTAGTACCTGGTTTTGCAGGGAGATAGGTTCCCAGGCCATGTGGACCACGGGCCATTGTGCAGGGTATGTGGTAGGCGAGAGGCGGTTATTTTGGGGAGTGAAGTCATCTAGGCGCCCAACTTGCCCCAGGGCCCCGAGGGCTGGGACCACCCTATTGTAGTTGACTCCCCACGTCCCTTGACCCCTCCTGCTGCTGCTCTGGCCCTGGACATGGCCACACCACCTGCCTCCTCACCTCAGCTGTGAGATCCACTCGAAGTCATTCACACTGACCACGTTCTCCTGAATCAGCTTGTTCACCACATCCTTGGCGTGGACCTCGATGACGATTAGCGCTGACAGCACAGCTCGCTGCATGGGGGACAGCTTCCCCCGCACCAGTGCCACCAGGTCACTGAGCTGCAGGAGTCAGGGGACACCATCAGGAATGGGCAGGGCCACACTGCAGGCAGGCTTCCCCTCCCTTGTTGAGAGGGTGGGCTTCCGCCAGGAACAACCCCTCTATTCTGGGGGCTTCTGATGGTCTGGGATGGGTGGGGTGCAGTGACCAGGCAGGGGGAAGGCAGGCAGGGCACTGGTCACATGGGAAGTCTGGCAGGGAAGTGATAAAAACGGAGGCACATGCATGGCATCTGCCTCCCTGCAGCTTATGGTGTCAAGGGCCAGGTGAGGTGGTGGGGCCTGGCGAGGAGCTTGAGGAAGGAGTGTGGTGAGGAGCTAGTGCACAGAGTGAGCGCAGGCTGCGGGGTAGCCCAGGAGGGCTCCAGGAGGAGGCTCCCACCGTGACCTTCGGGAGAGGGGCATCTGCCTGTCCTCAGAGCTCCCCTCAGAGCCCCAATACCTCCCACTTGTGGCTGGTCATGAGACACTCATTTCAAGGGTGTCTAACTTTCTACTCTTTGGCTCCAACCACAGGCCTCTTCCAGGATCAGTACACAACAAAGCTCCTGGAGGGCCTGGGCTCTCCCAGGGTGTAGGGTGTTTGTGGGGAGCAGATGGTGACCCCCTTGAGTCTCACCTGCCGGGCAAGCTGGGGGAACAGCTGGGTACTGAGGTTGCTGGCCTCCAGAGCCTCTTCCACCTCCATGGTCCAGTAGGTCTGGCACCCAGCTATGGTCACCTGGCCAGGCCAGTTCAGAACCCACTGAGTCCTGAGTAACTGGGACGATAACACAGACGGGGCTGACCCAGGAAGCTGCCAGCCCCGACCCTGCACACTGTTTTTCCCTTAAATGTCATCTGTGCTTCTGGTCTCAGGTTGTTAATTCCACCTCGAAAGCAGAGAAGCCATTAAGCTCTGGGCCTCTCAGGGCTGGGCAGAGTCATTACTTCCTCTGCAGAGGAGACCTGGAAGCAGAGAGGTGGGAGCCCAGGACTGGGGAACACACAGTCCTGGGTTCAAATCCTGACTGCCACCTATGAACCACATGCCCTTTGTGCAGGAAACATCTCTCGGCTACTTTGTAGGATAAGGCTTAACACCCAGGCTAGCCACTGATTGTGGGGCTGAGAGAGGTAATGGGGGTGAAGTCCCATCCCAGGGCCTGGCACACAGCGAGTGCATGAAACATAACCATAGCAACTGATTATCACTAGGAGCCAGTCTCACTTTTTAGAGGTTGTTTTCAGATTCCTCCCTGAGTGGGCCCCAAGGACCCTTTGCCCCCAGAGACACTCTGGCTGACTGAGGATGAGGTAGACAGGTAGCCCAGCCCCCGTGATAGAGCACAGAGGCACTGAGAAAGGAGCAAACGGAAGAACGAGTAGGTTGGGAGACTGTGCTGGGAGGGGAGGCATGGCTCACTGTGGGGTAGGCCTTGATGGCTCTCTCGATGATGTCCCGCACACTGGCCTTCATGCTGTGTTCCACCTCCCGCAGCCAGTCCTCCACGTTGCTGGATGGGTAGATGGAGAAGGACAACTGCACCTCCTCACCCTCTGCCGAGTACATATGTGTGATCTCCAGGTCCTCCTGGAAGAGCAGCTGTGGGCAGGGGGCAGTTAAGAGTGAGGTTACCCTCAGTGTGCCCAGAAGCCCTGCCCACCAGAGCCCCAGTGCTGACCCCGCCTGTGCCCTCCACCTTCAGAAGGCGGCTCTCACATTTAGAAGAGAGCTCCACCTTGGCTGGGTCTTCCCTGACTGCTTGTGGGCAAGATGAGACTGCCTTGTCCCCAGCTGTGGCACAGCCCACTTGGGGAAGGAGACTAAGCCTGCCCTGCATGTCCCCCTCCTGCGCAAGCCTGTGTGGCCTCCCTCGTAGACGAAGATGAGGGCAAGGAGAGTCAGGAGCCTCTGGCCTCATGGGTTTCTCAACCTAGCCAGAACCTCAGTGTATGGCAGGGGCCAGGGATCCCCTGGGTGAGCTGGGAGCAAGGGTCCCCCAACCCTGAGCCAAGGGCTCTGCAGCTGACCTTCCTCCCACAGGCCCCAGGTATGTCTCTAAGAGCCAGGAATCTCACTTGCCACCTCATTTCCTGCTAAAGAGACTTGAGGTGAGAGAAGAGGTGTGCTCCCTGGGAAGGTGCCCCAGTGCTCCTGGCCCTGAGCCCTTGGCCCAGTTACCCACCTGGGCGATGTTCTCAAAGCACTTGCGCAGGTGGGGCTGCACAGCTGTGGGGTCCTTCGTCTGGGACAAGATCTCGAGTAGCTCATCGTCAGACAGGAAATAGAATCTGCCAGGGGAACAGGGGTGAGGGAGTGGGTCAGGCAGCCACTGGGTCCCAGCTGCCCCAGTACCACTGACATCCCCTGCACCCCAGCCTGGAGGGGCACTGGGGCCCCAGCCTCGTGGGCAGGCACTGACACAATGGGCATGGGCCAGTGGTGCCCACCTGGGGAAGGCGCTCCTCTTGGTCTCCAAGTACTTGCTGAGGCCCTTCTGCACCATGTCCAGCAGCTTGTTGCAGTCCCGCAGGCTGTCCAACAGCCTCTGGTCAGAGCACACATTGATCACCTGGATGGCCCGGGTCAGAGAGAAACTGGAAGTAAGAGCGGTCTGACTGGGAAACAGCAAGGTGGGCTCAGAGAGGACCCATGCCTGCCACGTAGAGACCTTCAGTGGGGCCCGTGAAGAAATGGGGGCAGGAAAATTGCCCCGAGCCAGGGGCTGCCTCCATCACCCCTGTCAGCCCCACAGAAAAGAAGTCTATGATCAAAATAAATAGGGTTAACCAATACCAAGTAATTTGATTTGCTGTAGGACTTGTCAGGGTCTTTAAAAATACTAATGTGGGGCTTCCCTGGTGGGGCAGTGGTTGAGAGTCCGCCTGCCAATGCAGGGGACACGGGTTCATGCCCCGGTC
This sequence comes from Grampus griseus, assembly GCF_964374135.1. Classification (NCBI taxonomy): domain Eukaryota; kingdom Metazoa; phylum Chordata; class Mammalia; order Artiodactyla; family Delphinidae; genus Grampus; species Grampus griseus. The sequence continues at coordinate 68,073,402 of NC_139004.1, read as the reverse complement.
CGGGAAGATCCCACATGCCGCAGAGCGGCTAGGCCCGTGAGCCATGGGCGCTGAGCCTGCGTGCCCGGAGCCTGTGCTCCGCAACGGGAGAGGCCACAACAGTGAGAGGCCCGCGTACCGCAAATAAAATTAATTAATTAATTTAATTAAATAATAAAAATACTACTGTGGACTGCAAATCTCCAAGTGGAAAATCATCAACTGCTGTGTTTCTGAGGAATGTCTCTCAAGACTGGGGAGCCCACCCAGGGGGACACGGGCCAAGACCAAAGCCCTGGACTTGTCCTCCAGTCTTTCTTGTTCAGTAGAGACAAGACCAGGAGGCTCCCCGGTAGTCCCAGCTTCCCCCTCCCATCCCCGGGTGAGCTCGCCTCCCGGTTCTCGTAGGCATTCTTCATGATCTTCCTCCAGATCCGCTCCATGGTCTGGTAGCGCTTGCTCTCTACCGGCAACTGCCGGTTGATGTCTTCAGAGCTGAAGATGGGTTCCAGGTAGAGCCAAGCCCGCTGACAGTTCAGCCACTCCTCTAGCACCTCCTGAACAGGGCATGGACTGTCAGGGCCTGGGGTCCAAGTTGGGTCCTGTCCCCCATGACGTAGACATTCTATCCCACTAGAGTTCTAGGCAGAGCACTGGGCACCAGAGCCAGTGTCCACGGGAAAATTTCTAGATGGCGCTGTCAGCCACGGTACTCCAGGGAACAAAGAGGCTGCATGGATGTCTGCCCTCCAGAGAAACCGCAAATCCCCCACAGGATGCCCAACCCTCCAACAGAGCCAGGGGAGCCACTCTTCTTATGAGAGAACCACGCCCCAACCAGCAAACCCTAAAGTAACAAGGAAAGAGCCCAGTGCATGGAAGACCAAACCAGTCTCCTCTCCTGGGAGGACTTTGGGTCTATGACCCCTCGATTCTTTGAGGTGTACTGGGACTTGAGCTTGAGATCCCCTAAAATACTCTGTGAAACATCAGTCCAAGAGTGAGACCTCTTCAAGCCACTTTCCCCTCTGCCTCCAGATTCCCCTTTCCAAATTTATCTCTTGCCATTTCCTATCAGTGCAAACACATTCATTCATTCGTTCATTCTCTTCTTCATGAGACAGTGTGCTGTGGCCAGCCTGTGTCAGGCCCAGGTCAAGTCCATGTGGGATCCAGAGGAAACAGAGGAGGGTGTGGTCCCTGCCCTTGAGGAGCCCACAATCCTCTAAACAGCCAGTTCTGCCTCTGAATCACCAAGGGCCCAGTGTGTGTGATGGGTTCTGTAAGAGGCACCGACCAAGGGCCTCGATGGGAATACCTTGCAGGCAGGTGTGGGGGAATCAATGAGGGCCGCTCGATGCTGAGCCCTGGAGGAGATGGAACTCCAGGTAGAGAGGACAGTGTGAGCAAAGGACGGAGACCCAGGGACAATGCTGATGAGCTCAGGCCTCTCTGGGTGACCCAAGGAACATACAGGCAGGTCCTGCTCACTCAGCTTCTGGTCTTCACTGGAAGTTTCTGAACAGCTCCCAGAAAGGGGCTGTCAGAATCATACCAGTAGGCCTGGCCCTGGCACTGACCTCAGGGTTCTGCAGATAGTGCCGGCCACTGGCCTTGAGAGCCCCAAAGAGCAGCGGTCCTAGTGCCCTGGCTCTCTTACCCCAAGCCAGCTCCAAGTGAGAAGCTGCGAGTGAGAAGCTCAGGGCCGAGTAGGAGGGGACTTTGAGGAGCCTCAGGGCCTTGTGGTGTCCAGCCCAGAAAGTCCTGAGACTGGAGGTCCTAGCTGTCCCAAGCCTAGGCATCACTTTGGGGGTCTGCTGGCAGCTCTCACACCCCTCCTCAGCTGCAGCTTTGGACCAAACACTGGCCCCACCGGCACGTTCTGAATTGCCTCCTCCAGCAGCCGAACCTGAGACGGAGAGCGCCATTCTAGTCCCCCTCCTCTTTGTGAGGGGACTGGCAGAGAGCCAGGAGCTGTGCAAACCTTCAGCAAGGCACTCCAGCACTTCCAGCCCCACCCAGACACCATAAAGAGCAGCCTTGGGACAGGGTGCTGCGAGGGTGGGGGGATGGGGGAGGGGAGGACACAAAGGGCCCACCTGGGTCAGCTTCAGCTTGTTCTCCCAGGAGTTGATGCGTTGCTCGAAGGGCTTCTTGTAGGGCGAGAAGGTCATGCTCTGGGTCATGACGATGTGGTCATCAAGCAGTTGAGAGGCCTCATCTGGGCTCTTGAGGATGTAGGTCTCTGTCTCCTTGTAGGGCATCACGTTGAACAGGATGGTGGACCACTCCTTCTCCATCTTGTCCAGCGCCTGGAGTAGGAACGAGTCAAGGCTGGGTCCCGGGAAAGAGCCGGCCCACACTGAGCAGCACTGGGCGGGGAAGGGCAGGTTCTACCCGGCCATGATCTTCACTCAGGCCCCCTCAACAAACTCTCAGCTTGTCTGGTCAACAAATCCCCCATGGACCCTCATTGGAATCCAAGGCTGACTCGCTCTCACATGTGGTGTATGTGTACAACATGCATGAACAAGCATGTTGGGAGGCAGCTAAGGCACTGGTTAGGAGCTCTGGTCCCAGTTCCAGCCCTTATTGGCTATGCCACCTTGGCCAATTGCTGAACCTCTCTGAGCCTTAATTTGCTCATCTGTTAAATGAGGTAATGCTATCAGCACCTTCCTGAGAGAGGAATAACTTGAGAGGAATAACTGAATAATAATAGGGGTGGTAGACACCATGCCAAGCACTTCATATGCATTATTAACGCACTTAATAGGATGCACCTCAACCTCTTGGCCTGGTGAATGGGGCCCCAGGGATAGGGCCCAGTACTGTCACATTCCCACACCATTGGGCAGCATGTGGGTGGGGCAGGGCGGGCCTGCTGGTGGTGGCCCACCTGCTCGATGGCGTACTCCTTGCCAGCCACCTTGGCCACCTTGCTGATGCTCTCAGTGTGGTCCTGCAGGTTCATCTCAAGGCAGCGGGCGAAGGTCAGGTTGGCCTTGGGCCTGACATTAATGTTGATCTCATTGGACAGCATGTCCCAGTGGTGGGTCCTCATGCCAGGGTTGCGTAGCCCCTGGATCAGCGGGATGTACGGCTTGAACTCCTCAATGCGGGCCTGGATGTCTAAGGCCACATCCTGGCAGGCTGCCGGGCAGGGCAGGCAGGGGTGAGAGGCAGCTGGCACAGGCAGGGAAGGAGGGGACGGGCTGGCTGGGCTGCCTACCTGGGATGTCCTTGAACTGCTTCACGCACTTGTGCATGGTCTTGAACGACTCGATGACGTTCTTCTCCAGCTGCTCTGCGTCGATGGCTGACAGGGGGTCGTTCATCCAGCTCTCTGACCAGCGCAGCCAGTCGGAGGCTGTGGTCCAGAGGTCCAGGTAGGGCTGGAACTCCTTCACCATCCTGGAGAGCTTGTCATACTGCAGGGGCAGAAAAGCTGGGGCTGCGTCGGGGTGCTCCCCAGTCTCTCTCCACGCTGCTCCTTCTGGGGCCCCTCCTTGCTCCTGGCTGCTGTCCCTGATCCTGTCCCCATGGACTCAGGCCTGGCCTCCCTTCTTCCTTCCCCCCATGGGCTCTGGGCTCTGAGTGGCTGAGCAAGGCCTGCACTGAGCCTCCAGCCTCCTGCTTGGGTCCAGGCAGCCTCCTCGCCCTAGGGGCCAGGAGACGGGGGTAAGCTCTTCTCTGCAGCCTGCTCAGTCCTGCACCCCCCCCAAATGCCAGGGCCCTGATACTTGGCAGCTGGCTCCAGATGTGGCCGCAAATGCCATGGGCTCCTCCTCAAGCCCTTCTCAGGGCTGGGGGGCAGTGCACCCAGAGGAGGCCTACGTTGGTGATGGGCAAGCCAAAGATGTGCTCGCGGTTGTTGTAGAGCATCGCCAGCTGCTGGCAGTCCTTCAGCTGCTTCTTGACCCGGCGCACCTCGTTGGCAATCTCATGCGCTCGCGCAATCTCCACGTGGCTGGAGAAGCCAGCTACCACCAGCTGCAGGCCAAGGAGCGAGGGATCAGAGTCCTCTGTGGGCCCACCTATGCTCATGCATCCCTGTGCACACCCAGGGAAACTGAGGTCCCCAGAGCATCAACATCTCCCAGTTCTGAGGGGACTTTCTCCTGGAGTGAGAGGTTCCTGGCCTATCACAGGCAGCTGACCACCCCAAGGTAACACAGCAAGGTCCGATGGAGACACAGTGCCCATGAGGACACAACAGAGGGGTTGGGGCTCTTTGCTACTCTGAAATTTCCTGGAACTTGCTGCCCAGGCACCTCTCTGGCCTTTCAGTTCATTCTTTTAGCTACTTGTTCACTCGCCCAGCAAACATTGACACAGCACCTCCTGACTGCAAGGGGCAAGTCCTGGCCCTGGAGAGCTGTGTGTGGGGTGTGTGTGTGTGTGTGTGTGTGTGTGTGTGTGTGTGTGTGTGTGTGTGTGTGTGTGTGTGTGTGTGTGTGTGTGTGTGTGTGTGTGTGGTGCGTGTGGTGGGTGTGTGTGGTGGGTGTGTGTGGTGTGTGTGTGTGTGGTGTGTGTGTGGTATGTGTGTGTGTATGGTGTGTGTGTGGTATGTGTGTGTGTGTGTGGTGTGTGTGTGTGTGTGTGTGTGTGTGTGTGTGTGTTCTCAACCCAGCGCCACCTGCAGCCCTTCCAGCTTCTCCTGGAAGTTGTTCTGATCCATGATGTGGATTTTGCGGAACTTCTCCTCATCTTCCATGTGTTGCTGCCGTACCATCTCTATCTGCCCGAGGATCTTAGCAGGCCAGTTGCTGGCAGCCCATCTGGATGGGGAAGGGATGGGTTATGGGGGGGAATGTCACACTGAAATCATGGGGTGTGCAGGCCAGGGTGAAGGGGAGAATGGGGGATCCAGGCGGCAGCTGGAGCAGCCGGGGCTGGGCAACCGGGAGGTAGAAGTGAGCCTGGAGGCAGCCACTGCCACCACTGCAGTGTGGGGCTGCCTGGCAGGGAAAGCAGTCCCCGCCCTGGGATTGTGGGCAGCTTCCAGGGAGATGCACACCCAATGTGCCCAGCGCAGTGACAGGACAAGAAGGGAATGGTGTCCAAAATGAGAGAAGCGATCCTGAGTTCCCCAGGTCTGTAAAGGGCCTCAGCTCAGATGAGGCAAAGTGACAGCCTCTGGCCTGCATTTCCTTGGTGACCAGACAGGGCCACCAGACCAGCTTCCTTCATATCAACTCCCTCTGCCTGGCTGACCTGGTGACCCTGTGGGCTTCAGAGATTCTGCTTGCAGTTGGCCTTGGGCTGCAGATCGTGGGGGAGGCCACCCTGAGCACCAGGATGTCCCATAAAGCAGGTGACTTAGGGCTCCTGGGCAGGGTTCCCAGGAGACAGTGCTAGTCTCTGCCAGACGCTGGCAACCTGGAGCCAGCCCCAGGCTATAAGACAGGCTGGGCAAGGGGTCTCTTGGCCTCAGTAAGGCAGTCCCAACCTGAGGCTATTTCCTATGAGGCTCTCGAGCTGGGTGGGGACAAGTGCTCCTCCCCAGGGACCGCCCACCACGCTGGGCTTTGCCTTCTCGTCATGCTCCCAAGGACCCCCAAGGGCCTCAACCACAAACAAGGGGATCCCAGGCCCGGTGAACATGTGTGTGTCAGGCCAATGATGGGATAGAGAATGGAGACAGAGTGGGGGGCAGCAGGGTCCCTAGACCAAGAGGGCCAAATGATTTCCTTCTGCCCCACTGGCCACGTGGCCCTGGCCCACGTGGAGACGTGTGACTGCACAGCCTGCAGCCGCCATGCCTCAGCACCTCCTCCCCCACCTCCCGCTATCCACCACCTGCCTGGAGTGAGGACCGACCTCACACTCACTTGTCATTGAAGTCATCTGTGCTGAGGTTGTAAAAGAACTCGTCCATGACTTGGTAGTCATCCATGACCTTCGCAATCCGATCCTGCATGTATAGGCATTGATGAGAACTATGTGTACCTGGGAGGTGGGAGGGTAACTGGGACCAGGCTCCTCAAAGTGGTTGGGTGTTAGGGAGAGGGTGCCCTCTTCCAGAGAGGGGAGACCTGGGGTGGTGGAGGAGGTGCTGGCATTGGGCTCAGGGCTCCAAGGGCCTGGGCCACCACACCTCCAAACTCCAGCCCCCCACTCATGCCCTCCTGACAGCCCAAACAGTATAGCTCTGAATCTGCATCGTGCACCCAGCCTCATAACCCTCCGAGGCCAACTGTCCTCTGTGTGTCTACCTCACTCCCAGCCTCTCGGCTCCTGCTCTCCCAGCCCCTGCCTGTCCCCAGCCCCCAGCCCCCCGTGTACCCGCCTCACCTCCAGCCCCACCAGCTTCTCGGGGATGCCCTTCATCCACTCACGAAGCTCAGCCAGCTCCTCAATGCTGTTGGGCTTCTCGTAGATCTTGCGACTGATGCTGCGGAACTCTTCACAGATCTGGCAGGAGGGGGAGGGTGCTGGGGAGGCCGTGTGCCCCTCCCTTGCCTTCCCAGGGGCCTGCTCCTCCTTCTTGGTCCCAGTATCTTCCAACAGGGAACTGCCCCCACCCCACCACATCCTACGGTGCATTCTGAAAAGAGGTGCTCCCTTCCAGCACACTGGGGAGCTGAAGGTCACCCAGTGCGTTTCCCCCTCCCCAGCCGCCTGCACCTGCACACCCTCAGCTCTGCGAAATGATCATCTCAGGGTGTTCTTTGTGAGGGGTTCCCAGCTCTTTACAAGTCCAGGGGAAAAGATAGAAGCCCCCACTTCCTGGGACCTCCCATATGACCCCAGGCAGGGTCGAGGCAGGGTGACTTCCAGACCCTTCCATTGGCCTGGATGTCTGCAGACACCCCTGAGCCTCACTCATGGGAGTTCACTACATATGCACGGTGTGTGTGCTGGTGCGGTCTCTGGGGCCGGGCAGGTGGGCACCTACATCATCCACCTCCTTGTGCAGGTTCTTAGCCAGGATGTCCAGCATGGAAGTGGCCAGGGCCTTGCACTTCTTGGACAGGCTCTGTTTGACGTTGTTGACGTTGACGTAGAAGGGACCGATGATGATGATGCTGGGCAACGAGCTGTCCAGGATCTCTTTCTCCTGCAGGTGGGTGAGCACCACCTCCCGCACCTCCTCGGCCGACGGGCATTGCGTCTGGAAGGCCCTGTGGACAGCGGGCACCCACGAGGGGCAGAGGGTGGTGAGAGGGTGAGTGGGGGTCACACAGACAGGCAGACACACTCTGACGCACCCACGCACTTGAGGAAGGTGCCAACATCATTGTTGTTCAGTTCCAGGTACTTTCTGTACTCCTTGGCGTAGGCCTGCAGTGGGATTATGGCCTTGCACACAGCATTGGCGATGACGGCCCGCAGCTCCTCCACCAGCAGCTCATGAAGCCCCACCGACTCCAGCAGGGGGTCACCGCTGATGAAGATGTCCTCCATCACCAGCTGTGGGGCAAGGTGGGGAGGCGCACAGAGCTGGATGAGCCACAGGGCAGGCGGGCAGAAGGGTTGGAGTGTGGTCCAAAGACTGAGTGAGCGGCAGCGTGGCCGAGCATAGACAGCATGGTGGGGGCAGGGCAGAGGGTCTGCTGCCACGTCTCTTAGATGAGGCTGTGGACTAATACAAGGCGGGAGGCCCAGGTGGCCCACCAAGGGACAGCATCTTCCTCTGCCTTGCCTGGCTCAGCTCAAGGCCAATGGGACAACCAGGTCACTGATGTCTCCGACTGACCAGCAAGGGACAGAAGAGGGGACTAGAGTTACAGCAGCTGTGGGGCCTGGGGTAGCAGGCTGTGCTGTGGTGACGAATGAGGACCTTTGAGAAGGGGTCCCGAGAGTGGAGGTCAGTCTCTGTCTACATCTTGAGTGGAAGAGAGAGGTCAGGAGCTGGATGAGATCTGGGTCAGACATGGCTGTGGCAGGAGTGGGTGAGCAAGCCTAGTTCCAATCGCAGGTCTGACCCTTAGCAGCTATGTGACTTTGGGCAAAACTTCTCCAAGCCTCATCTACAAAATGGGGATGTTAATGGTACCCAGTTCAGCTTGTGGTGAGGACTAAATGAGCTATTCAAGAATTAAAGGGCTGAGCACACTGCCAGCCATGATGAAGTTGAACTGCTCTGACACTGTGGCAGCACCCTGGCATAAGTGCCACTGTACCTTCTCCAGCTGGGGCACCGTGTGGGTGGCCAGGATGCCCTTGTCAAAGAGGTTGAGCAGAGAAGTCTCGAACTGCTCCAACGGCGTGCTGTAGTGCACCCCTGAGCTGTCCAGCACCAGGTCCACGATGAACAGGGGATTCTTGCGGGGCCTGCGGGGACAGTGGTCGGGCGGATTGTGGGCAGGGGCCTGAAGAGGGCTGCGCACAGGAAGCCCAGTCCCTGCCCTTGCTGCCGGCATTATGGCTCTGGAGCTTCTTCATGCACGAGACTTGCCTCTGCCCTCTTCCCAGAAACCTCCAAGTTACCAGAGAGAAAGACCCACACCAACCAGACAGGCTCCTCCATTCCTGCCACTTGCCCAGAGGCCCATGGGCACCAGGGAGAGGGAGAACGACCTCCACGCGGTCCTGAGGTCATCAGGGAAGGTTGGAGAGGCCCTGGGCACTTGTGGCGTCCATGCTCTCCCTGGGAGCCCACCATCCTTGGCTCCAGACACCCACTACATGCAACGACCTTCAAGCCTAGATCCCAGCCGAGCCTCCTCCGCACTCTGGATTGCCAACCACCCTGACCTCAAATGAGCATTTCAGACATTCCATGTTCCCTGACTCCCACCAGGGCTCAGTGGACCCCAGGAGTCAGCCTGGTCTCCTCCCCTGCCCTCTTCCTCCTACACATCCTCTCCCCAGCACTACAGCCTATTCACTGCCCCAAATCTGCCCTACCCAGCCCCATCACCCCTTTTCTAGACAATGGTAAGAGCCTTGGTCTCACTTCTCTTCTGCCTCACTCATCCTCACAAACCCAGAGCATGGTTTTGGAATATAATTTGGATTGTTACTCCCCTCTGATGGCTGCTGACCACAATCGGAATAAATCCAGCCCCCAACCATGACCGCAGGAGGCTCTACATGGTCTGGCCTGGTCCTCGCAACCTCTCCCGAGTCATCCTGACCAAGCCCCCCTGCCTTTCCCTCTCCAGCCATAGCCACTGGCCTTTCCTTCCATGACGGCCCCAACTTTTCTCTTCCCTCCGTGCCTCCAGGTCCTCCAGCTGGTGCCCCCTCCCCACCATCCCCTCATGGCTGGTTTCCTCTGTCTCAGTTCTTGGTTCAGATGCCACCTCATCCCTGACCCCCTTGGCAACGTCCCCTCTCCTGGATATGTCAGAGCCCCTGCCGAGATCAGCAATGACTGTATCTGTTTATTTCTTTGATTGCTGTCTGTGCTCATGTGAGAGCAGGGGCCGCACCCCTCTTGTTCCCCTAGAACCCCACCTGGTTCATGGCAAGTGCTCAAAAAACATTTCTCAACTGAGGAACTCAGTGACAGAGATGGAAGTCACCAGAAGATATGCCAGGCAGAGCTGCTGGGACATTCCCCAGCAACCAGGGCAGGAGCCAGGCCCACCCTTGTGTCCAGGACCCAGCAGCGCTGGGCACCCTGCCCCTGGCTGCCCTGGCCCCCTGACCCTGTACCGCCCTAGCCGTCAGCGCCTGACAAGGAACAGCTCTGGTGTCGACAGGTGCCTCTGCCCAGCCGAGCCCCACCTATAGGGGCTGTTTATGAAGTCTTCGCCCCAGACCATGTCATCGGTGCAGTCGAGCACGCTGCAGCAGGCATCGCTGATGAACTGCGCGAAGCTGGCGAGAGAGTTTTGCACCAGGAAGCGCAGTGTGTCCTGCAGCATGTACTTGAGCAGCTCCATCAGCCTGCGCAGCTTCGACATGAGGTACACCTCCCAGTTGGTCTCGTAGAGGTTGTACCAGCCCTTGCTCATGTCACGCAGGCTGCTGCGCATGACCACCTTGAGCGTGGTGATCCAGCTGTCCTTGAGGAACATCTGCACCTGCGGTGGCCACAAGTGGCATCATGTGGCTGCCTGCGGGGCGCACTGCCCACAGCCACCATGCTCAGGCACTCTCCAGACTCAGATGACCATGAAGGGATCTCCCCACAACCCCAACTTACTGCCAAGCCCTGCCAACCAACACCCCCTATGACCCCCAGGGACCAGGGCTTCTGGAGGTGGGGGGATGAGGGAGGGAGGGGCAGCAAAAGCAGGGCTTTCCCTCCAGCCAAGGGAGAGACACAGAGATACAGAGAATGAGGCAGAGAGAGAGAGATCGAGGCACAGAGTGGAGCAGAAAGGAGCTTTCCTCCTGGGCCCACTGGTGCCTGTCTCCCATGAGGCTACACCTCTCCCCCTCACACTCCCATGCTCAGGTAGATATGGGGGTGCATGGGGTTCCTGTTCCCCTTTCCAAGACTGGGAGTCTGCTTCAGAGGCCACCAGTGTTGGGATGGAAAAGGACTAGAAAGGGAGCCCAGCCTGGTTTTCCTTTTCTCTCTAAGATGAAACACCCGGTTGGCACCCGCCCCAGCTTCCCGCAAGGTCTAGGAAGAGGCAAGGCCTAGTTTTAAGGAAAGCAGGGGCTCTCGGCTGATCAACTCCGGGCTTCCCAGGGCCCCTGTCTGTGCCCACCAGCTCCGAGGCCCTGGCCCGCTATCACCCTCTGTGCCCTGGATGCCCACGCACCTGGGAGTAGGTCTGTGACTGGATTTGTTCGAACTCCTCTAAGCGGCTGTACTTGGAGAGGCTTGAGTGGAAGAGGGACATAGCGGTCACCTTGCTGCACTCGGCCCGCACTTTGCTGAGGGCCGTGATGACCTCCGACCGTGTGAGCAAGGACACGAAGGTGAAGTCTGCCTTCTGTTCCTGGAATGGGTACTGGGGGACACTCACCAGTCCTGCAGGGATGGGGGTCAAGGGCCAGTGTCAGATGGGCCTTGGATGTACCAGGGGTCAGGGCAGATCTACCAGGTATTGATGGAGGGAACAACTCCTGCCTCCTCCCTGGAAGAGACACCCATGTCCCTGGAACCCCTCTTTCCCCATGGCCTACCTGGGTGACCCCAAGGCTCCACAGTGAAGTGCCCACTCTGGGGTGGGTAAACCAATTCCCTCCAGGTCACTCTGGATCACAGGCCCCTTGAAGGTGGGTGAGAACCATGGGCTCCCTCCTCACTCCCTCCCAGCCAACCTGCACACACCCCTGGGGCCCATCTGGGGCCTGCCCTGGAGCACCAAGAAAGGAAGACGTGGGCATCAGGCCCCTGGGAGTGCCCATGGTCTGCACCCCACCCCAGTTTCCTGGGTACCTCACACACATGGAAGCTGGGGCAGGGATCAGAGAGCTCCAAGCAAGGAGCTCTGAGACTCGGTCTGCCACATATCAAATGGAGCTGCAGCAGTGCCAACCTACTCTTGCTACTGGAGGAAGAAAAGGACTGCATGTCCCTAGGTCAGAAAATCAGAGCACTTTTCATCCACTTCTGGACAACTGCTTTCCTAGTCCATGTTTACCTTGCCACTTCTGCACTGCTCAGACTACTATTTTTAAAAGAGCCTTCGGGGACTTCCCTGGTGGTCCAGTGGGTAAGATTCTGTGCTCCCACTGCAGGGGGCCCAAGTTCGATACCTGGTCGGGGAACTAGATCCCACATGCGTGCCACAACTAAGAAGTCCACATGCCGCGACTAAAAAGATCCCACATGCTACAACTAAGACCAGGCACAGGGCTTCCCTGGTGGCACAGTGGTTGAGAGTCCGCCTGCTGATGCAGGGGACATGGGTTCGTGCCCCGGTCCGGGAAGATCCCACATGCTGCGGAGCGGCTGGGCCCGTGAGCCATGGCTGCTGAGCCTGCACGTCCAGAGCCTGTGCTCCACAACTGGAGAGGCCACACCAGTGAGAGGCCCGCGTACCGCCAAAAAAAAAAAAAAAAAAAAAAAGACCGGGCACAGCCCATATAAATAAATAAATAATAAATATTTTTAAATTAAAATTAAAAAAATAATAAATCAAAGAGCTTTCTTCTACCCCACCCCCACAACCCCAACCCCCAGCTCTCCAGACAGGTAGGAAAAGAAGGTGATGAATGCTGGGGACAGGGGAGGTCCCAGAGGGAGGGGCAGGAGGGGCTCTGGCCGTGGGTGGCTGTGGGCCTGCCTCTGTCTAGCCAGCGTCACCTTGCTTGGGCACCTTCTCCTCCTCTTCCTCAGGCAGGGTCACATAGGAGAACGTCTTGGGCTTGGAGGAGACGATTTTGTCAAAGTTGATCTTGTTCATGCTGCGCTCGTAGTCCAGGTTCACTTCTCTCGAAAGATTGCTGAAGTGCTCCAGAACCCTGCCCATGTGGAGCAGAGAAGGCGGAATCAGGAGGGCTCCACCCCCCCGCCACAACACTGTGGGCCAGCTGGGCCCCAGGCTCTGGGGACATGAGTTTGGGGCATCCCTTCTGCATTCCTGGGCACACCTCCTACCTGGCCCCCAGCCACCAGCACCCGTCGTGCCTCTTCTATGCCACCCCCGCCCCCAGGATCACATCAGTCCCTGAGTCTGCCCATTTTGCTTCCCACTCTTCACTGACCTCTCTGCCTCCCCCTCTTGCCCCCTTAAAACCCATTTTCCACTTGGCAGGAAAAAAAAAGATATTTTAAACATGTAAATGGTCAAGCCGGTCCTCTGCTCAAAGCCCTTCCCTGACTCCTCTCACACTGCAGGCCCGTGAACGCGTTCCTTCTTAACACCTGTGCCTGCCTCATGGCGTCCGGCCTCCGTCTCCAGTGTCTCCCAGGCTACAGCACCCTCTCTGGTCCACTCCGGCTGCATTAACCCCCTACTGCTCCTCACATCCCCCAGACGTGTCTCCACCTCTCAGCTTCGACACCATTGTTCCCTCAACCAGAATTCTCTTCTCCCCTTGCACTGCAGGCCTCAGCTCAAATGTTCACCCCAGCGAGGCCTTTCCTCACCACCTGATGTAAAGCAGCCCCTCCAAGACATCTCTATTCCCTTACCTTGCTCTGTCATCACAGTACCCATCAGAACCCAGACACCCAGCTTTCTCACTGCCTGTCTTCCTGGCTAGACCGAGAGCCCTTTGTTGGGGGCGCTCACCACTGTGCCCCAGTCCTGGCACAAGATAGGTACCTGCCACACACGTGGCTGGCCGCCTGAGGGATATCCATTGCCTCCTAACTGCACCTCACTTTTGCTCCAGATTTATTCCTTTCTCACATGACTCAGGGGAAGATGAACCATCCCCAGCTCCAGGGGTATATCTCAACTAGTCTACGTCAATCCTGGTGGGGCTGGGTCCCGACTGTAATTGTTTAGGAGTGGCTACAGGACCCAGTTGTGACTGACCAGTGACTGATGCAGAGATATAGAATCAAGCCCCCTTGTCCTGTCTCCCTCAAGACAAACTCTGTGTTGTCATTCATGCTCCAGAATTCCCTGTGGGATCAGAGGCTAGCTTCTCCTAAAACCCCACCTCTGCCTAGATGCTTCCTCCATCTTATCCTGCCTCCTTCACTTGCTTGTAGATTCTCCTGAGAGGACTGCATCAAAAAATCACTTGTACGTGAATCCCTGAAACAGGCTCTATTTCTAGGGAATCTAATCCACAGCAGGAGTCAATGGACTCTGGACCTTGTGCTTCTGAAACTGCTGCTGCCATCTTCCCTGAGAACAAAGCCAGCAGACACCAGACAGAGCCCTGAGGTCCAAGCCTGAGATGTCCTGCATCAGATTTCTTGTTACATGTAAAGAAATGAATTTCCCTGTTTTCTAAGCCAATCTGAGCCAAGCATCTTTGTAATTTATAGCCAAAGATACTCTAAATGATATAAAACTCAAGAAATGGAATTCTGGACAACCATGATAACAATGGCCACATCAATTCAACTCTCCCAGCACACTTTTTAAAAAAAGAGAAGAGGAAAAGAAAAGCAGGAAAAACAAATAGCACTACCCAAAACGGACACCTTTAGCATAACTAGAATAAAGAGAATGTCCAAACTCACATTATCTTCAAGTAGAAAAATAGACATCAACTCCCAGTGCACTCTCACTCACACTGCAGCTGCAAGCCTTCATGGAGAACAAGGGCAGTCTGGGAAAAACTGTACAGAAGAGTGGTGTATGGTAGCCCCCATATGGACCTAAAATCCTTCCAGAAAGAGAAAGTCTCTCCTAACTGCAAAAACAAGAGTCCTGGTAAATCACAGCACTTACTAAAAGGAAGGGATTTAGCTGCATGCGTTCAAGGTAGGATTCTCTGAAAGGCATGACTTATGAGGGGGGAAAGTAAGAGGAAAGAATAGGAATCCTTTGGAGATTGGAGGGTGAGGGAGAAAGAAACAAAAGTGAAAAGTAGAGTCCTGCAAGAGAGAACAAAAAATTTGGAGGACACATGACCCTTCTCCCCAACACCCGCCCCCCTACATGGCCATTTATTAAAAAATAAATAAATAAATAAAAACAGTTTGCTATACTAACAGAGGAGGGCGCCCTGGGACTAGAAATCTTGTAAATCTTTACAAATCAATGAAATAGGTAGGTGAAAGGCTACATTTATATAAAGCTACTATAAGAAAAAGAAAGAAAACACCTTAATTGATGAAAATTCTCACACCCCGCAAAAAAAGACAAAGGAGAAGAAAACTAACACAACACTTCAAACTAAAGTAAATCTCTTCAAAGTATTTGGGCATATGAAAAATAAAACATAGAAATAGGCAAATAACAGGAAGAAAAGAAACGATATTTAATTGGACTCGGGAAAAAAATGGAAGAAACTAAATTATCTTATGAAGGAAAGCTAAATTACAAGTTGGCCATAGAATAATACAGTCAAATTAAAAAGTTAATAAAATACATTTAAGAAAGTCACGAATAAAACCAAGAGAATGAAAATTAGAAAAAGAAAGAACAGAAAAGGATCAGAAAGTAGTTGAATTAGAAACAAAGAAGAAGCAACACAACAGATAGATAAATGGATAGATAGATAGTATGGAGTCTCTGATGAAGAGAAACAAAACAATGGAACAGAACTAATATTTAAAACTACAATTCAAGAATATTTTCCAGAAATAAAAGAATATCTGAATTTATACATTTAAAAGGCCCATTGTGTACTTGGGAAAAAATATCAGAATGATCAACTCTAGGACATACCCTAGTAAAATGATTAGACTTTAAAGACGAAAAAAAAAAAAAAATCTCCAAGGTCTCCAAGAAAAAAAAAAATCAAACAACTTACAAGAGAAGGGGACTTTGACATCAGATGTCTCAAAAGCAACATACAAAGCAAGACAACAACAGTTGTCTATGCAAATATATTTTTAAAACTAGGTAACATGGATAATTTTCTAGAGAAACAAAGTATACCAAAATTGACTCCATTAGAAAAAAGAAAGCTTAAAAAGATCAAATACCTGTAGAAAAATAAAGTTATAGAAAAACTAGAAAAGCCCCATGTCCAAATGGTTTTACAAAAGAATGACCACACAGCCCCAATGCAACATAAATTGCTCCAGAGTACTGAAAAAGATGGAAAATGTCAAAATTCTTTATATGAAGCAAGTATAACTTTGCTTCAAACCTGTATAAAGAAATACAAAAAAAAATTGCAAGCCAGTATCACATATCAATGATAAAGTTCTAAATAGCATATTAATGGACAAAATCTAATACCACATTAAAAATGATACACTAGAGGGGTGGGATAGGGAGGGTGGGAGGGAGACGCAAGAGGGAAGAGATATGGGAACATATGTATATGTATAACTGATTCGCTTTGTTATAAAACAGAAACTAACACACCATTGTAAAGCAATTATACTCCAATAAAGATGTTAAAAAAAATGATACACCATGGCTAAGTGGGATTTATTAAAGGATTGCAAGGTTGTCTCAATATTAGCAAATCAATTAATATAATTCACCATGTGAATAGATCTAAGGAGACAAACATATGATTATCTCCACGGGTACTTAAATAGCCTGTGACAAAAAAAAAAATTTAAGAAAATAGAAATCAACAGCTACATTATTAAATAAACAAAACCCTAAAGCTAGCATTTTTCTTAAGGCATAAACACTAGAGGTATTTCCACTAATTTTAGGAACAAGGTAATGAAGCCTACTGTCTCCACTACTATTCAATATTGTACTGGAGGTATTAGAAAATGCAATTAGACAAGAGAAAGTAATTAGAGGAATAAGAATTGGAAAATAATAAGTAAAACTATCTCTATTTACAGATAGTGTGCACTTAGAAAGTCCCAGAGAATCAATGATAAACTCAAACATTAAATGATTTTAGGAAGGTAACAGGATGTAAATTGGCATAAAGAAATCAATCAATAGATGTAAAAGTAGAGAAAGCCCATTTATAATAGCAACAAAGAAGATAAAATACTTAGAAATATGCAAAACCTATATGAAAAAATCTTTAAAGCACTACTGAAAGATACAGAAGTAGACTTGAACAAATGGACAAACATTCCTTGTTCTTGGATAGTACAATTCAGGATCCCAAAGATGTCAGCTATACCTAAGGTAATTTAAAAATATAATGCTATCACAATAAAAATACCAAGCGTTTTAAAAATACAGCTAGACAAGTTGATACTAAAGCTCACATGAGGAAATAAGCGTGCAAAATCCCTATCAAAATCCCAACAACTTTTTTTGCAGAAAGAGAAAAATTCATCCTAAAATTCATATGGAATCTCAAGGGACCCCCAAATAGCCAAAACAAACTTGAAAAAGAACAAAGTGGGAAGACTCACACTTTTCAGTTTCAAAACTAATTACAAACCTACAGTAATCAAAATATGTGGTACTGGAATAAAGACAGACTGAGAGACCAATGGAATAGAAAAGACAACCCAAAAATAAAACCTCATATATATATAGTCAAATGATTTTCAACAAGGGTGCCAACATCATTCAATGGGGAAAAAGACAGCCTTTTCAACACATTGTCCTGGGAAAACTGCATATTCACATGCAAAAGAATGAACTTGGACCCTTACCTAAGACCATATGCAAAATTTAACTCAAAATGGATCAAAGATCTGAACATAAGATCTAACACTGTAAAATTCTTAAAAGAACACATGGAAGAAAGCTTCACGACATTGGATTTGGTAATGATTTCTTATACATGACACAAAGTCACAAGCAATAAGGAAAAATAGACAAATTGGACGTCACCAAAATGAAAACCTTTGTGTCCTAGTTACACAAAGGACACTATCAACAGAATAAAAAGGCAACCCATGGAATGGGAGAAAATATCTTCAAATCACATATCTGATAAGGGATTAATATCCAAAGTATATAAAGAACTAAAATGCAACAACAAAAAAACAACTGGGGACTTCCCTGGGGGTCCAGTGCTTAAGAATCCACCTTCCAAAGCAGGGGACATGGGTTAGATCCCTGGTCAGGGAACTAAGATCCCACATGCCACAGGGCAACTAAGCCCGTGTGCCACAACTAGAGAGGCCGTGTGCCACAACTAAAGAGAAGCCCATGCGCTGCAACGAAAGATCCCACGTGCCAAAACTAAGACCCAACACAGCCATAACTAAATAAATAAATAAATAAATAAATAAATACAACTAGATTTGAATATAGGCAAAAGAATTTGAATACACATTTCTCCAAAGAAGAATATACAAATAGCCGATAAGCGCATGAAAAGAAGTGCTTAACATCACTAATCATTAGGAAAATGCAAATAAAAATCACAAGGAGATACCACTTCACATCCTTTAGGATGGCTACTCTAAGGAAAAAAAAAAAACAGAAAATAGAAAGTGTCAGTGAGGATATGGAGAAATTTGAACCCTTGTGCCCTGCTGCTAGGAATGTAAAATGGTACAGCTGCTATGGAAAACATGTTGGTGGTTTCTCAAAAAATTAAAAATAGGGCTTTGCCGATGCCACCCGAAGCCAGCCTGCACTACCCCACCATGGTCAACCCCACAGTGTTCTTTGACATTCACTGTTGATGTCACCTTGGACCATGTCTCATTTGAACTGTTTGCAGACAAAGTTCCATAGACAGCAGAAAACTTGAGTGTTCTGAGCACTGAGGAGAAAGGATTTGGTTATAAAGGTCCCTACTTTCACAGAACTATTCCAGGGTTTATGTACCAGGGTGGTGACTTCACATGCCATAATGGCACTGGCAGCAAGTTATCTACAAGGAGAAATTTGATAATAAGCATCACTC
The DNA here is from genome assembly GCF_964374135.1 of Grampus griseus. NCBI lineage: Eukaryota > Metazoa > Chordata > Mammalia > Artiodactyla > Delphinidae > Grampus > Grampus griseus. The sequence continues at coordinate 68,055,195 of NC_139004.1, read as the reverse complement.
TGAAGCATATGGGTCTTCACATCTTGTACATGGCAAATTGTGGACCCACATAAATGGTTCCCAGTTTTTCATCTACACTACCAAGACTGGGTGGTTGGGTGGCAAGCACGTGGTCTTTAGCAAGGTGAAAGAGGGCATGAATATTGTGAAAACCATGGAGTGCTTTGGGTCCAGGTTTGGCAAGACCAGCAAGAAGCTCACCATTTCTGACTGTGGATAACTAATAAATTTGACTTGTATTGTATCTTAACTACCAGACCATTCCTTCTCTCATTTGCTCATGATAGCCTATAATCTTTGTGTTCTCACTGCAGTTTTTTGGGTTCCAAGTTTTCCTTATCCCCTTCCAAGTCTAGCTGGATTACGGAGTTAAGTTTATGATTATGAAACAAAAACTAAACAACAACAAATAGAATTACCATATGATCTAATAATTCTGCTTCTGGGTTTATACCCAAAAGAACAGAAAGCAGGGACATGAAGTTATCTTTGTATACCCATGTTCACAGCAGTATTATTCATAATAGCCAAAAGATGGGAGCAATCAAGTGTCTATCAACAGATGAATGGATAAACAAAATGTGGTATATATGTACAATGGAATATTATTCAGCCTTAAAAAGGAAGAGAATTCTGACACGTGCTACAACATGGATGATACTGAAAGACATTATGCTAAGTGAAGAAAGGATTCGCAAAAGGATAAGTATATATGATTCTACTCATATGAGGTACTTAGGGTAGTCAAATTCAGAAAGTACAATAGAATGGTGGTTGCCAGGAGCTGGGGGAGAGGGGAATGGGTCTTGTAGTTTAATTGGTACAAAGTTTCACTTTGGGATGATGAATATTCTATGGATAGATGGTAGTGATGGTTGGACAACAATATGGATGTACTTAATGCCACTGAGCTGTACACTTAAAAATAGTTAAAATGGTGAATTTTATATTATGTATATTTTACCTATACATAATGGCCCTACAAGAGATTAAAATATACTGTAAAATATCTATAATTAAAACTGTAGGGGCTTCCCTGGTGGCGCAGTGGTTGAGAGTCCGCCAGCCGATGCAGGGGACGAGGGTTCGTGCCCTGGTCCGGGAAGATCCCACATGCCACGGAGCGGCTGGGCCTGTGAGCCATGGCCACTGAGCCTGCACGTCCAGAGCCTGTGCTCCGCGACGGGAGAGGCCACAACAGTGAGAGGCCCGCGTACCGCAAAAAAATAAAAATAAAAAAACTGTAGTGGACGTCCCTGGTGGAGCAGTGGTTAAGAATCCGCCTGCCAATGCAGGGGACACGAGTTCGAACCCTGGTCTGGAAAGATCCCACATACCACGGAGCAACTAAGCCCGTGCACCACAACTACTGAGCCTGCGCTCTAGAGCCCACGCACCACAACTACTGAGCCCGCGTACTACAGTACTGAAGCCTGCGTGTCTAGAGCCTGTGCTCCACAACAAGAGAAGCCACCGCAATGAGAAGCCCTCACACCGTAATGAAGAGTAGCCCCCGCTCACCGCAAATAGAGAAAGCCCGCGTGCAGCCATAAATAAATAAATAAATAAATAAAAACTGTAGTACGAGGACTTCCCTGGCAGCGCAGTGGTTAAGAATCCACCTGCCAAAAAAAAAAAAAAAAGAATCCGCCTGCCAATGCAGGCAACACGGGTTCAATCCCTGGTCTGGGAAGATCCCACATGCCACAGAGCAGCTAAGCCAGTGCACCACAACTACTGAGACCGCGAGCCACAACTACTGAAGCCTGCGTGCCTAGAGCCCGTGCTCCACAAGCCACTGTAATGAGAAGCACGCACACTGCAAGAGTAGCCCCCACTCACTGCAACTAGAGAAAGCCCGCACACAGCAACGAAGACCCAATGCAGCCAAAAATAAATAAATAAAAATAAATAAATCTATTTAAAAAATTATAGAAAAGAAAACTGTAGTACGAGTGCATAAATGGACAAACAGAACAATGGAATAGAACAGAAAATCCAGAAATAGACCCAAGTACACATGGAAATTAGTGTATGATAAAGGTGGCCTCTCAAATCTCTGTGTCATAGATGGAGGTTTCAATAAATGTTGATGGGTAATAATAAACCATTTAATAAATGTTAGTTAGCCATTTGGAAAAAGATAAAATTGGATCCATACCACATACCATACATAAGGATGAATCAAGGATATAAAAGGCAAAAACATGAAACCATACAAGTTCTAGAAGAAAACCTCAATATAGGGAAGGACTTTCTAACTATGACTCAAAATCCAGATGCAATAGAAGAAATGATTAATAAAACTGTTTACGTACTTTTAAAGTTATATTGCAAAGATTACTATAAGAAAAGTCAATATACAACTGACAAACCAGGAGAAAACATTTACAACATACATCACAGATAATGAACCAATATCCTTGGGACTTCCCTGGTTGTGCAGTGGTTAAGAATCTACCTGCCAATGCAAGGAACATGGTTCAATCCCTGGTCTGGGAAGATCCCACATGCCGCAGAGCGACTAAGCCTGTGCGCCACAACTACTGAGCCTGTGCTCTAGGGCCCGTGAGCCACAACTACTGATCCCATATGCCACAACTACTGAGGCCCACGCACCTAGAGTCTGTGCTCCACAAGAGAAGCCACCACAGTGAGAAGCCCACACACCGCAACAAAGAGTAGACCCCGCTCGCCACAACTGGAGAAAGCCTGCGGGCAGTAACGAAGACCCAACGCAGCCCAAAATTAATTAATTAATTAATTCATTTTTAAAAGAACCAATATCCTTAATATATAAAGAACTCATAACATTAGAGGGAAAATACCCCAAAAACCTAAGAGAAAAAAATGGGCAAAAAATATGGACAGGTCACAAAAAGATATAAAACTTGTCCTTAATCATATGAAAAGATTGAAAAGACATTCAGCCTCATTTATAATACTTACAGACTTACCTTCCAGACTGGCAAAAAATTAAATTGTATAACAACGCACTCTTGGCAAGGGGGTAGGGAAACAGGCACTCTCACACATTGCTGGTGGGCATGCAAAATCCTTATGGAAGAAAATGTGGTGATACCTAACAAAAGTACAGTGAGTACTCATCTTTTGACCTTGCAATTCCACTTCTCAGAATATACACTATATAAAGCTATACCTCCATCAATATGAATATACAAGTGCACAAAATTATTCATTGTAGCATTGTTTGTAATTGCAAACTACTGGAAATTACCTAAATGCCTATGTATTAGAGAATGGTTGAATAAACCATGATACATGGTACAGCCACACAATAGATTACTATGCAGCTATAAAAAAGAATGAAGGAAGACTCAATGAACTGATAAGGATTGATTCCCAGGATGTATTGTAAATGAAAAAGGCAAAATAAAAAGAATATCTATAGTGTACTACCCTGCATGTAAGAAGGGGGATAAGAAAATATACATGAAAATATCATTTGTGCAAAAAGAAACACAGAAAAAATAAACCAGAAACTAGTGATATTGGTTACCTATGAGTGGGAACAGAGTGGAAAAGATGGGAGATGTGGATAGGATAGAATGAATGAGAGTGAAGAGGGACAAATCTCTGAGTATACCTTTTTGAGTAACATATATTAGTGAGTATGTTTTATATATGTGTGTATATATTATACACATAAAGAAATATTTACATATGTATATGTATTCTCTCTAAATTTTATACATACATATTATATATAATGTAATATATAACAATATATATGTATATATTACAATATAATACACATATTATATGTATATTTTACATGTATTTTCTATATATATACACATATATTTATAAAACAAACAGACCAAGCTATATATATATTCATCAAATGAATATATCCCACTGAGCAGGGTGGGAAGAACTAAACCAAGTAACTTTTGAACATAGTATTTGGACTATATACTCCCTCTCTTTCTTTCTTTTTTTTTCTTTTTTGCGGTACGCGGGCCTCTCACTGTTGTGGCCTCTCCCATTGCGGAGTACAGGCTCCGGACGCGCAGGCTCAGTGGCCATGGCTCATGGGCCTAGCCGCTCCGTGGCATGTGGGATCTTCCCGGACCGGGGCATGAACCCGTGTCCCCTGCATCGGCAGGCGGACTCTCAACCACTGCACCACCAGGGAAGCACCCCCTCTCTTTCTAAAGAGAAAAAGAAAACTAAACAAATCAAAGATTACTTTGTAGAGTTTTTCCTCCAAAGGGTATGGATTAAGCAATTGAAACTACTTTCTGTGTATTCCAGGACTGAGCAAATAAGTAAATATACTATGAGGAATAAAAGCCAATTTTCTTTTAGAAAAAGAAGTACCAAATATGTACAAGTGAGAATGAGCCCTGTGGTTTGAAGTCAATATGAAGATATCAGTATGAACTCATGTTTTTTAACAGATAGATATATAATAGATAAAGACATGTGCATGGAGGTTATATGTAACATAATGTAATATAAGAATATATGGTATGAGGGGCTTCCCTGGTGATGCAGTGGTTAAGAATCCGCCTGCCAATGCAGGGGACAGGGGTTCAAGCCCTGGTCCAGGAAAATCCCACATGCAGCGGAGCAACTAAGCCCGTGTGCCACAACTACTGAGCCTGCTCTCTATGGCCCGCAAGCCACAACGACTAAGCCCATGTGCCGCAACTACTGAAGCCTGTGTGCCTAGAGCCCGTGCTCTGCAACAAGAAAAACCACTGCAGTGAGAAGCCCGCGCACTGCAACTACTGAAGCCTGAGAGCCTAGAGCCTGTGCTCCGCAATGAAGAGTAGCCCCTGCTAGCCACAACTAGAGAAAGCCTGCGCACAGCAGCAAAGACCCAACGCAGTCAAAAATAAATTTTTTTTTTTTTTTTTTTTTTGCGGTACGCGGGCCTCTCACTGTTGTGGCCTCTCCCATTGTGGAGCACAGGCTCCGGACGCACAGGCTCAGCGGCCATGGCTCACGGGCTTAGCCGCTCCGCGGCATGTGGGATCCTCCTGGACTGGGGCACGAACCCGTGTCCCCTGCATCGGCAGGCAGACCCTCAACCACTGTGCCACCAGGGAAGCCCCAAAAATAAATTTTAAAAAAAGTTTAAAGAATATATGATATGATATAAAATAAATAAATAACGTATATATCTTAGATCTATCTGCTCTAAGGACTTCAAAGTGTTGATTTCCCAGTAGCAATGAGCACATCTTAATGTCAAAATCTTAGCTTCTAAATACCATTCCCCACCAAGAGGAACCAGGGTTCCTTGGGAAAACAGCTGATTTCAGGGCTGGGTCTGGGAAAGTAAGATGAGCCTAGAACTTCTTGCTGTGCCAGAAAGTAAAAGCATACTCAATGAACAATAAGAACATATCAAATGGACACAGGAATCAGCCTGAAGAGGCTCCCACTGGCCAAAGCTGGGACAATTTGATCATCAAAATTAAAAATGGTAGTGACAGATTATAACCCTTGGAATAAAATTAAGAATCCATGAGTCCATATTGATATGAGAGATCTGGAGATGAACAAGAAATTGTTTGGGGCCCAAGAAATCCATAATGCAGTGGGCAAGACAGCCCCAAACAGATGAGCATGGAGGGAGCATCCCCCCTCCCCCACTGGGCAGCACTACTTTTCCACTGGACAGCTCCCTGGAGGAGGTGCTGCTCTGGTGTGGGAAAGGGTCTGGGGGAGGTACTCACGAGGGCCCTTTGCGCATCCGAGGTGTGCTCATGGCCCACTGCTTGATCTTGCTCAGGCTCTGCTCACTGATGAGCCGCTGGCCCTCGGAGGGCATACAGTCCACATACAGGTTGTATAGCAGCAGCGCCTCTGTGTTCTTGCGCAGGGCGTTGGCCTGGACCACACGTTGTGTGAACACACGTGGGTCCTCAGCACAGAAGAGAAGCTGGATCCTTGGCACCCAGTACTGGCAGATCAGGAGGGGCGGCCTTCCTGGGGTCGGGTGGAGGGAGAAAGGAACATGCAGTGGGGCCCTCTGGGCAGGAGCACTGGGTTCCAGGCTGGCTCTGCCACTGATGCATGGTGGCTCTGAGCAAGTGACCCCATCACATCTGTGAAATGGGTATGACAACACTCCCTGAACTGCCCACGTCACAGGTTGTCATGGATGGATGTGAAAGTTCTTTGTAAACTGTAAAAAGCTGTGTACAGACAAGGAGTTATACAGGGGTGGCCATTCAATTGCCCATTCCTGATGCGACACCCAGGGCAGACATCTTTAATTGTTGGGCCTCAGGCTCCTTCTCAAGATGACACTGAAAGCAGCACTGCCAGCTGCTCAGAGTTGGCATATCAAATAATGGCCAATTGCCCTTCCTGGGGTCTCTGAGTGATGCGTCCTCTGGTTCTCACTGGTTGGGGGACAGACAGCCCCAGGACAACAGAGCAAGGGGGCATTCAGACCCGAGCTGGCTATACCCTGCGCAGGGGTTGGCCTCAGTCACAGGCCAGGCCGGGCCTGAGCTGGGGGTCTGCCTGAGGCAGGGGCAGAGACCTCGTACCTTCGGCCGTTACCCCTCCATTCAGGATGGGCTTCCCCATCTCATCTCGCACCAAACCATCCTTATTCGTCTTGTGCACTAGGTACAGCTTCTTCTCCTTGTCATAGTCCAGGACGCCGACATTGCACCATTTGTACGTCAGCTTCTGACTCTTGGGGTCCTCTGAAACAGGAGGGGTGCCCATCAGTGCTCCCTGCCATAGGGTGGGAAAAGGCCCCTGCATGTGGGCAGTGGATGCTAGGAAAGGTCTCAGTGGTCACTAGTCTGGCCTCTCTCCCACCATGCTGACCCCCACCCTCTGGCTGCAGCAGAGTGGGGAGCCTACTTCCTTCCAGCTGAGCTTGACTCTTGGGAACCAGGCAGGTCTCTCTGCCCTGATGCTCTGCATGACTCCATCAGGGCAGAGAGAGACACAGGCCAGCAGGGCTGGGACAGGAGGCAGGAAAGCCCCAAGCAAACAGGGGCTTGTTTGCTTAGTCCTTGTTTGCCTAGCCCTGTTGAGGATCTAGGTGTAGAGCTCATCACGTCTGAACTGGACCTCTTCAAGGCCCGAGGGAAGCCCTTAGGCTGCATGTGGCAGCTGAGCCCCCGGGCTGCTCCCATCAGGGCAGGGCAGGGTAGAAGACTGCTTCCCTGCAATGGCCTCAAAGTGGGCCTCAGGGGCTGTTTGGCCAGGATGGGCCTCCCACCCTCTCCCTGGGCTGAAAGCCTTTGACTACTCCAGCTCACCTCTTGCCACTGCCTCCCTCACTCATTCCTCTCCAGCCACACTGGATGTCTGGCTATTCCTATGACTTTGTAGCTTGCTCCTGCCTCAGGGCCTTAGCATTGGCTGTGCCCTCTGCCTGGAACAGTCTTCATCCAGGTCACCTCGATGCTGGCTTGTTCGCTGCTCAAGCGGCTTCTCCTTGTAGAAGCATCTCTGCCTAAAATAGCACCTTTGCCCCAGGCACTTTCTGATTTGTTACCTTGCTTGTGTGTCTCACAGAGCTTAAAGTCATATTGTGTATGCATCTTCTCCAGGCTGGAATTCCAAAGAAATGCTCCCACTGACTGATGCCAGGTAGATACGTAAAGGAGGCTGCTGTGGGATATACCTCACCAGCTTTGGCTCTGTTTTGCTTTTCCCTCCTCTTCCTAATTAGTTTCCTTTTTGAAAATGCTGACCTTGTCTTGACTCAGCTTAAAGGAAAAGATGTCACAAGAAGCCCCTAGCAGAAAGCAGAGTCTGGCAGAAACGCTCCACCATTAGTGCTGCCACCCAGGGCCAGGGCCCATATGAAGCAGTGCAAGCAGAAGCACTTCAGGGAAGCCACTACCTGGTACATTTAAGGTTAATACAGCCCCAAACCTTCTGGTTTTATCACCAGGAATTGGAGATCTGGGAACAATTGAGTTAAATTATTTTTGTAATTAAGTCCAAAGTAAAGGGAACATTCTGGGTTTCTTACCTAGTTCAAAGAAATTGATTCTAGCATTTACATGTTTTTAAACTGAAACATAAACTTACAGCTTGCACAACGGACTCGCTGTGGGCCCCCTGGAGGCTGAGCAGTCTGAAAACCAGCATGGCTCTCACAATCCTATCTCCCGCCTGGGCGCTGGCCCACTGGGCCCACTCCCCACTCCACAGCGGCATATCCATGCACTGGGCAGGGAGCAGAGAGGCCTTCGCCCTGCACATGGGGACAGCCACCTCCAATCCCATAACCCAGACCTTCCTAGGATGCCTACATAGAGAGTAGTCATGCCAGCCATGGTGGCAGGCCAGGGTGGTGACCGTGGAAGGTCAGCCTGGCAGACAGCAACAAACTGGAGAGAGCTTCCACAGCCCCCAGGGCAGACCTGGGGCCAAAGGAGGGGCAGACACAGACAAGGGCAAGATTTGGCAAGTCTGTGCAACATCAGTGTGAGGATGTGTATGTGGGTGTGATAGCGGTTGTGAATGGGTGACAGTAGGCATGTGTGTTTGTGTGCTTAAAATTTGCATATGAGTACAGCTGTGTGTGTGTGTGAGGGATGGTGGGTGAGTGTGACAGTGGGCTTATGAACGTGTGTGTTTGAAAGCAAGTATGTGAGTGTGAGTGTGTGACAGTGTGTGTTGTCCACGCAGAGGTGAAAGCCAAGAGGCCACAGTTATAGGTGGAGCAATGCGGTTTCTGGGGCACGGGATGGAACCGCTTGAATTGTGCCCCTTATACACATTTGAACATGTCTAATAAGCTTGCATATTTTTCATTGCCAATAAATCAAAGCATTTTTTTTTAACATTAGACACCATCCAGCTGTTCCTTCCTCAGCCCACCCACCCATGTCATCCCTGGTCCCTGCATTTCCTTCTATGCGGCCAGCCCGCTGGCCTGTATCCCAGCTGCGAGGCCTCAAAAGGTGGGGCCCCCACCTCCCATGGTTGAGGCCCCAGGGCAGTCTAGGAGTCTATGGCTGGGCTGCCAGGACAGGATGGTGCAGACAAGATCCTGTCCCCCTGCCCTTGCTGGCCCTGCTCACCGTGCCCCAGGAAGTCATTGATGGGCAGGAGGGCTTTTCCGGGGACAGGTTTCCTGTTCTGAGACCTTGGCTCCAAGCCCATGTTGATCCACTCACTGGGAGTCCGGCAGTCAAACTCCTCATTGTCAAATACCTGGAAGAAAACAGTAGATGCTGGGAGCAGGCGGCTCACCCCTGGTGGACCCAAGTGGGCTGGGCATGCCAGAGGGTAGGGGTGCCTGAGTAGGCTCCTCCCCAGATGCAGAAGCTGAAGACTGGGGCCCAGGGGCCTGAGTGCCTCCTCTGCTGTTCACAGGGGTCTGTGGAGTCTGGCTCTATGAAACCCTGTCTAACCAAGCCACACTGAGGTTCAGGCAGAGGGGTATCTGGGGACTCAGAGCAGGATATGGGCTCTCCCCCACCACTGGCCAGGATCACCCAGCTCAGGTCCAAGGGAAGTGGTGGCCCTTGGATTTTCCTGAGCACCCACCCAGACTCAGAAACAATGCAAGTTCAGGTTGTCAGAAGGCCATCTTTAGTAGGGTGATATGCAACTCTGTCTCCCCATAGGGACCACCAGGCAAGAGATACTCAGGACCATGGAGAGGAAGGGCAGGGAAGTGGGTGAAAACCAGGGCAGGCTATGCTCCCTCTTTCTCCTCTGGACTCAGTTTCCCCACTGGTACCCCAAAGGGGCTACAATGGTGCCTTCCTCCACCACAAGTCTCCCCATCCCAGTGACACCAGACGCAGTAGTCAGGGAGGCCTGAACACTACTCCACAGTCCAACTGGGCTGCTTCTTGGTGCCCGTGGGTGGGGTGGGGACAGAGCTCATGTACACAGGGTTCCCAGGCTCCCAGGGAAGAAGCAGGGAATCAGCGTCCCAGGGGTCCTGGGGCCCCTCCTGCCCCAGCCTAGGATGCCTGAAACCCCAGGAGTGGGGGTAGCACCCTGACTATGCAGTTGTCCTGTCTGACAAGTGAGTGCTTGTGATTGCCATGGGATCCCCTTTTGAGTCTGATCCCTCCGCTGGAGTCCTGCACCCCCATCTCCTGACCACTGGCCCTCTGTGGAAGCTGGACTCACCTTCAGTGGGAGATAGATGGGGAACAGCGGGTCATGACCCTGCTCAATGGTCTGGGGGTGGTGGGGGTCTGGGTGCCTGGGCATGAGCTTGTCGGAGTCAATGCCCTCGCTGGCCAGCAGCTGCTCAATGTCCAGGCTCAGGTACAGCCGCTTCCTCCTGGCCGAGGGAGACAAGGAAATCTCACGACAGCTCGGCGCATGTGAGGTGTCTCCATGGGGGTCAGCAAGGGCCCAGGGAGTTAAGGCAGTAGGGGTGTGGCCCAGTGACCCCCTCCAGGGCCCTCTGCCCTTCTGGGACTTATCAGGAAGTGGAATGGTGGCTGGGGCTGGTGTCCTGGGCTCCAACTGCCCTTGCATCCTGCCTGTCAGTTTCACCACGTTGACTTAAATGCCACCCTCCCTGATTCCACAGCAAGGAAAGTAACTCGTTCCTATTAAGAAACCAAAGGGCTAGAAGATTTGAACACTTGCACACAGACCCATCTTAGTAACCTCTGCCATGAGGATGATCACCTAGTTGTCTACTATCCCTCACTCTTTGAGGTGGGTGGATGCCACCTCCCAGAGGGCAGGCCCTCCCACTGCTCACACAACCATACCTACCTCTCAATCTCAATCTTGCGGGGGCACTGGCCCGGCAGCACCACGTAGGGCACCTGCACCTTGGGCTCGTAGGCCTGCAGCGGGAAGTCAGTCTGGGTGAGCAGCTTGGTGGTACACCCGATGTGCTGATGCTCCAGGCGCTCCTCGAAGTCCTCAGGCACCTCAAAGGTTCTGACTGTGGGCAGGGGCAGGGGCAGGAGCTGCAGGGGCTCAGGCTGGGGCCCAACACCCCCAAAACACAGTGCTAGGCAGGTACCAGGCATGCAGCTTTGGGGCATGGGAAGCTCAGAGCTGGCCTGTGGCAGTGAGAAGCCAGATGTGCACCGGGCTCCCAAGGGGTCACGAGCCTGGAGGACAAGGGCCTCCAGAAGGTCTGTTTTGGTCCTGCTCGCCCTGCCCAGAGCCAGCATGCTCGACCATTCCCCTCCTTTCTGCCCACAGCCCCGGTGCCAGCGGCTTTTGCTCAAGCCAGATGCTGAATCAAACTACCAGTGAGGATTACAGCTGGATAGGAAGGTGAAGTGGTAGCTCCCTGCATGTCTGGGATGGGTTCCTGCCATCCCTACCCCAGAGGCCCTCCCAAGCATCTCGGGGTCTGAATGCCATTCACTCACTGGGACTGTTTCCAGACTCAAGACATCCTGGATACTGTAGGAGTGGGTGGCACCACCACCCCACCCCCAGGGGACCCTCAAGTCACAAAATGGCCACACTTCCTTAGACAGGCTTCCATTCCAGGTCTGAGGGCAAGGGAACTGGTGAAGAGAGGCCCATTGATAGGGTGACATTCCAGTTTCCTGGGACTCAGGATGTTAAATGGGAAGGAAAGTCTCAGACAAGCCAAGACCATAGTGGTGGGGACGGGAGTGCAGGAAAGTGCTTCGGGGATGAGCCACCTTTCCCAGGGCCTGGGTGGGCTCTGGACAGCTCAGTGATGGCTCCGAACAACTCCCCTGGGAGGCCCTAGTAACCCCCTCCTTGGGCCTCACGTCTCTGGGGTCAAGATGCAGTCACACCAGAGGAGGGTCTACCTTGGGGGTACCCACTGGGGCTCTACAGAAGCTTCCAGAGGCTGAGCAGAGGCCATCCACCTGCCGCTAAGTCGGCTCTCTTACCAGAGCTGTCAGGTGCTCGGGGAACCCCACGCTACCAGAACGGTCTGGCCCAGGGGCAGTTTTCAGATCCCTAATCATCTGCTCTTGAGCCTATGGATCCATAACACATTCCACACCCAGGATCATGAATTCCTGGGCCTGGCCCTGCATCTCAGGAGCCAAGAAGGAGCCAGGGTGAGGACAGCAAAGCCTGGCCCCTGCCCCTGCTGGTCCAGGAGCCCTAGGCAGGCTTCCCAGGCCTTCACGTAGCCTTCTGCCAAGAGCTCTGACGGCCATGAGCCCTGACTGCCGCCACCCTGTGACCCTGCCGGGCTGTTCTTCCTCACTTGGGTGAGGCCGCAGAGCTGCTGACCAGCCCTGTCCCCCGCCCCTGCCATGGATAGCAGGAGCCCCATTCCCAGCTCCCCCGCAGCCCTTGATCTGTGGTTTGTAACCATTTTCTGGGCCACAGATACTTGTGAAACTGCTGACCACAATAGGCTGGATCCTCAGGTCACTGCACAGAGGCATGTACATGTGATGTTTCCTGTGCCACTTTTGGGGATTCACAGGCCCCCAGGAGGACTGTGGGTCTCAAGAAGACAAATCTGGACAGTGCCAGCACAGAGCCAGGCCTCTCCTGGGGGTAGAGTGGAAAGGCAGACAGCTGGGACCATGGAGCTTCTGGACCTGATCGAAAGGGCGTCCTGTCCACTGGCCAGCCAGGAGGGCCCCCAAGGTCTCACTGCCTCTCAGGGCCCCAACCAGCTCGCTGCCTTTCTTGGAGCCACCCTCTCCTCCCCTCTGCCACTGGGGACTGGTCTGTGCCATGCAGACCTGCCCCACATCTTACAAGACTCATCATGGAGCCTGAGAGGAGCGTCTTCCTTCCCCTCTTTGGCAATGAAATCCTGGGTACCTTCCTGCTCCAAGCCCTGTTCTAGGTGCTGCAGCCCGAGCCAGGTAACAACAGTCCTGACCTCCTCCAAGCCCACGTTCCACGTACCAGAAAACACACATGTCAATGTCCTACTGTCCCCAGCCAGGCAGAGGGAACTGGGGACCTGGCCCTCAGCAGCCCCACCACACCACAGTGCCCTTGTCACACACAGCTCTGCCGAGAGTCACAATTAAGCAGCTGTGCTTCACCGAGCACTCACCATGAGCTGGGGCCCTGCAAAGCACCTTGTTTCTTGTTATCCCCATTTCACAGTTGAGGAGATTGAAACCCTCAGCCAAGAGGAGACAATCTCCGTAAGGCCAGAGGCCCTGCTTCTAAAGGCACCCTCCCACCCAGCCCCCTGGGCACTGACCTCTTGGGGTGAACTTGTCAAGGTTGGCCTGCCGCAGGAGGTCCTGGTTCGTGCAGGGGCCACGACACACCTCCTGAAACCAAACCCCATAGCCCTGAGGGAGCGTAAACATCCCAAGGACAGGCAGGATCTGGTAGGGCCCCCAAGGCCAGGTGTCTCCCCCATCCCCACCAGAGAGCATCCCAGGGGTGCACAGGGACAGGGATGAGGAAGAATCAGTGAAGAGGAATTTGCACAATTCCTCATTCAGAGGCCACAGTAGGTGACAAGCTGTGGCCACCTGGGACACCCCTGGCCCAACCCCATTCTGGTTGTGCACAGTCCCCCTCCTCACTCTGAGAACACTCTTGGTGTGTGTCCAGGGGCTGAGCCACAAGACAGAGGTACTGTAAGGCCTGCAGGTGCCTCTGTGTATTCCTCCACTGCCAAGGGCACTCTGGGACCTCTGGCACAGTGGGTATCAATGGGTCCTCGCCCTATCTCTATTGGCCCCTCCCCTGCCTAAAACCATCCTAAGGCTGTCCAGGACGCACAGGGCTCTTTGAACTCTCCCCTAGTTATATCCCTTCTCCGTCTTCCCCTGCCCTCCATCTCTCTCCTCTTATTTCTACTCTCCTCCTCCATGTGGGCCATGGCCTCTGTCAGGGATCTCAAGGCTCTGTATCTTCTGTTCCCCCTGCCTGGAACACTCCCCCCAGCCCCTATCTTACCCAGCAAATTCATACCTATCTTGTAAATCTCAGCAGTACACCACCTTGTCCCAGGACCCCCTCCCCAACCAGAGCTGGGGCCGGGGGAGGGAGTATTTCCCCACCAAAGCCATTGCCCCATGACAATAGGCATATGGATGACAATCCTGGTGTATTGTTACCGGGGCTTAGCCCAGGGCCTGTCACATAGCAGGTGCTCAGTAATGAATTTTTGAATGAATGGACAGAGATGGATGGGCAGAAGGATGGGCAGATGGGTGAGTGGGTGGAAAATTGCTAGACAGATTGGTGGATGGATGGATGGATAAAAGGAAGAAAGGGCAAAAAGAACCCACAAGGAAGGCTCAGGCTTGGTAGGGTATGGCTGCCACACTCACCCCAAGTTTATCCAAGCTTCCAGGGCTGAGGATGTCAGAGTAGAACCCACGCTGCTTCATCAGCGGGTACTTCTTATCAGTGCCCGTCAGGGGCAACTTCCGGGGCTGCCCCAAGTCTGAGGACGTGGATGGGGCTGCAGTCAGGTGCAAAGGTGGGGTCTTGGGGTCAGGGCTTGGAGGAAGCTTCTCCGACCCAGAATCTGGTCCCTGAAGAATGCTCCCCAGGTTATGCTCCAGGTCTCTCAGACTACACTCTTGGCCCACAGGAGTACTGCTGCACTCTGGGCCCTGAGGGGTCCTTCCTGGGCTGTGGCCTTCTCTGTTAGGCTGCTGCTCCATGCTGCTTCTCAGGGTGATGTCCCAGCCAGAGCTCCTAGAAGATACTGGTGTCACTGGGCCCTTGCCAACCTCTGCTCATCCCCCAGGGCCACCAGGATACAGGGATGCCTAGTCTGCCACCCCACAACAAGCCCCAGCCCCCAGGCATGGATAACGGAGGGAGGGAGTACTCTTCTAATATGAACAGACACAGAGTGCCAGGAAGGTCCTGCCAGGAGACAGCAGGGCCTTCCCTAGAAGCTATGTGAGAAATGAGACCCCAGAGTCAGAGGTTGAACACTCTATAGATGCCCCCAACCCCGTGCATCCTTCTGTACTTTCCCACCCTTCTCCCCTGTGTTACAGAGTAAGGCCTGGCTTCTCACAAGGGGAGATAAAGAGGGAGGCCCAGAGTTCACTCACTCAGTGAAGAGCTCTGTTTGGTTTTCTCCAAAATAACTTTCATCCAGTTGCAGCCTCAGTGCCCCTTACCCCCATTCCCCCAACCCCAGCCCCACCCCACCCAGTCCTGCCGGACTGCCCTGACTCTTTTTTTTTTTTTTTTTGTGGTACACGGGCCTCTCACTGTTGTGGCTTCTCCCGTTGCGGAGCACAGGCTCCAGAAGTGCAGGCTCTGGACGCGCAGGCTCAACGGCCATGGCTCACGGGCTCAGCCGCTCCGCAGCATGTGGGATCTTCCCGGACCGGGGCACGAACCCGTGTCCCCTGCATCGGCAGGCGGACTCTCAACCACTGCGCCACCAGGGAAGCCCTGCCCTGACTCTTCCCAGTGTGGGGCTGGGGATTCCAGAAGGAGAAGAAAGAGAAAGGAGATTGAAAATGTATTTGAAGGAACTTCCCTGGTGTTGCAACAGTTAAGAATCCACCTTCCAATGCAGGGGACATGGGTTCGATCCCTGGTCTGTGAAGATCCCACATGCCACGGAGCAACTAAGCCCATGAGCCACAACTACTGAGCCTGCACTCTAGAGCCTGCAAGACACAAGTACTGAATCCATGTGACACAACTACTGAAGCCATGCCCTGCATCCCCCATGCCCATCTACCCATGCCCATCTCCCTTACCTTACCCCAGGAGCCAGAGGACTAAATCACCTCCCGAGAGGGACCCTGACCTTCTGTTGGCCCACAGATACCTCTGCCAGCAAAGGAACTATTCATCCACACCCTGGCTCTCAGGATCAACTCAGCTAATGAAACTGACACCCTCTTGTCTCCCCACAGGGAAAAACAGATGCACCACTGGATTGCATGCACATCCCGAGGATGAGGGTTTGCCGAGTTTTTATTGTGCAGCAAGCAAGCCCTTGCCAAGCCACTGCTGCTTTTGGCCACCTCAAAATGCACCACCAGGGGAAACCCTTGGTCAGGGGAGCACTATAAGAAACTAGAAAAGGGTATGAGGAAGAAGAGGTTTGTGTGTAATGCTGGTGCAAAAATAAAAAAGTTAAGTCAGGGAGATCAGATCAAGATGGCAGAGCAGTAGGATGTAGAGCTCACCTTCTCCCACAAATGCATCAAAAATATATCTACATGTGGAATGTTCCTCACAGAATATCTACTGAATGCTGGCCGACCTCAGACTTCCAAAAGAGCAAGAAAATCTCCACATAACTGGGAAGGACAAAAGAAAAAAGAAAAAATGAGAGAAAGGAAACAGGACAGGACCTGCACCCCTGGGAGGGAGCTGTGAAAAAGGAAAGGTTTCCACACTCTGGGAAGTCCCCTCACTGGTGAGGAGATCAGCCTGGACAGAGGGGGAGCTTTGGGGGAGAACACAGCAAGCAACGGGTTTTTGGAGGACAAAGCGGAGAGAGATCTGCATAGACGGTCAGGGCCATCACCTGGCACTCCCCAGCCTGAGATGCTCATCCACTGAGGCGGGCCGGAGCTGGGGCTGGGTGCTGAGGCTTGTGCTTTGGAGGTCAGACCAGGGAGAGGACTGGGATTGGCTGTGTCAGGAAAGCCTGAGGGGGCCAGGGTGTGGTTGCCACAACCGAGGGAGTCCGGGGACGAAGCCTGGGCCCGACAGAGAGGCAAGGCTGCGGGCTGCCCCCGTGAGGAGACGGGGCGGGCCGCCATAGGAGCTTCTTTCTCCCAGGCTCACTATGTGGTGGCAGGGCACCGCCTATACACAAACTCCAGGGTTAGGTGGAGGGTCCTCCTTCCAGGGAGCACATGGCCTGCCGCGGCCACCACCAATGAGGGTCCCGCCACTGGGAGCCAACCTCTGTCCCCACCCTCCTGGGAGCGTGCACGGGGGGCTGTGCATCTGCATACCCCCTATCAAGGGGATAACGACCAGCACACCCTGAGGAAAGAGACGGCAAGCATCCAAACCAAAAACAACCTTCATGCCAAAAAAATATTAAACCCACACAAGCTATCAGGGACGCTCCCATATATAAATAGCCCTCCAAGACTATAGCAGATAATTGTTTCTCCTAAACACACAGAGTAAGGGAAATATAAGCAAAATGAAGAAGGAGAGGAACCACCACCAGTTAAAAGACCAAGAGAATTCCCCTGAAGGAATAAACAATGAAACAGACCTCTTCAGTCTTATAGACACCGAGTTTAAAAAGGAGGTAATGAAAATACTGAAGGAATTAAGAAAGGCTATCAACAGAAATGCAGATTACTGTAAAAAAGGGACTAGAAAACTAGAAACTATAAGGAGGAGCCAAGAAAAATTAGAGAATTCATTTGCCAAGACAAAAGCTGACCTAAAGGCAATGAATAGCAGAATAAATAATGCAGAAGAAAGAATAAGTGATCTGGAAGATAGAATAATGGAAATGAATGGGATGAATTGGGAGATTGGGATTGACGTATATATACCAATATGTATAAAATAGATAACTAAAAAAAAAAAGTCTCAAGAAAAACAGTAGACACAAAGCCAATGAAAAACATATATAAGATAATATAAAGTGTGCCAAGCTACGCATAATAGGGATTCCAGAAGGAAAAGAAAGGAGATTGAAAGTGTATTTGAAGGGACTTCCCTGGTGTTGCAATGGTTAAGAATCCACCTTCCAATGCAGGGGACATGGGTTCGATCCCTGGTCTGTGAAGATCCCACATGCCACGGAGCAACTAAGCCCATGAGCCACAACTACTGAGCCTGCACTCTAGAGCCTGCAAGACACAACTACTGAGCCCATGTGACACAACTACTGAAGCCTGCACACCACAACTACTGAGTCCATGTGCCACAACTACTGAAGTCCACGTACTCTAAGTTCTGCCTGCCACAACTACTGAGTCTGCACACTGCAACTACTGAAGCCCATGCAGCTAGAGCCCATGCTCTGCAACAAGAGAAGCCACTGCAATGAGAAGTCCATGCACCACAACAAAGAGTAGCCCCTGCTCACTGCAACTAGAGAAAGCCCGTGCACAGCAACGAAGACCCAACGCAGCAAAAAATATAAAAAATAAATAATTTTTTTTAAAAAAGGCAACAGAGATCCTAAATGATACAATAGAACAGTTAGACTTGATATTTTCAGGACATTACATAAAAAAAAAAATACACATTCTTTTCAAGTGCACATGGAACATTCTCTAGGACTGCCCACATACTAGGGCACAAAACTAACCTCAACAAATTTAAGAGTATAGAAAGTATTTCAAGCATCTTCTTTGATCACAAGGGCATGAAATTAGAAATCAATCATAGGAAAAGAAATGAGGAAAAATGATTACATGAAGACTAAACAACATGTTACTAAAAAAGACAATGGGACGGGCTTCCCTGGTGATGCAGTGGTTGAGAGTCTGCCTGCCGATGCAGGTGACACGGGTTCGTGCCCCGGTCCAGGAAGATCCCACATGCCGCGGAGCAGCTGGGCCCGTGAGCCATGGCCACTGAGCCTGCGCGTCCGGAGCCTGTGCTCCGCAGCGGGAGCAGCTACAACAGTGAGAGGCCCGCGTACCGCAAAAAAAAAAAAAAAAACCTTGAGACAAACGACAATGAAAACACAGCCATACTAAATCTATGGGATGCAGCAAAAGCAGTTCTTAGAGGGAAGTTCATAGAGATACAGGCCTTCCTCAAAAAACAAGAAAAATCTCAAATAAACAGCCTAATCTACCACCTACAAGAATTAGTAAAAGACGAACAAACAAAACCTCAAGTCAGCAGAAGGAAAGAAATATTAAAGATAGGGAGAAAATAAATAAAACAGATTTTAAAAATATAGGAAGAAATCAATAAAACCAAGAGCTGGTTCTTTGAAAGGGTAAACAAAAGAGACAAACCTCTGGCCAGGCTTACCAAGAAGAAAAAAGAGAGAACCCAAATAAACAAAATAAGAAATGAAAAAGGAAAAATATCAACTGATACCGCAGAAATACAAAAAACCATAAGAGAATACTATGAATAATTATATGCTAACAAATTTGGCAACCTAGAAGAAATGGACAATTTTCTAGAAGCATACAGACCACCAAAATTGAATTGAAAAGAAATAGATAATTTGAACAGACTGATCATTAGAAATGAAATAGAATCTGTAACTAAAAACAAAAAAACTTCCTACAAACAAAAGTCCAGGATCAGATGGCTTCACAGGCGAATTCCACCAAACATACAAAGAAGAACTTATACTGATTCTTCTCAAACTCTTCCAAAAGAGGAGGGAACACTCCCAAAAGACATTCTATGAAGCCACCATCACCCTGATACCAAAACCAGACAAAGACACCACCAAAAAAAGAAAATTACAGGCAATTTCTGATGAATATAGATGCAAAAATTCTCAACAAAATATTAGCAAACTGAATCCAAGAACACATAAAGAAGATCGTACACCGTGACCCAGTTAGATCACCTGGTAGCCATTTTGGTTTGCATCAGAGGACGCTTCAGGTTGGATTCACTGACATTCAACCCCATGTGACCTGACCACCCACCAGGCACTGGGCTGGATGGACACAGATGAACAAGGGTATTTGATCCTCACTACAGGTACTACTAGAATCACCAATCCACAAACAAGGAAACTAAGATCCAGAGACGTCAAGAAACTTGGAAAAGACACACAGCCAAGAAGTGGCAGAACCAGAATAGAAACTGAGGTGTCCACCTCTGGCTGACCCAAAGATCGGTCCTTAGCACCACAACAGTGGTTCTCAAACTGTGTGCCAAGGAGCCCTGAGGTTCTGCAAGGTGAGTGCCTAAGCAGAAGGGCTTCTGAGCCACTCACCCCTGATTCAACAAGGATCCTGCACCCTTATCTGTTTCACATATTCCGTTCGTGCTCAAATGCAGCAATTTTCAAGTAACACTGATCTCTGGAACCTCGACACCTAGCACGGGACTGGCATGGGCTTGGCACATGGTAGGTGCCTAGAAAGTGGTGAATGATTGTGAGAATGAATGAATGGGGTAAGTAAAGGAAGGAAGTTGATCTCTGTAAGCCCTGTGAGACAGATGCAGCAGTACTCTGCCAATTTACAGATGGGGACCCTGAGGACTAAGAAGATTGAACATGGTCGGGCTCAGGGGAGGCACTGGTGGCTGATGAGGACCAGAATCCTGGCTTTTTCCCTGCATGGGAAAGGACAGGGAGAGGGCTACACTCTCAGCATGGGGTGTGGTCAGTATGGGACTTATCTGCAAGGTTGTTTAAAAGTGCACCCCACTCCCTTCCCACAGGCCAAGGCAGAGAAACGGCACGGGGGCTCGCGGACAGGGATGTGGACCCGGGGCCGGGAGGACGTCCTCCTTTCTGTGCATTTGCCCTCTGAGACTTATGGAGGTCCCCCTGCAGGCGCTTGCCCCGCCATCCCTTGGGCCCACCGACCTACCGGCTCCACCGCACACGTTGTGGGGTCCGGCTGCCCGTTTCTAGGGAGGGACGCTGGGCCCGTTGCTAGGGGGCGGGACCATCCGGCAAGGCTGGCGGGAGTTTCCGCCAGTGAACCTCCGCAGGTCTGCACTAGCCTCCCTACACACTCCTGACTTGGCTCCTCCCGCCCCTACTCACTCACGCGGCTTGCCCCACCCAGGGCTGGGCCACCTCCGAGCGGCGGGTTGGAGGCCAGCGGGAAAGTGTCAGCCGTCTAGGCTTTCAAATCCAGGCTCCATTATCCATCTCCCCTCCCAGAGTTTTCTAGAGAAAGAGACAAAGCAGCCAAATGCTGTTTTCAAAGTGCGACAACTCTGATTGAATCCTGTTTTTAAAAAAACAAAGTTATGTAAACAACGTGGTAAGAAAACTTGGGGAAATTTACCGGAAAGGGTCGTTTCTGTTCCCCCGGAGGCTCAGCTTAAACACACACACATACATACATAGCCGGGCTGCAACTCCACCTCAGGCCTCCGCCGGGTGGGCAGTGGATGAACCTCCCCCGCCCCCGCCAGGTGCCCATCTGCTCCAAGACCTGGCATGAGTTCAGGCTTAGATACTCCTTCCTGCCCTGGATATTACTGTTAATTTTCTCAGATGTGATAATGTTACTGTGGTTATACAGAAGACTGTCCTTGTTTTAGCTGATGTGCAGTAAGGAATTTAAGGACCAATGTCAGGATGTCTGCTGCTGGGACTTCCTTTCACATGGTTCAGCAAAATTTATACATAGATAACTATATATAGAGAGGAGATAAAGCAAAAGTGGTCCAATACTGATAATTAGGGGATCTGAAGGTATACAGATGCCCACTCTACCCACCAGTCTTTCCATTTTTCTATAAGGAAAAGAGGTGGGTTACAAACCAAAGAAAATGTAAAAATCACTCCACCTTAACCTGAGAATCCCTGCCCAGAGCCTTCTCAAAATTGGCCTCATTTCATAGATGGGGAAAATGAGGCTTGGTAACACAGGTTAGTGTTGGGGGAGGTGGTAGGACCTGATGCTCATTATGCAAATGCCCGATTTTATTTGACATTTTAGTAATGCTGACTTGGTGCCAGCCCTGTGCTGGGGACTAAGTGTCCAGATTTGAACTGGACGCTGTCCCTACCATAAAATGTCTACTAAGTGGGAGAGAGCCAGAGAGACCAGGCCACAAAGAAACCAGAGGCAGGGTATAAGCTGTGACTAGAGATAATGATTCAGCCTTTGCACTGACTTCTGCTTCCTCTGTCCAGAACATCTCTCTCCACCAACTCCCACTCCTGGCCAACTCCTATTCATCCTTCAAGACCCAATGCTGATAAAACCTTTCCTGAGCCTGAACCATAGTTTACTTTGCTTTTCTTGTTGGCATTCACACAATAGGTACTTGGTGACCATAGCAGAAGGAAGGAAAGAGTATGAGGGGGATTGAAGGCAAGAATGGCCACAGCTCTTCGAGGGGATAGAGACCCCCAAAGCCCTGTTTTGGGCAGCTTGGCTCCTCTATAGGTCTGGAGATAGGCTGTGTACCCCAATCAGCCTGTGGAGAGGCACCTGCTTCCCCTCTTTTGCCTGCCACTTCCCACACTGGGTACAGCTGTCCAAACAGCTGCAGTACCCATCCAGTTGCCAAGGCAACATCAGCCCATGGCGGGACGTCAGGGATGACAGGGGCAGAGCACTAATCCTGGAAAGTTGCCAAGCAACACAGCGGGTTGGTGACATCACAGGCACCATGGCTTCTGGACAGATGGACAGGCCACTGTGGAAAGGGTCCACTCTCAGGAGATCTAGCTTACAGAGTCACTCATCCTCTACTTCGCAATGGTTACTGCTGTGTCCCTCAACTGGAGGTGGGCTTGAGTGGCAGGGACCAGTGGGTGCTGCTTTCCCCAGCAGCCCTGCCAGCTCCACCTTGCCCCTCTACAGGTGTGACAGTGGATGTGACTGCCTCCTTCCTCAGCAGGGGACTGTGGGTCAGTCCCCACTCTCCTGAGTCTCAAGTGCCTACTTTCAAATGCCATCTTCTGCAATGGCAGGGCATGCAGGCTTTGATCTTCCTGCCCTGCCCTAGAAGTCACCATGCCTACCTGTTCCCTGGGAGAGGAACAAGGGGGCTGAGCCATGACCTCACCCTGGGCTCCTACCCCTCCTGTGGTGGGAGGGCAGTCTTTTGCCCTATATGAGCTGGGAGGCCAGTCTTGCTCTTGTTGAAATGGGGAGAAACTGGCTTCCTGAAAGAGTTGGTGGTGGGGTGGGGGGTGGGGTGGGGGACGACTTGGGCAGACAGGCTGCTTAGGGCACCCTGGCCCAGGCCCATGCCTTTGGACCAGGGGTCTGAGGGGCATGGCAGGCCTGGGCTCCCCTCTCCCCTGTGCCTTCCTGCTGGCAGCACTGAGGCCCGGAGGAATGCTTTACTAGCTGCAGAGATGAAAGCCTTGTGTGAACAGGCAGCAGAATGGGCCCTTCACGTGGCCGACAAGCCAGAATGGAGGGCGACAGGCATTCAGACAGGGTGGCTGGAGCTACCCGCTCTCCACCTGCCCCCAGTTGGCCTCTTGAACCCCAGGATCTCTCTCTGGTTTGCTAGGCCAGGAGCTCTGAGCTGCTGCCTAGAGAAACCAAGTCACAGGCATGGAGGGTATCAGAGAGAGCCGGGCAAGGTCTGAGGCACGCCTTCTCCCCAGGCCTCCCCTGATCCTCCCCTCCTCTGCCATTGGCCAGCTGGCCTCAGCAGCTCCGACAGCATTTTCTCTGATGAATAAAAATGGAGACAAATTAATTCTCCTTTCATCCACACGGTCAGCTTGACAGACAATACCTTGAAAGCCCAGAGCTCAGGGAGGAAGAGTGGAAAGGAGTTCCTGGGGGGTTGGAGGATTGAGGACCAGTCACCCATGAATGCTCAGCCCCCAGTCCAATCCCACTCCCACCTACATCCATGTGGAGCTTCGCAGACAGAATCTCCTCCCTCTTTTGGTTTATCTACCACTTTCCATCTCATCTCAAGCTACACCTCCTCAGGAAGCCCTCCCTGATTGCCTCAATCCACAGAATATGCTCACATTCTCCTCAGGGGACCATAGTCAGTACCACTCAGCAGGCAATCATGCAATGGTCACTGCTGCATCCCCCCAACTGAAAGATGAGCTTGTGTGGTAGGGACCAGGGATGCTGCTTTTCCCAACAGTCCTGCCAGCTCCATCACTCCTGCAAGAACCCATAGGAAATGCTGAGGAGACAGAGCAATCACACCAGGCCATCACCCTGAAGATGGTGGCCACCAACATCTGCCCAGCTGCACATGATCACACTTTACACCCTCTTCCCCAGCCTACCTCCTCCCTCTGACCTGCAATTCCAGACCACGCCAGTGAACAAGGTCCAGGATGCTAAGGTCTGCTCACCGGGAGTGGCAGCCAGGAGGAGTTCCTACCAGTCCCTAAATGCCTGAGCCAAAGCTCCAGATGACAAGCCCCAAGACAGTGATATCTTGCACAAGACATTTCTGTGGTGCCTGAGGAGCTGCAGAAAGCTGCTTATTGTAATTAGGCTCTGAGCGCCTCTGATTTCCCCTTGGCCCCAAGCAGCTCATTGAGCATTGGTGGAATGATCTTTTTGCAGGGTGGGTGGCCTCATCATCTCAGCCTTGTGACCCACTAGGTACCCCCATCCCACCCTTCCTGGGAGCCTGAGTTTGCTGAGTCTGGGGACCAGACTGCCACTCTGACTATTTCCCCACCTCTAAAAAGGTCTATGAACAGGGCAGGAGGCCTGGGTTCTGCAGCTGACTCACTGGGCAAGTCTCTTTTCTTGCCAGGCCTTAGTTTTTCCATCTGCATATTGGAGAACACAAATCTTGCCCAGCCCTGAACCTGGGCCTCCTGTACAGAATGGTCTGAGGTACACCAGGACTGTTACCCTACCCCAAATACCTCCATTCTTGGCAAGAGCTTTGCCTTTGCCAGACCTCTGGGAGGAAGTGTGTAAGAAATTCCAACAGTCGTAGCAGCACTATTCACAATAGGCAAAACATGGAAACAACCTAAATGTCCATCAACAGATGAACGGACAGATAAGATGTGGTACATATACACAATGGAATACTACTCAGCCATAAAAAAAAATGAAATAATGCCATTTGCAGCAACATGGATGGAACTAGAGATTATCATACTAAGTGAAGTAAGTCAGAAAGAGAAGGACAAATACCATATGATATCACTTATATGTGAACTCTGAAATAGGGCACAGGGACTTCCCTGGTGGTCCACTGGTTGAGAATCCGTTTTGCAATTCAGGGGATGCCAGTTCGATCCCTAGTCGGGAAACTAAGATGCCACATGCTGCTGGGCAACTAAGCCCACGTGCCACAACTAGAGAGCCTATGCACCGCAACAAAGAGCCCACGTGCTGCAACTAAGACCTGACATAGCCTATAAATAAGTAAATAAATAAATTAGTGTTATAATAAAATAAAATAAGGCACAAATGAACCTATCTACAAAACAGAAACAGACTCACAGACATAGAGAACAGACTTGTGGTTGCCAAGGGGAAGATGGGGAGGGAAGGACTAGGGAGTTTGGGATAAGCAGATGTAAACTATTATACATAGGATGGATAAACAACAAGGTCCTACTGTATGGCACAGGAAACTATATTCAATATTCTGTGATAGCAACTAGAGAAGCCCACATGTCGCAATGAAGATCCCGCATGCTGCAACTAAGACCCAATGCAGCCAAATAAATAAATATTTTAAAAAATATACATTCTGTGATAAAACAATGGAAAAGAATATTTAAAGAAAGAATGTCTATATGTATATAACTGAGTCACTTTGCTGTACAGCAGAGATTGGCACAATACTATAAATCAACTATACTTCAGTTTTAAAAAATTAAAAAAAAAAAAAAAGAAAAAGAAACTCTGACCGGTCAGCAAAAATAAGTTTGTTCAAGAGAGGGAGTTCCTCATTATCAGAGAGGTGGGGCCACAGTTAGTGGCGAAGGCCTGGGGGTGTTCAAAAACCCAGGGCGGCAGCTGGAGCTGGCAGTCTCCTCGGCAACCTGCTCCCACACTCCACGTCGGCAAACGGAGGTGGCAAGAGGGGAGAGGGCCTCACCCAAGGTCACAGCAGAGTAGGATGGGAACCTGGGGCTGGCCTGCAGGGTGTAGGGAGACACTAGAAGGGGGAGACGACACAAAGACCAGTGACCACAGGCATCTCCTTCCCTCTCCAGGACGGGGAGGGGCATCCTCCGGAGCTTCCCACTTCTCCTGTCCCCTTGTCCCTCCTCCATTCCACCATCCGGTTGCGGGGGAGGTGGTATCAGACAGCCAGATACAGATCGTTCCTAGGATCTCAGTGTCCCCACCTGAACTGGCTGTTGGATCACCAGGGACCCCCAGGCCATCCTTTCCTCATGGAGGGTCCCTGCCCCAGTGTCCTCTTTCCCTGATACTCCTAACAAGCCACTCAAGAACCTGGCACTGGGCCCAAAAGACCCAAGATGGACAAAATATTGGAATCAAGCACATTCCTGCAACCCAGTGTGCCATCTGGGTTCGAACCAGCAACAGAGGTCATTTTGCTTCACCAAATTATCCTGACTCATATCCACCAAACAAGGAATGCATCTACATTTTGGAAGCTGCTCCACGTCAAAGAATAGAGTTGACCTTTGATAAACATTATTATATAGAACCATCATTTGAACGTCGGTTTGATCACTTGGGAGTTCAAGATGGGCCATTTGGTTTCTCTCCACTTATATATAGATTGTTACTGTGGTGTGAAAAGCCCTCCATTAATTAGATCAACAGGGAGATTCATGTGGATTAAGTTTAGTTCTGATGAAGAACTTGAAGGACTGGGATTTTGAGCAAAATATTCGTTTATTCCAGATCCAGACTTTACTTACCGAGGTATTTTAAATCCCATCCCAGATTGCCAGTTTGAGCTGTCAGGAGCTGACAGAATAGTGTGTTCTACTCAGGTAGAACAAGAGGAAAAAACAAAACCCAGCCAAGCAGTTGACTGCATATGGACGATTAAAGCTACTCCAAAAGCTAAGTTGACGTGGAAAGCTGATCAAGGGACTTCCCTGGTGGCACAGTGGTTAAGAATCCGCCTGCAAATGCAGGGGACACGGGTTCGAGCCCTGGCCTGGGAAGATCCCACACGCCGTAGAGCAACTAAACCCGTGCACCACAACTACTGAAGCCCACGCGCCTAGAGCCCGTGCTCCACAACAAGAGAAGCCACCACAATGAGAAGCCCACGCACCACAAGGAAGAGTAGCCGCCACTTGCCACAACTAGAGAAAGCCCATGTACAGCAACAAAGACCCAATGCAGCCCAAAATAAGTAAATAAATAAATATATTAAAAAAAAAAAAAAACCTGGCACTGATAGGTCCCCTGCCCAGTTCCCCTGTACCCATGATGGGCCTCTGGGAAATGTCATCTCCACCTCTACACAGTGACTCTTAAGTGTGTAGGAGGCTTTCAGGTCTCCACATGGTCTAACAGAGGTGGCCCTGAGAGTGTGACCCAAGACAACCCCCTTCCCTCTTCTCTCTCCAACTGTCCACCCTGACCCAGCTCTGGGGACATCCTGGCCTCAGATCTCCTTGCAAGCAGAAGGAAACTTACTCTTGGAGACCCTGAGGGCAGGAATGGTTGCTCCCATTTAATAGGTAAGCAGACTGAGGTCCTGGAGTGGAGGTCTTGTCATGGACACACATGCTACTGGTAAGGCAGAGCTGGCTTGTCAGCTGGACCCCCTGCCCTTGACCAGGGCCGTCCGTCCCTGCTACCCCTCCCGGTTGCACAGGCCCTCTTGAGTGGCCCTCAGAGCAGGCAGCTGGGCCTGGGGATGGGCAGGGAGTGCCTTGGGGAGGACGCCTGGGCTGGGGAGCAGGTGTGGTGGGGGGCAGCAGGTGCAGGATAATGGGGCCACCAAGGGAGGCCCAGGGAGCAGGTGCCACCGTGGGGGGTGAGGTTGTCATTGTTCACCCGGCTCTCGTGGGCCCCGAGCAGGAGGGGCATCTCTGTGAGCCCCTGGGCCACCTTGGCTCATGCTCAGAGGTTGTCCAGATGCCTGGGCTCAGGCACACAGCCAAGCCCCTCCCCTGGGTCCCAGCAACCCACCAGGTTGCCATGACAACCAGCACTTTCATCCTTGTCCCTTTGTCTGGTCATGGTCCAGCTTTTGTGACCAAGCCATAATTCGGGGGTGGAGAGAAAGGGGCCTTGCCTCCAGACACACTCAGCTGGGGTAGAGTTGTGAACCCGAGGCAGAGGGGACTGGAGGGCACGTTAAAGGAAACTGGAAAAGCTGGGTTTGCTGGCCATCAACCCCTGCAGCTTCCTCCCTTGGCTACTGACCACACTCTCATGGCTGAGTCTGTAGGCCTGGGAGTGACCAGGGCCCCAGGCTCTCCTGTCCCCTCCCTGTGCCTCATTTTCCCATCTATAAATGGACCACCCCGCTCCACTGATGCACCATGGCTGAACAATTTGATGACTTCCCTGTATAACTGAGGAAACCAAGGTACAGAGCCAAGCTGGGCCTTGGCCTGGATCACGCCACAGAGAGCAAGAGGAAGAGCCAGGCCTACTGGGGATCCAGGACCTCAAGCCATTAGGCCCCACGCCAAACGACAAATCAAGCCCCACAGTCGTCCCTTCTCCTGACACCCCCATCGGGAGGAGCCTAGCCACCAGATTGGACAGGGCTGGGAGCAGGCTGTGGCCGCCCTGGCCCCACCAGCTGTGTGACCGTGAGCAAGCCCTTTCTCCTCCTGGAGCCCCAGTCTGTAAAATCAAGGGGTGTTGAGAGTAATGGAGAGCCCTCCCACCCACAGCTGGGGTGAGAATGAAGCAAGGCGCACTCTGCACAAAGCAGGCTCCATGCCCACCCCACAAACATCACACATCCTCCACTCCCAGCACCACCTTGGCCTGCCCAGAGGACTTGGCATCCCCATGTGTCCACCCTGCCACCCTGCTCCAGGCCTTTGCACCTGTGGTCCCTCCCCTGTGGCGCACTCTCCGCCTCACACAGGAATCTGGAAGTCCCAGGTCACCAAGAGTTGGAGAGCATGACCACTGCTTAAATCTACAGGAATCCCCTAGAGACAAGTTGTGATGTTCAACAGGGAACCCCCGAGCAGAAGCAGAGCGTGCTCCTGGGATGTGGACCTGGCTCCGGGGATGGGATGGCACAGAAGGGGAGCAGGATGGCTTTAGAGACTAGGCTGTAGCAACTTTTGTCCTTTCTTCCTTTTGTCCTCCTCTTTGAGAGCAGCCAGGAGTTCCTACAAGCCCCTGCCCCAGGCTTACCACCCCAGTCTCGTGGGAGGAGTCTGGGCACCCCAACAATGATCAGCACAACCTTGAGGGTTTGGTGTGAGCTTCTGTAGGGTCTTCCACCTTCCATGGGATTCAGGGCTCTCTCTGCAGGCCCCTTAGGCTCAGGACAGACACCCACCACCAGGGCAGCTCCACAGACATGACAGGGTCTGGGGATGTGCCCCAGAGACACCTCCAGGCAGACACCTCAGTCAGGGTGGGTCTGCACCCCCCCTTCTCAGCCACCACTGGTCCCCCTGAATGAGACTTGACGAGCAGAGGGCCACAGGGGAGGGTCTTGGGCTCTCCTGCAGTGCAGTGAACACTGAGCAGAGAACCGATTCCAAACAGCAGGGCCCCGACCCCATGTCTCAACACGGCACGGCCATCTCAAGAAAATGTCACTTCCTCTTCCCGTGAACATCTTCCTCTGGGATTAGCTCTGCATCTGTGCTGGATGTGCTGGGGTGGTAGCAGAGTTTGCTACCTGAGGCCATCAGGTGGGTGTTGGGGCCTGGGCTGAGGCTGCACCACTGGCGGCCCATGCCAGCAGGAGGACAATGTCCGCCTCTGTAGTTATTTATTATCACTATGGGTTAGGAAGCTGTTACTGAGGACCTAGAATGTGTCATGAGGTTTATACATCATGTCATTTAATCCTCACACCAGCCCTGGAAGATGGTGGCTATTATTGTTTCCCCTTTTACAGGTGAGGACACCGAAGCTCAGAAATGTTAAGCTTGGGAAAGGGGATCAGCAGACCCACCTGAGGGGTGGGAGAGGGTAGGAGGGCATAGCTGAGGCCACTGTTAGGTAGAACACGGTGCAAGGCAGATCTGGGCTCAGGGTAAAACATTCTGTGCAATGGCCTGAGCCAAGGGACTGGGCTATCCAGGTCGCAGGGAGCACCTGTCATGAGAGGCATGCAAGGAGAAGCTGGATGGGATACCTGTTATTCAGGCATCAGGATGGAAACAGAGTCCCTGTCCAAAGCATGTGAGAACCTAAGGTATCCATCCTAGCCTCACCCCAGTCCTGGAGGGTGCAGAGAAGGCAGCACCTCCCACGTAGGGGTTGAAGGATGGAGGGGGACACACTGCCCAGACCATCCCCCTGTTTTCTCATCTCCAGGAGTGGCTTCCACTTTCCAAAGTATGTTTTAGTGAGAAGTTTCAGAGGACCAGGGACAAGGCACAGGTGGAAACACAAGACTGGGAGTGAGTACCCCAAATTTTGCATCCCATGCACTTGACTTGCCTCATCCTAGTGCCAGCCCTGTGGGGACATTTCAGAGCTCAGTCCCACTCCCACGTCCCCTCCCTAGGGAACTGACAGCTCTTCCTTCCCTACCCCTCATACCAAGCCCCATCAGTTCTACTCCTAAACATCCCTCAAATCCCCTCTTCTCCAGATCCACAGCCATGGCCCTGGGCACCACCTCCCTGGCCTCCCAGCCAGCAGTTACCAGTTCCTCCTACCCAGAAGCCCTTCTTAGACCCCTCCATGGCCCCTCCCTCTCCCTACTTGGCACCTTGTGCTGCCCTCTGGCCAGAGAGAGGCCCTTTTAGTTCCTGGTAAAAATCAGGTGCCTGCCCACTTCTCACCTGGATCATATTCACTGCAGCTCAGGCATCTTTCCTCCCAGGTCTGGGTTAAGCACCCCCGTGCTCCTACAGCCATGACAAAACTGTGTAGCCATGACCATTAATATGTCTGCCTTGGGAATTCCCTGGCAGTCCAGTGGTTAGGACTCTGTGCTTTCACTGCCAAGGGCCCGGGATCAATCCCACAAGCCATGCAGTGCAACCAAAAGAAAAAACATATATACATATATATGTGTGTGTCTGCCTCCTCAGAGAGACCAAAGGCACCATGGGGCAGGGTCCAACCTGTCTCACCCAGCCTTGCATCCCCAGCCCTGCTGCCTGACACAGAGGAGATGCTCAGTGACCGAGAGACAAATAGATGAATGAATGAGAGTGTGGCCAAGGCTGGGAGGGCTGTCCTATACAGGCAGGTCCCCGGGGTCAGCTGGGTGTAGAAGCCAGAGCAGGAAGTGGGTTCGGGGAGATGTCCAGGGCAGGAGACTGACTGAGCCAGCAGGTCCTCTGCAGAGGCCCCAGATTTGTGTGCCCCCCCTACCCTGAACTGCAGAGAGGGGGCATCTCTAACAGCTACACATCTGCCAGAAAGGGACAGGAATTGGTGCCTCATGCCGAAGGGAGAGGGTGATTTAGGTGGATTCCTAGAGGTCTCACCCACTGCCTCTGAGCCACATCTTCGCTTTCAGCAAAGCCATTTTACAGTCTTCCTAGGGACCACCACGGGTGTGAGGAAATCCAAAGGTCCAGCCGCGGTGCACCCACGCTGCTCAGCTGGAGGGGGGATGCCTGTTGGTGGCTCTGTACAGCCCCCAACCCCAACCCCAACCCCAACCCCTGGGCAGAGAACAAGCAAGTTTGAGAGGGCAGGTTTCCCTGGGCTTGGCTGACCTTGAAACTCCAGCTACTGCTCTCTGTGGGTGGTCCCGGGCCAGCCTTCTGCTGCTTCATACTCCTCTCAGCTCAGTGGCAGCCTCCTGGACTTCCTGGCGGGCTTCCAGGCCTCAGAGGAAGCCACCGCCTCTGCCACCACTGCTACCGCTGCCACCACTGCGGCTGTGAAAATGCAATTACAGCAAATAGCCGCTGCCTCACTTGAGCCTCACCACCCACACCTGGAACTAATTAACTTAATTAGGCCTTAATGAGCTACACTGGTCAGAAGGCCTATTTTTACTTAATTATCCCCTAATGTGCTTGGCATGGAGGAGCCCGGGACCAGGAGGATGGCTTTGGTGGTGGCAGCCACCTCTTCTCCCTGCAGAAGGGACACCCAGGAGTTATGCCTGCAGGCCAGGAGTGAACCTCAAAGCTGAAAGTTGGCGAGTGGGGGTGAGCCAGGGGACACAAGCCAGACCCGCGGGAACAGCGCCCCTCTCCCAGCCCCATCATTCTGGCCACCCTGCCTCAGCTGGGCTGAGGGCCCCCCTAGCCCTAGCACATGGCCCTGTTAGGATCTTCTGCATCGCCCGTGCACCACACTATTCTCATTTTCCTGACTCCCACTAGAGTATAGGTTCCACGAGGGTAAGGATTTCATCTTGGTCGCTACTGAATCTCCAGCCTAGAACATGTGCCTGGCACTTAGTAAGGACTTTTTGTTGAATGGATGTTGAGGGAATGCCTTGACCCTCCCACAAACAGCCAGAGTCCCCAGCCCCTTCCTCGAGCTCCCCAGAACCCACCCAAACACCTCACACCTGAAGATGACATCCCCACATCCTACTCTGGCCTCCCAGCCTCTGCTCACACTGGTCCTACCATCTGAAGTACATCCTCTGTGAACTGAAATTCTTGCCTGTCCCAGGCCCTGCAGGTGCCATGTCTCCTGACCAGTGAGGGAAAGGGTTGGGACCTCTGCTTGTTTGAACTTGGCTCTTCCTGGCACTTATCTCTGCCTACCCTTTGGAGGACACTCCTTGGGGCTGGGTCTGTCTGAACCCTGAGACCATGAGCCCCTGGAGGTAGTGACCCTCATCTTTGCCTGCCCATCGCTCCCCATTTAACCCCAGTAACCAGGCCCAAGGTGGCTGGCCCATAGTCAGCAATTAGCAAACAAGTTGGCCTCACCTTGATCATATGCCTCCAGACCCAGAGAGGGGCTTGGATGAAAGCCAAGTCCAGCCAGTTGCGGGTATTGCCTATAAGAGGGGGCACCACTGAGTGGGAAGGTTTGGGATGGCCCCCAGAGCCCATGCCTCCCAGACAAGATTCCCCAGTTCAGAAGGGCAGGGGGCCCAGCCTGGGGCAGTTGGAATTGCCAGTCAGAGCTGTCTCCCCAGGGGCCTGACCCGCATGCAGGGCACAGGTGGGACAGAAAGAGGAGGGATAACTATGACGACATAATTTGGAGAGAGGGAAGAAAGATGTCACATTCCTTAGGTACCTCCCTGGGGACTCTGGACAGTGTCAGGATGTCTGAAATCATAGACTCTCCCTTCACACAGGGATACTGAGGCCTGAGAGAGAGAATCCGCCCAGGTGACCCAGCCAGACAGAAAGTAGAGTTGCTGGGACCTGATTTTGGCTCTAACAGCACCTCTTGGAGGCCCTGGAGCCTCGGCTTGCCCATCTTTACAATGGTAGCACTGATTCCCATCTTCCCTCACTTCCTTCCCCCTGCCGCCACTCCCCCGACCCCTGCCCAGGAAAGCTGTGAGACTCACTGAGGGGAAGGCTGTGGATGGTCTCAGGCAGGTCAGGGCCCCACCTCCTGGCCTTGTGGAAGGAGGCAGGGGGTGGGGAGTGCAGAGGAGGCTGAGGGAGCAGGACTCTGGGGGCCCCCCAGTGATTCCCTGCCCCCTCCTAGGGGAAAGAGCCATGGGGCAGGAGACCTTCCTGAAGCTGAGGGGGAGCTGCCTGGGCTCGAGGAGTGTCTGGCCATGTTGGGCTGCCTCTTGGGTCAGCAGCACTGCCACCATCAGATCTAACACCTTCCTTGCCCCAAGCCTCAGTTTACCACAAGTCCAATGAGGATAGCAGTAATCAATCCAGTCCTTCCAGTCTGTGGCCTCGAAGAGCCACCCTGAGGGGCCAATAGGCTAGTGGCTGGTGTGAGCATCAAAACCCTGAAGAGAGAAGAGATAGCCTGCAAATGGTAGTATTTCAGGCAGAGAACCTGGGGGCAGAGGGGCCTAGACTGCCCGGGCCCCTGATCTCAGCCAGACCAGCCTAGCCAGGGCCCTGGCTGTGGGGACGGCAGTGCCCATCTGTGATGGGAGAGGCTTGGTCAGGGATGCCATCAGCCCTGGAAACTGCCTTTCTGCTCCTGCTGACTCTTCTGTCCTCGCCTGTCTGTCAGCTTCTGACAGTCACCGCGCCTCACGCACACAGCGGCCACTGCCTCCAAAGCAGAGGCAGCTGCTGCGGCCTCCATGCTGGAACCAAAACTGAATGAGCATTTTCACAATGTTGCCTCCCGCTGACGGCTCATAATTGCATGTTGAAGCCATGTGATGGAGCCCAACTTACACTAATTATGTCATTACCCTAATTAAGTAAATACTGTATGTGCTAATTGGCTGAAATCTCTTCGGGGGGGATGGGCAGGGTGAGAGGAAGCCCGTGTCCCCTAGGCTTTCACATGGATGGGCTGGGGCTAATAAATTCGGGGGGGGGGGCATTCTTCCCTCAGTTTTGCAGGTTCTGCCGTCACCCAGGTGGGATGCAGGGAGGACCCTCGGCCGCTGCCCTGGACAGGCTTGCCCATGCTCCAGGGGAGAAAGCAGAAGGTGCTGGACAGGTGGTCAGAGATCCAGGCTGGAGGCCTGCCTTTGCCCTGACAGGCCAGTGGTCTTAAACAACCTTCTACCTCTCTCCAGTGGGTCCTCTTGCCCACCCCCCACCTCAGCCAGCCCAGAGCTTGTGGAATCTCAGATGTACGGGGCACAGTGGCATCAGAGGGACTCAATGTCCAGGAAGGACTAACCAAGCCACTGTCATCCACCTATATAGGACAATAGTTACATGCCCAGCCTGGGACAGCAGGAGGGAGAAAGGCTGATGACCGAGCAAAGCCCTAGGCCCAGGGGACAGCACCAGTGTGAGCCAGCAAAGGAATAAACAGAGCTGGCATGTAAGGTGGAAGACAACCTGAGGAAGTCAGGAAGGCTTCCTGGAGGAGGAGGACCTCAGATGTGAGAGAGGACATAAGGGCCTCAGAGATCAGATAATCTTTCAAGGTGTGATTTTTTTTTTTAATGCCAAACTTTTTAACCATAACCTTCAGGTTGGGGTTACGAGAGAGAAGAGAGCAGCCATCTGGAGGACGGTCCCAGATGGGAGTCCAACCCATTTGGGGGTACTGAGGGACCAGAAGGAATGCCAGCCCTGTGTCAGGGACAGTTGTGTCCAGAATGACCAGAGCCCTCATCCTTCCCTCTCTAAGTCTATCACCATGGACCAGCTGTCAAGCGAGGGCCCCCATCCCTGCCCTGTCTCTCATGAGGCTGTGGGGAGGGTCCCAAAGGCAAGAGTTTGAGGCCTCAGCACTGCAGCTGGGGCCTCCAAGAGCTGAGTCTTCTCAAACCCAACAGAGCCAATCAGTGCCCAGTCTGGCAAGTGTGCCCAGGTGCCTCAGTGTGGGCATCCCTGTTCTCCCAGCTCCACCCCACCCGCCTGCTGCCACCTCCATAGACATATGCTGCAGCTCCACACCCGGCAAACACCACATGCTCACTTTGGTGGGCAATGGCTCCCTGCCTCCCAGGCTGGAGGAAAGAAAAAACAAGAGGAACGTGAGGCCTAGCCCTGGACAGGCCCAACTCCCAAGGCAGCCTCGGCCAAGTCTCTCCAGCTCCCAGGCCTCATGCTCCCAATAGATGATACACACTCATTCATTGCCTGTCCCAGGCCTCCATTCATTCCACACAACATGGTCTGGGCTCCCCTACACTGGCTCCAGGAGACAGAAACAGATAAGAAACCATCCTTTTATCCATGACATCTGCAACTTACTCTCAAATGGCTCAGGAAAAAAAATACATATAACTATGCACACATACAGAGCAAATACATATATAGAGAGGGAGAGCAAGTGAGGAAAAATATTAACAGTAGTCGACGTGGCTAGAGGGTATATGGGTGTCTTACACTATTCTTATTGACAATTCTTCTGTAAATTTGCATTTATTTAGAAGTAAATGGAATGAAGGAAGGGAGGGAGGGAGGGAGGAAGGAAGGGAGGAAGGGGGGAGGAAGGGAAGAAGGGAGGGAGGAAGGGAGAAAGGAAGGAAGGGAGGAAGGGAGGGAGGAAGGGAGGGAGGAAGGGAGGGAGGAAGGGAGGGAGGAAGGGAGGGAAGAAGGGAGGGAGGAAGGGAGGGAGGGAGGGATGTCCTTTCCTTTTATGGGATTCCAGGCTATGAGAGGAGGTAGCTGGAACGGTGGCAGCCCGGTTGATGTGGCCCTCCTTGGTGGCGCTGGGACAGCTTCCCTGAGGAGGTGGAGGGAGTTGGGCTAGGCAGAGTCTAAGGGCATCTAGCTCTTACCCTTCCACGCAGGGTGGGATGGAGGCTGACTCCTCCTCTCCCTGTCACAGCTTTAGGCAAGCCCACAGCTCCCTCCCCTCTTCCTGCTCTCCAAAGCATGTTGGTGTGCTGGACTTTCTATAAGGAGTCTCCAGTGGGATGAGAAGGGGAACTTCCCTTGGTCGTAAGCTTAGGACGGCCTCCTGTGCCTCTGAGCATGGGAGGAGACTGGACCAGCCCGGGGTGCTGTGCCTGGGACTAGAGAGGGATAGGATGGTTCTGATCAAGGCCACCCTACCTCCCCTGCCCCTCACAACAGTAACACAGACTTGTGCCGCAGCGGCCCAAGCCCAAGTGGAATTCCCTCGTGCCCTTGCCTGTCACAGCAGCACTTAGCAGCAGGAGGGAGCAGCAGGAAGTGGTTCATTATTCCATCCTTCATTAGGTCTGCATTAGGCAGCCCAAGAATCGTGGGATGTGCAGGAGGCCTCTGCTTTAGATGGGCCTGTTAAGGGGCTGCAGCTCTGGACACGCCCCCTGCAGCCTCCTTCCCAACTCACCCCCCCCATCCCCTGCTTCCCCACTCCCTTCATTCTTCCCCATTGTGCCTACCATCCTCCCCACCTCCCTTGGGGCCCCAAATGCTCTTCCCTAAAAGGGGACTTCCCCTACCCAGTTCTCAGTCCAGGCTTTGGACCCCATCCACCATCCCCTCCCCCAAAGACACAGTGACAGTGGCATCCCGATGTGTGGTCAGTCTCAGCAGAATGAAGGGGACCCGTGGCCGCTTTCACAGCCCATCCCCTCTCCCCTTGACCTCAGGCTGACACTTCAGAGACTGGACCGCCCCAGAGTGGACCTGCCCTCCATTCAGGAGACTCTGTCCAGGACGCTCCAGACTGCGGCACCCAGAGGTCAGCAGGGGCCCATTCCTCCATTCGGACACCTTTGTTCTTCTCCCGCCTTTGTCCCTGGCCCATCCTCCTAGCCAGCCCACAGCCCAGAGCCTTACCCCTCGCCTGGCGGCTCGCCTCTCCCTCCCATTCCCCTTCGTGGCCTTTTGCCCACTCAAGTAGCAGAGCCTGGCATGGGATGGGGTGGAGCCTCTCTGCCCACCCTGCCCAGCCCCCAGCCCGCCCGCCCCCTGCAGCCCTCCTCTCCACTACTCCCTCTCCTGCCCACGCCCCCTCACTTGCCCCACGTCCCGCCCCTCTAACAACCTCCCCTCTCTAGGTCTGGCCCCCTCACCTCCTCCGCCCCCTCCCCATTTCCTCTTCCCTCTTTCCTTGGCCCTTCGGTCCCTGGAAGTCAGGCCTCCTCCCCTCCCCTCTTCTCTCTCATCCTCTCCCTTCTTTCTTCCCCCTCCAGTCTCCACTCCTTCGCCTGCTCACTCACCCTCTCCCTCTCCTGCTGCCCCCCTCTCTCTCCCCCACCTCTTTGTTTCAGCTGAGAACCGGCTCCTCGGGACAGTTCCCACACCGCAGTGCCTCTGGTGAGGAGACAGCGCCGCCGAGGTGAGCTGAGCGATCGGGCACCGGCAGGCGCGGGCAGCCGGAGCTCCGGGGGCAGGTGGGTGGGGAGCCGGGGCAGTCCAGCCCGCCGCTTCTCTGCCCGGACCAGTGGGAGCAGCAGTCGGACTGCCAGCTTCGGATTCCCCGGTGGTTAGCAGGAGCCAAGGACAGAGGGGCAGCCAGTTGGCCACGGGGGGGGGGGGAGGGGGGCAAAGCTTGTCAGGAGCTGGCAGGCTCTGTCCCAGCCCTGGTGCCTGGCTTCTGTGGGTGGCCCTGGGTGGAGGGAGACCCTCAGGGGGTACCCGACTGGGTGGGCGGGGGGCTGGGCTGCCAAGAACAGCCATCCCTGACGGTCTGAATGTATGCCCTGTCCTAGAGTCCAGAGCTCAGGACCCAGCCTCTGGCTGGGCTGCGGCTGCGAGGTTGCCGGGTGGCAGCAGCGGAGCTGTCCGTGGGGCTGTGACCCCTACAAGTGTCCATTCCTGGGGGGCTGTGGTTGCTGGTCAGGTATGTGCTGGACCACTCCCATTGCCCAGGTGGGGGGTGTGGGCGAAGGAGAGCTCTGCCCCATGCTACAGGCTGGCTGCTTTCACCCCAAGCTACTGACCACCAGACCCAGAGAGCCACATGGAGGGGCACTTCTCCCTGCCCTATGGGTCTCTGACCAGCTCCCCCAAGATGGGGTCCCCAGGACAGCTTTACCCAGAGTTGCAATCAGTAGGGATTCAGGTCGAAGCTCACATGTTCCTGCGGTCAGCTTCCTGGGGTGAACTGAACAGGACAGGGAGGAATGCCTTGATGGGGGTGGTGGGCAGCTGGGAGAGAACAGGTGGAAACGGAGCCCTGGCTCTTGAGTAAGGCTTAAGTGTGAGTACTGGACATGACCCAGGGCTACACAGTGATCCAGAGACCCTGACGCTGGGTAGGTGGGTGGGAGTGGATGGAAGGGGCAGGAGCCAGTGCCATGGGCCCCACCCCCTTCTCAGCTGGAGCTGGGGATAGAGAGACAGCACTGGATGAGGACAGAGGGTGCCTCTCACACTTCCCCAAAGAGGCGAGCAGGGAGGCTCTGCAGGCTGCCAGAGGAGGGGCAGGAAAGGCCAGGAGTATGAGGGAAAGGGTGGGGGGATTCCCACTGGGGTGCATCTTGGGGGCCAGACCCTGGCTATCTGGCTAGGGCAGGGCCAGATCCTACAGCTCCTTGAACCCCCAGGAGGCAGCAGTGGACAAGATCATGGTGGGTAGTGATCCCATGAGGCAGAGCTGTGAGGGGCATTTTTCCCACTAGGACTGGGTAGATGGGGCACTTGTTTCTGGGGGCAAACTCTCCCTGGACAGAGCCTCCTTAACTGAGCTGGCAACAGCCCCTCCCAGACGGAGCAACCTGTAGAGAGAGGGGGCATCAGAGCCGGGGGCCCCAAGCCCACCCCACACAGCCTCTCCAGAACAGGGCAGCCTGAGCCAGGGAAGCAGGACGGCAAAGCTTCACGACTGGCCTTCAGGTTGCCTAGGGAGGGGTTGACCGTCAGACATCCCTGTCTCAGGGAGAAAGGCCAACCCTCCCAGCCTGGGCAGAGCTCACCCCAGCTCTGTGGCCCTATCTCTCAAGCGACAGCCCACCTAGGCCACTGGCTTCCCCACCACTCAGGGCGTGTCAGTGTTCCCCCCGCCCCTACTCAACCCCTGTCCTCCCCTAGCACACAGGATTCCTCTCACCCAGCTAGGGACTCCTGGCCTGGGGTCAAGCCAGTTCTCCCCCACGCAGCCTGGACCTCATCAGGTCCCTCACACGTGATCCAGACCCAGAGGGATCAGGCTGCCCCACCTGTTTTTCTAAACCCTGAGGGGCTCTCTCTCGAAGGCTGAGTCAGCTTACTCTAGCTCCAGCTGATCCCCCCCACTGGCTCTGTGATCTCGCATGGCACTGTGCACCCCAGCAGCCATTAAAGACTCAAATACCACATCCTGCCAGTGCCAGTCCAGTGCCAGAGGGCAGTAGTCACTCGCTCGGCCTCAGTCAGTGAGCACCAAGACCTCGCCGGCTCAACCCCGACCCTGTCTGGAAGAAGGGGCCTCCCTGAGCCAAGAACTCCCTGAGCTTCTCCTTGGAAGAGGCCAATACCTCTCCCTTCTCTCCCTCTGTCCCTGACCCCCTTCCACAGAGCATTCTTACCTACATCCATCTGCTGCCGACACCTCCCCAGAGAGGTAAGCAAGATAAGGATGTTGTCCCATTAAACAGAGGAGAAAACCAAGGCCTGGAGAAAGGAGGCTGGCATGGCCAAGACAAGGACCTAGGACCCGACTCCCACTCCAGTGCTCCTTCCAGGTCTTTTAACTGCCACCTTGGTGAGACCCTACATGCGGTGGGGTGCCTATGCTCACCAAAGTCCACTCGCTGCCCAGGCTCTCTGCCCCACAAATCCTCATGCCCTGAAGGCTTTCCAAGCAACAGAGGGGCTAGGTTACTCCCAGGGGTGTTTGAGCCAGGGCTTCCAACCTTAGTTCCAAAGTGGGCATCCAAAGGGATGCCTGGCCTGGCTGAAGGCTGCCGGAATGAGGCTGCAGAGGAGTGGGCAGGGCGGAGGTGGGAGGGGGTTGCTGGGCCTGGTGATGCACCTCCCTCCTACATGCCGCACCTCTTCCACCCACCCCCCACCCCCATGATAAGGATGGCCTCAGCATCAAAGTCCTAAGACAGCCTCCTGGCATCACTCCTTGCCAAAAACTCCTTGTGGGGCCTGCCACCACTGTCAGTGTGAAGTGCAACCCCTTCAGCCAG
This sequence comes from Grampus griseus, assembly GCF_964374135.1. Classification (NCBI taxonomy): domain Eukaryota; kingdom Metazoa; phylum Chordata; class Mammalia; order Artiodactyla; family Delphinidae; genus Grampus; species Grampus griseus. The sequence goes on along the minus strand of NC_139004.1, from coordinate 68,015,085 downwards.
GCACACGAGGCCTTTTGCCAATTGGCCTCTGCCAGCCTTTATGGCCTCCTTGCGTTTCTTGCATCACCGTCTCCCCAACATTCTAACCACACCAAACTGTGTTTGTCCCCCACCCCACTCAGAGCATGGCTCTGAGGCCCACTCAGTGACCGTGGGTTGAACTGGACACACACGCCGACACGTCTCAGAGCACACACACAGGTGTGCACACAGATGCAGGCACACACCTTTGTGTGGAAACCCACCACACGTGGCTTTTTGCCAAATCACACACACAATGGAGCTGTGAAATCTAAGCCAAGAGGGACTGACAAATCTGTTCTAAGGACCCCTAAAGAGACCAGTCATGGTCACGTCACCATCCCCAAGCCCTTGGCAGGGCAGCAGGGAAGCAGAAGTGGATCTCTGGCTCTGGCTGAGCCCTTGACAGGCCCCAGGGTCTCTAAGCCCCAGAGGGTAGGAAGAGGATAGTCAAGCAGGTCCCAACCAGGCTCTCATTCTGGTTCTGTGGCAGACTTGCCATGCAGCCCCAGACAAGCCACCTTCCCTCTCTGCTTCACCAGCTATAAAACAAATGGATTTGGATTGGCAGACACCTAAAGGCTGGCCAGGCCCATTGCCCAGCTGCTCTCAGTTCATGTCAAGTGCAGAGAATGGAAGGGCCTGTGAAGGCAGCAGCCAGGGAAAGCTGCTGGGGATGGAGATGAGGTGGGAACGAGGGCAGCAGGAACCCAAGTGGGGACAGACGGAAGCCAAGAGCCACAGGACGGGAGCAGTTATTGTGACACATAATTGACATTTATGGAGCAAACAATAAGTCCTACAGAACACTCACTATGTAGGCTTTATCTCATATTTTCATCTAGATTGCAGCCAAATATATCCTTTCTCATCTTGGGGTTACCAAATGGGCAAATCTAATGGGTTAGGCCCAATCCAGCCTCTGGCCTCCAGCCCCCACAAACACAGGCCCAGGGCAGGGGCCAAGGTGGCAGGGGGAGACTCTGGCAAGACCCCACTCTCTCACCCCTCAGCAGGTGTGTAAGCAGCAATGCGCACAGAAAGCAGCACAGCACACCCCGTGCTGAGGATCTCCGTGTACACACACAGATGCGTTCCCCCTCCTGCGATGCCAACACCAACACCTGCATGCTCACATGCCACCACACATACACATGCACATGCTGGGGACATGGCAGACAGGCCCTCTGCCACAGCCCCAACCCTCTTATCCTGCTGTTGCTGGGAACTTGACACCCAGTGCTAATCCTCATGCCCCAGAGGGCAAGGACTGAAGCAGGAACAGGGCATATCTAGAGGGTGCCAGAGGAGCACCGGGGCACAGGCACAGCCATGCGGGGACAGTAGCCCCTAAGACTATGACATCCCCACCCCTGCCGGAAGAAACCTCCCACCAGGACAGAAGGAAATGGAGCCCCTGCATCACAAAGGGGTATGAATTCCCCTCTCCCCTAAATCTCCCTGGACCCCAGCACCCGGCTCACCTGCTCACTTCCCTCCCCATCCCCAGCCCCCCAGGAACCATCTGCAAGCTGCATCATCTGGAGCCCAAGTAGAGAAGGGAGGCTCTTCCCAGGAGCAGGGCACGCCAGCCCTGGCCCAGAGCCCCTCACACCCTCAGAGAGGAGGGCACGGCTGGGATGGAGGAGGAGGCCAGCAGGAACAGCCCCAGGCCTCGCTGTTCTCTATGGCTTTTTATTCCTATGTGATTCTACTGCTCACTCATATAGGGATTGGAGCCGTGGCGCACGGTGGGGGCAGCCAGCGGAGGGCTCGAACACTGAACAAGGGGGCCCAAGGAGAGCCGGGACAGTGGCCCCACCCTCTCCCAGGGCAGTCTGCTAGCCTGGCTAAGGAAGCCCTTCCTCTGTTGCTCCCCTCCCCACTGGCCTCTTCCCAGGCAGCCATAACAGGAGAAGGGGAGAGGGGCTGCTGGACCCCACCACTGCTCTGACCCACCATCCCAGCACTGGAGACCCCCACTGCAGGCTGGCACCAGGAACTGGACTGTGTTCCCAGAGAAACAGCTAAGGGCTCTGAGGGTAGGGAGTGGTTCAGCCTGGGAAAATGGGTCTGACACAAGGAAACAACACCCAGTGTCCTGTGTGGCTGGGGGTAACCCCTGGATAAATAGGGGTTTATCAACCAAAGAAAGTACAGTCTGGCTAAGGGCTGTCCAAAGACAGAAGGAAGTCCTTGGTGGCAGGCAGTAAGCATGTGCCCAGAGAGGCACTCCATCACAGGGTGGAGAGACCTCAGCAGGGATGCCACAGGGGAGAGTGACAGTTGGATGGGTGGCCAGTCCCTCCCAGACCTCACAGACTAAAGTTCTTAGGCCTGTCCTCCCTGGGGTCTCTGCTCACCCACATCAAGCATGTTGGGAGCCACGCTCAACCCTCCCAAGCTCCTGTTTAAGTGAAGCAAGTGCCCTGCAGAGATGGGTACGGAGAACTCCTGCAGGGCCCTGGCACAGGGGCTGCTGCCCAACACCATTCCCCTTCCCGGCAGCTCCCCGCTAACCTTTGCTGTGAGGGAAGAAGCACTGAGAACCCATAGTGTGGTCCTTTTTATTTTCAGTCCTTCCTGTTTCACCCCACAGAAGAAACATGCTCAGGAGCTGTGCAGAGGGGCTGCCTGGGGGAAAACAATGGGAGCAGCAAATTGGCCTAGGGGCTCGTCCTGGACCTCAGGGGTACCTGCTGCCACAGCTGAAAAAGTAGGGGTGGAAGAGAACCCCCATCTGCCTGTCTGGTTGAGGAGTTGGACACAAAGCAGAGGCCCTGGTTGGGAGGTGTGAGGGACAACCATGTAGCTAGGGCCAAGGAGAGGAGAGGCCCTAAAGGCTGGGGAGGCCCTGGGGACCAAACCTGGTCTGCTCCAGGACGCTGCCCTGCAGGTCTCCTCTAGGTTCCCAAAACATGACCTACAATATCACCGCGGCTGCAGGAACAGGAGGTGGGCGTCCATGACATTGGTGCCAGTCAGCCCCGTGTGCAGCAGGTGTGCCCCACCCTGGAAGCGACAGAAGAAGGTATGTGAGTCATTGTGGGCTAGGAAGGCAGCCACGTCCAGACCCTGGGCGGTGGCCTGGCTGGTAAGCTCAGGCCTGACCCAGGCCCCGGCTGCCTCTGTGGGCCCATCCTGCCCATCAGTGCCACCGCTCAAAAACAGCACATCAACAGGCCCCAACGGCCACCGTCCCAGCTCTGCTCCAACACGCAGGGCCAGTTCCTGGTTCCGGCCACCCTTGCCTGAGCCCTGCAACTGCACTGTGGGCTCACCACCAGCCAGCAAGCAGACCGGGCCCCGAGTGCCCACCATGGCCTCCAGAGCCTCCTTCAGCTGCAGGTCTGGGAGCTGGAGCTCAGCCGCCAGTTCATAGAGTTGTTCATCCTCCTCCACAGAGGCTCCAGCCCCAGGCATGGTGAGGCGGGTTCCAGCCACTCGGGCCAGCAGTGCATAGAACTGGGCTACACTTTTCACATCTCCCTGCATAGCTGTGCTCAGCACCACAGCCCTGTATCCCAGCGCCTCGGCCTGCTTCTGAGCCTCAGCCAGTGCCAGTGCATTGGAGCCAATGATCACATTGAGGACATGACCACAGGTGTGTGGCCCATGGGGGTCAGAGTCAGCCCGTGCCAGCACAGTCTTCACAGAACGTGGCAGGGCAGCACGAAGGCCATAGCGATTGAGGATGTGCAGGCAATCTTGCACACTGTGGATGCTGGCCACGGTGGGGCCGCTGGCAATCACCTCCACAGGGTCCCCCACCACGTCTGACAGAATCAGGCTCACCACCTGGGGAGGGGTCGCAGAGGCAAGGCTCAGTCCCACCTGATCCTTGCCCCAGGGCCCATGAGATCAAACTGCCTCCACCTATCCACACGTCCTCACACCACCCAGTGCACTTCCTCACCCACTTCTAACCCCTCTCAAGTGGGTGTGCAAAACACCTAGCCCTGTGGACTCCTGTACCAGGCCTCTGCCCTTCATCTCCCTGGCACACGTGGGCCTGGCTCTACCAGCCCAGAGCTGCCTGGGGAAGAAGAGACCCACACACCTGGGCAGGGTAGGCCGCCTGAGCCAGCCCCCCACCCTTGAGCTGGGACAGGGCCTTCCGGATGGTGTTCAGCTCCTGGATGGTGGCTCCACGGGCCGCCAGCAGCTTGGTGAGTGTCTGCTTCTCCTCCAGTGTTACAGGTGGAATGGGGGCGGGCAGCAGGGCCGAGCCCCCACCTGCAGATACAATGAAGACACTGGGCAGAGGGGATGGATGACAAAGAGATTTCCCTACCCGGGGTGGGGGGTGGGGGTCAGGCAGTCAGTGCTCATATTAGGCTAGAAAAGAGGAGGCTAGAAAGAGGGGTTAGGGTGCCCCCGTGTGGACATACAGTGAATGTGTGCACAGTCACCACACCCAGGTTGAACCCTGCTTTGGGGTAGCCCAGGTCCCAACAGACACTGGAAGAACTATTCCTTAACAGCTTGGAAAAGAAAGCAGACCTAGAGGAGACAGCGGAGAACGAGGGTGGAGACTCTGAGAGAGCTGGAAACCAGGGTTCTAGCCCCAGGTGACAATGGTACAGACAGCAGCAACAGAGACATTTTCCTGGCAAGGCCTGAGTGAGGTGCTCCCTGGGTGCCCTCTCACGGTTATCCAACAAGGTCAGTCAAGCGGAGGACTCCACAGCTCACAGGAGGCCACCAAGGACTAAGCCATCCAGGCTCTTTACTGCTCCCTTGTCCTGTGACCTTGAGAGCTCAGACCAACAGCTTCTTGCAGGGCTGATATTTGGAAACCCCCACCCCCCATCAACACACTGTCCTGAGCCAATCTGGCACCCACACCTGAGATGAGCACGAGCAGCAGGTCATCAGCTGTGAGGCCTTCAGCCAGCTGCCGGATGGCCAGAGCAGCCCGCAGGGCATCTCGGTCCGGCAGGTTGTTCTCCGCGCCCTCGAATACCTGGACACGGCTGTGTGGCTTCAACAGCATCTCCCTCAGGGGAGAGAGAACAGAGAGCAAGATATGGGGTGGGTTCCTCTTCCCACCTGATTTCCCAGATGTACAGGTGAAGGGGACATTAAAAAGGACACCCACTGACACCCACCCTGGAGCCAGGCCAGTCCCAGAAGAAAATGGAAGCTGGTGAAGGAAGGAAGCCCCGATCCAGCCTGAGTCTGGGCCCAGGTTCCCCTCCACATAGGAGCAGCCCCCCAAGGCTCCTTACTGCTTGCCAGCACTCTCCATGGCAGCACGGATCCCCTTGGGAACGCTGATCACGCCCTGCACAAGATGCTGGCCCAAGAGCTCCTCAGCTGCAGTTGCCATGCCCAGGACAGCCTTGCCAAAGCCCACCAGGTAGAGGTTTTGCTGCAGCTGAAAGCTCCGGTCCCTCACCTTCAGCTGCCCACTGTCAGGATCCAAAGACAGTGCCCGCTGCAGCATGGGGCCCGGCAGCACGGCACCCACAGTGCTCTCAAACAGCTGCTGTGCCTGCTCTGCCAGGGCCATGCTACTGGCCAGCCGGGCCAATGGGCCCCCCCAGAGGAGCGGGCTCGAGGGGGCTCGGGCCAAGTGACGCAGGACCTGCAGGGCTGCAGCCATGCCCCACTGCTCTCAGCACCACCTGGCATCCATGGCTGCCTAGGGGGAAGAAAGCACTAGTTACACCGTTGCAAGGCCAGACAGGAGGCTCCCCACAGCCACGGCTCTGAGGGCTCAGGGCCAGTGGACCCCACAGCTGCTGCTGCAAGAATAGGCCATCTGCCAGTCCAAGGAGATTTCCTAAGGCCCACAGCTGCCTGATCTCACTCCAGTCCAGTCTTCTGAGCCCAGGCCTGCCACCCAACCATGTCCTCCTCTTCCACAGGCCACATGCCAGCCCTCTGGACACTCTGCCCAGAGTCCAGAGGTCCTGTTAGCTGAGCCCTCCTCCTAGATCACCCCCTTCAGCTGAGAGCTAATCATTCACAGAAGAAGAAATTTACTATCAGTAGGCTCCCACCCCACCCCTTTTCCACCCTCTGCACTTCTGAGCCTTGCCCGGGGAACACCCCTTTCTGGCACTCCTTCCTTGCCTCTTTACCACTTCTGTTGCTACAAAGCTGCTGGCTGTCCCACCAACTGACCTTGAGCCCAGTGACCTCCAGCCTGCCCTCTTTTTTAAAAAATTAATTTATTTATTTTTGGCTGTGTTGGGTCTTTGTTGCTGCGCATGGTCTTTGTTGCGGCGACCACATGGTCTTTGTTGCAGCGAGCGGGGGCTACTCTTTGTTGCAGTGCGCGGGCTTCTCATTGCAGTGGCTTCCCTTGTTGCGGAGCATGGGCTCTAGGCACGCAGGCTTCAGTAGTTGTGGCTCGCGGGCTCTAGAGCGCACAGCCTGCTCTATTTCATTAGCTCATGGGTCTGGGCTGAGGAGCCTGGAAAGGCTAGGTCTGTGTAGGGAGGCTGTAGGTTTGCTGGGACACCGACAGGCAGGTCCAGGCACATCCTCGGGGCACACAGCCCAAAGAATCCCAGCACTCAGGGTGAGTCCAGCAGCAGGTTCAGGTTCAAATCAGAAGTGGCAGCAAAGCCTGGCCCATAGTAGAACCCTGAAGAAGTCCTTAGATGCCACATGACCCCACATACCATTGGGCCCAATCTGCAAGACAGAAAATGACGCCCTTCCACCTACACGGTCAGACCCACCCATGCCAAGAACATGCCTTTGGCTCTGCATAACAAGTCTTGGCTCACACCACCCACAGGGGTGAGAGCAGCATGGCTGGAGTAGGCAAAGGGCAGGCTTCCCCAGCTGAGGCCAAATAGTCATTTTCCCTACTGGGCACAGTAAAGGCTAAAAAAGCTTTAAGGTGAAGGTCAAGAGGCTGTAGCGGAGTTTAGGGACAATAAAGCCCCCAAGAGCTCATCTGTAAAATGGCATTACTTTAATAAATGCCCACCATAAATGCTGCCAGCTGACTGCAGCAGCAAGTATGGACAGAGCAGGGGAAGGAGGCTGGGAATCAGGCTCCAGCTCTACCACAGGGACAACTCCATTTCTCTCACTGGGTCTCATGAGCAAAACGAGAGGTGAGATGAGACTAATGCTCTCCCCTTGACATCACTGGGCTCTCTGAAGCTGTCCACTGTTAACACTGAAAATCTGGACTCCAAACATCACTTTATCCCACACTCAAAAAACCTGGCAACTTCTAGCCTCTGGCCACTTAGCCTACATGGAGCTCAGCTTTCCCACAAGAGAAGACAAACCGCGCCTCACTCCAGCCGTGAAAGGGAACACAGGGGGCGCTGCCATGGGGACTCAAAATGGGCCCAGCTGTTGCCGGGGTGTCGTGAGGCTGGCCCATTAGGATTGGCGCTAAAAGCGGCATAGGTAGCGATAGCTGATTCTGACAGTCTGGGCGAAATTTGTTACCTGTTTCCCTGATGGATACAGGCCTAGAGGATACCAGCTTTGCCACTGGATATTAGAGCCCAGGGCAGGGGGCGCCCAAGAGTAAGGTAGCCAGATAAGATACCGGACGTCCAGTTAAATTTGAATTTCAGATAAATTAGGAATTTTTTTAATGTAAATACGTTCCGTACAATATTTGGGGCATACCTATACTAAAAAATTATTTGTTGTCTATCTAAAAATTCAAGTTTAACTGGACGCCCTGCATTTTTTTTTTTTTTTTTTTTTTTTTTGCCAAATCCAGCAACTCTACTCGTGACACCGCCTCTCCTAAACTCCCCGGCACTCCAACAAGAAACCCGGAAATACCGAGCGGGCCCTCCTTGACTCCTCCCACCCACAAAGCGAGGCTGGAGTCCTTTCCGGCCTTCGCCTGCTCGCCCAGCCCCGGAAATGGCGTCACCCTCAAGCCGGAACCTCTGGCTTTCGTGAGGTAAATGGCGGCCGCGTAACGTCCGGTGTAATGTCCGAGAAATAAGGGCCCGCTGACGCCTGGGCCCGCTGTTGCCGGGCCCAGTAGTTCTAAGGGCCCTCGCTGCGCGGACTTACCGCAACACCGTTCAGGGCCGCGTCTTCCAGCCTCGGGAACCGGAACTGTTTTGAGGGGGCGGAGCGGAATCCGGAAGTATGGGGTGGGTGGGGCGCTTGTGGCGGGAGGCCGGTGGGAGCGGGGGCGGATGGCAGCGGGAGCCAGGACGGCGACTAGGGCATTGACTCTGCCCTGACCGCCAAGAGGCCTGGTTAGAGTCACCTTCAGGACTCGGTGTCTTCATCTCTACAATGGGATAATAATCGCCGATTTCTGTAATCCGTCCCTTCCTTTATTCTGTAGGATTCAACCAGTCGCAGATACATTCCGACCTCTTGTTAGGTGCCAGGCACTGGACTAAGCAAACAGGCTGAGAATCACTACTTACCCACAACACACCCCTCCTGGGGCCAAAGGAAGTCATCCCCGTCCCTCCTCACCGCTGTAATTCTACAATTCATTCGTGTTCCCCGCCTTCTGTCTTGAGCGACCAAATCACAGCTCTGACTCAGCAAGAGAGTTCTAGTCCGTGATTCTCGAACACGCAAGGTGCATGTAAACACAAAGGACCCTAGGCCTCCCACACTGTCCCTGCTCTCACGCTGGGCCCGGCTTGATACCTTCCCACATTCAAAAGACAAGTCCTGGGCTTCCCTGGTGACCCAGTGGTTGGGAGTCCGCCTGCTGATGCAGGGGACACGGGTTCGTGCCCCGGTCCGGGAAGATCCCACATGCCGCGGAGCGGCTGGGCCCGTGAGACATGGCTGCTGAGCCTGCGCGTCCGGAGCCTGTGCTCCGCAGCGGGAGAGGCCACAGCAGTGACAGGCCCGCGTACCGCAAAAAAAAAGACGAGTCCTGACCAGACACAGAAGAGTACATTGTTTTTACTGATGTCTTCTTGGGAAGATCACAAATAACACAATAGATCTGCTAAAAGTCTTAAAACATATTTCTCCCCACCTGCTCTTTTTAGTAGCTGCCACATCTCCCCTTTCCTCTCCAAACCATGCTCTGCTCTTGTCAAGAACTCCTCCCCCCTTCCTAGCTGTCTCCCCGGATTTTTCTTTCCTGTTGTAATAGAGGACCTTTCATTCCCTATCAGTTTCTCCCAGGTGCTTCCCCACCCCATCATCAAAACAAAGGCAACTTCAGGAGGATCTGCCCTCTTTAGGCATGGGGAGATTGTAAATACTTTAAATTGCAGTTTTTCCTTGCTTATAGTAAGCTGTCTTCATCCATCCATGCATTTATTAATTTCTCCAACATTCAACAGATATTTCCTGAGTGCCTTCTAGGTGGGCCAAATGCTCTAGCTGCTGGGATGAGTAAGCAGTGGTACTTTTAGTTGGGAAACTTACTCTGCTTTTGTAATTACATTCCCACGCTTGGGAGGGTGGGGAGTGTAAATCTGAGCACCTCTCATTATTAGTCCCAGGGACTCATAAACAGACACCATTTACTGTGCCGGTGCTGTTCTGTCCGATTGTTAACAGGAGAATAATTATATCCATTTTTTAAATCCCACCCCACATCCCACCCCACAGCTACTCACAATATGCATTTAACAACAAGGTTTAGATGCCCACTGGACTGTGAGCTCCTGGAAGGTGGTAATTTGGTCTAATTAATATTTGTATTTCCACTGACTTGCATAGGACCAGGCACAAATACAAGCTGGAATTTTTTTTTTTTTTTGGATGAATTAACGGTGGGAATTCCCTGGCAGCCTAGTGGTTAGTACTGAGCGCTTTCACTGCCAGGGCCCAGGTTTGATCCCTGGTTGGGGAACTGGGATCCTGCAAGCCAAGTCCCTTGGCCAAAAAAAATAATAATTTTTTTTCAAGAAAACAGTGAAATGCTCAGCTACAAAGTGCTGCAGACCCTAGGTGGAAAGGATTGCACAAAAGGGAAAGAGATGCTGGTGCGTGGGAGTAGAAGACTTCATGAGGCAGTGGGATTTGGGTCTAAGAAAACAATTAGGCACATTAGAATGCTTAAACATACTTTGATAGTAGGCATGAATATGTCTACACTCTTTGTACACTTGGCAATAAGTATCAATGTCAAATGTGACAGACATTTTCAGTCCAAGGAAATAATTGGTTATGTGGACAAAGATGGTATAAAGGAGGAAAAAACATTTTCCTCTAATCTCTTAGGTTTATTGACTGAGGCCCTACAAATTAAACTGACACATGACAGATTAACAACAGAAAAAGGTTTATTTCATATGGATAGGAGAGGCCTCACAGAAATGACATGAAAACCCCAAAGAAGCCATTAGGCCTGAGAGCTTATGTACTATTTTTAACAAAGAGTGATATTTTTTGGAGATGTGATGAGACAAAAGGGGTTTGAACTTCTCAGGGCAGTAAATTACGTGAAGGTTAAATATGTGAGGGAAACTAATGGAAGATAAGGATTGCTGAAGTGATATTTGTCTGTGAATATTCACCTCAGCGATAGCTCCCCACCTCCTAGTATGGGGAGGGTGCCTTTCTCATGAAACTGAGCCCCCCAACAGTGGGTTCCCTTTACCAAGTTTATGATTAATCTCTCTATCCAAAACTTTATTCCCTTTCTTGTCCCTTCTGACCTCTATCCCTCTTTTGTCCCCTTTGACCATAATCTTTTGCTAACTGAACGCTAATCAACCAGAGTCAGATGACTAAACTGTTGTAGATAACATAGTTGTAGATAACATAGTTGATGTAGATATGTAGATAACATAGTTGATGTACAAAAATTGCTGTTGTAAATATCATCATTAACATACAAACTCAGGTTGTTTCTCCAGGGCAAGATGAGCTAATAGGCCCCTGAGCCATGAACCACCGGGCCAGAGAATTGTAACCCAGAGATATCTTGTCTCCCAAAATATGCTTACAAAATGTCATAGAAATGTCCCAAGACGATAATTAATCCCAGATGATAATTAATCCCAGCTTCTTTGTTCTTGCCCTTTAAAAACACCCCCAACTCAGAGACCAAGATGGACTGGATCTGAGACTTGTTTCCCACTCCCTTGCTTGGCACCCTGCAATAACCCCTTACTTTGCTGTAAACATCCTCTGTCAGAGTTTGGCTTTCTGTGCCATGGACACAGGAGCCATTGCTCCATAACACTCACAGGAAATTTGTCCTGCTTTTAGGTAAAAAGGAGGAGGGCACAGAGCCCTTCCTGCATCTGCTGTTTCTCATATTCTTTCAACTCAAAATAATTCTTATGCCAAAGTGGCATATTTGGGGGTGGCATACTCTGATCCCCTTCAATGGACATGAAGAGATATTCAGCCCAGAGATTTTATGAGTATAAAGCAATCTGAACATCCATTGATAAGAGAATTTATACAAATAAGTTATAGTACTTCTAAACAGACATTAAAAATAATATAAATTCTAATATTATTAAGGCTATGTACATGCTACTTTTTGTAGCATGACTATTTTATGACTAAAAAGACTGTTGAAAAGGCCATTTAGGTAGAATTTAAGCCTTCCTCATTATTCAGGCAAGCCAAAGGAAAGAAGGCTATGGATTGGGGTACATTACTTGTACCCTATTAGGGGATGGTTTACTGAATTGATTAATTCAGGGTAAACTTTAATTTAAAGGTTCCCTTTTAGAAAAAAGGAGGAGGTCATGTCTGGGTGATGTTGGGTAGTCAATGACCAGGAAAAGGTGGTGTGAATGAAAAATATTGCCTGTCATATTAGTAAACAAAGGATGTTGCAGCCATCAAGCCATCACATTACAGGTGCCCCAGCCGTGAGCCCTGAGGGAACTCAGGATAGAAAAATAATGCCCACCATCAAATCATCAGACACTGCAGCCCCCCCACCCCCCACCCCATGGTGCACCTTGAGGAAATTCAGGACGAGAAGACACAGGATACTGGCCCCAGGTAGCTGAGGTGCATATCAAAGGAATGATTTCAGTGACCCCAGACTCTTGCATCTTCCCATACATAGAAAAATGCTAAATTCCTTAACTTGAGATATCTGGGTTTCTTTAATTAACAGCACTCTTTTAATGTTCCAACTACCTGGTTTTTGTTGCAAAAACTCTAACATCCTGGCTCCGCCCCTGCCTTTTCGGAGCAGTCTCTCAGATTTATCTGAGATGCTGTGTCCTGGGCTTAAGTCCTCAGTTTTGTCCACCGAATAAAACATAACACTCAATTTCAACTTTTAGGTTGTGCATCTTTTGTTAGTCAACGGTGGCAATAATGGCACCCACCCCCACTAACAGTGATGAATCTCAGGAATTCATCGTGGATAAAGTACTAGGTCCCTGTAAGTCTGAAATATCCCCCTACCCCTCACACAAGCTCAAGGGGGTCACCAGGATTAGTGAAGGGTGCAAATTTAGGAGAATGGTGCTAAATCTTGGGCTTTCTGACCTGGAACTTTGCCATAAATAAATCCTGCTCATTAAGGAAGATGATCACAGATGATGTGCTGCCATTTGAGGTTTCAGATGCCTGTGGAGGTTTGAGGTGTTAGTCCATGTCATCAGCACAGCAGAGCCAGCAGTCATACCCCGAAAGCACCCACTTCTCTATCGAAATTTGTCCTGTTGTCCTCCAACCTCAAACCATGGTGGTGGCTAATAGTGTGAACTAAGAATGCCACTACCATATCAGTAAACAGGATGTTGCAGCCATCAAACCACCACATTACAGCGACCCCGATAGTGCAGACTCAGGATGAGAAGACATAGGATACTGGCCCCAGATAGCTGAGGTGCATATCAAAGGAATGATTTCAATGAGCCAGACTTTGCATCTTCCCATACATAGAAAAGCACTAAATTCCTTAACTTGAGATGTCTGTTTTTCTTTAATTAACAGCAATCTTTTGATGTTCCCACTACCTGGTCTTTGTTGCAAAAACTATAAATGCTGGCTCCTCCCTTACCTCTTAGGAACGGTCCTTGAGAGCTGTCTGAGAGCCTGTCTCCCACGTTTAAGTTCTCAGTATGTCCACCAAATAAAACAACTCTCGACTTCTAGGTTGTGCATTTTTTTTCAGTTGACAGGTATATAACAACATTGAAGAGGTCAAGAACATTTTGCTGTGCGTATTGACAAACTCAGGAGAGTGTTGTGCACTAATCAATACCGTGAAGCAGGAGCACGAAGCAGAAAGCAGCTTCCACAAGAAATTCTTTGCATTGTTGCAAAAATCTTGGCTCCCTGTGCACTGATGCCGAATAAAAATATAGAGACAGAGATTTGGAAGATAAGAAATAGAGAGGGGACTTTCCTGGTGGCGCAGTGGTTCAGAATCCATCGCCGATGCAGGGAAAACGGGTTCAAGCCCTTTTCTGGGACGTTCCCACGTGCCACAGTGCAACTAAGCCCGTGTGTCACAACTACTAAGCCTGTGCTCTAGAGCCCGCAAGCCACAACTACTGAGCCCACGTGCCACAACTACTGAAGCCCGCACACCTAGAGCCCGTGCTCCGCAACAAGAGAAGCCACCACAATGAGAAGCCCGTGCTCCGCAATGAAGAGTAGCCCCCGCTCGATGCAACTAGGGAAAGCCTGTGCGCAGCAACGAACACCCAATGCAGCCAAAAATAAATAAATAAATTTATTAATTAAAAAATCAATCAATAAATTTATTTAAAAAGATAAATAGGCTTTTTTATTTTCTTTGCCAGGCAAAAGAAAGACACAGTAGGCTAGTGCCTCAAGAACTGTGCCTCCCTTCCCTAGGGAATTACAGGGATTCTTATACGGGAAGTTCTCAGTCCGAAGTGAGTGATAAGGATCAAAATGGTGAAGGTCTTGCATTCTTCTTGCATTATTTCAAAACCGTCACCGCTGGCGTCAGGCAACCCGGTAATTTGGTCCATTAGTCTCTGGGTTATCAACCTTCGACCTCCTTTCTGAAATGCAAACAGCTACAAGGGGTGATTTGCTACAAGGGAGTGCAGGATGTAATTCACACAATGTTAAAGAGTGATAGGTTAGCTTTGTGAAGTACAAATCTAGTTACAGACACTACAAGATTAGTAACAGTTAAAATAAAACTAGGAGTGATTAACTCTTTCAGGCCAGGTTATGTTTCTTTTCTAGCCTGTTCACTGTTCCCTTCATTTTCTTTGTTCTTAGGAGAGGGAAACTTCATTTCTATTTTTGCTGCAACAGCATCCGTCTTGGGTTTCTGTGGCGGGGCAGATTTTTCTTCCATCAGTTCACGTGTCTTCTGGCTAGGGTCTCCCTCCTTTACTGCATTTTAATTATGACTGGACAGAGACAAATGATAGTAAGAATTCAGGACCAGCAGGGGATGTAATGTTGATATAAAACCAAAAATAAAAATAGTGAATATTGGGGCTTCCCTGGTGGCACCGTTGTTGAGAGTCCGCCTGCAGATGCAGGGGACGCGGGTTCGTGCCCCGGTCCGGGAGGATCCCACATGCCGTGGAGTGGCTGGGCCCGTGAGCCATGGCCGCTGAGCCTGTGCGTCTGGAGCCTGCGCTCCGCAACGGGAGAGGCCACAACAGTGAGCGGCCCGCGTACCGCAAAAAAAAAAAAAAGTAGTGAATATGAATGTGTTCAGACTTTTCTTCAGTAAGGTGAACTCAGTTTGGTTACTTTAATCTGAAAAGTATTGTGAGTTATTATAGTGCCTTCATAACAGAACCTGTAAAAAGTTCTGCCACCTTAAAATCCACTGTGAAAATTACAAAGTGATTTTTAAAAAATGTTTTTTAAATTTATTTATGGCATGCGGGAACCTTAGTTCCCCATCCAGGGATCTAACCCATGCACCCTGCAGTGGATGTGCGGCGTCTTAACCGCTGGACCACCAGGCAAGTCCCTGATTTTTTTTTTTTTTTTTTTTAATGAAAAACCTGAGATAAGTCAGAGGATGTCAGTCATCAACTCCAAACTGGAGACAGTGGCCTTCCCGGGGCGGGGTGCTCCTGGTCTCCGTGGCCTCCCTCCCCTTGTCCTTGACATCCTGGACCTGGGGACTCAGTGCTCTCTTCCTTACCATTCAGCCCCTGATGGCTCACAGAGGCATGGAAGAACTCCCTTGGGGGGCTGCCAGAGTCATCTCTGAAGTGAGCTTTTAGGAGCCCCCTCTCTCACCTCCCACTCCCCCACCCCACCTTTGTCTCTGTAAGCCTGGACGCTTTTCCAGGACAGGCCCAAGGTGGGGTGCTCAGGGGACCCAGAGCTCTAGTGAAGGAAGATGTCGGTGGAGGGTTGCTCAGCGGGAGGGAGAAGGTCAGGCAGTCTGGAGGCGGGGTGGAGTGAAGCTGTCCTAAGTAAAGGCTTTAAAACACCCTAGAGCTATTTTTCTTGGGAGGAGGGGTGGAGGAGAATACAAACAAGCACCAGGAAGCCGCTCAGCTGTGACTGATGAGGGTTAAGAAAGCAAGGGAGGTCGGAGTGGCAGAAAGGGTTTTTAAGCCTTTTGAAACAGTTTTATAGTATTAGAGGCAGTGGCTTTAGGCAGTTCTTCCTGGCTGTGGGCAGTCCAGGCTTATCAGGGAAGATTCCATCCCGTCCTACCAGAACAAGAAGGCATTGTTTACCAACAATGGACTTTGTTAAATGTGAAGATTGTCTACCCTTTGCCCTGGAAACAGAGCTGGCGCTTTCCAGTTTAGAAGCAGAGTGTGAATCCAGACTCAAATCGCTTCCTAACTGCATGACCTTGGGAAAGTTACTTAACCTCTCAGTCTTCATCATTAAAATGGGGTTAAGAACATTAAATAAATGATGTGTTTAAAGCACACATAAAGGGACTTCCCTGGCGGTCCAGTGGATAAGACTCCACGCTTCCACTGAAGGGGACCCGGGTTTGATCTCTGGTCGGGGAGCTGAGATTCCCACAAGCTGTGTGGTGTGGCCAAAAATAAAAATAATAATAAAAATAAAATAAAGTACACGTAGAAAGGCTCACAGTTGTGGCTGGGCCAGCTTCACAGGTGTGTGAACTGCGCAGTCACACAGAGAACCAAGGTCAGAAAGGTCCTGCACTTGGCTGAATATTCTGCTGTTGCTGTCTTGCAATTCTTAACAATTTGTTGAGGAGGAATTTGTAAATTCTTAAGAATTTGTTTTATTTTGTACTGGGTCTGCAAATTATGTAGTTGGTCCTGCTACCAGAGAAAGATGCTGTCCTTTCAACCAGGCCTCCTGGTCCTGGAGTTTCAGGACCTCTCTGAGAAATTCCAGACACTAGGAGAGCCATGCTACACCCTGGGAGAGGCAGAGGTGGCACTGTAGTTCCCGGGCAGGACTGAGGCTGTAATGAGAAAGTTTGAGGCCCCTTCTATGACAGGCATGTCCTGGTCGCTTGGCCCAGAAGAGCTCTTTATCAAGGGGCGTCGAAACCCTAGGCTTGGCTGGCTAACTCAGTATCTTAAGGACACACTTTGAGTCCTACACAGGCTGATTCCTTGGGGAAAGTGAGCACAGTATGTAATTCAGGAGTGGTACAGGCTGCATGAATTAGATGAAATCAGCCATGGGTTCCTTGCAAAAAAAAAATAATTTTTTTAATTAAAAAAATCAAATGTTCTAATCTTTTAAAATTCTTTTGGGACTTCCCTGGTGGCGCAGTGGTTAAGAATGCACCTGCCAATGCAGTGGACACAGGTGAGAGCCCTTGTCTGGGAAAATCCCATAGGCCTCAGAGCAACTAAGCCCGTGTGCCACAACTACTGAGCCTGCGTTCTAGAGCCCCTGAGCCACAACTGCTGAGCCCGCATGCCACAACTACTGAAGCCCGCGCACCCAGAGCCCATGCTCCGCAACAAGAGAAGCCACCACAATGAGAAGCCCACGCACCACAATGAAGAGTAGTCCCCGCACTCGCCACAACTAGAGAAAGTCCATGCACAGCAATGAAGACCTAACACAGCCAAAAATAAGTTAATTAATAAATTAATATTTTTAATTTTTTTTTTTTTTTTTTTGCTGTACGCGGGCCTCTCACTGTCGCGGCCTCTCCTGTCGCGGAGCACAGGCTCTGGATGCACAGGCCCAGAGGCCACGGCTCACGGGCCCAGCTGCTCCGCAGCACGTGGGATCCTCCCGGACCAGGGCACGAACCCACGTCCCCTGCGGCGGCAGGCGGACTCTCAACCACTGCACCACCAGGGAAGCCCTAATTTTTTTAATTTTTAAAAATTTTTTTTTAATTTTAATCCTTTTATGCATATATTAATTCCATCATCAGAAGGAAAAAAAACAGAAACCAAAAAAGCCAAGAAACTAACAAAAAAAATAGAAATATGTTTCAATAAATAAAACCTTGCTGAGGATGCCTATAACTCCATAGAAGAGGTTTTTGTAATTTCCGTTTGATGTAAAATGTTACCTCTGCTCATGGCCACCGTTTATTTCCTCTTGGTGGTAAGTGAAATGAAGCATTCATTTAGCAAGTCAAGCAATTTGTCAGGTAAGGAGTGATTACATGTGAACTGGCAATTGAAACATGCTATACAAAATTACCAAGGGTTGGGATTGTGTTCCAACATTCTGTTTTCCCACTTCGGCAATTAAGCTCACACACACACAGCCTTCCCAAAGAAAAGAGTCATCTGACTCTGGTTACTGTGAGGGCTTGTGTAAAAAGTTGAGGGGGTAGCAGAAAACCATCCCAAAATGTGCTACTTTCACATGTGGATTGTTCTGAGTTGAAGGCAATTAAGACCCAGCAGACTCAAGAAAAGCTTTTTACCTCTCCCTTAACTGCCTAAGAGAATTTAGATAGGGAACCTGTACCAGAAAGAGAGAGATAATTTTTTATATCAGAAAGACTTACCTGTGTGGCATGACAAGCTTTGTTTACCAGACATTTGCTCTTCTCATCTTCCTGTGAATTGTCTTCCTCCCCTTTGAAGCCCCAGACCACTTCCCCCTTCTTAGCTCAGGATGGTATATAAGCCTGAATTACCTGACTGCCTTTGAGTCTGTCTTTGTGGGGCTGCTGTACATACTTAGGTAATTGAATGTGATACTTACTTACTCTGTCTTATGTCAATGTAATTATTAGACCAGCCGATGAACCTAGAAGGGAGGAAGGGAAAATTTTTCCTCCCAAACAAATTTATTCAACCTCCAGGGAAGCCCCACTGGGCATTCTAACTCAGAAATTTATCTCAAAGAATTGGAATTCGTAAGGAGTCCTCAGTTTTGGAAAGAAGATATATTGTTTAGGTCACTTTAAACTGCAGCATGAAATGTAGAAATTTAACAAATGGGCCAATCTCTATTCTATTATGGTAATCAGTTCACATTTTTGTATAAGTGTATCAGATCATTCTGTTGTACACCTTAAACTTGACACAATGTTATGTCAATTATCTCAATAAAGCTGGAAATAAAAAGAAAACAAAAACCCTATCCAACTAGCTTAAACAATAAGGAAAAATTGTTATTTCATATAACAAGTGATATCAAGGTAGAATGGCTGTATGGTTAGCTGTATAGATCACAAGGACCCTGTGTTAGTGTCCTAGGGCTGTCATAACAAAGTCACACAAACTGGGTGGCTTAAAACAATGGAATTGGGCTTCCCTGGTGGCGCAGTGGTTGAGAGTCTGCCTGCCAATGCAGGGGACACGGGTTCGTGCCCTGGTCCGGGAAGGTCCCACATGCCGCGGAGCGGCTGGGCCAGTGAGCCATGGCTGCTAAGCCTGCGCGTCCGGAGCCTCTGCTCCACAGCGGGAGAGGCCACAACAGTGAGAGGCCCGCATACTGCAAAAAAAGAAAAAAAAAAATGGAATTTTATTGTCTCACAGTTCTGGAGGCTAGTAGTCCAAAATTAAGTTGTCAGCAGGGCCATGCTCCCTCTGAAACCTGTAGGACAGGCTCCAATCTTTGCTTCCATTGTTACATGGCCATCTTCTTTGTGTCTTTCATCCTACAAGGACACCAATCATACTGGATTTAGGAACCACACTACTCCAGTATGACCTTAACTGATTATATATGCAACAACCCTATTTTCAAATATGGTCACATTCTGGGGTACTGGGGGTAAGGACTTCAATATATCTTTTAGGGGGGACACAATTCAACTCATAACATTCCCTGTCCATCTTTCTGCTCTGCTATTCTCAACCTGCTGATACCTTTAGGCTGCTCTCTTCATGGTCCAGCCTGGCTATAGCACTCCCAGGCATCACATCCAGCACAACAGTGTCTTTCAGATGAAGAGGGAGCATCTTTTCCTTTTACCTCTTTTAGAAGCAAAGAAATCTTTCCAAGACCCCTCCCCCAGCAGACTTGCTCTCATGTCTCATTAGCAAAAAGTTCATCATATGTGCATGCCTGATACCATCACTAGGAAGAGGAACAAGACCACTCATCGTGATTGACTTGGACCAGCAGTTCTCAGATTTGAACCTGTATCAGCATCACCTGGAGAGCTTATTATAACACATTGCTGGGCCCTATCCCCAGAGCTTCTGGGTCAGTAGGTCTAGTGTGAGGTCTGAGAATCTGAATTTTTAAAAAATTTTATTGAATTATAGTTGATTTACAATGTTGTGTTAATTTCTGTTGTACAGCAAAGTGATTCAGATGTGTGTGTGTGTGTGTGTGTGTATAAACTTCTTTTTAATATTCTTTTCCATTATGGTTTATCACAGGATATTGAATATTGAGAATCTGAATTTTTGATGATTGGAACTCTTCAGGTGAGACTACTGCTGCTGGTCCTGGGACCACACTTTGAGAACCAGTGGTTTAGACTAATCAGGTTTTATCTCAGAGGTCTGGGCTTAACTCTTGGGAAAAGCATTGCCACTCAGAGAAGGGAGGATATCTTGGACAAAATCAAGATTCATCAGAAAGGAACAAGAGGAGAAAACTGTTGGTTAGGCAACCAGTAGTGTCTGCCATACAGTGGCCAAAGGACAGGCAGAAAGAGAGTAGGAATGTGTCCAGACAGGTGGGAAGAAAGTCAGAATGGAATGATGCCAAGGGAAGCATGGAGAAAAGATTCAGGGAGAGAATGATCAAGACTGTTAATGACACAGATAGGGTCAGGAAGGAAAGCACTGAAAAGTGACCACTGGATTGGACAACCAGAAGATCTTTACTGATCTTATCAAGAGCAATTTTATTTTGTAGACAGCACATGAGAACAATTATACAAAATACGAAGTTATTTATATATCATTATCTGCCACTGATGCCAAGTGCTAGAGCTAATTCCTAGCATTGGGATTGGTTTTCCTGGAATCCAGGTAACTAGGTGACTGATAAGAGGAGGCAATGGGGTTTTGATTTATTGCTGAACAGTAAAGTTTACTGAGACAGAACCCAGTGTTCTGAGCTCAAGTTCAAACACAGCCACATCCTGAGACCTAAGTTAGAGACAGACAAGAGGTCATGATTATGGGACAAATGTTTGCATATCCTCATCTATTTGCTGGTCCACACATGTCTCCACATACGTTCAGATATGTCTACTTACCCAATCAATTCCCACCTCCTCCTCTCTATCTCGGCACATTTACTGTCTAGCTTTGTAAGCAACTGTCTGCAGGAAGCAACTCTGTGCAGGAAGCAACTCTTTGCGGGAGGCTTTTTGTCTTGTCACTTTAGCAAAACTATATTTTAACTAACCTTTACACCAGGTGCCCCCCATGCTTAACTAGCCTCCAGCCCAAACATACCTTTTAAGTCTTTTGATCACACAATGCCTTGCCTAATCTATTGACTCTTTTCTTAGGTTAAAGAAGTAGAAATGGGGCTTCCCTGGTGGCGCAGTGGTTGAGAATCTGCCTGCCACTGCAGGGGACATGGGTTCGAGACCTGGTCCGGGGAGATCCCACGTGCCGTGGAGCAACTAGGCCCGTGAGCCACAACTACTGAGCCTGCGCGTCTGGAGCCTGTGCTCCCAACAAGAGAGGCCACGATAGTGAGAGGCCCACGCACCGTGATGAAGATGGCCTCCACTTGCCGCAACTAGAGAAAGCCCTTGCACAGAAAAGACCTAACACAGCCATAAATAAATAAATAAATAAATAAATAAATAAATAAAATTAAAAAAAAAAAGAAGTAGAAATGAAGAATAATGTACAGATGACTAGATCTTTTCCCCAGCCTTCCCTTCAGTAATCCTGCAAGCAAACTACATGAACAAGATAGCATCTAAAAGGGGACTTCACTGGCATCCAGTGGTTAAGACTCCACGCTTCCACTGCAGGGAGCACGGGTTTGATCCCTGGTCCGGGATTTAAGATCTCTAGTCATGAAACTAAGATCCCGCATCCACATGGCATGGCCAAAAAAAAGATAGCATCTAAAGGAAGATCATGGGGAGTCTGCACACAGCGGAAAGTGACAAAGAATCTGACCCCCTACCTTAATGATGAACTGAGATTATTTCCCGTTTTTCTCTTTAAAAACTTTCATTGCCTAGGGACTTCCCTGGTGGCACAGTTGTTAAGAATCTGCCTGCCAATGCAGGGGACATGGGTTCGAGCCCTGGTCCGGGAAGATCCCACATGCTGCGGAGCAACTAAGCCCGTGCACCACAACTACTGAGCCTGTGCTCTAGAGTCCGCGTGCCACAACTACTGAGCCTGCACTCTAGGGCCTGTGAGCCACAACTACTGAAGCCCGCGTGCCTAGAGGCCATGCTCCACAACAGCAAATGCCACCGCAATGAGAAGCCTGCGCACCGCACTGAAGAGTAGCCCCTGATGGCTGCCCACGTGCAGCAACAAAGACACGATGCAGCCAAAAATAAATAAATTAAATAAATAAATTTTTTAAAAAAGGAAAGGAAATATAAAAAATTAAGGCTAATGCTCTTTAAGGCAATATGATTCACTTCTGACTGCAGTTGTCCCCTCTGTCCACCCCCCACTGGAGCCAGCCTTTCTGGGTCACTATTTATTTATTTATTTGGCTGCGTCGGGTCTTAGTTGTGGCACGCAGGATCTTCGTTGCAGCATGTAGGATCTTTCGTTGTGGCATGCGTGCTTCTCTCTAGTTGTGGCGTGCAGAATCCACAGCGTGCAGGCTCAGTAGCCTTGCGGCATGTGGGATCTTAGTTCACTGACCAGGGATCAAACCCGCATCCCCTGCGTTGGAAGGTGGATTCTTAACTGCTGGACCAACAGGGAAGTCCTTCTGGGTCACTTTTTAAAGTCCAGCCTGTAAGGCACTGTTGGATTGGAAGCCAGGAGAGCCCCACTGTAACAGGCAGGGAGCCAGGCTAGGAATGTGAAACAGTGAGAATGTGAAAAAGGCTGAGCCATTTCAGGGTGCTCTTAAAATATGAAAAAATGACTTTTTCCATTCCAAAAATAATTCAGGAAGTCAAGTCTTGGGAGGAAGCTTCAGTCTAACAGTGAAATCTGGGAAAGGTACAGGAAGTACACAACTTGAAAGATATATTGCAAAGATTTCTTTTGCCTTACAACATTCAGCAGACTATGGCTGTTTCTGTGATTATTTTTATAGATTAAGAGGGCCCAAAAAATAGTATCTCACTGGGTACATTCATCTTCCCAACCATTCTAAGACATGGCACCAGATCTGTCTTTGTTGCTGTCAAACCATTCAAAGCAGACTCTACATTAGCCTTTCTAGCCTGTGAAATAAAAAAAGCAGGAATTGCAGGGAAGTTTGTGCTCTGGGGGGCACAGAGGACTTTTCTTCCACTGCTTTGTAATTTGGAAAGTTGCCATGCATTCGGGTTCCACTCAAACAAGCTTTTTCCAGACCCCAGAACAAATTGTAGCCAGAAGCTCTGCTCTTTGTCAGGAGGCAATTGCAGCCCAGACTTAGCCAGGATCTTGCCCTCTACTCTCAGAGAACAAGTTCACTTTATGTGCAGGGATCCTGGTTCTTCTTTTACCTGGGGATGGGACATAGCTCCTGGTTCTTTCCAGAAAGCCCCCAACTGTCCTGAGGTTTCTGTTTTGTTTTGTTTTGTTTTGGTTTTTAATAAATTTATTTTATTTATTTATTTTTGGCTGCATTTGGTCTTCGTTGCTGCGCGTGGGCTTTCTCTAGCTGCGGCGAATGGGGAGCTACTCTTCGTTGTGGTGTGCAGGCTTCTCATTGCAGTGGCTTCTCTTGTTGCGGATCACAGGCTCTAGGCACATGGGCTTCAGTAGTTGTGGTGCGTGGCCTTAGTTGCTCCGAGGCATGGGGGATCTTCCCGGACCAGGGCTCGAACTCATGTCCCCTGCATTGGCAGGAGGATTCTTAACCACTGCGCCACCAGGGAAGCCCAAGGTTTCTGTTTTGCTTTCATCATTGTCCAGGTTATATCTGATCTCTGGATATCACTTCTTCCTAGTATCAGTGATTGAAATGTTTCAGTCTTTCCTCTTCCCCTTTCCTTCTCTTTAGCCACTGTAGTTTAGTGAAGCAAAATAAATAGGCCTCTGTCTCCATTGTTGGAGACCCAGGCAATTAAACGTTTGAGGGGCTGCACACAAGTTAGAGATCTATGAACCCTCGTAGGAAGTTAAAGCCAAGGCGCATGGTACCTATTTTGTGATCAGATATTGTTTTCCTTTGTTAGAGATCAACTTTCCTTCCTTTTAAGGCAAAGAATCCCTTATGGGAACCATCACAACAATCCCGATGACTACAAAGAGGATAATGCAACTGTTCTATATCTTGAATGTGGTGGTTCCACAACTGTATGGAGATTTTAAAACTCATAAAACTATCTCTGAAAAAGGCCGATTTTTACTATACATAAATCATACCTCAATGGAGAACACCAACAACAATCTGGTTTAAGTAACATGCAAAAATGTGTAAGATACAATGCTAAAGCAGGGGGGAAAATGACAGCATCTACAGCTTATGTTGATATATGAATAAGGAGGAGGATATCAGGAGAATTTAAAACTGTGCTTTGTTGAATAAGGAGATAATTTTCCCTTTCAAAAATTTACTTGTGGGCTTCCCTGGTGGCGCAGTGGTTGAGAGTCCGCCTGCCGATGCAGGGGACACGGGTTCATGCCCCAGTCCGGGAAGATCCCACATGCCGTGGAGCGGCTAGGCCCGTGAGCCATGGCCGCTGAGCCTGCGCGTCCGGAGCCTGTGCTCCGCAACGGGAGAGGGCACAACAGTGAGAGGCCCGCGCACCGCAAAAAAAAAAAAAAAAAATTTACTTGTAATTGATGCTATGAGTTTTTTGAGCTGTAAATATGGTTTAAAACTTAAAGATGAGTGTTCATAAAATGTGTGGAGCTGAACACTTAAAATTAGTTCATTTTATGCACTTTATATTATATATCAATTACAAAGTTTTTAAAGAAGGCTTAAAGAAAAGTTGCGGGTGGTGGTCACAAGAGTGTACATCCACATGAAAAAAAAATTCACCCAAATGAAAAAAAATTCATCCACTTAAAATTTATTCAGTCTACCGTATAGTACACCTTAATTTAAAAAATACATAAATTTAAGTCTTCTGGCGATGTGGTGGACACGCGGTCAAAGCCCGACGGCGATGACTCATACCCAGAACAGGCCTCCTGGAGCGCAGCCCAACCCCCGCAGTACCTGCTCTCGCTCTGCCTGCGGCCGGGGAGCCTGCAGGGGGCACCCGAGTCTCTCGGGGGAGTTGCGGCCCCGCACAAAGACCCGCGGCTCCCGGGAACCCAGGGCCTTGGGGCCCAAGGCGGGGAAGGACGTGGGAATCCCCGCCCCTCCCGCCCCCCAGCGGGTCGGGGAATCGCCGCCTCTGGCCACCCAGCCACACCACTCCCCGCCGGCCGCGCTGACGTCACCGCCCCGCCACCCCGCCTCGCTTCGCCGTTCCCGCCCCGCCCCCTTTTCCCGGCTGGCGCCGCGGTGAGGCTCCTCGCCCTCGACTTCTGCCTGTCGCCCCAAGATGGCGGACACAATGAGCCGGTGTCGCGCCGGTTGGCCCTGAGGCGACCGTGAGGAGGACCGGTCTGCGAGACCCCATAGTCCCGGCAGAAGAGTGTTGCACAAGCAGGAGGAGGAAGCGGAGGAGGCGGCCCAACTGTCGGCCGCTCTCCAGCCCGCCGCCGGCGCGGCGCCCGCCCCGCCCGGGTCGGCCCCTCGGCAGCCCGCCCGTTCGCCGGGCTCCGCCCCGGCTCTGCGCCGCCGCCGCCGCCGCCACCAGCAGCCGCCGCCATGAAGCTGACCGACAGCGTGCTGCGGAGCTTCCGCGTCGCCAAGGTGTTCCGCGAGAACTCGGACAAGATTAACTGCTTCGACTTCAGCCCCAACGGCGAGACGGTCATCTCGAGCAGCGACGACGACTCCATCGTGCTCTATGACTGCCAGGAGGGCAAGTGAGTGCACCGGTGGCCTTGGGCCCGGGTCTGAGTCCCTCCCGCCCTCCCTGTCGTGGCCCTGCGCTCCCCCCGCGGCCCGCCCTCTAACCCGGTCTGGCCCGCGGCCTGTATTGCACACGCTCCCGCTGGGGCCGCGTCCCCTCAGAAGCCGTCCGGGAGACCATTTTTTTTTCTTTTAAAATAACGATAGCAATAACAGTAATCATATATTTGTTTTGTCTGCCTTCGGTCTCCTCACAGAGAGCCTTAGCATCTCTGACCAAACCACACCTTGACCTTGACCTTTAAACGCAGGGTCCGCCCACCGCTGCCCCAGCTGGTAGCTTTAACGCTCCTCTGACTCCGTCGAAGGTGCCAGTCGGCTGTGGCCCCCGCGCAGAACCGCAGAGGCTGCTCTGCTGCTTCGTTCAGCAGCGGCAGCTCGCTCTCTCTGCCCTCTGCTCGGTCACCTCGATTCAGCCCTGGCACTTCACCCGACCCCTGCCCCTCAGCTTCCCGCCGCCCTTCTGCCGGAAGGCCGCGTGGGTTGCAGTTGTTAGCTGTAAGGATTTATTTGTTGCCTCTTTGGGCCCCCTGACATTTCCTTTATGGTCCAAATCATTCTCTTGCTCCCTCAGTCCTGATGCCCATGTTTATAGTTAACTTTTTACCTGCATCCAAAACTTTTCCTTTTTGCCAGACACACCTGGCTGTCGCATCCCAACCTGAATGTGAACCTCCTAGTAGAACAAAGAAAGCATCGTCTGACAATTTCGTGTTTCTTCTTATACTTTTTTTAAAAATTATACTTTATGGTCCTCTTGGACTTATCATAATTCCGAGTCTGATCATGACATTTCTAGGTTGTCCCAAGTCCTATGGAGACTCACCACACCTGTATCTCTGCAAGATCTTAAAAGCACAGCTTTTTGCCTTTTTCCCTGGGGACCTGTCAGCTTCCCCTCACCCCCGCCCCAGACTTGCTTTCTCCAAATCCTTGCTAAATTGTGATCTTCTTTTTAAATCCTTGGGTTTTTCTTTACCTTCTCCAGCTGTTCCTTTTGTCTGTTTTGCTTAAACCAATGTTTTCTATAAACTTTCTTTTGGAACTTGTCTCTTCATTTGTGAATTTGGTTATCTGAAGTAATGCTGTATTGGTCTGGGCTATATTCTGCCCAATTTTTTCCCATTTGGGCTGTGGAAAAAGTATTATGTAACTGGCTCTGGATCTGCTTGCGGTATGTGGAAGAGTGGCCTATAGTGGTGGTCCTGAGGGAAGAGAGAATTGTTAGCTGGACTGATGCTGAGAGATGTGAGTCAATGTTATTCATTTCATAGATGGGTTTTGGTCCAGGTCCGGCCACTTGCATTAGCCTGGAATAGAAAGTAACGTATAAAGCTAGGGTGGAGATTGGGGTTGTGGGGTACTGGAGCTAGAAGTAAATTGAAGCTGACTTGCTTGAAATGTTTAGTGCTTGTGCACAGATTAGAACTTCTCCCTGGATGAATTTGAGGATGGAGATGTATATCCTCATTCAAAGAAAATGAAGGTTGTGGCAGCATTTCTTCACAGTTTCTCTCCAAATACTGCTTAATTTCTGCGGTTGGTAGGAATGACATTGACTTGAAGGCTGTCTTGTTAAAAGTAAAATGTTAATTTTATAACATAATGCAGTTTATTCATTCATGTAGCGTTTTTACATAATTACAAACTTGCAGAAAAGTTACATCATTGTTTCAAAGAACTCCAGGACCCAATAATTGGTTATATTTTGCTCTGTTTGCTTTGTCATTCTCTGTAGATACACACACACACACACACACACACACACACACACACGCACAATTTTTTCTTTCCCTGAGCCATTAGAGAGTAATTTGGAGGTATCAAGCCCCTTTATCCTAAACACTTCAGCATGGATTTCCTAAGCACAAGGACGTTTTCTTAGGTAGCCAGAGTACAGTTATCCAAATTAGGGAATTTAACATTGATACAATAGTATACAGCACGCTCTTTAAAATATTCGTATGGATTAATTGTGACCTTGTTTCATTGTGATCTGTGATCAGAGAGCAACCTGATAGGAGACCTGGGTTCTAGTTTGGCCTTGTGACCAGGTATGTGACATTGGTCAGATCACTTCGCTGGCCTCTAGGAATCTGTGATCCTAAGTGGTAATGTGAAGAAAAAATTTGCCACTAGTGTAGGTCAAACCAACATTGGAAGAAAATAACATTTTCTTGGAAGGCACAGTATCTTTATTAGATGGTACTAATGTTGGGAGTTTGAAAATGGCTAAAATAAGATTCTTTATGCTTAATATTTTCCATGTGTACTGTTCACTTAAACTTTCTTTGTAATAGAGTTCATCCATTGAGTGATTTTTTTAATTTTACTTTTTTGGCTGCACTACATAGCATGTGGGATCTTAGTTCCCCAACCAGGGATCGAACCTGCAGTCCCTGCATACAGAGTCTTAACCACTGGGCCTCCAGGGAAGTCCCGAGTGTTTTTTTTTTTTTCTTTTTTTAATTTGAAAGTATACAAAGGATATTATCTGTGGTAGGTGATGCGAATTATTCAGAGAGAAGGATTTAATATCATTTATTCGTACCTGATCACCAGAATCATAGTTTGTGCAGAGAAGCTTACCACAATATTCGTGAAAGAATGTTATGCATAAGCTCTGTAAGATCCTCTGAAATGGATGCATTAGGATCTTGCTTTCAAACTAGGAAATGATATGAGGTAAAAGATTTATGTTATTAAGAACAAAATCTCAGGTTAATACTATGGATATATTTGAGACAAATAGGCCGTATATAAGTGGAACTGAAAATTTTCCTTTAACATTGGTTCTTCAGGCTCTGTCTTCATTATTGTAGGGTAAATACTGAGATAAGTAAGCTTCTGTTTCCATTGGTAGGAGCAAAGTCAACTATCTTTTGAGAGCAAGCACACATTCACACGCACGTTCACTCACTCACTGGTTACCACACAGTAACTACATGGCAGAACCCAGGGTGGTGGACTTAACAAGGTAGCATTTGAGCTGTTCTTTTTGTTTAGTTGATCTTTCAGTAAAGGTAAAAATGTGGAAAATTAAGTGCATTTGGAGTGAGAAGTCTTGTTTGTAAATAGGTTTAATGTAGGGAAACCCTTGACGTCACAAAAATTGAAAGTGCAAATGATTAAAGTTCCCTGAGTCATCTGATTGTTTAGCATCTAGGTTTCAAGAGGCTTTTACATTGAGAGGGTGAATTTCCTTTTCATAAATTAACTTCTTGATAAACATTAATATAGGATTTATGAAATTCTCCTATACCTAAATGTAGAATATTATGAAGTTTTTGGTTAAATATTTTGCTGAGATCAGTTTCAGCTTGATCTTCAGGGTGCTATAGAAGAAGATAACATTTAAGGAACTTCAACAAATGGACTGATAACCTCTAGCTTAGAAATATGTGATTTTACATTTAAGTAAAGAGAAAAGAATCAATGACTAGTTTTGTTAGGGAGAGTGAGGTTTGTCTTGTAAAAGGCTCAGTAAGTGCTTTGGACCTGTAAGAGAGGATGGAAATATTAGGTTATATTAGGAAAGGCAGTTTTACATCTGGTTTCGGTTTTGATAAATCATTTCTTCTTAAAGAAAGAGCTTCTTTCCAAGTGAATGGCTTAAGTTCTGGCCTCATTGGTCTGACGTATTCCCATTTTCCTCTTTCTTGGAAGTTATGACTTGTTTTGTGTGTCTTTCTTCCCAAATAGATGTACTTCTTCTCAAAGCTTACTTTTGAACATTGTAGTAAAGGCTGATTTGAGCCCTCAGATTTACTTCCACTTCCTAACTTCGGCATTTGGTATCCAGAGGTGAAAACCTGTTGCACTTGATTGATTCTGTTTGTTTCCACCCTTTTGGAAGAAATTCTGTTTCTTTTCAGTGTTAGAGGTTACCAAGAATCTTCACCCTTCCCACATCATTCAAGTGCTTCTCTTTATATGAAGATCCTAGATTTTGGTGATGGAGGATTTTGATGGTTTTCTTTCTCTGTCCATTTCCTCATCAGACCAAAGAGAACCCTGTACAGTAAGAAATACGGCGTGGACCTCATCAGATACACTCATGCAGCAAACACAGTCGTTTACAGCTCTAACAAAATAGACGGTAAGCAAGCCTTCTTTTTAGGAAGTTATGGTCATGGTTTCCTTTGTTAAATTGTTCACGGAATCTTTGTGAGTACTTCTGTTTGGTTATAGTTACTTTAAATTTTCCTATGATGTTAGCTGTGCTAATATTGTTATGACTGAAGGGATGCTGGAAGCAAGCAAGCCATTAGTACTTTTGAAGGACTTGAAACTGAGTATGAAAGGTCTCCAGTTTAGAGTGGAGAGTGGAAATAGGAAGCCACAAATTGTATTTACGGTTTGAACTTCTTGAAACGAATACTTTTAGAAGAAATAAAAGGAAAGAATACTTGACAGCAAGTGGTAAACAATGCTACCTTCCTGTTCAAAATATATAGATTTGAGAATAGTTTTACAGATGCTTGAGTTATGGTAGTTTAGCAGACCTTAGAAGAGTTTTTGGTGTGTGCCCAACCATTTATGGTCTGTGTCACAAAGGACAGTATACTGACTTTAGTTATCTTTGATTCCAGGGACACTTTTTGATTTGAATTTTATCCCTTTTTCCTTTTATTTATTTATCTTATTTTTTTTGGCCGCACTGCACACATGTGAGATCTTAGTTCCCCAACCAGGGATCAAACCCGCGGCCCCTGCATTGGTAACATGGAGTCTTAGCCACTGGACCACCAGGGAAGTCTCTCCCTTTTTCCTTTTAAATAAAGTTAATGTCTTTGAAGAATAAAGACTTATTTTTAGAAATTAAACTTGTGAATTTCTTTCTCTAATAAAGGATCTCTGCCTTTACCTGCTTTTCCCCTGGGATAAGTCATTCTCAGTTGACAGATTGTCTTGGAATTGAGCTATAACACTTTCATGTTAGGACTTTTTTTTTTTTTTTTAACTTATCTCACTGATTTGTTGATTGTTTCATTTTTAGCAGTACAATTTTTCTAATGTCATTCAACAAAGATTTCTTAGACCGCTGTTTTGGTTATGCCTATCTCAGAGCAGATGGGTAGAAGTCTTTTTTTTTTTTTTTTTTTTAAATGAGACTTTTCTGC
Source organism: Grampus griseus (assembly GCF_964374135.1). Lineage (NCBI taxonomy): Eukaryota > Metazoa > Chordata > Mammalia > Artiodactyla > Delphinidae > Grampus > Grampus griseus. Next base: position 67,984,618 of record NC_139004.1, on the reverse strand, counting down.
CTGTACTTGGTTTTTAGTAAGTATATCGTTTATACTTTTCATGCCTCTATTTCAGAAGTGGTTTTCTAAGTAAGCAGTGCAATTGATGCTTTTGGACAAGAATATAAAACAGGATCTTGAGGAAATATATCTCTGTGATCATCTGAATGAATGGTATATTTCTTCTATTGGGGTATATTTCTTCTGTTGGGGTGTTTTTCTGGGTGATTAAATGAGGATTCTCCAAATATGGTGCAAGATGAGGCAAATGTGTGGCACTTGCAGCTTTGCTGCCAGGCCTCTGCTGTGAGGATGTTGCCTTTCCTGTCTCGAGTGCATCCATCCTGAAGAGTTCCTCCAACGCTCCGTATCATTTTGCCTGATTCCAGGCTGAGGTAGTAGTTTGTACAGTTTGAGGGTCTATGATACCACCCGGTACAGGAGATAACTGTACAGGCCACTGCCTTGCCAGGAACAGCGCGCCAGCTACCGAGTGGGGCGGAGAGGATGGCGACGCCCTGCTCATCTCTGGGAAAACCAGGTAATGGGGAGGAAGTCTTTTTCTGCTTAGGGCAGGTGAGTAGTTCCTAGCAATAGAACAACCAGGAATACTTTATAGTTGTCATTCGAGAACTTTGAACATGTTTTCAAAGAAAACCATATTTAGTTTTGGAACACACAAAGAGTGCCTTTTTCCCTCTCCCAGGTTAAATGCCCTCTTATTAGTACCCCTGTGATCCACTGGGATGACTTGGTGCTTTCAGCCTTTCTGTTTCTGTGTTGTGTTTGCCTCCAGAATGTTCTTTCTATGCTTTCCTTTCTGTATTTTGGCCCCATTTCCTATAACCTTTTTCTCAACAATTGTTTCTTATTCCTAGTCTTTTCAGGGGCATTGTACTTTCCAGTTCTGTTCTTTATGGCACTTCGTTCCCTTCCCACCACCATCATTTTTTGTTTTGCTTTTTCAGAGGAATCATTTGGTTTTTAAGAGTATTTGTCTTATTTGCCCCAAGCACAAATCTCTGTGATTATTTCTTTCTTGGATATTGTCAAATTCTCACTGCTATGACTTGGTATAGTTCATGACTTTGATTTTTAAATGTCTTGTGATCTTTTTAACCTAAATTTTCTCATTTCCTTTGGCCACTTTATAATTCACTTTTCTGCATAAGGGACCATTGGATAGTTGGTTAATTAGAAAAGAAGTAGTAGAACATTAATTCTCTTTCCATTTTATTTAGTTTTAATGTAAGTTGTGTATCCAGTTTACATTAAGATGAGGTGAGGGTTGGGTTGACATGCTGTTGGAGAACGCTGGACAAAAGTATCTTATGCCAGAATCCAGCCTGATCCTCAGCTCAGCATGGCTGTTTAATTCTTTGAGTCTATTTCCTCAGTAGCCATATGTTTTTCTTTAAGGTTTGCCATTCTGTGGGCATTAAAATTGTTGTGAGTTTTTTTTTGGGGGGGGGTGCATATTTGCAGGACAAGTTTCATTGTAACTATGCAGAAGCCAAAGATTGGCAGCAATAGTGATTTTAAACATTGCTGTATATGCTGTCAACTTGAGAACTCTGCTTTTGAATTACGTGAAATCTCTAGTCCCGTGAAAAGTAGTTATTCACTATTATTTATTCATACCTTGCTTGGATTATGGAAAACAATGAATTCTTTGACCTTGTCTTTTCAAGATGAAAATGCAAAGTAAATTCCTTTAAAAATAGTAGGATATCATCATGCCTTATTTATCTTCTTACAGATACTATCCGTTACCTGTCCTTGCATGACAACAAATACATCAGATACTTTCCTGGACATAGCAAAAGGTAAGATGCACGTGTTACAGAAGTAGATAGTTCTTTTATCCCTGAGGTTATCCAGAGAATGAAAGAGTGGAGAGATTTTATTAGTGAACTGAAGCTAGTTTCTCACCGCTGTTTGGCATACCTCTTAATCTTCTCTTGTTAACCTTCCCTAAACAGTCAACTCATGATTAATCGAGGTTGTAGAGGCCAGGGGTAGGACTTCATAGATAAACCGAAACCTCAGTTAAAACATTAATAGGAAGAATGTGGATTAAAGATATTCAGTGGAAACCTATGTAGTAAAAATAACATTTGGCATTTAGGGATCCCAAATATCAGACATCCCTTAATGAAAGTACATTTACATGTTTGAGGCCTTCCAGTATAGGTGGCCCCCATTTCAGCATGACCCTGCTCTACATAAATGTGTTCCACATGAAGAGTTTAATGAATATGTAAAAAAAATTAATAAAATTGTTGGCTTCCCTGGTGGCACAATGGTTAAGAATCCGCCTGCCAATTCAGGGGACACAGGTTCAAGCCCTGGTCTGGGAAGATCCCACATGCCGTGAAGCAGCTAAGCCCGTGCGCCACAACCACTGAGCCTGCACTCTATAGCCTGCGAGTCACAACTGCTGAGCCTGCGTGCCACAACTACTGAAGCTCCTGTGCCTAGAGCCCATGCTCCGCAAAACAGAAGTCACCGCAGTGAGAAGTCCGCACACCGCAACAAAGAGTAGCTCCCGCTCACCGCAGCTAAAGAAAGCCCGCATGCAGCAACAAAGACCCAACGCAGCCAAAAATAAATAAATAAATAAATTTATTTTAAAAAAATAATAAAATTTTCCTTTCGTACTTTTTGAAAGTCAAGAAACTTGTTTCCTTATTTTTTTTTTAAAGGTATATATTTATTTTTATTTTTTTTGGCTGCGTTGGGTCTTTGCTACGCGCGGGCTGTCTCTATTTGCGGCGCTCGGGGGCTACTCTTCCTTGTGGTGCGCAGGTTTCTCATTGTGGCTTCTCTTGTTGAGGAGCACAGGGTCTAGGCACATGGGCTTCAGTAGTCGCGGTGCATGGGCTGTAGGGCATGAGGGCTTCAGTATTTGTGGTGTGCAAGCTCAGTAGTTGTGGCTTGCAGGCTCTAGAGTGCAGGCTCAGTAGTTGTGGCACATGGGCTTAGTTGCTCCATGGTATGTTGGATCTTCTCAGACCAGGGATCGAATCCGAGTCCCCTGCATTGGCAGGCAGATTCTTAACCACTGAGCCACCAGGGAAGTCCCCCTTATTCTGTTCTGTAATGCAGGTTGCTTCTCTCTGTCTCATCCCAATTCCCCTGTTATTTTTCCTCCAGTTTTTCGAGTTTGGGCTGAATGTTAAACACATTTTCCCTTGGATGGTATATTAATCATAGGTGCTTTCCTTTGCAAATGTACAGTAACCCTGTGTAGCTTGGAGTGGTTCAAAGCCCTGACAGGAGGTAGACCAAGAGCACTGTTTTCAGCTGCACTTCTGATTGGGCAAGGGCATTTCTGTGTTGCTGAAGATAAGAGGTGGCAGCTGTTGGTTACTGTGTAGTTCAAAGAATGGCTTGTGACAAGTAGATGTTTTTGCTTGTTTATAGTCAAATTAATGTTCACAAATATACTGTCTGTAATTAAGAGTTGATTGCAGGGCTTCCCTGGTGGCGCAGTGGTTGAGAGTCCGCCTGCCGATGCAGGGGACATGGGTTCGTGCCCCGGTCCGGGAAGATCCCACATGCCGCGGAGCGGCTGGGCCCGTGAGCCATGGCCGCTGAGCCTGCACGTCTGGAGCCTGTGCTCCGCAACGGGAGAGACCACAACAGTGAGAGGCCTGCGTACCGCAAAAAAATAAATAAATAAATAAAAGAGTTGATTGCAGTTGTTTGAAATTCTTTCCAATCTTCCCAGTTGCCCAATCTCTTGACCTCCTGACCTCCTGATTCTTAATAGATGACTTTGTCCCTCCTTTCTTGAGAAAATCAAGGCCATCCAAAATGAGTTCAACTCCTCTTTCACCTAAACTCCTTTCTTCCTTAGAACACTTTCCCTGAGAAAGAAGTAGCCTTTTCTTCTTTGAGAAAACCAACCCCTCTGTTTTTACTTCCGTCTCCTTACTGGACTTTGCTGCCCACAAACTTAGTTGGTCTTCTAAATTTATTTACTTTTATTTATTTTATTTTTGGCTCCGTTGCGTCTTCGTTGCTGCACGTGGGCTTTCTCTAGTTGTGGTGAGCGGGAGCTACTCTTCACTGTGGTGCGCAGGCTTCTTATTGCGATGACGTCTCTTGTTGTGGAGCACGGGCTCTAGGTGCACGGGCTTCAGTAGTTGTGGCACTCTGGGCTCAGTAGTTGTGGCTCACGGGCTCTAGAGCGCAGGCTCAGTAATTGGCGGCACACGGGCTTAGTTGCTCCATGGCATGTGGGATCTTCCCCGGGCTGGGGCTTGAACCCGGCAGGCGGATTCTTAACCACTGCGCCACCAGGGAAGCCCTACTCACCAGGGGAAACCTACTCGGTCTTCTTTATCTTCCTTATGGTCTTCTTTATCTTCCTTATATCAAATTTATCTCTTGAGCATGTCACCCACTTCTTTTCGCCATCAAAGATAAAAGAATAATCTGCATATTCCCTTCTCCACCTCCTCATACTCATTCACTGTTTAACTCACTCATCTAAGCCAAGCTGTTTACTCCCCTTTCCCTGCTGCCTCCAGGTAAAATCCACTGCCTGGGACTCTTTGGTGCTTAACCTCTCAGTAAAACTTTTTTTCCTTTGGCTTCTCATCTTGGTTCTGTTTTTGCTATTTTTTGCCTCTCTTTCTCTTTTTGACTCTAAACAAGGTTCTACCCTAGCTTTTTTCTCCTCCTCTTGGTATTTGGGCCATCACTGATTTCATTCACCTCAGATAGCTTCCCAAATCAGTATTTTCAGCCCATAATTTCCAGACTCAACTTCTACCTACAGGTCCAATACTCCATCCATCGTTAAATTCCTTGGGCCAGCTCCTCTGTCTGCCTCATGTTTCTTCACCTCTGTCCCTTCCAATTCTCCCGACTCAAAGTCTCTGTTACCTGTTCACTACTTTTTCCCTGCCTTCACATCCGGTGAGTTGTTAAATCCCGTTGATTCTACTTAGGTTTAACCTCATGTGTCATTGTGCTCCATACTCCTTTGCTTCTGTCCTAGCTCAGGTAAATTATTGTCAACTCCTAATCTCCCCGTCCCTCAACATCCTGCTTCTGCACCCTGTTTTTACAGCTCTGACCACAGCCTCCCTCAAGAAACCTTGGAGTCAGATTCTTTTCCCTCTGCCTGACCCATTTTCCCAGTGTTATCTCCTACCACTCCAGTTGAAGTGAACTCTGGGCTGGTTCCTGAACTGCCTCATGCCTTCCTATCTGGCAACTTCCAGAAAGGCCACTCCCATTGAAACCCTGTTCACCACAGGTGCTGCTGCTTCCTGAAAGCCTTCTCTGACCCTCTCTTGGACGTTGTCTGGACTAGACAGTTAAGCTTCCTTAGAGTTGAAGTCTTGTTCCTCCTTGTATTCCCTCTACCTCTCATCGTAGAGCCTTGTGCCAAGATAGACTTCCTCTGAACTTTTGACCTGAATACTGTGATGTAAAATTACATGTTCATATGCATTCTGCTCACTCCGTTTTATTACCACCTCAGCATTCCCAGGAAATTTTGGCTTATAGTATCTTTTAAATTTTTAAGTTGATGATCTAGTGCAAATGTTAATTTAGTTATATTGGAAGAATTTTTTTTTTTTTGGTCAAAAACTTTAAGAAAAAGTACATTTTTCCATTTTTTACTCATGGCATACATTTTAATTCTTTCTAGTGGAACCAAAACTTCCTGAACCCCTTTCAGAGTCATCCAAAATTTGAACTTCTTCTATTTCTACATTTAAAAAACCCATTCACAAATGAGCTGTGCAATTTGATCCACTTTTTTTACTCCAATTTTTTTTTTGTCAAAATGAGACAGTATAGCACCAATATTTCCTCTGTAATCTTCACCTGTGACACCAGCTCCTTTCTCTGTGAAGCGTTTTTTAGCCAAGGCAGAATGTGGAACTACTCTTCCATAACACCCAGAAGGAAGAGCCACCTGAGTGTCCATTTTCACAAGGGCTTCCTCTGTAGATGGTACTACAGACTCATAGGCACTGTACAGGTCATAGCCCACGGACCTCAAGGATCCCTCTGGTTAGGGCCGTGGCATGCTCCAAGAGGCAAGTAAAGTGGAGCCACATGCCATCCTTCTCCACGGGCTGGGCCCAAATGCCGGGGAGATGATGGGTGTCCTCAACGCAGAGCGTGGCAGAGCAAGAACATGAGCAGAGGGGACAAGAGAGCTCAGGATGAGGCCTTGGAAGAAGTGTTTTTCAGTGAGTGACTGGTGTAACCATAAGAGGGGACCCATATCAGAAATATAGCATAGGCTATTAGCATAGGGCTGTGGCTCTCTAAGTGTGGGGCCCAAACCACCAGTCTCACCATCACTGAGGAGCTTGTTAGAAACACAGATTCTCAGACCTCACCCCAGACCTACTGGATTAGAAATTCTGGCAGTGGATCCCAGCAGTCTGTTTTAACCCACCCTCCAGGTGATGCTGGTGCCACTCAGGTTTGAGAACAACAGTATAGTCCACAAACCTCTAGTTAAGGAATCATGCTTTTTTTTTTTAAATTGAGATATAGTTCAGTACCATAAATTCATCCTTTTAAAGTGTACAATTCAGTGGTTTTTAGTATATTCACAGAGTTGGGCAACCATCACCACTATCTAATTCCAGAACATATTCATCACCCCAAATAGAAACCCTGTACCCATTAACACTTCCCATTTCCCCTCTTCCCAGCCCCTGGCAACCACTAATCTACTTTCTGTCTCTATAACTTTGCCTATTCTGGATATTTTGTATAAATGGAACCAGATCATGTGTGGCCTTTTGTGTCTGACTTCTTTCACTTCATACATGTTGTAATATGAATCAGTACTTCATTTCTTTTTTATTTATTTATTTTTGGCTGCGTTGGGTCTTCATTGCTGCGCGCGGGCTTTAGTAGCGGTGAGTGGGGACTACTCTTCGTTGTGGTGCGCAGGTTTCACATTGCGGTGGCTTCTCGTTGCGGAGCACGGGCTCTAGGCTCGCGGGCTCACTAGTTGTGGCTCGCAGGCTCAGTAGTTGTCGCTCGCGGGCTCTAGAGCGCAGGCTCAGTAGTTGTGGCGCATGGGCTTAGTTGCTCTGCAGCATGTGGGATCTCCCCAGACCAGGGCTCGAACCTGTGTCCCCTGCATTGGCAGGTGGATTCTTAACCACTGCGCCACCAGGGAAGCCCCAGTACTTCATTTTTTTTTATTGCCAAATAATATTCTTGTATGACAATAACACGTTTTCTTTATCCATTCATTAGGTGATGGACATTTGGGTTGTTTCCACTTTTTAGTAATTATGAATAATGCTGTTGTGAACATACATGTACGGGGGATTTTTTGGACATATGTTTTCATTTTTCTTGGGTATATACCTAAGAGTGGAATGTTTGGATCATATAGTAACTCTGACTTTTTGAGGAAGTATAAAACTTATTCAAAGCAACTGTACCATTTTACATTCCTACCAGCAGTGTATGAGGGTTCCAGTTTCTCCACATCCTCACCAACAGTTGTTATCTCTCTTTTTGATTATAGCTTTGCTAGTGGGTATGAAGTGGTATTTCATTATGATTTGATTTGCATTGGAATCATATGTTTTTATGCTGTAGCTTTAAGTTGCTTTTTTATACTAATTGCCTTTGATTGTTCCGGATTGCTTGTGTATGTGTTTCTTAAAATGGAGTTTTTAGGAGAACACATATGTATAGGTAGGTAAAGTGGTTTAGAGTTCATATCCAATTCTTGTTAATATTTCGCTTCAACTACTATTTATCTTGATGCATTGCAGGGTGGTGGCCTTGTCCATGTCACCTGTGGATGACACTTTCATTTCTGGGTCTCTTGATAAGACCATTCGGCTCTGGGATCTCCGGTCTCCTAACTGCCAGGTAATGTTGCCTCACAGTTACACTTTAAGCGTTTTCAACTCTCCCTCTCAAGGAAGGGGGAAAGCAGTGATTCTTTCCTGGGATCCCAGAGTCTTTAAATTTTGGAGAAGATCTTTTACTGGTAGGTAGCTGGTAATTAAGCTAATACCTTAATCCGGTGCATACTTATTATGATCTGTGGCTTAGTGCTTTAAAAGCAGTTTTCCTGGAGCCTTTGAGCTATATATTTTAGACTCCAAGGATTTGTTTTTATTTGAATTCAGTGTCTATAAAATTATACAGTTAGGGTTGATCTGAAATCAATTGCATGGAGACCAGGTTTTTTTTTAACTTCATTTTAGTTAGTTTTGTGTTTGCTTTTGGTAGGATCCTGGGTTCATTAACTTTTTTAAAATTTCTTTTTTCTCAGGGTCTCATGCATTTACAGGGCAAGCCAGTTTGTTCTTTTGATCCAGAAGGATTAATTTTTGCTGCAGGTGTCAATTCTGAAATGGTCAAACTTTATGATCTTCGCTCTTTTGATAAGGTAAATCTTTGAATCTTTGAACCGTCTTGATATTATGGAAGTTTTGAAGGGTGAGATGGACATTTAAGAGCCTTTTTCTACAGTAGAGGAGGTATGTGGTAGATATTAGAAAGTGTCAGAGCAGTACTTCATCTTCTGCTTTCCCTAGTCAAAAAGGAATCTAAAGGGATAGAATGAGATTTGGCTCTGGCAGAAGGAATTATTGATGTGCCTTGGGCCTAGGGCTGCTGTCTGTCTTTTGCAGGGGCCATTTGCGACATTTAAGATGCAGTATGATCGGACTTGTGAGTGGACAGGGCTTAAGTTCAGCAATGATGGCAAACTCATCCTCATCTCCACCAATGGCAGCTTCATCCGTCTGATCGATGCATTCAAGGGAGTGGTGATGCATACGTTTGGGGTGAGCTGACAACTTTTAACCATGTTTTTTTCCCCATACTCTACCTTTTTTCCATGCTCATCCCTTCTGAGAATTGTGTTAGCTAGTTAGTGGAGACCGGCAGTTGTCCTTGGCTCACTCATCGAGGCATGGACTTGCATTTTCTTCCTGCACGTGGCATTATTTCTTTTGGATTCTGAGACATTCACTTCTCACCCAGTGACTCAAGTTTGGTGTTTAGATAATATAATAAACTTCTGACCATAAACATTTTCTTACCCCCTTGAGTATGGAGTTGGGGATAAGGGGGTGAATTGTAAAGGGTGGTAGCCAGATTTGAAACCTTCATAGCACTGTGCATGAGGAAGAAAGGGTTTCACAGAAAGGAAGGTGATGTATGTACTACAACATGGATGAACCTTGAAAACATTATGCTAAGTGAAATAAGCCAGACACAAAAGGACAACTGTTGGACGATTCCACTTTTATATTAGTTTCCTAGAATAGAGATAGATAGTAGAACAGAGATTGCCAGGGAGCAGGGGAAGAGGGAAATGGGGAGTTACTATTAAAGATTATGAAGTTTCTGTTCAGAATGATGAAGAGGTTTTGGAGGCAGAAGATGGTAATGGTTGCATAGCATTTTAAGTATACTTAGTGTCACTGAACTGTACACTTAAAAATACTTAAAATAGTAAATTGTTATCTATATTTTACTGTAAAAAATTTTTTTCATCAAAAAAAAAAAGAAGAAGATGTATGTGCTGGGGTCAGTGTTTGTAGGCCATTATTTTTTGTTAATGGCACTGTAATGAGAATTGTTCTGCTTGTTTTAGGGTTATGCCAACAGCAAAGCCGTCACACTGGAGGCCTCGTTTACTCCAGACTCGCAGTTTATTATGATTGGTAAGCTTCCTTTATCCCCCCGCCCCTTGGGTGTTACTTATCTGGTACTGTGCATTATGTTATTTCTGTTAGTTTTAACTAATTTAAGATATTATTTATTATCCTTTTGAGATAGAGTTTCTCAGATTTCTGTGTAGCACGTTATGTCAAAGGTATAGTGTCTTTAAACTGTCCTGACTTTGCTTTCTTTTCTGGGAACGGGCGTTAATGTTGGTCTTCCCTGGACCATCATAGAGTTAAACTCTACAAGCACTGATGTAACCCTTCATTCAGTCACCTTAGTGTAGATGTTCGTAGGGTGGTCGTATTCAGCCCCCTTTTTAAATGAGAAAACTGAAGTTAGAGGGGAAGTGACTTGCCTAGGAACAAATAACTAGGGTCTAGATCAGTTCCCAAAGTGTCTTTTCTTCACTGCCATTACTCCCTCTCCATTTCTGCTGGTGGCTGGGTCCTGAAGCTTGGCCTCTCTCCAGATGTCAATCCATGTCTGTTTGCCACTTGTCTTTGTATTGTGCCTTGAGCTGTTATATTCCTTGATCATTCTCTTCAGGTTCAGAGGATGGCAAGATCCATGTCTGGAATGGAGAGAGTGGTATAAAAGTAGCTGTGTTGGATGGTAAACACACAGGCCCCATTACCTGTTTGCAGTTCAACCCCAAGTTCATGACCTTTGCCAGTGCTTGTTCCAACATGGTATGTGAACAACGGGAGATGTCCTTCATCTAGGGGCCCTTTCCAGTTGGGGTGGTGGGTCCTTCAATGAGCACAGTGAGCTGTGTTCTAAATAGGTACAATTACAAGCACCCAAGTTCATGTTTCTCAGCTGGTGGCTTCCCTATTTCACCTCTATTATCTGATCTTTGGTTGCGCTGGTCTTTCACTTTTGCTCTTCTTTCCATGACCTGGGATCGCGAGCTCCCAGGAGATCTTAGGCCAGTTTTTTTGCTCTGGCTCCTGGTTTTATGCCCAAACTACCTGGGGCTATGCCTCACAGCTTTTTGGCTTCTTAAAATACTTTGAACCAGCCTTTTGTGGCTGTACCCTTTCAGTTTTCCATTCTTCTCAGGTTATGCTGAGTTCATCAGAAATTCTTACAGTTGATCACAACTCACCAGTTAGAGTTTTCTCCAGGCCCCTGTCTCTTCCTAGACAACACTAGCAGAACAAAACATCAGTGAGTCTCAGCCTCCAGTTTCCTCTTAGCATCTCCTAAACCTACCTGGGTATTTGGGTATGAGGCATTTCATTACTAGCCTACCCAGAACACATTGCTCCATTTCTTTTTTTTTTTGTTTTTTAAACAAAGAAAACAGTGTCAGAAAAAAATGCAGCAAAACCATCCAGTCCAGTCCCTCACATTTTTTACAGCTCATGAATGAGAGGGTCTGTCTGAGGTCACCTGGTAGATTAGCTGTGAGGCCAAACACCCACCTCCCCAGACAGCACTTCTTCTTTTCTTTACCACTGGACCACTATGGTGGAAGTTAGACAATGTTTACTTTCACATAGATGGGAGAGTGTTTGTCCACAGATTGCCAGAGTCAACTGGTCAGGAGGGAAGGCCACCAGCCATAACTCCTCTAACTTTGGGGTTGGGTGCCTTGATGGTTGGGGAGGGGTAAGAAAAACCCTCAGAAATGAGAGGGGCTTGGCTTTTTAAAGTTGACTTATGTTCTCCTTCCATCCAGGCCTTCTGGTTGCCCACCATTGATGACTGACCTGCATAGTGCTTGGCTGTTTTCTGTACAGCGAGGGTGGCCAGTAGGAAAAAACTCAGAGGGAACTAAGATAATAGTGAGATTGGATCATTTGACTGGGCTGGAGAGCATCCTTCCACATGGCCTTCCCAAGGATGTGCTGTACATTTGCTCAAAAGAAAAAAATTACTTTGTCAATCTTCTTCAAAAGGACTCTTGGTGCGGCAGATTCAATCAGGACTCAGATTTTCCAGCTGTCACTGCACCGAGCTCCTCCAGAGGAGTGACCAGACTCGTGACTAGGGTATAGTGGGGCCCTCAAGACACCTTCAGTTTTGAATGTATTTGCTGCTGAGGAGTCGGTGAAGTTGTTAATTCTGCACATCCCTTTGCCCACCCCCATAAATGCGTGGGAAGCCACAGTTCTGGTTTTGAGATGCTGGGGCAGCTCAGTGCCCCTTGCCCTCACCCTGCATGTCTTGTTACTGGTTCTCCCTGTGTCATTGTGGCATTATCCACAACCATCATGTTACTTAGGTGCCAAATATTTACAGAAATAAGTCTCCATATATCTTAGGGTCAGAAAGGGACAGATACAGAAGGACCTTGCTTGCCAGGAAGCCTTGCAAGTTAGTCATGTGAGGGTGGATGATCTGGGTGTGCCTCAGGCTCTGGGTGAGGGAGGAGGGGTAGCAGATGAGTTCCTAGGGCTGGGAGGTTTAGCAGCAGCTTGGTGTGGTGCCCTGTCATCAAAACTAACACACAGTCCTTCTGGGTGCCTGCCAAGTTTGGTTGTATACAGAAGCAAGGTGGGCGTCTATTTTTGTACATGAGATACATCACGCTTTTCTGTGGGCCAGTATTGTGGAGTGAGTCTGAGTTGTTTACACTGATGCCTTCCCTGCCCACTGCAAGTTGTGTACATAGTCTCCAGATGATACCACCCCTTCCCCAGCTCCCAACCAGGAGCTGGCTCTAGGCTTGTGTTATATGTTATATGTTATATTCAGCCTTTTTATATATGACTTGGAATTTCTGTTGTTTGTATTTTAGCACAATGTGTGTACACCTTCATTTAAATATATCATGTGTGTGCATACATATATACATATATGTATGTATGCATGTGTGTGTGTGTGTGTGTGTGTGTGTGTGGGTGTGTGTATATACACACACATATTTAAAAAGTATCTGAAGGAGATAGAGTCCTCTGCCCCAGGAGAAAGACTGCATTCTTGCTAATAGTGTTTGTCACAAGTGTTAGTCTTCCCTATTACCTTTTTCCCTTTGGGAGACTGAACAAAAGCAAAGCTTTTGAGTGTTTGCTGTCCCCATGGCAGCTAAATGAGGGTCTTGGAATGACTCCCTTGTGTTCCTCAAGCCGCACTTTGGGGCCTTCTCTGCAGTATTAGCCCCCTTTTTGCCCAGTGATGCTCTGTCTGCGCCTGTATGTGTGTGACAGTCACTTTTGCATGCCTTTTGTGTCTGGCTCCCAGCATTTGGGGACAGGATGCTGGAACCAGAGCATTTTCAGCTTGTCTGAGGCTTCTTTGCCAATTATAGGTCATTCCTGTTTACCTGGTATGTCTGCTTTCTTAACTTCTTTTCCTTGCCTTCTCCTGGGAGAGGGAGGATTCCTGATCGGGGTTGAGGTGAGCTGCACGTAGCTCATTGCCTTTTCCCCTGCATGGCCTTCTTAGAGCAGGACAAGTGGCATATTATTTCACTAAGTTCCCAAACATCTAAGCAAGTAACACATTCCCTGCAGATCCAGAAACAGGCTCAACAAGGTTATGTTTGACTTGCCCAAGAGTACCTAGCTGCTAGTGGGGAAAGCAAGCCATTACTGCCTCTGTTCAGCAGCAGGAATAGGCTGTGAATTGCTAGCAATTACTGTTTTGTTTTGCTTTTTTAGCAGTTACTTTTTGGCTTGTTCCGTAACCTTAAAAGCAAGGGGCCTACGTCTTTCCCAGACATAGGCTGGAATCTGCAGCTTCTGAGGTGCCACACACCGTATAGCTCTGCATTCTCAGCGTGGAGGGACTTTTAGAAACCAAGTGATCTGAGCTGTTACTGCCCACCCCTGGCTTTCCAGGATAGAAAATTCATGGTAGGAATAACTGTTCAGAGAAAGTACTTGGAACTACAGGTTAATAAGAAAGCCTGCATAATTAACATATCTGTACCCACAGCAGCCACCATGACTTGTCTATCAGCAGGAAAATGATTTGTATTGAGTTCCTGTGTGTCCAGAGCTGAGGCACCATGTCCTTTGAAAATATGCACTGCACTGCACTGCTTCTATTTATGGGGACCTGTGGCTGCAGAGCTGGCTCCTGAGTTGGGAAGGAGAGGGAAGGATGCAGCTGGAAGTGACCGAAGATGATGTGGTAGTGGGAAAAGGCAGAATTAAGGGAGAAAAGAGTCTGTGGGTCAGAGAGGCTGAGGAGCACCAGGGCTGCCAGGACACCCTCAGTAGGAGCCAGAGGTGCTTAAGCTCTCCTGGGGGTGGGGGGCGCACCACGCTCTCAGGAGTCAGGGCCAAAGCCTCTGATTTATATGTGACAGTGACATTGCACTGCTCAACCACCAGCCAGTGGGGTATTTTTTTTTTTTTTTAAGAAAACCGTTGCAATCATAATTAATGCTTATTAAGAAAAATCTGGGACTTTTAAAAAGAATCAGTTTGCCACCAAAATGTTACCACTGCTAATCTTTTGGTGTTTAGTGTTTCTCTAGACATTTCTGTGCATAGATTTTTGGTGTGTTTACATAGTTGTTATTCTACTGTATATACAATTTTATGTCCTTTTTGTACTTAACATATAAACGTTTTTTCCATGTTATCTGTCTTAAACAGAATTTTATGGCTGCAGCCTCTTCCATTGAGTTTTCATAGCATTGTTTGCCTGGTTCCTAGAGTTGGAGGGAGGGGGTGGGTTGTCTCCTGTTAGTCCTCCTAGCTCACACTGGGACTCATTGTAATGCTGTGTGGATGGGTTGTTGGGCTCCCTGGGACTGCCTCTGGTGACTAAGGCCTGTGGGCTGGTGGGAGGAACCCCTAGATCCAGCTCTCAATGCATAGCAGCCTGGGTCTCCTCAACTCCATGTTCTAATAAGCAGCCATAGGGCCAGAAATGAGTGACCAGGAAAAGGCCGGCCTGAGATCCTCAAAGACTGCATCTGGCATGTACCTCAGGCTGCCTTTCATCCCCCACTGTTACCTCAACCCTTGATCAGATTGGCAGCCTCTAGCTGGAATAAGGTTCATCCTCCTAGGCCCTGGTTTGTGGGGGGCAAGGATAGTGGGGTGCCTTTGAGGCTCCTGTACCAGTTCTGGCAGAAGGCCTGGCCACTTGCTTGTAAACCCATTGCCTGGCCGGTGAGTTGATAACTCACTAGTAGCATCCTCAGCTGCAACACCTTTGGCCTGCCACTTTGCGCATGGTCATTAGAGGTTGGCCAAGGACTCTGGAGGTCAGCAGAGGGAGCGTCCCGGCTTGTGAGTGGTAGGCCATGCATAGGCTCTCAACACGACTGCCCAAGCAGGAAGAGTCCCCCCCTCACGGCCTGGTGGGAGGGCTACTGCAGCGTTTGGCTCTGCTGAGAGACATGAACACGTAAGTCAGTGGCTGCCCCTGCAGTGGTTACTCCTGTCAGTTTGGCTTGTTCGCAGTTGAGAGACCCACTGTTGCCCACTCCCTGGGTTTCAGCCTGGTGGTGTGAGGAGCAAGACCAGGCAGTGGGCCGGATCAGAAGGAAAGCAAAGCAGACTTGGGGCAAGCAGGCTCAGTAGTTGATGTGGGTGATTGGTTGGCAGGCTCAGGATACTGCCTACGCTTTGCTGGGGTGTGGGGGGAAGGAAGGTGAGTGGTGGGGGTGGGGACTGCTGAGGAAAGAGGAAGTAAAACTGCAGGCTGGTAGGGCACACTCTTGTTCTTGCCAGCTGCCTAATTAGAGTCCTGGAGAGGCTGCCCAGAGCTTCTGGGGCCAACCACATTTTCTCAGGACCAGCTGCGGACAGATGTAGGCCCAGAAGTGCTGGGCTATGGAATATGACTAGGTAAAAAATGAGTAGTTTCGTAGTTTTTCCTATCTCTTCCCTAGAGAACATGCAGGAAGTAGAGTCTAAAATGAGTTAATGGGCAGGAAAGGAGGTCTGAAAGTCTCCCCATTGTGTTAAATAAACAAGTTTAACCATCAGTTTTGTGGCCTACTGGCCCTTGTCCTTTCTGGCTGCAGTTTAGGGCTATGAGTTGCCTGGTAAGAATTAATCTCAATTGTAGACCAAAGTAGGAGTAGATCAGGGAAGAGTTAGGAAAGGCTGAGGTCATGAAATTCAACAAATAATTCAACAAACACTTATTGAGCATTTGAGCCTTGGCAAGTGCTGGATGATAAAAACAGTCTTGTGAGGAACATGAAGAACTAAGCTACTCATCAAACAGCAAGCTCTGGAGCCCCAACTGACTTGCTGTCTCCAGTTGGTAAATCTAGCTTTATTATAAATTTACTATAAACTTTATACTAAAATCACTATAATTTGCCTTAAAAAAACAAGGCATCCCTTCCGATACCTCAAGCCCAGAGCCCACAGATGGTGGTGGAGACCTCCTTTCTGTTCCCTGGGCAGCAGTTCTCTCACTGGGGCTCACCCCAAGCTGCGAACTGGGGACGCCACAGAGAAAACACAATGCTGACTATAGGCAAACTTGTAAGATGGAGCTAAGGCTAAGAGTGATTTTTTTAGAAGGGAACAAGAAAAAGCAAAAGGTATACTGTAATGTCAAGCTGTACAGCAATTCACGATTCACAAGGGTTCTTCTGCACACAAACATTTAATAGGAAGGTGATGGGGAACAACAAAACGGTGTTGTTGAGGCATCAGCCTAGGGCAGGGCTGGAGCCAGAGAGGAGCAATCGGGAGACTGGGCTAGAGGCAGCAGCAGTAATCGGGGCATTCACTACTCAGCCAACTCTGGGGCTCCTTGGCCCTTAGTTCTCCCCCAACTTAAGCCCCTGGGCCTGTGCCTCTCCTCCAGCACAGAGGGGAGCAGGGTAGGACCTGAACTGGTCTCTCTCCAAGGGCTGCTTCAAGATGGCTGTTTAGCAGATACGAGGCTTCCCATAAGACACTGCATGGGCTTTGGGGGGTTGTTTGAGTAGACAATCTGACATTCATGCATTAGAGACCTGGATCCAAGCACAGGCTGTCTGCCCTTCCTGGCATCCTTGGCCAATGCCCTTAGTCCAGCTGTCCCCATCTGGGAATAATATAGTGGGCTGTTAAGGATCCTATCTGAGGAGGCTTACATGGATTCCTAAGTTGTAAAGTGACTCTGCCAGACATTATTGATATTAGCGCTCTTTCCCTGCCTGCCAAAGGGGGACCTGGGGAGCTGGACTCCCTGCGTTCTTCCAGTTCTGACTGCCTCGTAGAAATGCTTCCCTTGAAGTGGGTTGGGGGGTCAGGGCTGGGTCTGGGGGTGGGGCAGGCAGACCTGCTGTTGACCATGGTGGACGCTCACAATGCACCTGGCCCGTAAGTGGTTCTGGGATGCGATGTTTGAATCCTCAGTGGCTACTGCGCCCTTGGCCCTGGTTGTGCAAGGGAATCACGAACACAGAGACGTCGTCGTAGGACACCTGCCCTTCCTGTGTGGGACTGTCGTCCTTCCCCTGTGTGCTGTGTATCAGCATTTGGGCCAGCTCCGAGAACCTGTGGGGACCATCCTGCAGATGTACTTCGGGGCCAGAGCAAAGAGGCAAGGCCAGCCCTCAGGGAGAACTTGCACAGTGCTGAACACTGAGGACCCAAGCAATGCAGTCTAACTGTGGGGCCAAGCAAGCCACAAGCCTGGGAAGGCCACAGGTTGGACCATGGGTGTCTGGACTCAGAGATTTTGGGGACCCACAGTCACCCCCAGGAAGCTTGAGATAGCTCTAGTCCTGGCCAACTGTTCTTAGCCGGACTCATCTGCAGTGTTGTCTTCTCAGCCATGACTTCTTGGTGTTTCTGCTGGCACCAACTCAGGCCCAGGCAGATCCCCAGCAGCTATAGTACCTGTGTGGGTCCTCTCGGTTGCCAGGGAGGAAGCTCCGCACCAGCCGTGCCACCTGCTCACTGGACAGGACATCCCAGAGCCCATCAGTCGCCATGACAACTACATCCTCTTCCTGCGGCTCCAGCTGGTCCATATCCAGCACAGTCACCTGCAAGTTAAGCCTAAGGTTTCCTCACTGGCTCCCTTCCCAGCTCCAGCCAACCTTGCGTAGTCTGCCTTTCTGGGCAGATAGAAGCTGGTGTAGGCTATTGCCCCCTCACCTGTGGGACAGAGAGCAAGAAGGGCTTGAGCTGAATATTTGTGTCCAGGACTTTGAGCTGATGGTCTCCTAGGCCCCGGGAGACAGCCAGTGTTCCCAGTAACCGAGCCTGGAGACAAGGGAGGTATGAGGTGACAGCAAACAGCCCCAGCAAATGTACAAGTAAAGCACACCAAGAGGTGGACTGTGGCCCTGGGCGCCTGGGCTGAGGGAGAAACACCCTCTGACCTCGGAGCAGTACCTAGGACCCCAGCTAAAGCTCCCCACAAGGGACAAAGGAGCTCCCACCTCTACAGGGGGCAATTTAAGAGAGATTCTTGGAGGCGCCATTCACTGACCTGCCTACCCTGTCCATGAATCAGTGGGTACTTGAGATCCGACTGCTCCACGCACTTGTAGCTCCTACCAGGAGCAAACCCAGTATCAACCCAGGCCCTACTTACCACCTCACCACCCCCAACACAGGGCCCACCCTGCCCAGGTAGAAGGGGACTGCCCCAGGCCACACATCTGAGCCTGGACCCCAGGGCTCTCCCCACTGTGTCCCCCAACCCCACCTCGCTCACCAGCCGCTCATGTGGTGATCCCTGAACAAAACCTTCTGCCCCAAGTCATCCCCCTTCAGTCGCCGAGGGAACTCCAGTCTGGTGAACTCACCAGCCAGAAGCTCAGGGTAGAGAAAGGCCTGGAATAGGGAGGCCATGCTCAGATCAGGCTCCCTCTGGTGGCCCAGGAGTTGGGGCTGCACAGCCTCCCTCTGCCAAGGGCACCTACCAGCTGCTGGATCCGCTGCCGCTCAGTCTCCGGGGTGAACTCAGAGCTCAGGGGCCGTACCTCATCCCTCCGCACCAAGATGGCCCTGGATGAGGTTTTAGAGGAGAGAGAAGTCTGTGGGGCAGCCTCCATCCTTACCCATAGCCTCCCTCCTGCCGGCCCCTTCTCCAACCACCAGGGGCCAGTTCTGCCCATAACAATCCCTTGCTCAAAGGCCCCCATGACTGCCTAAGGCCTGCAGGGTAAAGCCGCAGCCATCTGGCCTGGCCCCTGAGGTCTCTGCCCTCCCTGGCATCTGCTGTCCGCCCTCACACTCAACACATGCTAAGTACACATGCTAAGTACACAATTCAGCCAATCTTCCCCAATTCTGTCTCGACTTCCCCCTTTCACTGTCCCCACTGCCTCTGCTGCCTGTCTGCCCACCCCACCCTACCCACCCTCCGGGCTCACTCACCTGCTATCCCCAGCATTGGCCACATACAGCTTTCCTTGCAGGGTCACAGCCACCAGGGCTGTGCAGCCACCCACCTGGCCTGAGGCCTCCAGCTCTCGCCCAATCACCTCATCCTGGAGCAAACCAAGGCTACTTTAGCTGCTGCTTGTACTGCCAGCATACCACTGTCCCCAACCCTCACCCTACAGTTTACTTCCCCACTAGCAAGCAGTGGCAGTCCCAGCGCAAAGTCTAGCTATGACTCCAAGATCCCTGTGGTCAGGAGATCTAGACATATCCCTTTGGAGGTAGAGAAGTCCTATTCAAAACAGTGAGGAAGGGAAACCAAGGACCAACAGGGTGTGCAACAAGATGATACAGGTAAAAGCACCTAGCATATAGTAGGCGCTGGATAAATGGGTGGGGTTATGATAACTGTTTAGTAACAAACCAACCAACCCAATCTTGTCCTCCCAATCCAAAGATCCAGGGTGATCACCATCATGTGCAGGGACACCCCACAACCCAGAGTCCCCCAGGTCCCTGAGGGTAACACCTGCCCTCCTTTCCCAGCCAAAGGTCACACTCACACACTCCTGGAAGGCACTCTCCAGAGCCCCGACCACCAAGTCTTCTGCCCTAATGCCCTTTTCTTCCACAAACTGGGGGTCACTAGGGCGGATGCAGTGGCCACTGAGGTGCATGGGGGGCTGAGTGGCCACCATGCCCTCTACCACGGCCTCCAGCTGCCGGCGTAGGCAGGAGTGCAGGGTGTTGGCAGCCAGGATAGCTGCAGCTGGACCACCGTGACCATCAAACAGTGCCCAGTAATGACCTGTCAGGAACTGCACAGGAAGGGCTTGGCGTCAGGCTCTGCCTGGCCTCCCCAGTTGTCCCCTGGCTGAATGTAGGGCACTAGGGCAAGAACCTCAGTCTACAGTCCTGGCCCCAGTCTTGGCCCCAGCCTGTAAAAGGGGCTCAGGCCCAGCTGCACTCACCTCCTCTGGGCACAAGGTCAGCCATTCCTGGTTCTCTTCAACCCCAAACTCAAATCTCCGGATGCACAGCTTCCCACAGGCCGCCTGATCCTCATTGAATTCAGATTTCTCTGCATTGATGATCCTGAGGCCAGGAAGTGATCAGTGACCCTTTAGGGACACACCTATGCCCCCATGGGCACAGAGAACAGATTTGGAACACAGAGAGGAACCCTCCCTCGAGTAACAGCCCCCATGCTGTCCCTGACACACACCTGGACAAACAAATGCTGGAAATTTGCTAACTGTTCAGTAACCTCACAGCTAAAGCAAAACTCAGGGCCCAGCCCATCTGGAGCTTACCTGCTGACCTGGGCCGGGAGGTAAGGGCAAGTCTGCCTGCGGAGGTGTGGGGCTTCCTTGCCTACCCCCTGTCCCACCTCAGCCAGAATCCCTGTCCAATGCTGCACAGGCCATAACCCAGGGTAAGATGTGTGTGCGGGGGGAGGGGGGGTCTCCAAAGCCCAGAACGCTGGAATTCTACCTAGTATCCCTACCTCTTTTGAAAGCCCCAGGGGGGCAGGTCCTTCCCGACCTGAGGTGGAATAGGGGAGGTTGTCAAGAGTGCGGAAGTGCCGACAAGAGGGAGATATCCACAAGGTTGGGGAGGCGGGATCCCTCACTCAGCTTGGCCTGTTTTCTCGGTCAGCACAGGACCCCAGGCAGGATCACAGGGTGGGGGTCGGGGCCTCAGGATTGAAAGTCGCAGGGAGCGGGGAGTGTCGGGGGCAGGGGGGCCGCTCGGGGCCGGGCACTCACTCGGCGTAGCCTGCGTTCCAGGGCAGCGCGCGGCCCCGCACCGGGCTGCGCACTGGCCGGGCGTCCGGGCGGCACGAGGCGTCGGCGGTGCCGGGGCTGGAGCCTGAGCCGCGCAGGAAGCGGGGCCGCCGGTAGGGCACGGGGCTGGCGCGGGGCCGGGGCGGCCGCGGCGCGGAGAGCGGACCCCCCGGCAGGAAGCGGCGCCGGAACCAGTTGGCGGACATGGCGCAGCGGCCCGGGGCTGCCCGCGGGGCGCCGGGCAAAAGGCTGGGCCGACGGCACCGCCCGCCCGACCCGGGAGGAGGAAGCGGGCCGGGGCGGGGCGGGGCCGGCTGGGCGGTGACGCCCCCAAACCCCAACCTCCCGCCGCCCCGGAGTCTGTGGGCGGCCTGGGTGCCATCCGGCTCCTCAAGCCTCCTAATCAGCCAACGCTGTTATCAACCCCACTTTACAGGCAAGAACACTGAGGCCTAGATAGACGAAGACGCTGGCCCGGCTCACACAGGAACCTGAGCAGGCTGACATTCACCCACACGTAAGGGGCACGAGTCTTTGAGAGGGAAAAGTCCCTCCTCCCTACCCAGGGAGGCTGTAGGGGTCGATGAGAGCACACCTGGGCCTCCGGGCTGCATCAGTGTCCATGGCAGAGCCTCAGGCCTCTTCTTGCTGGGCCCGGACGTTACGCAAGGGCAAGATGGGAACAAGATGTCCTTGGAGGTGTCAGACTGACACATTGAGTAAGAGTCTCAGAGCACAGTGTTCCCTCAGGAGACCTCCATGCCTCACCCACTCGGCCTGGCACCCTCCACTCCCAGATGGGGCTTGGTGGTCACCCTGGCCTTCCTTATCCTGAGAAGCAGCTCCCGCCCTCAAGGCCAGTCTCCTAAACAGCTGCCCCTCCAATCAAGATGTCCTCTCTAGACAGACAGCAGGGGCCTCACTAGAGTGCAAGTGACTGATGGACAAAAGGAATCCATGGTCCCCCAAAGACTCCAACTGGTCAGAGTTCAGACTTGCGCCTAAGGGAAGTGAAAGACTTTCATCTGGGTTGGAGGCAAGATGTTGCAGCCTCTTAACTCCTGGTTACCTACCACCACTGGGTCAGCGGGGTCAGCAGCATGTTAACAGAGTGCTTTGTCACCCTCTGTCACTGAAGCCCAACTCCCTATGCAGGACTGTTATTTCCATCTCATAACGAGGGGGACTCTGAGGCCCACAGAGGGGAAGTGTCCTGACACCCAGGGCTGTGCTGTTTCCATTATGACAGTGCAGCTGACTCAGAACCCCCAGAGGGTATTTCTCTTCCCCTTCCCTCCTCCAGGAAGGCAGGCTTGACAACTCAAAGCCCCTGAGGCCCCACAGCCCAGGGCCCAGGGAGGGCTGCAGGAGGAGTCCCTACCTTCGCCTCCACACCCAAGCCCAGCATATGCTCACTAGGCCTTACTTCCTCCAGGAGGCCAGCCTTGCCCCATTGGGAGTTCCCTCCACCCAAGGAAGAAGGTTCCTGGGGCAGGGAGCTGTGCCCAACAGCCCCTCCCTCAAATGACTCAGTTCCAGGGTAGCCTGGGAGCTAATTTACTGACCCCACCATGTGTGTCAGGCCCCAAGCACTAGGCACAGGAGTACAGTACTAATGGAAATGAGCTCCCCTGCAGTGATGGTGGAAGTCCTGGTGGATGGTGCTTGATCCAGCTGGCAAGGGGGAGGGGGAGAAGTCAGAGAAAGCTTTCCAAAGGACACCTGAGCTACAACCTGTCATCAGGACAGAAATGGACCAGGGACCCAGAGTGGGGCAAACCCAATTCTATCAGTGGGGTAACCTCCTCATCCCACCAGCCAATGGCTCAGAAGCTGTTAAAGTCTAAAACTAGAGGAAACAATGCAAACACAGTTTATTCCCCAAACTCACCATCTTGGACTCCCCTGGGTAGATGAAGATCTTGTCCTCTAGGTGTATTCAGAGAAGCTCCTGGCAGCCAGGTGTCACAGGTGGTCTGTTGCCCAGCTTAACTATTTTAAGTTTTCAGAGCCATGTGGAGCTCTATGGCAATCCCATCCTCCCTGTTCCAAGCTGACCTAAGTGTTCCTCCAGTGCTACCAAGGCTCCTCTGGCTCCCTAGGCTCCTGGGAGCCTCTGCTCTTGCCTGGATCCCAAGCCTGACTCTCTTGGTTTACTCTGTCATTTTGCTGAAACACATCCTCTAACAACTTTCCAAGAAAGGATGACTGGGTCCCGGTAATTTTCTGGGTCCTTGCAATTCTGAAAGGGTTTGTATTCTGCCTTTTTTTGTTGTTTTTGTTTTTTGTTTTTTGTGGTACGCGGGCCTCTCACTGTTGTGGCCTCTCCTGTTGCAGAGCACAGGCTCCAGACATGCAGGCTCAGCAGCCATGGCTCACGGGCCTAGCTGCTCCTCGGCATGTGGGATCTTCCCAGACCAGGGCACGAACCCTTGTCCCCTGCATCGGCAGGCAGACTCTCAACCACTGCGCCAACCAGGGAAGCCCTGCCTTTGCTTTTGATTGATATTTTGGCTCAGAATTCTTTCTGACTGCTCTGTTCATTGTTTTTTGGCTGTTGCTGCTGCTGAAATCCAGTGCCCCTGTCATTCCCAGGCCTTTGGATTGGCTTCTGTTTACCTTTTTTTCTCTCCAGAAGCCTCCAGGCTCTTCTGTCTCCAGTGCCTGAAGTTGTAGGTGAGGTTCCTTGAGGTGGGTCTGTCTTCATTTCTGGGTAGAGTTCTCCCTGGAGGCCATGCAACTCCTCACTTTCCAGTTATACCCTTATCCTGACACCCTTCTCTCAACTGCTCGAAGGAACCCAAGCCTGCCCCCTCCTGGCCGGAGACCTTGCCTCAGCTAACTCAGTCAGCATGTGAGGGATGGAGGCGGGGGAAGGAGCAAGCTTAGAAAAAGGAAAAAGATTTTTATGCTACGTTTTTTTCATGCACCGTGAAAATAGCTTTTGTTGAGTCCCATATCTGTTCTTGACAAGATTTATTTTAGATTTAATTCAAAAAATTTAATACATTTCACTATGGCTCAAACAGTTCCTCCCTCTGAAGACAACCAATATTACTAGTTTCTTGTGGATCCTTCCAGAGATGTCAGGGGTATTCTGTGCAAGTTCAAGCAAAAAAACAAAAACAAAAACAGAAACATGTAAGACCAGAAATAACATGTGCTGGCAAAAGAATGTGGAGAAAAGGGAACTGTTGTGTATTGTTGCGGGGATGTAAATTGGTGTAGCCACTATGGAAAACAGTATGGAGGTTCCTCAAAAAGTTAAAAATAGAACTACTATATGATCCAGCAATTCCACTTCTTGATATTTATCTGAAGAAAGCAAAATCAATACCTCAAAGATATCTGCCTCCACCATGTTTACTGCAGCATTATTTACAATAGCCAAGACATGGAAACAACCTGTGTGTCCATCAATGAATAAATGGGTAAAGAAAGTTTATATATGTGTGTGTATATATATATATATATATATATATAAAAAATATAGAATCAATATATTATATAGAATATATTTATTATATATTCTATACACTATATAGAATACATGTTTAATTTATTATATATATTCTATATATTTTATATTTTCAGCCATAAAAAAAGAAATTCGGCCATTTGTAACAACGTGGATGGACCTTGAGGGCATTATGCCAAGTGAAATAAGTCAGAGAAAGAAAAATACTGCTTGATTTCTCTTATACGTGGAATCTACGAAACAAAAAACAAAACCCAAACTCATAGATACAGAGAATAGATTGGTGGTTGCCAGAGGTGGTGGGGCAGGAGGTGGTGGGAGGTGGAGGCAAAATGAATGAAGGGGGTCAAAAGGTACAAACTTCCAGTTATAAGATACATAAGTCCTGGAGATGTACTGTACAGCATGATGACTATAGTTAACAATACTGTATTGTAGGGCTTCCCTGGTGGCGCAGTGGTTAGTAATCCACCTGCCAATGCAGGGGACATGGGTTCGAGCCCTGGTCCGGGGAGATCCCACATGCTGCGGAGCAACTAAGCCCGTGCACCACAACTACTGAGCCTGCACTCTAGAGCCCGCGAGCCACAACTACTGAGCCCATGCTCCACAAGAGAAGCCACTGCAATGAGAAGCCTGCGCACTGCAACAAAGAGTAGCCCCTGCTCGCCACAACCAGAGAAAAGCCCGCGTGCAGCAACAAAGACCCAATGCAGCTAAAAAAAAAAAAAAAAAAAAAAAAATACTGCATTGTATATTTGAAAGCTGCTAAGAGAATAGATCTTAAAAGTTATCACAAGGAAAAAAACTTGTAACTCTGTGGTGATGGATATTAACTAAACTTATTGTGGTAATCCTTTCACAATATATACATATATCAAATCATGTTGTACACCTTGGACTAATACAATGTTATATGCCAATTATATCTCACTTTAAATAAATGGATAAATAAAAATTATATAGATATATATGTTAAATCTTTCCTCTTCCCCTCCTTTTCTTTACCCAAATGATAGCATACTCTACACTGTATACTGCACCTGAAGTTTTCACATAAGATACCTCTATCTTTTTGTATCAGTCCTTGAAGAGCTGCCTTGTTCCTTGTGAGGGCTGCAGAGCAGTCTCTGCAAATATGCAGACTTTATGTAGCTAGCCCCCCAATGATGAACATTTAGATTGTTTTCAATTTTTTGCGTGGGCATATAATTTTTTGTGTGGGCATATTAGTAGGATCAGCCTAGTAATGGAACTGTTGTGTCAAAGGCATTCATTGTTCATAGCAACACTATTCATAATAGTCAAAAGATGGAAACAGGGGCTTCCCTGGTGGCGCAGTGGTTGAGAGTCCGCCTGCCGATGCAGGGTACACGGGTTCGTGCCCCGGTCCGGGAAGATCCCACATGCTGCAGAGCGGCTGGGCCCGTGAGCCATGGCTGCTGAGCCTGCGCATCTGGAGCCTGTGCTCCGCAACGGGAGAGGCCACAACAGTGAGAGGCCCGCAAACCGCAAAAAAAAAAAAAAAAAAAAGATGGAAACAACCCAAATATCCATCAACTGGATGAATGGATAAACAAATTGTAGCATATATGCACAATGGAATACTATTCAGCCATAAAAAGGAATGGAATGCTGATACATGCTACAAGGTAGATGAACCTCCAAAACGTTATATTAAGAAGCCATATGCAGGACTCTCCTGGTAGTCCAGTGGCTAAGACTCCATGCTGTAAATGCAGGGGGCCCAGGTTCGATCCCTGGCCAGGGAACTAGATCCCAGATGCTGCAACTGAGAGTTCACATGCTGCAACTAAGACCTGGTGCAGCCAAATAAATAAATAAATATTAAAAAAAAGAAGCCATACACAAAAGGTCACATATTCTAAGCTTCCATTCATATTAAATATCCAAAATAAGTAAATCCATAGAAAAAGAAGAGTAGCCCCTGCTCGCCTCAACTAGAGAAAGCCCACGTGCAGCAACAAAGACCCAATTCAGCCAAAAATAAATAAATAAATAATTTTTTAAAAAAAGAATGTTTTGGAACTAGACAGAGGTGGTGGTTGTACAACATAGTGAATGAACTGAATTGTTCACTTTAAAATGGTTAATTTTATGTTATGTGAATTTCACCTCAATTTAAAAGGGGGGAGGGAATACACATTACTAATTTTGTAGATATTGTCCTACATGAAGTTTGCACCAGTCTGTTTCCCCATCCTTTGACCATTGCAATTTTTTATTAAAGTTTTGTTTGTTTTTCTTTTTTTTTTTGCGGTACGCGGGCTTCTCACTGATGTGCCCTTTCCCGTTGCAGAGCACAGGCTCCGGACGCGCAGTCCCAGCGGCCATGGCTCACGGGCCTATCCGCTCCGCGGCATGTGGGATCTTCCCGGATCAGGGCACGAACCCGTGTCCCCTGCATCGGCAGGCAGACTCTCAACCACTGCGCCACCAGGGAAGCCCATTATTAAAGTTTTTAATCTTTACCTATAAGTAAAAAATATGCAAGTTTAGTTTGATTTCCATTTATCGTCTTTAAAATGAATTAATTATTTTTTATTTATTTATTTATTTTTGGCTGCGTTGGGTCTTTGTTGCTGTGCGTGGGCTTTCTCTAGTTGAGGCGAGTGGGGGCTACTCTTCGTTGCCACATGCAGGCTTCTCATTGCAGTAGCCTCTCCTGTTGTGGAGCACAGGCTCTAGGCAGGTGGGCCTCAGCAGCTGTGGCATGTGGGCCCAGCAGCTGTGGCTCGTGGGCTTTAGAGCACAGGCTCAGCAGTTGTGGTGCATGGGCTTAGTTGCTCTGAGGCATGTAGGATCTTCCCGGACCAGGGCTCGAATACGTGTCCCCTGCATTGTCAGGAGGATTCTTAACCACTGTGCCACCATGGAAGTCTCTGATTTCCATTTATCTTAATAGGAGAGGATAACCAACTTTTCACAGGTTTGAGAGACATTATTTGTAGTTCCTTTTCTGTAGATGGTCTTTTTGTATCTTGTGCCCAGTTTTCTACAGGGCCATTGGTCTTTTTCTTATTGATTTATGAGAGCTCTTTATATATTAGGGAAATCAGCTCTTTATTTTGAAATGACTTGCAAGTACATTGTTTGTAGCCAGTTACAGTTTTATGTTTGTGTTTTGGTTTTGATCGTGGGTTTTTCCACATAGACTTTTTTTTTTTTTTACATCTTTATTGGAGTATAATTGCTTTACAATGGTGTGTTAGTTTCTGCTTCATAACAGAGTGAATCAGTTATACATATACATATGTTCCCATATCTTTTCCCTCTTGCGTCTCCCTCCCTCCCACCCTCCCTATCCCACCCCTCCAGGTGGTCACAAAGCACCGAGCTGATCTCCCTGTGCTATGTGGCTGCTTCCCACTAGCTATCTACCTTACATTTGGTAGTGTATATATGTCCATGCCTCTCTCTCGCTTTGTCACAGCTTACCCTTCCCCCTCCCCATATCCTCAAGTACATTCTCTAGTAGGTCTGTGTCTTTATTCCTGTCTTACCCCTAGGTTCTTCATGACATTTTTTTTCTTAAATTCCATATATATGTGTTAGCATATGGTATTTGTTTTTCTCTTTCTGACTTACTTCACTCTGTATGACAGACTCTAGGTCTATCCACCTCATTACAAATAGCTCAATTTTGTTTCTTTTTATGGCTGAGTAATACACATATACAATGGAATATTACTCCACATAGACTTTTTATTTTTAATGTAAATAAATGTTTTTTTCTCTTATGGTTTCTGGGTTTGGTGACATACTCAGAAGGACTTCTCTACTCTAAGATTTTACAAACTTCTCCCTTTGTTTCTTCAGTATTTTTATAGTTCACTTAAAAAAAACATTTAAATATTTGATCCACCTGAAAAAAAAATATGTATGTTTCAATAATTTCAATGGCTGACTCTTTGTTGAGAAACATCAGCAAGAAAGGAGCAACCAACCTGCTCCTGGACACTCTGATCATCCCTAGACTCATTTGAGGAGCTGTGTGCAGCTTTCTCATCTTTCTGCCTGAAACCAGATCTCAGCCAGAGATGCAGTCTGTTTGGATATTCCACTGGTCCTTAGGCTCCTCGCTTGCATCCTAGGCTCTGAAACTGCGCAGGACTGGGCCCCAATCCCAGTCTCCCAGGAAGTTCCTTTCTCTGGTTAAACCCTCAACACTCAGGTGTGAGACAGTGATGGAGGCGATGAGGGCCACTGCCCAGCAGGATTTCTCATCCTTTGTTCCAATTTGAGTAAAGGAAACTAAGGTTCTTGGGGACACTCACTACCTTGTGACTTTGATCAAATCACTTTCTCTCTCCAAACCTCATTCTTCATCTGTAAGGAGACAATAACATCTACCCTGTAGGGCTGTCATGAGGATTAAGTAAAGGTGCCCAGTCATAGTTAGTGTGCAACACAAAGACTCATAGTTCATTCAGACACTTTTTTTATTTGGCAAATATTATTGAGCACCTACTAATCCTGGGCACTGTTCTAGGTGTTGGGGATAGAGCAGGGGCAAAAATTTAATGACTGGTGGGGGGAAAGACAATAAACAAATAAGCAAGTAAATATATGAATCAGGTAGTGATAAAAACAGAGAATGACACAGGGTGGGGCCAACCAGGTATCAGGGGAGACCTTGATGTTAAGGATGCCATGTAGTTCACCCAGTGATGGACATTTTAATAGGGAACATAACCTTATTATTTTTCATCAATCTGTTTTCTTGGTTAAGTCCTGTTTCCAAGAGGTCAAGGTTCTTATGGTTCTGTGGAATTGCCAAGTGTTCTTGTGGAGGTGGCCAGGTCTGAGAGTTGATGTAACCAGTGGCTCTGTGTTGCTGGCCTCATCTGGGCTGTGACAGATCTCAGAGTTGGGGGCACTTACCTACGAACTGTTCTCCCAAGGGCTGGCTGCAGGGCCACACATGGTTTTTATGTTCCACTGTGAGTGCTAGGGTGGCCATGGTGAGCCTACTACACAGGCCCAGTCCTCAGGGCGTGCACAGGAAGATGAACAAGAAAACCTTTCAATTTTGTGTGAGTTGGACTCTCAGGAGACAGGAAACCCAGGGTCTGGGGCACACAGAGGAGGGCTCAATTCTGCCTAGTTAGGGTTGGGTAGAGGGACAGGGAGCAGGGAGCTCAAGCTGGGGCTAGATACCAGGCAGGCCACATCATCCATCATCAACTCTCAGCAACCCCAGCCCCCAAAGCCCACCTCCTTTCTAATCGTCCCATCCAAAGTCCCAGGACAGGCTCTGACTGGACAGACTGGGGTCATGTGCTCATCCTGACTCAATCACGGTGGCCTAGAAGATACATTATGTTGGTAACAGCAGGCAGGGGCTGATGCCAGAGAAGGCAAGTCTGCTGTGTATGGAGCCAGAAGTTGATTAGGAGTTGGAAGTTTCTCAGACTCACCAAGCTCTGACCCTCCTTTGCGCTTTTGCACACGCAATTCTCTCTTCCCAGAAAACTTTTCCCTCGCTCTACCAGGCTTTCCTCCAGGTCTCCGCTCAAATATCACCTCTTCCTAGTGGTCTCTTACTCTGCACAGGGCGCTCGCTGCCACAGACACAGCTCATTTGCTGACTGCCTAGTAGAAAGTCGGTCTGGGCTCCCACTGCTAGGGCAGGGCCTGCGGGCCGGGACGCCTCGAGGAGCCCAGGCCCCCCAGGAGGCGCTCAAGAAACGTCTCCGAGGAAAGGGATGCCACTCAAACACACGCACGCCCATCCACACACAGACCACACCCGCCCCCCGCCCGCTTTAAGGCCACAGGTTGGGGTATGCGTGGATCCCACCCACCTACAAACCCACCTGGCCGGAACTCACGGACACACCCCAGCCATAGACCACTCGGATCATGGTGCACAGGCTCAAACACGCGTGCGCCCACACACGCTCGGCCACACGCAGGCCCCGTTCTCGGCTACAAACAGGGCACGCGCAAGCGCGCGAACAAGGCGATCAACTCAGTCGTGGGCCCACCCGAAACCAGGCGCCCACTACGCGCACGCGCGGCCCCGAGTCCCCGCCCCCTCCGGGTCTCGCCCGTCAGGGGCGGGGCGCTCTGGGGGCGGGTCTGCGGCACCGCCCGGGAAGCTGCGCGAGGCTGGGCGGCCGCCACCACATCCTCCTACTTCTTTTCCTTCTACGAGTGCAAGCGAGCCGAGCCGGGCCGGGGCCAAGCCGAGGGCTCCGACGGCGCGGGCGGAGCGGGGCACAGAGTCATGGCGCACCAGACCGGCATCCACGGTGAGGGAGGATGGCGGACGGGCAGGGGGCCGAGGGTCAGTGCTCGCGGCTGCGCCCCCTTGCTGGCTCTCGGCCCCTGTTTCTTCCTCGGCACCAGCCTGGGGAAGCTTCCTGTTCTCTTTTGCAGCCGCGGGTCGCCTGGGGTGGGCACATCTTGGTGGGATGCGCACTTACTGTGCATAGTTGAGGGTGGGCGTACATGTACGCACACAGCTGGGGTGGAAGTATCGGTGTTCCTATGTGGGGGTGGATGTGCCTGTGTGTGCCCATCTATGTATTTTTGTTCCTTTCTGGGGGGTGGGTGTACCCGGATGTGCACATCTGAGGGAGTGTGCACGCATGTGCATTTGTCTTGTGTGTACAGTCCTGTGTGTTCACATCTGGATCTGACTGCTTGTGTACATCCAGTGCACATGCACTAATGGCTGATTGGACACTGTCGCATGGAATCATCTTTAGACATCAGTGTTTCGTGACTGTGTGCACATGTCTGTGGGTGTCTGTGTGCGTGTGCACAAGTTGGGTGCATTTCAGTGTTCATTTGTTACCATGGATGCATGTATGGCTCGTATTGGTTTGTGTCTGTGTGAGGAGGGGGCCCTGACCTTGGGCTCCTCCTGGGACCCTCACAGACTAGGCTGGGAAAAACCTGGGACAGGTTTTTTTCTAAGTGGGATGTGGAGAGTCGCCAATCTGACCTTGACCTCTGATCTCCCTGCCATTTTCCACTCTGATCCCCTGAGTCTGCCCCAGCCAGTGCTGGAAGGCTCCTGCTCCAAGCTGGAGGCAGGGAAGAGGGTCTTGACCCTAGAGATTCTAGGCCAGCTCCCCCCACCCCAAGCTTCTCCAGCCCAGAGCATCACCCTCCTCCCCCAAGGGGCCGGTTTCCTCCTTATACAGGATGGGGAAGAAGCAGTGGCCAGGAGCCAGGTGTCCTGACCCTACCTGGGCCTCAGTGTCCTCCTGTGTCACTGGCCTGGGAGGGCTGCCTGGCCTGTGGGGAAGGCCCAGATAGCCCAGTGGTTTGGCTGTCAGCCACTCCTCCCACCACATCAGGATCCCCTGCCCTGGGCCATCACCATCAACCAGCCTGACCGCCTGGATCTCTGCTTGTGGTTGTGGCCACTTGGTGGCTGGCCCTGAGAGGGTTTCCCTGGCCACACCCCACAGGACCAGAAAAGGCAGGGGCCTGGGTCTGGGCCAGCCATTCTCCAAGAAGAGCTGGAGGGGCAGCTTCATGGCTCAGCCCCACAGAAGGGAACAGCCCCTCACCGGACCTGCCCCTTCCTTCCCCTTTGTCTGATCATTGCTGCTGCCTCCAACTGAGAGGGGATCAGAAGTTAGGGCTCCTCCTCCCCACTGTAGGCTGACCTGTCCTGTGGCCTGGGCCTTTCCTCACTCCCTCATTTCCCATATGCTGCAATGGGCCTGCCTAGGGGAATCTGAGGGCCTAGCCCCCCTCCCAGCCCTCCTTCTGCCTGGGAGCAACCCACTCCTTCCCATTTCTGTCCTGAGGAGGCCGCAGGAGAGATCACCCTGGATGCCCAGGTGCCAGCCTTGACCTGGCCATAGGTGTGGATCTGCTGCCTCAGAGCTGGGCAGGGGAGAGACCTGTAACCTGAGGCTTACTGGGAGGGGGGCGGGAGGTAAGGCGGGGGTGGGGTGGGGGTGGGGGACATGAATCTTTGATGATAGAGGCTCAGGTGTCCCAGGCCTGGCCTCTGGATTATTGATGGTGGCTGAGGAGGCATGGAGGGGGATGTCTCTTCCACTACCGGGGTGTCACTTTGTCCTGGTAACACTAGAAGGGGCGTGTCAGCCTCTCCCTGGGAGAGGTCTGAGCAGGTGGAAGTGACAGCTCAGCACGGCCTGTCCCGCCGTCATTACAGTAATAAAAATTAATAATTTCTGGGACTTCCCTGACAGTCCAGTTAAGACTTCACCTTCTGCTGCAGAAGGTGCAGGTTCATTCCCTGGTCGGGGAGCTAAGATCCCACATGCCTCAGGGCCAAAAAACCAAAACATAAAACAGAAACAATATTGTAACAAATTCAATAAATACTTTAAAAAAATGGTCCACATCAGAAAAAAATCTTAAAAAAGTATTAGTAATTGTTATTAGGAGAGGCTCTAACCATGTGAGGGGTATTAGCTCCATGTTATAGATGAGCTTGAGGTTCAGTGAGGTCAGAGGTCACAGATAGCTATGGGAAAGGTGGAGCCCCTGAGGTAAAGCTCTTCATCAGGGACCTGCTTGGGGTCTGCTGAGGGGCAGCTCTGTCCTGGTGCATTGGGGCTGTGTCTCCATGCCATGCTGCTCTCAGCCCCAAGGGCCTGCCGGGCTTAGCTGGGACCCTGCCCACCCAGTGGCCTTGGAGGGTGGTGCACAGCGTGAGGTCTCAGGCTCAGGGTCACCCTGCATGATGGGCACCTGAGGACATGACCAGAGTTTGTTTTCCTAAAGGCCCCCCCCACCCCGCCCTCGAGCTGCCGGGTCTGGGCCCTATAAATATTCTCTGACCTCAGCCGTCCAGCTGTGTTCCTGCAGAATTCTCCTGACCCCTGGGCAGCCCCAAGGTCATGCTGGCCTGGCCCTGTGCACCCAGAGACCCAAGTAGGTCCTTCCCAACTTGGACCTTGGTTTCCTTCTCTGAACCACCAGTATATCTGTGACTTCCAGAGCTAGATCTTCCCTAGCTCTGACCATGATCCTCACTTCTGCACTTGGGTCCTTGGTCACTGGCTGTCACCTTTCAGGTCTGTGGCTCAGGGACCAAGACAGGGTCTGTTTTGGGGAGACCCTGAGAGTCACTCCTCTTTCCAGCTGCCTGGGGGTGGAGGCTTATCGCCTCCTGGCAGGGCTGTGCCAGAGCTGGCCTGGCTCCCCAGGGCCTCTCAGGGTTAGGCAGTGTGGCTGGTGGGCTGGGGCTGGGTGTGCATGCATGTGTATTTCTGTGTACACTTTGTACAGCCACTTGCCTGTACAAACATGTTAGCCATGCTCTGCATTTGCCTGTGTGTGAATTTATTAGCACCCTGGGGACTGTATCTGTGTGTGTGTGTCTGTGTGTTTGCACGTTTAAATGTGTGCGTCCATTTATGTTTGACCAGCTGAGTGGTGTGTTCATGTATGAGGGCGTTTGCATTTCTGTTCCTCTCTCTGTCACATAGTGTTTATATATTTCGTTCACACATTCCTGACTGAGTATGTACCCATTGGCACGTGCAACATGCAATGCATGTGTGTGTGTATGCATGTACACATGTGAGTAGACATAATGGGCAGTGTGCATTGGGAGCAGTTGTTCTTGTATTTCTGTCTGTGGACATGACGGTGCTGGGAGTGTCCCAGGCCAGTTCTGTGCTGGGCCTTCTTGGGGGGCAGGGGACAGGAGGGGGCCGTTCACTCTGGATGGTTTGGCCTGTCCCAGAGCCCGCCCCATTCTCGGGTGGGCTGTCCCATCCCCGTGTGCCCTGTCAACAGAGCCATCCCAGCCAGCAGGCCGCCCGCCTGCCACCTCTGCTGGCTAAATTTGGGAGCTTGTGTTCAGCGGCTGTCTCAGGTTCCCAGTCACATGGGGGGCCGTATTTAACCCGGCTCCCAGCTCCGCCACCAGACCCCCAGGACAGAGTGGGCCCTGAGTGTGTTCCTGCCCACCGTGCTCCCTCTGTCTGCTCATCCTCCACCATGTTTCTTGTTCTGGTAGCTACCGAGGAGCTGAAGGAGTTCTTTGCCAAGGCGCGGGCTGGTTCTGTGCGGCTCATCAAAGTCGTCATTGAGGACGGTGAGTGCTTCCTACAGGCGAGGGTACAGGCTGGTGGCTGGACCCCGCTGCTCCTCTGAGAGGTGGGGGACATTGGCCTCCAGCCCCCTCAGGACCTCAGTTTGCCATCTGGAAATGGGAGGTGTCTTGTAGGAGAGGGCTGGAGGTGGGCATGGTCATTCTGCCTGTTACACTGAGCAGGAGGCTGAAGCTGGGGGGATAGCAAGGAGAGCCCTCCCCAGAGGCTCTGTAGTTGGCCGTTGGCCTAGTCAGGGGGCTGGGCTGGGTTAGGTAGGGTGGCAGAGGATGAGTAAGGCCAGGCACTGCCCCGTGTGGCTAGTGCCACTCACCTCCCTGTGTGGTCGGCAAGCCTGGCCTCGCTTGGCCACTGGCTCGGGGAGATTCCTAAGGAGAAGCCAGGGCCCTAACCTTGGGAAGTGCCCTCACAATGGGGAGAAGGGACTCGTGTCAGCCTCTTTGAGAGCAGGACTAGGGGATTCCGGGCTTGGCTAGGCCTTGACCTGGACCCAGGATACCTGGGGCTTCCACAAAGGGAGGTGCTGGGGATATAGGGATTGGGGGGGCAGGTGAGCTTGAGCTGAGGCCTGAAGTGGGGAGGGGCTTTGAGGAGGTAGAGGATTAGACTGAGGCGTGGGGGGACTTGGGGTAGAGGAGTCCTGGAGTAGAGGACAGCTGAGGGGCTGGCCCTGCAAGTAAAGGGTGCAGACTCCAGGACTGGGGGTGAGCCGGGCCGCCACGAATCCTTCCAGCCCTTCTTGGTAGCCATGCAGTAGTGGGCCCTGCTGGGGGCTCCCCGAATGGGCTTGGTGCCCAGCTGACTTTTCACACATCGAATTGGATCAAAGCAGGGTCTTCCCAGACCCAGAATTCACCCCAGGCTTTAGGGCCAGAGTTGTGCTGGGCTTTGTCCAGGGTCCCCAGATTCAGATGCCCTCAGAGGCTGGGTTGGGGTCATTGGGGTAGGTCAGCTCCCTGGACCCCTCCGAAGAAGTAGACTCATGGACCCCAGTCCCCAGCCTTCCCTGTCGCCTCCCAGACAGGTCGTCCCTGTAGACGTTTACCAGGAGGAGTCTCTAGGTGAGCCCTTACCTGCATTCAGCATTACAGCTGTTGGGGCACCTGGGAGCGCCCAGGAGGGTCCAGGCCTGCTGACAGGCAGCCATTGCCCAGCTCCCACTGAGTGTGGCTTGATTTCCTGATTTTTCTAGAGAAGCCATGAATTCCACTTCTTATTTGAAAGTTCCCAGTTTGAAAAATGTTGGCAACACATTAAACAACTTGGGCAGTGCTGTTGGGGTCCAGTCGGCCTGTGACTGCTGGGTTTCAGCCTTGATCCCATCTGAGCTCTGGGAGGATAGGTGAGGAGGCCAAGGCCAGAGGGAGGCGGCCTGGCTTGTTGGGACTCCTGGACAGCCAGGCCCCGTGCCCCCATCAGGAGGGCCTGGTAGTCAGGTGCCGGTACCCCCTGGCCAGGTGGTGATTGTCCCCTTGCCCCAGTTCTTCCTCTAGCCTGGGCCTGTGCACATCTGGGCTGGTGTTCGGTGTCACACTGAGGCCTTGTGGGCTGATAGGTCAAATGTATGTCCAGCCTCGATGCCCCATTCAGCCACTCGGCCCCAGGCATTTAGAGGTTGGCTGCCTTTGATTTGTTACTTTTGGGGAAGCTGCAGCTGGTCGGGGGCAGCAGGGTAGCTGTTCATACAGCGTCTGGTAAGAGCCCCTGTCTCCCTCTTGCCCATGTGCCTTTGTGCCTGCAGATCCCTGTGGCCTGAGGCTGTGATCCCACTTCCCATAGCACATTCTTTCTGAGAAGGGTGTGCTGGGGTGTCTGCTGGAGCCCCAGGCTGAGGGAGGAGGGGGCAGTAGGTAGCCCAGTGGGGCTGTGTGCTGAGGAGCTGTGCGGTGGGTCTGAGTGTGTGGATGTCTGTGAGGGGTCGCGTTGTCGATGGCTGTGGGCATGTGGCTGTGTGTCTTGGTGCGGTTGCCTGTGCTGGGTCAGCTGTGGGCATGTTCTCGAGACCATTTCTGTGTGTGTGTGTGTGTGTGTGTGTGTGTGTGTGTGTGTGTGTGTGTGTGTGTGTGTGTGTGTGTAGAAGGTGCGACCTCGGGCTGGCGGCTCTGTGTCCTCATTCACTCATGACTGAGTCACACAGACAGCCTTCAGGGACGTGGTGGCTCCAGGGGAAGGTGGGGTGGGTGGTCAGTGGGTCTGAGTCACCGCCAGAGGCCGAGGCCCACAGTCACAGGTGGGTGTGGGACATGGCTACTCCTTGGCTCACCTGGCCTCTGCCCCCAGAGCAGCTCGTGCTGGGTGCCTCGAGGGAGCTGGTGGGCTGCTGGGACCAGGACTATGATGGGGCCGTGCTGCCGCTGCTGGATGCCCAGCAGCCTTGCTACCTGCTCTACCGCTTGGACACGCAGAACGCCCAGGGCTTCGAGTGGCTCTTCCTCGCCTGGTCACCTGATAATTCCCCTGTGAGTCCTAGGGACCCCTGCCCAGCCCCCAGATTGGAGGAAGGGGGAAGCTGGGTCTGATTGAGATAACACGGCCCTGCCCCAGGGAGTCTGAACGGGGGAGACATCAGATCCTGCTCTAGAGGGTACGAGAGCAAGGGATGAGGTCCTGTGCTTGGAGCCTGGGGTCTCTGAGAGCCTCCTAGCCAGATAAGCCTGGCTGTAGGAGGCAAGAGGTTGGGCTGGACAGCGGCTCCCCCTGCTGTCTGAGCCGCCCTACTGCAGCCTCGCCCCCTCTGCTGGGTGCTCTGCTGCGCCCTCTGCTGGGTGTGTGGGCACAATGAAGTGACCAGGTCCTCACCCAGAGGCTCCTGTCTGCTCCTGGACGGGCAGCCCTGCCTGGAGGGGTCTCATGGCTTGGCCCCCACCCTTCAGGTGCGGCTGAAGATGCTGTATGCAGCCACACGGGCCACAGTGAAGAAGGAGTTTGGGGGCGGCCACATCAAGGATGAGCTCTTCGGGACTGTGAAGGTAGGCCCCCTCCCCTGGGCGCCCCTCGCCCCCTTCAAGGCCAGGATCACTAGGTTGCGGTCATGAACCCACAGAGGGTGAGGTGTTATACAGGGTCCAGAGTAAGTGGGTGCCAGGCTTGGGGGTGAGTAGGGAGGGCTGCGAGGGTCCAAGGTCTGCAAGCTGGGGTACTTAGTGGGCTTCTGCCAGCCCACCCCAAGGTGCTCATTTATGCCTCTACATCCACCGGCCAGGATGACCTCTCCTTTGCTGGGTACCAGAAGCACCTGTCATCCTGTGCGGCACCCGCCCCGCTGACCTCGGCCGAGAGAGAACTTCAGCAGATCCGTATTAACGAGGTGGGTGTGCTGGA
The DNA here is from genome assembly GCF_964374135.1 of Grampus griseus. Lineage (NCBI taxonomy): Eukaryota > Metazoa > Chordata > Mammalia > Artiodactyla > Delphinidae > Grampus > Grampus griseus. Next base: position 67,947,024 of record NC_139004.1, on the reverse strand, counting down.
CAGGGTGGGCAGAAGTCCTGGCCCGAGGCCTTCGAGGTCACGTCATGCCCTGCTGGCCAAGCCTGTGCTCCCCAGGTGGGCTACACCCTGGTTTGGGCATGTGAGGGCCTCGCTTAATGTTCATCTGTCCCCAGGTGAAGACAGAGATCAGTGTGGAGAGCAAACACCAGACCCTGCAGGGCCTGGCCTTCCCTCTGCAGCCTCAGGCCCAGCGGGCACTTCAGCAGCTCAGACAGAAGACAGTCAACTACATCCAGCTGGTGGGTGCCCGTCCCCTGTCCCAGGCACACACTCAGGGTGTGCTGCACCTCCACCCTGCTCCTGTGCACACGCATGTGCTCACTTCAGCTCACCCACGTACTGGTGGGAACACGCTGCCCTCCATCCCTACCTGTTCCCTACAGTAGCCACGTGCGGTGGCTGCACTCTGTTCCCCTGCCCTGCCCTGCCCGGCTCACCCACAGGGACTCCTGTGAGACACTGTCCCTCAATCCGCCCTCCACGCTGCATACACACATCACCCCTGGGTTCACCCCTCAGCCCTGAGCCCCTTCCTGTCCCAGACTCCCTCTGCAGCCCCCTGACCACCCCCTTTCCCCAGCCAGGGTCCCTCTGCCCCAGTGGTGCAGCCTGCCCCCTTTCAAGCAGAATGGGTCCTCAGCTCTGAGGATAGGCTGGCCCGAGGGTGATGCCTCCTTGAGGTGAAGGCCCTCTCCACTGTCCTGTCCATTGTCCTTGCTGGGACTTGCTCCTCTAGCAGAGTGTTCAAAGGGGCAGAGTTGGGGCAGTGCCCAGGAGTGGCCTCTTCAGAGGGACCCGCATGGCAGGATGGGGGAGGGGAGCCCCGGGAGAGGGAGAGATGACAGCAGCTTCCCACCTCAGGGAATTCTTGTTGGCGAGGGTGGGCCTGGGCCCTCCCCCGCGCGGTGCCCTCACGTCTCCCCCTGCCCCTCGGCAGAAGCTGGACCTGGAGCGGGAGACCATCGAACTGGTGCACACAGAGCCAACGGACGTGGCGCAGCTGCCATCACGGGTGCCCCGAGATGCCGCCCGCTACCACTTCTTCCTCTACAAGCACACCCACGAGGGTGACCCCCTGGAGTCTGTGGGTGAGTGGCCGCAGCAGGGCTCCCGCGCTGGCCCACAGCTGGGTGGGCCGCCTGCAGGGGCCATGGGGCGGCAGGAGTCCCAGGCCCCCTGCGGCTCACCTCCCTGTTCTCTGCAGTGTTCATCTACTCGATGCCCGGCTACAAGTGCAGCATCAAGGAGCGCATGCTCTACTCCAGCTGCAAGAGCCGCCTCCTCGATTCCGTGGAGCAGGACTTCCAGCTGGAGATCGCCAAGAAGGTGGGTGCCCATTCCCTAGGGCCTCGCCTCCCAGGGCCCTGTCACCCCACCCTCCACGTGGGGCACCAGGGTCCCATGAGAATGGCAGAGCAGGGGCATTGTTGCCCTGTTGGTTGGATGGGGAGACTGAGGCCCAGGGGGTAGTGTGCATAGCCCAGGCCGCCCAGGTAACTGATGTCTTGGACAAGCCCCAGCTGTGACACCCATGTCTCTCCTTTTCCTGGGTCTGGAAGGCAGGTAGGGGGTGACAAGGCCTACAGGGCAGCAGGCCCTAGGCTCTGTGCTCCTGGAGGTGCGTTTCAGGTGGGGATCTGAGAGGACACCCCAGGGCTAGGGTGAGAGAGATCAGGGGGGTGCCCCAGGAGTGGGGGTGACCAAGGGTGGTGTGTGTTAGGGCCCTCCACCCTTGGAGTGACCGACCACTGCCTTGCCCTGCACAGATTGAGATTGGCGACGGGGCGGAGCTGACGGCCAGCTTCCTCTATGACGAGGTGCACCCCAAGCAGCACGCCTTCAAGCAGGCCTTCGCCAAGCCCAAGGGCCCCGGGGGCAAGCGGGGCCACAAGCGCCTCATCCGTGGCCCCGGCGAGAATGGGGACGACAGCTAGGTGGCGGGACCCGAGCCCTGCTGGCATGTGGAACTGTGGGGCTGCCCCTACCCGACCCCGACCCCATCCCCGTGGCCACCTCCCTCCTTCCCAGCCTGGGCTCTGGGGTGACCTCCTGTGGGCAGGAGGGCTGGTGAGTGAACATTCTTGCAGCTTCCGAGGACCACTGGGCTGGCATTTTGCAACCCTCCCCCTCTGCTGTTCCTGCCTCTCTTCCATGTGCCCAGGGCATCTGGGGACCCTGCCCAGCTGGTTCAAGGGGCTGGGTGGGGGGCCTGGCATGAACCTGGCCCCCAGGGGAACTGAGACTAGGGTCCCAGCATGGCCCAGAAGCCTTTGGCCACAAGGGGTGCGGTCATTCGGGGCTGGGGCAGGGGGTCATTGCAGGACGAGATGGTTGAATGCTGTATTTTTTAAAGAATAAAATATTTTTAAATCAACAGCTGAGTCTGGCCCTGAGGGACCATCTCTGGCGCCGGGAATGGGGAAGCCCTGAGCATAGAACTGTCCCCTCCCAATGCAGAAGGGGCCTGTTGGCCTGCTACGTGGAGCCCCAGCCCTCCCGGCTGCAGATGTGTGGGAGAATCTGTGTTCCTGTATACGAGGGCACAGCGTGGAGAGGCCGGCTTGTCGATGGGAGCTCCATCCAAGAGGCAGGCACACCTGTGCTGTGATATAGGGGATCTGGGTAGGTTCGTTTTCTGTGGCTGCCGCAACAAAGTACCGCAAACTTAGTGGCTTAAAACTACACCTTTAGGGCTTCCCTGGTGGCGCGGTGGTGGAGAGTCCGCCTGCCGATGCGGGGGACGCGGGTTCGTGCCCCGGTCCGGGAGGATCCCACGTGCCGCGGAGCGGCTGGGCCCGTGAGCCACGGCCGCTGAGCCTGCGCGTCCGGAGCCTGTGCTCCACAGCGGGAGAGGCCACGGCAGTGAGAGGCCCGCGTACCGCAAAAACAAACAAACAAACAAACAAACAAAAAAACTACGCATTTATTCTCTCATGGTTCTTAAGTCTGAAATGAGTCTTCCAGGGCTAACGTCACAGTTTTAGCAGGGCTGTTTCCTTCTGGAGGCCTCGGGGGAATCCATTTCCTCACCTTTTCCACCTTCTAGAGGCCGGTTGCATTCCTTGGCTTGTGGCCCCTCCATCTTAAAAGCCAGGGGCATAGCATCTTATCTCTGATTCTGCTTCCGTGATCATATGGCCATCAGTAGTCAAATCCTCTCTGCCTCTGTCTTATAAGGACATTGTGATTGTATTCAGATAATCCGGAATACTCTGCCCATCTCAAGAGCCTTAACTTAATCCCACCTGCGAAGTCTCTATCACATAAGGGAACATATTCACAGGTTCTGGGAATTAGGACATGGACCTCCTTGGGGGCCTGCCACACTGAGTAAGCTCTGTCCACGAGGTTTCCCGGCTGCCGTGGCCCTGAGGCATGGTGGCTGTTTCCGTGGACCTCTGGGTCTTGGTGTCTCCAGCCCATGTGTGCATGTGCAGACTTCACTGTCATCTCATGGGCCCTCTCTTGGGTACCTGCATTGTGCCCCGAAGGGCCTGGGTTTCTGGTCCCAGGGAGTCTGGGAGAATCTCCCTCAGGCTTGGGATTCAGCAGGAACCAGAACTTCATTCTCTGCCTCTGAGAAGTGGGTGGAAGACCCCTTCCATCCTGGGTGGGAGTTGTGCAGGGGTGGGGACATGTGGGGCCGATGATGGATTCAGCTGCTCGATGGGCACCGTCCTTTTTCTTGAGAGTGCATCTTGGGCTGGGACTCAGGGCAGTATCCCATCCCTGGGGCCTCTCTCAGCCCCTACTAAAGCCCTTATTTATTTATTTTTAAAATTAATTAATTAATTAGTTTATTTTTGGCCGCATTGGGTTTTCGTTGCTGCGCGCAGGCTTTCTCTTGTTGTGGTGGGCAGGGGCTACTCTTCGTTGCAGTGCATGGGCTTCTCACTACAGTGGCTTCTCTTGTTGCGGAGTGTGGGCTCTGGGCTCTAGGCTCACGGGCTTCAGTAGTTGCAGCACACAGGCTCAGTAGTTGTGGCTCATGGGCTCTAGAGCGCAGGCTTAGTAGTTGTGGTGCACGGTCTTAGTTGCTCCAAGGCATGTGGGATCTTCCCGGACCAGGGCTCAAACCCATGTCTCCTGCATTGGCAGGTGGATTCTTAACCACTGTGCCACCAGGGAAGTCCTGAAGCCCTTAGAATTGTAGGGAGGAGAGCTGGAACCCTAGCCAGAATCCAGAGAAGGAGACATGTCCTTTCCCACCCCAAACACTGGTTCTCAGGTGAGCAGGAGGACAATGCCATCGCCCTCAGACTGCTAAACCGCCTGGGCCTGTGCACCAGCTGGACGCCTGGCAGCTTGGCGCCTGCCTGCCATGACACCATCCAGAGGTGGGCACAGAGAAGCACAGAGAAGCTTCCCCTCCCAGCAGAAGCCCTATTTGTTTGTTCATTCATTCAACCATGACTCAGAAACACTCTCTGTGCCTGCCCAGGGCTGAGTGCTGGAGACCCATGGATTCAGCAAATATTGAGCACCTGCTATGTGCCGGGTACTGTGCTGGGCTCTGGGGACACAGACAAAGAGGTCCTTGCCCTCAAGTAGCTGACGTTCCAGCAGAGGAATAAGAGAATATACAAGAAACCATGAAAAATCAGTATTATGGTGTGTTAGCAGGTAAAGACTGTTAAGGACAAATTACGTAAAAGAGCTCAGGAAAACCCAATCTGGGGTAGGGGGTTTATAAGAATGTCAGAGAAAGCCTCATTGAGAGGGTGATGTGTGAGCAGAGATGTAAAGGTGGTGAGGGAGGGGGCTATGTGAGTATCTGGAAAAAGCTTCAAGACAGGGGGAATGGGGACTCCCTGGTGGACCAGAGGTTAAGACTCCATGCTCCCAATGCAGGGGGCCCAGGATTGATCCCTGGTCAGGGAACTAGATCCCTCATGCCGCAGCTGAAAGATCCCGCACGCCACAATGAAGATCCTGTATGCCACAACTAAGACCCAGCACAGCTAAATAAACAAACAAACAGCATATTCAAAGGTCCTGGGGCAGGAGAGTACATGGGTGTGTTCAAGCCACAGCTAGAAGGCCAATGGCTGGAGACTGGTCAGGGAGGCAGTGAGAGGGCAGATACCATAGGACCTTGCTGGCTATGATGTAGACTGGCTTTGACCCCAGAAAGGGCCGTGGAGGTGTCTGAGCAGAGGAGGGACCTAATGTGACCTAAGGGTCTAATGAGAATAAGCTTTGGGGCTTGAGAGCAGAATCAGGACAACCCTGAGGAGGCGATGACTGCACTGGTCTAGGCAAGAGGTGATGGCGGCTCAGACCAGGCTGGTGGATGTGAAGGTGGGGGGCAACGGGCAGATTCTGAACCTGGAGCCAGCAGGACTTGCTGAGGGTCCCGGGTCACCTTGAGGCTTTGGGCCTGAGTGATCTGTTACGATTCTTACCTGGGTCAGAAGGATCGTGTGAGAAGAGCCTCAGGGGAGGATGAGCCAGGAGGTCTCAGCTGGTCCAGCCATGGGGTTTGTTCTCTGATGGTGTGTTGGGAATGCAGAGGAGTCCTTGCTCCTAGAGGAAGTGGCAGCTGCAGTGGGGCAGGTGAGCCTGGGCAAGGCCAGTGCTGCCCCCCGACCCTGTATGCCAGGCCTGGCATGGCACACAGCCCTGGGGATGGGGCCGCAGGGCAGGAAAGGGCAGTGCGGGAGCTGCTGGCCTGAGAGTGCTGCCTGGGGGCAGGGGCTGAGCAGGCCCTGGCATGGGTGTCAGTAGCCCACCCAGGTCTGGCACTGCCCCTAATTCCACTCTCTCACTGACCTTAGACTGGGCTCTGGTGGTTGTTTCTCCCCAGACTTCCCAGAGGACCGGTGTGAGGCCCGTGTGGGATGTGGAGGGTTCTTAGGACAGGCTGTGGAGAAGAGGGGTGGGGGGGAGAGTAGAAAGAGGAAGAGGTGAAGGGGCCGGCTGCCACCTGACTATGCAAATAGCCTCTGACTCATTGCATCCCCCCCCGCCCCGACACCCCTGCCCTGGGCATGGGGTGGGGGAAGGAAGGGGGCTAGGTTATTGCGAAATTCTCACTTCCTCTGTTCCCCAAGCCGTCACCACGGGAAGGGGCTGTGAATGCGAAGCATCCTTCCCTGCAGCTGCTGCCTAGTCTGCCAGCCAGACCCTCTGGAGAAGCCCCCATTCCCTGTCATGGTAGGATAGCAGCCCTCAGTCCCCAGGGAAGGGGACAGTGGGAAGTGGTAAGGAGAAAGGTGGGATTGGTGGCTGCAATGGTGAAAGGGACAGTCACCCAGGTGGCCCTGGGGAAACTCACTGAACCCTGAAGATATCAGAGCAGAAGACCTTCTCTGAGCCATGAGACACAAACCCATTGCTTGGGTGAGGAGGCTGGGGCCTAGGGCTGCGCTCAGTGGTGGTGCTGGGCTGCGAGCAAGGGGAGCACCCAGGCTGGGCCCTGTCTGCCCTTTGCTGCCCAACCTCCCCTCCAATCCGTTCTGACCCACAGCAGGTTGAGTGCTTGGGCTGGGTGAGGTGGGCAGATGGGGAAAGAGCTGGGCAGTGCCCACTCTGGCCAGGACCCTGGGTGGTAGACAGCCTGAGCCCCAGCAGGAGACCCTCATTCCCACCTCTTGGCCAAACGGAGAGGGAGGGCTGGGAGAAGCCTGGTAGAAAGCAGAGGGAGATTTTCAGGGGGCTGGAGGGAAGGGAAGATGCCCCTTTGCTCAGGAGGAAAGAGAAATGACCTCTGAGGAACGGAAGGGGAGAGTCGGGGAGATCCTGGGGGGCCTGTTGACCACCTACCTGGCTCTCCTGTCCAGTTGGGGTTTGGTTGAGTGAAAGCTCTAGATCATGAGTCTGGATTCCAGGTCTCAGAACCAGTTCTGACTCCCCGTTCTGAGTCAAAGGCTGGGCCTCAGACCTGAGTCCAAGTTCCCTGTGGGCCTTGGAGGTGGGATGGGCACTGGGCAGAGAAACAGGAACCTCCCTGGAGGGCTGGGAGCCCTGCGGGAGACCCGGGGGGTGGGGCAGGAGAGGTGGAGCTGGGGCCGTGCCCTCACACGGTGCCCACCCCACAGGGCCCCTGCCGTACCCGGCACCCCCTTTCTCTCCTGGTGCAGGCGGTGGCACTGGCTGCAGCCCTGGCCCAGGGCACCCTGCCTGCTTTCCTGCCCTGTGAACTCCAGCCCCACGGCCTGGTGAACTGCAACTGGTTGTTCCTGAAGTCTGTGCCACACTTCTCGGCCGCGGCGCCCCGGGCCAATGTCACCAGCCTCTCTTTGCTCTCCAACCGCATCCACCACCTGCATGACTCCGACTTCGCCCACTTGTCCAGCCTGCGGATCCTCAACCTCAAGTGGAACTGCCCGCCGACCGGCCTCAGCCCCATGCACTTCCCCTGCCACATGACCATCGAGCCCAACACCTTCCTGGCCGTGCCCACCCTTGAGGAGCTGCACCTGAGCTACAACGGCATCACGACCGTGCCCGCCTTGCCCAGGTCCCTCGTGTCCCTGTCGCTGAGCCACACTAACATCCTGGTGCTAGACCCCACCCACTTCGCCGGCCTACACGCCCTGCGCTTTCTGTACATGGACGGCAACTGCTACTACAAGAACCCCTGCCACCGGACACTGGAGGTGGCCCCGGGCGCCCTCCTTGGCCTGGGCAACCTCACGCACCTGTCGCTCAAGTACAACAACCTCACGGAGGTGCCCCGCCTCCTGCCCCCCAGCCTGGAGACCCTGCTGTTGTCCTATAACCACATTGTCACCCTGGCGCCCGAGGACCTGGCCAATCTGACCGCCCTGCGCGTGCTCGACGTGGGTGGGAACTGCCGCCGCTGTGACCATGCCCGCAACCCCTGCATGGAGTGTCCGAAGCACTTCCCCAAGCTGCACCCCGACACCTTCAGCCACCTGAGCCGCCTCGAAGGCCTGGTGTTGAAGGACAGTTCTCTCTACAGACTGGACAACAGATGGTTCCGTGGCCTGGGCAGGCTCCAAGTGCTAGACCTGAGTGAGAACTTCCTCTATGACTGCATCACCAAGACCACGGCCTTCCGGGGCCTGGCCCGGCTGCGCAGCCTCAACCTGTCCTTCAATTACCACAAGAAGGTGTCCTTCGCCCACCTGCACCTGGCGCCCTCCTTCAGGGGCCTGCTCTCCCTGAAGGAGCTAGACATGCACGGCATCTTCTTCCGCTCGCTCAGCGAGACCACGCTTCAGCCGCTGGCACACCTGCCCATGCTACAGATTCTGCGTCTGCAGATGAACTTCATCAACCAGGCCCAGCTCAGCATGTTCGGGGCCTTCCCGGGCCTGCTCTACGTGGACCTGTCGGACAACCGCATCAGTGGAGCTGCAAGGCCGGCAGCCACGTTGGGGGAGGCGGACAGTGGGCCGAAGATCTGGCTGCCGTCCAGGGACCTCGCTCCAGGCCCACTGGACACCCTCAGCTTGGAGGACTTCACGCTAAGCTGCAAGAACTCCAGCTTCACGTTGGACCTGTCACGGAACAACCTGGTGACGATCCAGCCAGAGATGTTTGCCCGCCTCTCGCGCCTCCAGTGCCTGCGCCTGAGCCACAACAGCATCTCGCAGGCGGTCAATGGCTCCCAGTTCGTGCCGCTGACCAGCCTGCGGGTGCTGGACCTGTCCCACAACAAGCTGGACCTGTACCACGGGAGCTCGTTCACGGAGCTGCCGCGACTGGAGGCACTGGACCTCAGCTACAACAGCCAGCCTTTCAGCATGCAGGGCGTGGGCCACAATCTCAGCTTCGTGGCCCAGCTGCGCTCCCTGCGCTACCTCAGCCTGGCGCACAACGACATCCGTAGCCGTGTGTCCCAGCAGCTCTGCAGCGCCTCGCTGCAGGCCCTGGATTTCAGTGGCAATGCCCTGAGCCAGATGTGGGCTGAGGGAGACCTCTATCTCCGCTTCTTCCAAGGCCTGAGAAGCCTGGTCCTGCTGGACCTGTCCCAGAACCGCCTGCATACCCTCCTGCCATGCACCCTGGACAACCTCCCCAAGAGCCTGAAGCTGCTGCGTCTCCGTGACAATAACCTGGGCTTCTTCAACTGGAGCAGCCTGGCCCTCCTGCCCCAGCTGGAAACGCTGGACCTGGCGGGAAACCAGCTGAAGGCCCTGAGCAATGGCAGCCTGCCGTCTGGTACCCGGATCCGGAAGTTGGACCTCAGCGGCAACAGCATCGGCTTCGTGACCCCCGGCTTCTTTGTGCTCGCCAAGCGGCTGGAAGAGCTCAACCTCAGTGCCAACGCCCTCAAGACGGTGGAGCCCTCCTGGTTTGGCTCCGTAGCGGGCACCCTGAAAATCCTAGACGTGAGCACCAACCCGTTGCACTGCGCCTGTGGCGCGGCCTTCGTGGACTTCCTGCTGGAGGTGCAGGCTGCCGTGCCCGGGCTGCCCAGCCGAGTCAAGTGTGGCAGTCCCCGCCAGCTCCAGGGCCGCAGCATCTTCGCGCAGGACCTGCGCCTCTGCCTGGACGAGGCCCTCTCCTGGGACTGTTTTGGCCTCTCCCTGATGGTGGTGGCCCTGGGCCTGGCTGTGCCCATGCTGCACCACCTCTGCGGCTGGGACCTCTGGTACTGCTTCCACCTGTGCCTGGCCTGGCTGCCCCGGTGGGGGCAGCGGCGGGGCGCAGACGCCCTGTTCTACGATGCCTTCGTGGTCTTCGACAAGGCACAGAGCGCAGTGGCCGACTGGGTGTACAACGAGCTGCGGGTACAGCTGGAGGAGCGCCGTGGGCGCCGGGCACTCCGCCTGTGCCTGGAGGAGCGTGACTGGCTACCCGGCAAGACGCTCTTTGAGAACCTGTGGGCCTCGGTCTACAGCAGCCGCAAGACCCTGTTTGTGCTGGCCCACACGGACCGGGTCAGCGGCCTCTTGCGTGCCAGCTTCCTGCTGGCCCAGCAGCGTCTGCTGGAGGACCGCAAGGACGTCGTGGTGCTGGTGATCCTGCGCCCCGAAGCCTACCGCTCCCGCTACGTGCGGCTGCGCCAGCGCCTGTGCCGCCAGAGCGTCCTCCTCTGGCCCCACCAGCCCAGTGGCCAGGGCAGCTTCTGGGCCCAGCTGGGCACAGCCCTGACCAGGGACAACCGCCATTTCTACAACCGGAACTTCTGCCGGGGCCCCACGACAGCCGAATAGCACAGAGCAACAGCCCAGCGTGCCTCATCGCCCCACCTCTACTTGCCCCTCTGCCTGGGATGCCCCAACCTGCCTTGCTCGGCGAGACCACTGCTCTGCCTCCCCCTCCCCCCAGCCCCCTGGCATATAGCAGGCACTTAATAAATGCTACCGGAGGGCCAACCCCTAACCCTGAGCTCACTGGAGGTGTGAGTGGGAGGAAAAGGGGAGAATTCTCCAGGCCTTCCTAAAATGAAGGGGAGCAGGAGGTGATTTGGGGGTAATTGTCATGGAGAAAAAGGGAGGGCCCACGGGGCATGGGTCCGCAGGGGAGGGAAGATGCTAAGGGCAATTGTGTTCACTGGCATCTTTTCAGGGGAGTCTGAGGAAGGTCACCGAGTGCGGCCTTGGTCTTTCCCAGAGAGCAGGCTGGGTCTTCTGCCCCTGTCAACCCCTCCCCAGATGCCCAGGCCTACCGAGCTCAGCATTCCTCTGGAACTGGTCTCAGGATCTGCCTCCCTCACCAGATGGAACTGAAGCTGCCTCAAGGGCAGAGAACCTGCAGGCCCCCTTCATTTATGACTGGTGCCAGATTCCTTGGAGGCAGCGGCCCTGGGGAATGTCCATTCCTAAGGAGATAGGGAAGATTTGAGGCAAGTTCAGAGGGGTGATTGCGCCCTCTGGTGGCCATTTCTGTGCTGCACCCAGGAGGCTGGTCCAGGCTGGGGAGAGGAAGGCCTGCGGGTGAATCCTGGCAGCAGTGAGCTGAGAGTCAGGGAAGATTCTAGGGTGAGCTCACAATCCATCCCTTTCTGTTTCCACCTAGAGCACATGCTGAGTCTCTCTGTTCTGACATCAAATGGACACCTAGATGAGCCGCCACCTCTCACAGCTGACTGCACTTAGGTGAGAGTTGCAGCCAGGTTGGAGTATGTGTGTGTGTTTCTAGTTTTGATACTAGATTTCAGTATAGATTTTGGGATACTGCCAGGAGCCTTGATGCCCACATGCCCAGTGTTTGGAGACAACCTGTTCACGGTCTCCACAAGTGTTTGGGGAGTTGTGGGTTCTGTCAGGCCCACAGTTCTTGTGGTGCTTTGCCCAGGCCGGCTGCCTCACCATCCCCACAAGTAAATCTGCCCTTCGAGGAGCAGAGGAGACACTTGCAGCCTCTCAGTCAGAGCTGGGGCGTGGGGCGGTGGGAGAGTGGAACCGGCTGGCCCAGGCCAGTTTGGGGCAGCTCAGGGCCTCTGGGCTGGAAGGTTGGAGCTCATGCAGACTTGGCTAATTTTGCAGCCCTGGTGGGGCTGGGAGGCTGCTTTTTCCCTCCCTCCAGGCCACAGCTGGGAGAGAAATATAGGTTTCCTTCTCCTTTCTGACCTGGGTATAGGGGTTCCTGCAGGGGACTGGCATCCCCTATTATCTGCCTGCCTGAAAGAAAGAGAGAGGAGGATCTCTGACCCACCTATCAGAAGCCCCACCAGGGCCCTGACCCAATCCGGCTTCTGGAAGGGCAGGCTGAAGTTATAGCGTGGCCCCATGAGCTTCCGTGGCCCATGCCTGGGGAGAAAAGAAAACAGAAACCATCCTTCCCCCAGGCTGGAGTCTTGGGGGAGGCCCCTGCTGAGTGGCTCTGAGACCGCTCTGGCAACATCTGGAGCAGGAGGCAGGGCCCTGTCCAGGGCACCACATTTTGCATGTGGGAAGCACGATTTGCCTGTCTCAGACCAGCAGAGTCTGCCCTTGGGTAGTTCCCAGCTAGAGCCTCCACATACACGGTCACTCGCTCACGCTCCCAGACCTGGTTCTTTTGGGGCTGAGGATTCAGAAGAAGAGGAGATGAAGCATGGGGGCTATGGTAGGAACACTGTTGGGCTCCGCTTAAGTGAGTCTACGGGTCCATGGTGCTTGGTTCAATCTGCAGGGAAAGGCTCTGCTGCTGTCTATGGCGTCGGGGACAGAGCCACTAACCCAGGCCCCACAGGGGGCGCTAGGAGCTGGGAGGGATATACGGTGGTCGGGAAGGGTGCTCGTGGCTGGCTCCCAGCCCTCTCCTCCACACTGCTGGACATCCTCGACACTGCCCACAACGCAGCTCTGCAAGGCTGTGGAAGAGATGGGCCTCAGGTCAGATTACCTGGGGCGATCACCAGCTCTGCCATTTGGGTTATCCTGTGCAGGTGACCTACCTTGCAGAGTCTGTTTGCTCATCTGAAAATGGGGATGGCCAGAGTTACTCTGCAGGCTGTTACAAGGGTTTGTGGTAATGTGTGTAAAGTCTGGGAAACCTAACGGGTCCTTGGTGGTCCTTATTAGGTAAGGGACTTATGCTGAGGACAACTGGCTGATGTGGCTTCGAGATTTTCTCTCTCCACCCAGAGATGGACCCTCCTGAATCAGGGCCCCTGCCCAGAGCACTGAACGGGGTTTGGAGGTAAATGTGGTTGAATCAGAGGCTCGTGAAGCTGGGAGGAGGACTGGGGTGCCTGCGGACCCTGGTGTTGCCTCCTTGTGCTTCTTTGTTGTTGGGGAGCAGTGTGTGCTAGACAAGTAGAGGGCATGAGACTTAGGACAACTTGACGTGAAGAAATGTAAATGTAAGGAAATGCTACCTGCTAAGGTTCTAAGCTACAGCTCTCCCTTTCCCCTCTAATACATTTTATTTAACACCCTAGGCTTCTAAATATTCTTGGGAAACTTCCATGACATCATACATCTTCACACTTGGATTCTTATTAGAAGCCAAGCTTCTCCTGTGTAAGCAGTCGATAAATCCATCCACGCCCTCCAGAACATTCCATCATCCTTTGTTCTCATAACCACCAGCAGCAAGGAGAAGTTGAGCTCATGACCTTGTTGACCCAGCTGGCTCTGAGTCTTAATGAGAAGGAAGGTGGGTCTCATTAAGCATTCAGAGAGAAACACCACCCAAGGTAGAGGGGAAACCACACTGGGCGGAAAGGAGGTGGAGGGAGTTCCAGGCGTGGGAATGTGTAGGACAATGCAAAGGCCCTGAAGGCTTTCATGAGGGAACAGAGCTGGGAAGGCTGAGTGAGGCGTGTTTCCTGAGCAGAAAGGACCGCATGGTTTTTCCAAGGGGACGTGACTTCCATCACGCCCAGCGGCCTGCCCAGGTGTGTGGCTTTATCTGATGGGACCAGGGCTCAGCGAGCTCTCTCAGTGCCTGGGCTGATTAGGGGCATGGGGCCACCCCCAGTTACCCCTGGAGCTGAGACAGGCCAGCGAGGCCAGGAGGCTCTGTGTCCTCCATCTTCGGCTCACCTATTCTTTCTGGTAAAGTAGCCTTGGGTGTTCTCACTGGTCCCTATTATGGGCTGAATGTTTGTCCTCCCATGGGTTGAAACAATAACCCCCAGGTGATGGCGTTTGGAGGTGGGGCCTTTGGAAGGTAATTAGATTTAAATTAGGGCAGCAGGTGGGCCCCTTGTGGTGGGGTTAGTCGTCTTATAAGAAGAGGAAGAGGGAAAGGTCACGTACATTTATAGCGAGAAAGCAGCTGCGTGCAGGCCAGGGAGAGGGCTGTCACCAGGAACTGAATCTGCTGGCACCTTGACCGCGACTTCCAGTCTCCAGAATGGTGAGAAACAAATGTTTGTTGTTTAAGCCCCGCAGTCTGTGGTGTTTCGTTACAGCTGAGACAGTCCCCTTTCGTTCACTCAACACATTTGCTCAACGTCCACTGTGTGTGTCAGGTACAGTGCACGGCATTGGAGAGAGAGAAGCAAGGAGAACGACAGGGAAACGGTCAACAGCGGTGGTGACCAAGGCTTTGAAGGGCAGCCCGGGGGGAGGCCAAGTGATGGTGAGAACACAGGAGGGGGCTGCCTTAGTCCGGGGGCTCAGGGAAGGTCTCCTCGCGGACCCTTGTCCTGTGTGAAGAGAGGCATCCACACCACGATCCAGGGAAGAGAAATCCAGGAGAGAAACCATGGCTAACAACACCGAGGTCTGGAAGCTGGTGAGAACGTCCGTGGGTATTTGAGGCCCAGCAGTATGCTTCCACACGTGAGGCAGAGTGAACAGATTGGGGTGGGGTGGGAGATGAGGCTGCAGAGCTGGATGGGATCCTGATCCCAGAGAATGTCATCAGTCTGTGTGACAATCTAGAATTTAATGAGTGCAATTCGAAGACCCAGAAAAATTTTCTACAGGGGAGGGTCAGGATGTGATATATATGTTTTTTAGGCTGTACTGCACGGGATCCTAGTTCCCCAACTAGGGATCAAACCCGGGCTCCGTCAGTGTAAGCGCCAAGTCCTAACCACTGGACCGCCACGGAACTCCATTTTTTTTAAAAAGCTCTCTCAGGCTGCTGTGTGGGGTAGAGGCTGGGGCGGGTGCCAGGATGATGGTGGCACGAGCAGGATGGTAGCAGTGGGAGGTGACAGGAAGTGGCCTGGACTGAGGTGTATCTTTGAGGTAAGACGTACACGACTTGCTAACAGTGTCACGCGTGGGCAAGACAGAGTTGTTTTCCACATGAGAGGCGGGAGTAACTGGGTAGATGTGGGAAGATGAGGAGAAAGGCCGGAAGGGGAGGAGTGGGCAGACCCAGGGCGCCCTCAGGAGCTGCGTGGTTCAGGTGCTTGTTTGCTGGCCCTCAGTGACGTACAGCTGGAACTGGAAACCCAGGGCTGGGGGAGATCCTGTGCAGGGAGGGGAAGGGTTACATGCAGTTAGAGATGAACCCAGGGGGTCCTCACTGTTCAGAGAAGGACCAGTTCAGGAAGGAGGAGGGCAATCAGGAGAGGTCAGTGGCACGGAAGCTTAGAGGAAGCTGTAAAAAGGCCAAGGACAACCACCTCAAACACTACTGGGAGATCCAATGAAAGGAAAACAGGAGGCCACTGGATTTGGCAAGAAGAAGCAAGACGTGGCAAGAAAAGAGCAGCCTCCACAAGGAACAGGCTGAAAGACCAAGTGGGGAGGGCTAAACAGAAAAGGAGCAGAACAGAGGCAGCAGCTAGATGGGGGTCAAGACTGAGGGAGAGCCTGTTTTATTTTTAGGATGGGTGAGAGCCTGCTGCAGGCCAATGGGGAGAAGGCAAGAGATAGTTGCAGGAATGCACGAGAAGCCAGGGGACCCAGAACACGAGGGGCACGAGTCAGGGGAAGGAGCACAAACGCCTCCACTTTGAGGGGAGGGGCGCGATCACAGGTGCAGCTGGCGCTGGAGGACCTGCTGGTGACAGACAAGCCCGACTGCCCAACTTTCACAGGGAAGTGTGAGAGGGAGGCAGTGGCTGGGAAGGGAAAGCGGAAGGGGAGAAGCCGCTGCAGCGCGGACTGCACGTAAGGTGTGGGGAGAGGCTCGGAGTGAAACAGCCGCCGTGTGGTGCCCTGTGGTGACTGCTCTCAGAACTGCTCAGGCTGGGGCGCAGCTGCGCCACCACCTGGCTCGCATTAAAGACCTGCTAGCTTCCTGCGGACTGGGAGGTCCTGCTATCCCAGCAGGGTCTGGAGCCACTCCCAGAGGACCAGGATGTTTTTATATACTTCATACATCTCAACAATACAGACCAAGTTTAAAGGGATGAATGATTTTTTGATTCAGGAGCCAATGAAAAGAGGACCCATGATTTAGACAAGAATTTATTTTCAGGACTACACGTTTACTACAGATTAAAATTTAATATAATTTAATTCACATACAAAGACAATTCTGGAGAACTGACTACCTGGATACAATGTGGCCTGGGGTTAGGTGGAGTAATTGAGGGCGTGACACACTCAGGCCTGAGCAGACACCAGCTTGCTCATACCAAAGAAGTAGGATTTCTCTCTCTCGCTCATCACTTCGAAATGCAGCGGCCTCCTGCAGAAGTTGCACTCGGCTGAGGAATGTGGCTTGAGCTCCAGCCCAACTCGCTTCCACGTGGCCAGCAGATTCTCTGTGAGGAGGAACAGTTTTTAAAAATTAAAGGCAGTACATACCCAAGACAAATGGAAACACATGCCCCCAACAAAAACTTGCACACAAATGTTCACAGCAGCATTATTTTCGTAATAGTCAAAAAGTGGAAATAACCCAAACATCCGTCAATTGATGGATAAACAAAATGTGGTAGATCTGTGCCAAGGAAGATTATTTGGTAATAAAAAGAAATGAAGTGCTGATTCATGCTACAACATGGCTGAACCTTGAAAGCACTGTGCTGTGAAAGAAGCCAGGCATAAAGGGCCATATATTGTACTATTCCACTTACATAAAATGTAATGTATAGGCAGAAAGTGGATCAGGGCTGATGGCTGACGGGGGCTGGGGATGGGGAGGGGCTGCTAAGGGGTGTGCAGTTTCTCTGTGAGGTGATGAAA
Organism: Grampus griseus; assembly: GCF_964374135.1. Taxonomy (NCBI): domain Eukaryota; kingdom Metazoa; phylum Chordata; class Mammalia; order Artiodactyla; family Delphinidae; genus Grampus; species Grampus griseus. The sequence continues at coordinate 67,930,558 of NC_139004.1, read as the reverse complement.
ATGTTCCGGAATCAGAGTGGTGACAGTTGCACCACATTACCTAAAAACCACTGAATTTCATACGTTGAAAGGGTGGAATTTGCGGTATGTGAATTCCATCTTAATAGGCTGTTATAAAAAAAAAAAAAAAAAGAGAAACAAAACCCGACTCTGGCTTTCCTTTACATGCCTTCAGGAAAGAAGTTGCTCCCACATGGCTCCACTGTGTCGGGCTGAGCACTCCTAGCAGAGCAGCCCTAAAGGCTCCAGGCAGGGGAAACACCTCGGACAGGGGTGGCGGCTCAGGAGCAGAACGCACCTTTGAGGCAGAGGCAACCAGGAGCAGCCCGTTGGTCTCTGCCTTTAGGTGGATGCGGGGGGGGGTGAAGGACTGGCTTCTACAGAACTATGAGAATATAAAATGCTGAACAATGACTCTCATCAGAAGGGGTTTGTGTGGAGTTGGTTCAGAGAACAGAGAGAAGTACAGAGCTGAGCTCTGGAGGCCTGGGCAGACTTAGGCCTTCAGAGGCATCTCTCCTGCAACAGCCGTGACCGGGCATCCTTGAGTCACACAGACAGGGGCATGGGAACAGTGAGTGGATTAGCAGCCTCCCTCAGCACTTCCCAAATGACTGCACCCTCCCGAAGTGAACGCAAACGACTAAGTGTCTTTTACAGTTTTATACCATCGAGAACATTCTGAATTACTTGGAAAAAGAAGAGACAAATCTGAATGACTCTGAATGGCTTCAATTATAGACACTGAAAAGACAGCTTCATGCCACTCTCCCATGAGGTGCTGGCGGCTCCCTGGCTACTCACCCACGAAGTAGTTCATCATCTGTGGTGTGTGGTGGGGCGTGGGGGCGATGCGCAGCAGCTCCTCCCCCCGGCGCACCGTGGGGTAATTGATCGCTTGGACATAGATGTTATGTCTGCTCATTAGCTCATTACAGACCTCCGTGTTTTTAGCAGCATCTGCAACCTAAGTTTGATGATAACAGAAGGTAAGACCAGAACCGGATGGACCACCTCTTAGCAGACTAGTGACACGCGTGCCCACGTGGCTCAGGCTGGAGCCGCGTATGCAAGCCTGGCACAGAGGTAAAGCGCTGCCCAGACACCTGCGACTTAAAGGGTCCAGTGTTGTTCACTACAGACCAGAGAACTGAAACCATATTAGAAGTAAATTTCACACTGATCTCCCACCCAGACTCCGAATGGGGGAAACAGGAGCTTCTGTGACCCCAGTATGACTGTAGTTGGACGTGTGCATCCTGGGGATAAGGTAGCTTTTATACCAGCTCCACTACTCAGATGAATTCAACTGTGACACCAACAGGGCTACCCTTTGTAGCAGGCAAAGCAAGACCCGTTTCAAAATTAAATGAATAGAAAGCCATACTTCAAAGCTAGCCAAGCTCAGGCTTCCGGAGCTTTCCAGATACAAGCTCTGTGTTTACCCTGTCAAGGCTAGTGCTCTGGAGGAGGAACCTCTGCTCCAGCCTGCTGGGTTCAAAGGCTTCATTCTCATTGTGAAGTCAACCAAAGGCAGAAACACGGCAGAGGGCCACTGGCTACAGTCCCTTGCCCTGGCAGTCACCCCGCCGCAGCCCAACTTCAGGAAGGCATGAACCAGGACATCTCCCGTTGAGTGCGGAGCCCCGGCCCCCAGCGAGTCCAATCACAGGCCGCTCATTACCCGGACGGGGATGATGTGACTGGGGCAGTGGACGACTGGGAGGCTGGCGTCCATCAGCATCTGCCTCATGAGCTTGACGTTGCGCTGGTGTTGGCGCCGAAGCACCCGGCCCTCGGTGCTCTTCAGGATCCGCACAGACTCCAGCGCTCCAGCCAGCAGCATGGGCGGCAGGGAGGTGGTGAAGATGAAGCCCGCCGCATAGGACCGGATGGTGTCGATCAGGGAACTCGTACTGGCGATGTACCCTCCAACACAGCCAAAGGCTTTGCCTGGGAGGAGACAGGCTCATTTATTACAGCAACTGCCCTAAGTGTGCACAGCCAGGGGCTGCAGAGCCTCAGAGCACTCACTCTTCTCTTCCTCATCTTTATTTGCCCTAAGACTCAAATCAAGCCCATTTGCAAACGGGAAAAAGCTGAGAACGTTATGAAAGGGTCTTGACCAAAGTCACAAGACCAAGCTGGTGTCTGACCAGGATCAAAGCACAGGTCTCCAGACCAGGCCTGGCACCGGCGACTGATGACAGCGTGCCTGAACCCCACGTGCCACCTCCCTTCCCACCCAGGCTGGCTGCATTCCCCCTCGCGCTGCATTGCGCCTGCTCCAGGACAGGGTCTGAGCGGGGGGCTCACTGTGAGAATTACCCTTGAGGCCGGAATGTCACCCAGCTAAGACATTAACTGTTTTGGCAGGGCTGGTATTAATTTCTACTTAAGTAACCACAAAACTCTGACAAGGAGTGTTTGCTGGATAAATATGAAAACTCAGACCCTGTTAGGGTTGATTTAGGGCCGGCCTCATTTTTCAATTCTTGTTAAGTCCCCTTGTATAATCGGTATCTCGGGTTTCAGGATTAAGGACTCCAGAAGAGTCCTCCTTGATCTTAACATTATGTTCTGTAATTAACAGTCTTGCTTGAGCCCCACGCACTGCTGGGTTGGTATAATCTCTGACAGTGGAAAATCTCTCTCTCCAGCCCTTTTCATCTCACAGTGACCATACCTTCAAAGAGCCCACGTCATAAGAGCTCTTTACAAGAAAAGGGCTGCTGGAATTAGGACGCATGAACAAGAGCTTTCCTCTTGGCAAGGCTCTGCCCTGCGAGGCCCCAGGCTCTACTGGTCTGCACGACGTTCTCACGCCCCTTCACGGTGCTGAAGGACGCTCTTTTTTGCCTGCCCTTCCTTTACCAACTGCAGGCTGTAAAGTGGCACTTTAGCTAACCACTACATGGTCTCCAGCTGCCTTACTAACTTTTGAAATCCTCAGATTTGTACAGTTGGACTTGCCTGGTGGTGCAATGGTTAAGAATCCGCCTGCCAATGCAGGGGACACGGGTTCGAGCCCTGGTCCGGGAAGATCCCACATGCTGTGGAGCAACTAAGCCCGTGTGCCACAACTACTGAGCCTGCACGCCACAACTACTGAGCCCTCATGCCACAACTACTGAAGCCCGTGTGCCTAGAGCCCGTGCTCTGCAACAAGAGAAGCCACCTCAATGAGAAGCATGCCCACCGCAATGAAGAGTAGCCCCCGCTCGCCGCAACTAGAGAAAGCCTGTGTGCAGCAACAAAGACCCAATGCAGCCAAAAAAAAAAAAAAAAAAAAAAAATTTGTACAGTTTACATTTTTACCTCATAGACAAAAGAATGTCTACAGTAATTGTTTGTATACAGTTCATTTATCTTCTCCAAGCTGAGGTGGGTTCTATTGTTACCTCCATCATATTGATGAGGAAACTGAGGCACAGAGAAGTTAACCATAAACCCAAGGTCACACAGCTAGTGAGTTATTAAGCATGCAAGATTTACACCCAGCAGGCAGCATGGCTATGGAGTCTGGAAGAGTCTGGAGTTGCTCCAAGAGACACGGCCCCTCTATTGGGAGGAGCAGAGGAAATACAAAGTAGCCAGGTGAACTGGAATGTTCCCACCCGGTAGGCACAGAGCTCAGTGCTTCACAGCACAATGCCTTACCTGCAGCTCTAAGAGAAAAGCACTACAATTCTTCTTTTTTATTTTTTTTTAATATAAGGGAAAAATCTGACGCACAGAGAGTAAAGGCTGTTGCCACGGCGTATACCTAAAGCCACAACTATGTTTGGAATGAGCTCAGATGGCAACAAATGGTACTTCTATCATGTTAGGCTGTGAGATTTACTTTGATTCTGGGGGCCATGCCATGACTCAAGGGATTCTGATAAGCTGTGCCACCACTCACTGAGGAAAGAAAAACTCACTCAAAAAAGTGACCCAGGCTTTAGATGCTACCAGACCATCTCCTCACCTGACCTGTTAGACCAGTAGTCCTTGGCCTTGTTAGAAGAATGTAATTTTAGTGCAGATTACAGACTATGCAGAGTGTACATACCAAGTGTTCCAGAAATGATGTCCATTTTTGGCATAACTCCATCCCGATCGCCAATCCCTCCTCCTTGAGCCCCGTACAGCCCAACCGCATGGACCTCATCCACAAAGGTGATTGCTCCAAACTCGTGGGCCACGTCACACAGCTCTTCCAGTGGGCACACTGCCCCTAGGAGAGACCACAGACCGCGTTGAAGTGCTTGCTATTTCACGAATTTCTGTTTTGGTAAGAGTTACAACACAACAACGTACGTTCTAAGATATTTCTAACATTGGGGAAACCAATTAACTTCCCCCAGTTTCTGGATTACCTTGGGGTTTGGAGCCTAGTAAAAGCCAGAGTAGAATATCTACATTCATCCCAATCTATACAGTGTCCCGCAACTACAAAATCCTGGCAAAGTGAAAAGAAACTACAAAAATGAAATAAATATCACACTTTTAAGAAGTTCAGGCCTTGTTTTCATTTAAGATTTCAGATTGGCCTCTACCTAGACTTACCGTCCATTGAGTGGACAGTTTCAAATGCGACAATCTTGGGGACGGCAGGGTCAGACCTCTGTAGCAGTTCTCGGAGGTGGTTGACATCATTGTGGCGGTAGATGTACTTTGGCACTCGGCTGTTCCAAATCCCTTGGATCATGGAGGCATGGTTCCCAGAATCAGAGTAAATCTCACAGCCTAACAACACAAAAATGCTATTTATTGCCATCTGCACCAAAGACAAATTATTTCCTCGACAGTCAAGGACAACAGACTTTGACCTGAAAATGTTGCTTTGCCCAGTAGGACAAAGACCCTGTGTGGCAGTTTCTTCCTGGAAAAATAACTAACTAGTGCTTCTCCTCTGAGAAGGCCCATAGGTATAAAATAACCCAGTGGCATGCAACTAATCTGCTTTTAAATCTGGCTGTCTCACTCCAAACTCAATGGAAGATAACTACAGGGCTTGCCATTGCAGGGGACACGGGATCGATCCCTGGTTTGGGAAGATCCTACATGCTGCGGAGCAGCTAAGCCCGTGTGCCACAACTACTGAGCCTGTGCTCTAGAGCCTGCATGCCACAACTACTGAGCCCACGTGCCACGACTACTGAAGCCAGCGAGCCACAACTACTGAAGCCCGTGCGCCTAGATCCCATGCTCCACCATAAGAGAAGCCACCACAATGAGAAGCCCGTGCGCAGCAACGAAGACCCAATGCAGCCAAAAATAAATTAATTTTTTTTTTTAGAAAGAAAGATAACTACACATAACTAAGAGAATTCTCCAAAGGATTTTCTTAGAGTACAAAGCACACTGGAAGCAATTAGCTTAAAGACAAGCCCTGCAAATCTGATTCTTTATCGTTATCATGTTCTACTGGCATTTATAATGTACAGTTAACGCTTTATGCTCAGTTCAAGAACAAATGCTTCCAGTTACTATCATAACTCTTGAGTGGTTCTGGTAAGCTTTCTTTGTTGTCAATATTCCTGTTACTACTAAGAAAGCCAGAAAACTCTAAGGCGCCCATGACAGCTTCCTACCTGGCATCATCTTAGCCAGAGTGAAGAGGGTCGAGTCGTTGGCCACAAAGCACGAGGAAAACAGGAGTGCTGCATCTTTCCCGTGGAGGTCAGCCAGCTCCTGCTCCAGGTCCACGTGGAATTTACTAGTTCCAGAAATATTTCTAGTACCCCCTGCTCCAGTACCATGCTGTTTCAAAGTGTCCCTTTTAAAAAAAAAAGAGCAGACAGAAAATAAATCTCATGGTTCTGAATACGATGTGAACATTCCTCCCTCCAGGATCCAGGAGACTGAAACTGATGTTGAGGTAGCACCTCTCTCCCTGTGAACCAGAAGTTCACACAAGTTTCAACCCACTTCATCTCTAGACTGGGCGGGAGAAGGTCTCAACACATGAGGCCTCTAGGGAACATCAAGAGCAAGTGTTAACAATCTTAGTTGAGTTTTAGTTAACTTACTGAGATTTCTTTTCTCTGACAAACATCTTTTTCTCCAATAACACGACCTCAGGCTCTAGAGGGACATCTTGAATGGTGGCTACCTAAACTCTTTGTGAACCAGTCCCGTAATGTTAGGCTATCTCTATTACTAAACCTCAGACTGGGCTCTCTCTAGCAAGCCTGCTTGGAGAGTTTGACCAGCAACTCTCTCAAGTGTTCCTAGCCATGGCAAACCTCCTGAAGGACATGAACAACAGGCTCTACCAGCCCTTTTTTTTTTTTTTTTAAATATTTATTTATTTGGTTGCACTGGGTCTTAGTTGCAGCAAGCAGCCTCCTTAGTTGTCGTGTGTGAACTCTTAGTTACAGCATGCATGTGGGATCTAGTTCCCTAGTTGCAGCATGCATGTGGGATCTAGTTCCCTGACCAGGGACTGAACCCGGGCCCCCTGCACTGGGAGCGTGAAGTCCTAACCACTGTAGCACCAGGGCAGTCCCTCTACCATCCAGTGCTGCTCGATTTGTATTTCTCCACCCACAGCCACAAGCCAGGAAGCCTCTGTGCAAGACTTGCCTGTGGAGGGGTAGTAAGTGGACATGTGTAGTCAATGAGCCCAGAAAAAACTCTCACAAAGGGGCTCCACCAACTATTTACACATTAGAGTTTCTCTAAAAGTAACCTGTACATATTTTTAAAGGCTAAGAAGAGCATTTTGCTATGGCACACTCTCAGCTGCTGAATATCCCCCCTCATAAAAGATCCAATTTCTATAAATCATCAGTGTCTTGCTAAGTCATGCCAGTGACGTGCCAGTGACATCTGAAAACTGAAGGCTACTTACATGACGGCTCCACACACCCGTGGGTGGCAACTCATTCCTAGGTAGTCATTGCTACACCAGACGGACACCTGCTTTTTGGTGACGAGAGAGTCTGAGTAGTCATCTGCCATGGGGAAGAGCTGCGCCCTCCGGTTCACAGTTTTGAAAACTCGATAGGTATGGTCATTTTTTTTCTCGTCAATTTTCTTCTCAAAGAAATGATCATACTGAAAAGTGGAAACAGCTAAAAACCGAACAAAAGATGGTACAGTTTGACGGTTAAAAAGCACATCTAGGCTTTGGTGTTAAGACCTAGGTTCCAATCCCAGCTTGGCCATTTGGGAGCAAGGAGATTCTGGACAAACTAACGTACTAAGTACTAAGTACTCATCTGGGCAAGTTCCTTGACATCCTTATCTTGAGTCTGTGTATGTCTCAAATGACAATGTCTGACCCCGTGAGCAGACAGTAGGTATTAAGAGAGATGAGGCAGGCTATCAATAGGACTGGCATTCACTATAGCCAAGAGCATCTACTTGCATCAAGCAAGAGACATGGCTTTTAATCCACAACTCACCATGCAATTATACGTTTAATCTGATGTATGTTTAAGTTATAAACTCTCCTGCATCAGGCAAATAACAAGAAGACTCACATTTTGGCAAGTTATCTTGAAGAAGGTGGGACACTCCTTCTGGTCGTTGCTTTCGCATGATGTCCTGAAAGTTCTTCAGCAAACCACTCAGCTCCCCTCCATCGGTCTTCACACTAATCACACTGGGATTCACTGAGGTTTGGGCAACCTCTGTAACAAAAGTAACAAGAGGCAAAGGGGACCAATGTTCTATTCTGAGTCTACAATACCTTCCAGACATACTGTTAAAAATGGCTTACTGCCTAGTTCACAAAAATAGCCCATCATAACGAAAGTGAGATGTAACTGAGTGTATGAAGCTTTTCTTCTTCTTTAGTTACTGTTTGGTTTTGTTTTCAGAGCTACCAGTCAGCTTTGAGGAACATTAAAGTCCAAAGCTTTTTTATTCTGGCTGGTTTGCCTTCCCCATCACACCCCCCCACCCTGATTTTTTTCACAGAAAACAATTTCAGCCACTTGTATCATTTCTGCTGGGGAGAACTTCTGGGGACCTTATGTGTTCCATGGATACGGCCACAAGTGGAATTAAGGTTGCCACTCAATGACCACCACTAAGACACACAGCTTGGGAGTCCTAAAACTAGCACTTACTGCAGTAACACTGTTTTTTACCTTTTATCCAACCAAATGGTGGGAAAGAAACAAAGGGCACTGGTAATAGTTTATGCCTGAGGGGTATTTTCAGAAATTAAAGAATTACTGTAAAAGCTGGTTACATCCTACACACACACACACAGAAAAATAACTCCCACATTTTGCCATACAGTCCTCTATCTTGATGACCTTCCTCCTCGGCCCTAAAACAGGAAGGTGCTGACACAAATACTACCCTAATAATAGTTCACACATAAATCTGAGGGTCTGAAAGAGCCACAGAACCTCTTCGCTCTTCTGATGGCTCATGTCATCTGTTTACCTTCCCTCACGGCATGCATTTCCTGCACATCCTCCTGAAGCTCTAGGCTGGCTTTGCAGAAGACGCTGCTGCCGCCCTGGCTCATCTGGGCTGCCAGGAAAGGGCATTTGCTCGCACTGCCCTGGCTCGCGGCAAGGGAGGCGTGTCCAGACGGAAGCTGCGTGCCATCTGGAGTCTGCTGGGATCCATCAGGAGCCTGCTGCACCTTGGCTTTGGCAGTTTTGTCCTCTGAGGGGGGAAATGTTAAAACGGAAGCATCAGATCTGGTTGCACGGTACACAGAAGCCCACTTGTTTCTTTCTCTTGTTGCCTCAAAGACAAACCTTATACTTACTCTATCCCATGATCCAAAGACAAGTTTATTCTTATTAGGTTCTGCTAAATCAACTGTTTTCTCATCTGCCTCACTGGACACAATGTTCCTGTGAAGAGTTAACCGGCACAGTTCACCTACCTCTCAAACCCATAGTATTTCTCACTCATAAATCCCCAAAGTAGTATTTTCTAGTTCTAGACAGCCCAGCATTCTTGAGTTGAATTATTTCCAGTAAATCTACCCCAAGTACACTCAGCATATTTCATGCGAGGACACACTCTTGAAGGTAACTGGAAGTGGTCATACGGTTTTTTTCTCTGCTGATATTTTCTAAACAGATTCTTGACCAAAAAAAGCTTGCCATTGCTTAACAGATAAACTACCAGTTTTCTCTAAATGCCTCAAAGAAGTTCATGACTTAATGCAGTTGGCTGGTAAGCTTCTAGACTTCCCTCTCCCCTTGAGCAAATGCATTCATCTTCCTTCCAGAGAAGTCGTTCTTCATCATTCTGGAATCCTCCTGTGAGTCATAGGCTAGGCTCTCCTACAACTTGGGCAGTGTCTCAATACAGTTTGTATTAAAATCTATAAAGGAAAGCAAAAAAATTGCCTTGGGGAATTCCCCAGCAGTTCAGTTGTTAGGACTCCACGCTTCCACTGCAGGGGGCAGGGGTTCAACCCCTGGTGTGGGAACTAAGATCCCGCATGCTGTGCGGCGAAAAAATAAAATTTAAAAAAAACCTGCTTTCAAGTTCATTTCACTCACTATAAAAGTCAGTAAATACATATTCATTGTAGGAAGTCTAGAAAAATAGAGTTCTATTATTCAAAACATAACCATTGCAGACAACTTGGCATATTATCTTTCTTTACCCCTTATGTGTAGATTTAGAAAAAGTTGTACTTATTCTGTATATGCTTGTTTATTCTGCCCTTTTCATTATAAAGATCTACATAAGCTAGTAAATAGTTTGTGAATATCATTTGTGATGGATGCATGGCAGTCTACCAAGTGGATAAGTCACGTTTTACTCAACCAGGAACAGAAGAGGAATCTACTGCTAGGGACAGAATGGTAAAAAACATAACTAACTCCTAAACAATGGTAAAGAGGGAAAGAAATCCTAGAAAGGATTAAATGCTTTCTAGTAAAAAAAACATTCTTTTCTTACAAGTCCACATCCAGAAAACACAACTAACAGAGCCTGTAAGGTAAATTATTCCCTAGAATTAAGTGGTATCTGAAAAGCTTCGTTCTTTCCTGGCAAAGACAGACCAAAACCAAATCTCTGATGTCTTTATTAAAAGCAAAATTTAAAAATTCATATACAAAATAAAGATACATGTGTTAAGGGAATTCCCTGGTGGTCCAGTAGTTAGGACTCAGCACTTCCACTGCAGGGGGCTTGGGTTTGATCCCTGGTCAGGGAACTAAAATCCCGCAAGCCGTGCCAACAACAAAAAAAAGACACGTGTCAAAAAAATCACTACTTTAACAAATTTTGTATGATTCCACTTATGTGAGGTTTCTAGAGTAGTCAAATTCATAGAGAGGAAGTAGAATAATGTTTGCTAGGATCTGGGGGAGGAGGATGGGGAGTTAGTATTTAGTTGGCTCAGAGTTTCAGTTTGGGACAATGAAAAGAGTTCTGGACACTGGATGGTGGTGATGGCTGCAGAACAATATGAATGTACTTAATACCACTGTACACTTAAAAATGGTTGAGATGGTAAGTTTTATGTTATATGCATTTTGCCACAGTAAAAAACATAATTAAAAAAAGAGAAAACTAGCATCCGTGCATTTAGTTGGAGCCGTGTGACGAGTTCTGGCCAATGGATGTTGTGTGTTGCTTCCTGGCTAAAATATCCGAGAGCTGGTGGGGCTGAGTATTTGATGATATTAGGAAATTGCATCATTTTTTAGGTGTGATAATGGTATTGTGATGGTGCTTTTAGAAAGAACTCATAGGGACTTCCCTGGCGGTCCAGTGGTTAAGAATCCGCGCTTCCACTGGTTCGATCCCTGGTTAAGGAACTAGGATCCCACATGCCACGTGGTGTGCTCCCGCCCGCAAAAAAAAGAAAGAAGTCATATCTTTTAAAGGTGCATACTGATATTTACAGAGGAAATTTCTGGAATCAGTTTCAAGTTAATCCAGTGGGAGCAGGCGGGGTGAATGGGGACACAAGTGAAGCAAAATTGGCCCTGGATTGATTATTGTTGTTCATAATTGAAATTTACTGTTATGAAAAGTTTTAAAAAGATGAGCTGGTTTGAGACCCTCTCACTTTCCCCTTATGCAATAGTGACCCAAAAGCCACCTATTTCAGAGTTAAAGCTGTAGGACACCAGAGTGTGGAACCCCAGGTCACTGCTTAGAACAGAATTGCCCTGATGACCCAAAGTGGACCTTGTGTGAACAAGACAGAAATCTTTATGTGTTAAGCCCTGAGATTTGGGGGTTGCTTGATACCTCAGTGTAGCCTAACCTAACTGAAAAATTCACAGGTAGAGATGACTTTGAAGATGGTTTAGCCTGGAATAGCCTATGTGGTCTGGAGCCAGACAAAGAGATAAGGTATGATAAGTGACTGCATAAGAAACTACCAGGAATTTGGGAAGGCATAGCACAGAAAGGAATTGAGGGCAAAAGGCACAGGTCAGGCAACATAGCAAAGGCAAGGAAAAAAAAAAAAAGAAGAAAAAAAATCACAAGTTTAAAAGCTACAAGCATCTACATTCCAACTTTACATAAAGATTCCAACTTTACATTTACATGAACGAGGAACTGACAACTCACAAACTCCAACAGACACTGACACGCAATCCACAAGGTGGAATGCTGGCCACTGTTTCACCTTTAAAGATGTGAAAACTAAAACTGCCTACTTTGTGGGGTTAGGATGACAATTCCATGAGATAATCTATGCAGAGAACTGACCCTGGCACCAAGTAACCGCCTCGCGTGACCCTCATCAGCACTGTGCGTGAGAATTGCTTCCAGGGTCTTGTAATGAATGCAAACATCACCACTCTCTACTTCATTGCTAAGGACACTTACTCTCGTTGGCCGGAGGGGTTTCTTTGACCTGCTGGCAGAGTACTGCTGAAGCGGACAGGGCCCGAGGGGCTGGCTTGGCCCCAACTTCCATCATCTTAGGGCAGTTTTGGGCATAGAACAATAGAGATTTGCCTGCCTTCTGCAGAAAGGCCTGAGGCACTCGGGATAAGAATGGGCAGCGGCGAACAACAGTCTCCATGTCCCGGAGGTGCACTGATCCTGTACAAAGATGAGGAGTGATACCAACACTTGTTAATAATCACGCAAATACCACTCCAAGGTCACTGGGTTCAGGTGTCACCTGAAATTTATAGCAAGGGTACTGTGGGATACTAACAAGTCTCACTCAAAAATGTCTAAGGACAGCACTGATGAGGGACTCAACTAAGAAGTGGTGACCACACTCTACCCAGATCACCTTCATTCCCCAGCTCCATACAAAGGCACCTGCAAAACTACTTTACCAAATACGGTAAATACTGATGATCCATAACCAAGGGGGTGGGACAGGAGGGACAAGTCAGGAACAGGTTTAGGAGGTCAGAGGCTCCTTGAGGAAGATACACAGTGCAGAAGTGCAGATAACACACCTTGGCACCCACCCAGGTGAAGAAGTGAGGCCAGGGAAGAAGCCACTGTCATCCATCAAGGCAGAGAAGACTCTTAGGGATCCTGATCTTCTCCGGGTCCCTACACTCCCAGACCCCAAGAAGGCATCCAGTCCGGCCCTGGGTTCCTGAGGCCATGATTTCCCCGAGGTTATGCCCCTACAGCTCCGTGAACTGGGCATAACTGAGAAAGGAGGGGGCATAAAGAAGGCCAGGGATACGAGGGGAAGCGCCGCTGGGGCTAACTGGGAAGAGACAAGGGCTAAAAAATGAGGGCCGTGGGTCTGGTGGAAAGTGGTGGTCCTGGGCAGGGGAGGTCTGTGGTTACCCGGGGCGTCGAGAGCTCGAGAATAACGGGAGGTGTCTAAGAAGGGAATTCGAAAGCGGTCAATTAAACGGGGAACGCCGTGAGGGGGCCGATCAGGTAGAAGATCGGGCATATGAAAGTTGACCCCGAGGCGGCGGGTGATTGGAGCGGTGGGGGATGGGGTCCCAATGGCCGGAGTAGCGGGGCGCAGGCAAGCAGGACACGCGGGGGTTGTCCCCGGCCGCGCAGCATCCAGAGCGCGGGGCCCTCACCTGCGCGGGAGACTCGGCGGAGGCGGCGTCGGCGGCGTCGGCGGCGTGTACCCAAACAAGGGTAGAAACAAACCCTTGCCCTTATCCGCGAGAATCCTCAGGCCGCGAACCCAGTCGTCCTAATATACACAGATAGACAGCTGCGCATGCGCCATGGGCCGGGGCGTCCTCCGCGCAGGCGTGCCGCGGGGCACTCCAGAAGTTGGAAGGGCGGGGCGGGGCGTAAAGGCACTCCTCCTTAGGCTCGGTTTGTGCTGGTGGGACCTGGGCTTACCGGGACGGCCTGCTGGGAGGACGAAGAACAAGGCTGGGGACGGATGACTTCATGCTGCACCACCTTGCCGCTTCCCCTAACTACCCTATGCTTCAGAATCCTTTGTGGAGCATAAAAGGGCAGAGTCGGAGGGGAAGCGCCTCTAGGGTAACCAGGGGGTTATAGGGCTGCAAAAACGGGTGCCTTGGATATAGAGGAGGCAGGGGAAACGAGGAGTTCCGGACCAGGGTCTTAAGCAGGATCTGACCCACCCGGGGCTTTTTTCATGGCGGAGGGCTTCCCGGAGGAGATGGGGCTGGATTGACCAAGGATGGAGTGGTCCTGGGGGTGATGACCAGGGAGCTGGAGGGAGGGATCCGTAGTGAGGAGGACGAGGAGAAGCAGACGGAGACCCAGCCGTGGCATTTTTCTGGTCCGAAATAAAGGGACTTAACCTGATGCAGAGAAGGAGCACAAGGAACAGGGCTGGATGGAACCCACACACTACACACTGGGTGGGAGGTGAGGGTGGAGGCATGGGGCCTGACACATAGTTGGGGGTTGACATATATTAATTATTATTATTATTACTTTTTTTTTTGCGGTACGCGGGCCTCTTATTGTTGTGGCCTCTCCCGTTGCAGAGCACAGGCTTCGGAAGCGCAGGGTCAGCGGCCATGGCTCACGGGCCCAGCCGCTCCGCGGCATGTGGGATCTTCCCGGACCGGGGCACGAACCCGTGTCCGCTGCATCGGCAGGCAGACTCTCAACCACTGCGCCACCAGGGAAGCCCAATTATTATTTTTATTTTCCATTGTGGGCTGTCCAAAGTCCCTGCTGGCCACCCTGGCCGGGCACCAGCTGGGTGACTCAGTACTCTCTCCCAAAGTTCAGAGTTGCCCTCACCCTAGGGCAACCTTTGAGTCTCCCCTAGACCACACCTGTGGAGTACAGCTTGGCAAACCCCTCTCAGGAACGCCAGCCTGGCCTCCTTGCTCCACACCCTTCCCAGCTTAACTTGGGCTTGGTTGGGTTGGGCCCGTGCCAGGCTCAGAGTTGCCCTCCTCCACTCTTCAGGAAAGGACCACCCAGGTTGCTTCCTCCTCAGCTGGGCATTAATAAGAGGGACAAAGTCTAGAGTGATGGTGACCAAGGTGTGTCCAGGTATTTCCCAATTCCCTCTCTTTGAATCTCCAGCCAGCTGCAAGGCAGGTGAGGCGAGTCTCCACCTGAAGAGGAGGCACCTGGGTCTGGAGTGGCACTGGGACCATTCCAGGGGTCCAGGATGAGGGCTTTGCCTGGGAACCCAAAGTTCAGCTCTGCCCCGTCCTGCTGAGGGGCCCTGGGCAGTGCCCAACAGCCGGAGAGAGGGTAAGAGAAAAGGTCAGACCCAGGTGCAGCCAAAACAGGGTAAAGATGGTATTGAGTGCTTTGTCCATCTCTGGGCCTCACTTTTCCTTATCTGAGCAATGGGATCATAATCCCTGTCCTGCCCGCGTCGCAGAGCTGTTTGAGTGATCAGAGGCAAAGCAGAAGCAGAAAGAACTGGACATCGGAGCTGGACATGGGTTCTAACCCCGGCTCAATCTTATTTGGTCTTAGGTAGGCTACAATCTCTCTAAGGCTCCATTTCCTCATTGTAAAGCTCTCCCAGCCTTGCCACTTGTGGTTGGCAGAGGGGCAAGTGAAGTCATGGATTTCAGAGGCTTATTGTTTAAACCAATAAGTTTCTAGTCCTCTGGGAGTTTCCTGTTTAATAGAGGGAAAGGTTGGGAAACAAAGCAGATCCACCCGGAAAGTAAAATAAGATGCTGTAAATAATTCCAGAGGGAGGAGGAGGCTATTGGGTTGGCCCAAAAGTTCGTTAGGGTTTTTCCGTAAGATGCTATGGGAAACCCAAACGAACTATTGGGCCAACCCAATATTACTTCAACACAAGCTGAAGGAGAGGGGAATCCCAACCACAAGGAAGGCTTCCAGAAGAGAGGTACTGGCTGGAAGGGTGGGTCTATATGGGACTGGGAGACTGGTGGGCGAGTCATTGAATGGGAAAGGCCTAGTTCTGTCCTGGAGGGCAGGGTGACTCAGTTTGAATAGCTTGGCTGCAGGGGTGCAGCTAGGATGTAGGGCTAGGAAGTCAGACCAGAAAAGCCAAAAGAGAGCCACAGAGCTTCCCAGTATCAGGTCTCAAAGAACCACCAGCAGGGCACTGGTCAAAATGCATATTCCTGGGCCATGCCCCTTTGATTCTGACCCAGGAATCTGCATTTTAACCAGGCTCCCTCCTGGTAATGCAGGGGTAGGGTATATTGGGGCCACATTTTGGGAAATGCTGCCTGAGTGGTTTCCAGTTTGAGACCTTGCTTGAAGGGCAAAGGCTAAAGCCATGAATTCTAATCTTGACTGTGCTACTTTCTGATTCTGCGATCTTGGGCAAATTACCCCATGCCCTAAGCCTCAGATTTTGCATCTGTGAAGTGGGAGTGCCCCTCCTGCCTCAGTGATGAGTCTGGGTGGGCCCCATTCTGGCAAAGTTGTCGTCCCTCTCCTGGGTTTAGCATACTTACTCCCCTCTCCCTCCCCCGTGATTTTTCCTTCCCTCTCTTTTCTCTCCCTCAATCCTGTCTTGCCTCCCTCCTCAGAGCTGCGATATAAACTCATCTTATCACCCTGGCCCTGGGCAGGGGAGCCCAAGCCTCCGGAGTTCAGGCAAGGTCAGGCTCCGTTCTGGGGATGATGCTGGGATCTGGCCTCCCTGACTTTCTCCTTCCTCCCCACTCTCTGCGCCGTCTGCGTCATCTTCACCCTCAGGTGCTGCTGCATACAGCATCTGCCCAGGGATCAAGGCAAAAGAAAAACGTTGACGCTAGCCCCAGAATTCATCCTTTTCCACTCTGGGTTCCAGGAACTATTTTTAGCAGTGCCCCTCTATAAGGATCACGCAGCCCAGGGACCTTGAGCAAGCTTACTGCTTTCCTCTGGGCCTCATTTTCCACATCTGCCAGCCAGCTGAGAAATCTTGCTAGCCTTCACCTCGAGGAGACCCGAATGGACACGAGACAGTTTTAGAGACAGACAAAACCTCCAGCCTGTGCTGCTCATGGTCAGTGTGGCCTTGGCCTTGGCCCAGCAGTGCTCCTTGGGGTGTCAGTCCCTGTCTGAATAGTGGTGGGTGAGGGGCCAGCTTTGCAGAGTGGCTAGAGTTTCTAGAAACAGCTCAGGTCTGCCCTGAGGGTTGGAAACATGAGCTCCAGGGTTTACAGTGATAGGGCCCGGGAGTTATGATAGGAATTTGGGGATTGGGCGGGGCAAGAGGGTTCTGAGGCCCCCAACACCTGCCTTATGCTGGCCCTGCCTTTGGAACCCTCTCAGGCTCTGGCCTAGCTGGGGCAGGCCTGGGCCTGTGTTTGTGAAGCCATCTACAGGTCAAGGGGTGGACTCCGATTGACTAGTCGGGGAAAGAGGCCAGAGTGGAGCAAAGCCATCAAATGCTCCAGGAAGCAGGTCTGGGGTGGTACACAAGGAACAGCACGCCACCCTCTTGCCAAATGAGAGCAGGAAATGCCCCCAGAGCAAACACTATCCTTCCAGAGAGCCCCAGAGGGCCCTGGAACCTAGCCTTCTAGTCTACCACCCACAGACTGTGGCCCAGACGTGTTCTGTTTGACCTACACGGTGCTTTTATTTTTTTAATTAATTAATTTATTTGGTTGCACCAGGTCTTAGTTGCGGCAGGCAGGCTCCTTGGTTGTGGCATGCGAACTCTTAGTTGCGGCATCCATGTGGGATCTAGTTCCCTGACCAGGGATCAAACCCGGGGCCCCTGCATTGGGAGCGTGGAGTCTTATCCATTGCACCACCAGGGAAGTCCCCACACAGTGCTTTTAAACATGTGAATTAGTTGTCAAGATTTTGCAGTCAGGAGATCGTTAAATTGAAACTCAGATTTCCAGCTTCTCTTGAGGACTCAGCAGACCTGGAGCCCCTGGGCTGGCCCAGGCAGGACGTGCTCTCTCCACTTCTCCACCAGCGCTCCCTTCAGTGGGTCCCCAACCCTGTGGACATGTGATGTCCAAGAAGTGACAACTGTCTGGCCTTGCAGACCTCTGAGTGTGTGTCGGTAGCCCTAACCCATTTTAGAGCCGGGATGACTAAGACCCAGAGAGGGGAGAGGACTTGCTCAAGGCCACACAGCAAGTGAGGTTTGTGCTGCAAAGGGATCCAGGTGTCCTGCTTTCTAGCCCACACACTAGGCTGTTTTGCCCTCAGCCTCTGGAGGAGGGTTGCGGGGTGAGGGGAAGAATCAGGCTGGCCCAGAAGTGGGTTCCCCAGTGCTTGTCCTCACCCCCAGCCCCTGCCTGCAGGTCAGGTCAGAGCAGGCCCCCTGAGGTGATGGAGTGGCGATGGGGGGTGAAGGGAGCAGGCTAAGCCTGCCTCCTCCAGCTGGTGCTGGGTGCACAGTGTGAAGGAGCCTCGCTCCCTGCCCTGGGCTGCTGGGGAGGCACCCCAGGAAAGGAACCATTACAGGCTGTGACCAGTGTGGGCAAGGGGCCTGGGATGGACAGTGGTGGGGAGGGGGGACCCACCTTGGAACTGGGACCTGGTATCAATGAGATACCACCTCTGATGGAGCAGCCAGGCTGAGGGGCCCTCTGGGGCGGCTAGAGGAGCCTGGTGTGGAGGAGGGACTTAGGGGGCCAGGGAGGCTGGAGGCAAGAGGGAGAAGGACGAGGTATGTGGCAGAGGGGAGGGCGGGGGTCAGAGTCCCAACCAACCATTGCCAGAATCCCACTGTTATCAACACTGCGATTATCAACCAAGGCAAGGGACTTCATTTCTCTCTGGCCCTGGAGGCATTTAAAAGCCTACCCAGCACACATTCTGACCAGAAGATGTGGGAGCTGGAAAAAGGAAGGGAGGATGGGGGAGAGAGTGAGCGAGGCTCAGCGAAGTGGTGCTGGGTGGACAGGCGTAAAAAGAAGGCCAGGGAGGATGATACTATGATGAACAAGTATGGCAACAAGTAACAGCTCTATTCAGATGTTTGGCAACAGCTCTATTCAGATGTTTGGCCTGGTCCTGGCGAAGCAGCCCTCTAGCCCCGAAGCAGACCTCTCGGTCTGTGTAATGATTAGCCACATACGTTGGACAGAAGTTCAAAATGGTTAAGTGACTTGCCCAAGGTCACACAGCCAGCAGGTGGAGAACATGGCTGACCTGCTGGCCTTCTGCCTCTGATCTAGCGCTCCACCCCGGGGAGATTAAGGAAGCTGGGAGGAATGAGGCTGGGACTGTGTCTAAGGGTTTCAGGTCTCAGTGGAAGCTTTTCTCTACCTCTGGGTGTTAGTCCAGTTAGGGTGGGCACATGGCAGTGACCAGCCCAGGAGCCAGCCAGCTGGACCCTTAGGGGAAATCACCCACTTCCAGGAACGTCTGGGCAACCAGCCACAGCCTCAGGAGGCGAGACTTCTTTCTGACCCCACATGCTGGCGACACTGTGCTCCCTCTCTGTGCCCTGCACGTGGGTCAGAGGCTCTGGACTTCATTGCCTGACATGGGAGATCACAGCCTGCTGGAGTCCACCTTCTGCCCCCCTCCTCCTTGGGGGGCCCGGGGACTGTAGGTTCTCTGCCCTACACTCTAGAACCCATCCCTCATGGGGTGGAGCAACACTCCTCTGCCTCCTTTCCCTGTTCCCACGCCATTCTGTCCTTTCTCAGTACTAACAGTAATTCCCTAATACCACCCACTGCCCTATTGATTTCTGTCCCTACCATAGACATGGTCCCATGCACTTCTGTGCATTTTCCTATCTGATCCTCACACGCCCCGTGTGGAGTAGCCACCCGCAGCCCTGTCCTCAGAGTGGAGCCGACTCTGGCTCGTGTTCACCTCCCAGCTCCATCCCTCTGTGCTCCTTAGCCTTAAGCGTGTGGCACAGCCTCTCTGAGCTTCAATTTCCTCATGCGCAAAAGGAAATAATGCGTTCTGTGTTGGTTAAATGTTATGTGTCAACTTGGCTAGGCGATGTTGCCTATTGTTTGTTTAAACACTGGTCTGGATGTGGCTGTGAAGGTATTTTGTACATGCGATTAACATCTGTAATTTAAGTAAAGGAGGTTATCCTTGATAATGTGGGTGGGCCTCATACAGTCAGCTGAAGGCCTTAAGAGCAAAACCTGAGGTTTCCTGGAGAAGGACTTCTGCTCCAAGCTGTAATATAGAAATTCTGCCTGAGTTTCCAGCCTCCTGGCCTGCCGTACAAATTTCAGATTTGCCAGCCTCCACAATCATATGAGCCAATTCCTTAAAATGAAATAAATCTCTCTCTCTCCATATATGCTAAATATATATCTTATTGGTTCTGTCTCTTTGGAGACCCCTGACTGGGATACTTTCTATGGACAAGGTTGACACGAGGACTCCCTGAGACCCTGCCTCCATGCTTGGGGGAGGGACCAGCCTCTGGAAACGTTATGCAGTTAGTATCAGCTGTTGGATACAGATGAGGGAACGGAGGCTTGGAGAAGTGACTTGTCCAAAGTTTCAGAGCTGGAGTCAAGATTAGAGCCAGGCCTGCCTTCCTGCCTCTCCCAATATGTCCTTGCCCTGTCACCCACCTCATTGCCCAAGGGGCTGCTGGTGGCTCCCTCGCTCCAAGGGTTCCCTTTGGGTTTAATTAAAGCCCTCAAGCTCTGGTCGGGGGCGAGACCAGAGGCACTGTTGGGGCCTGGCGGGTACTGAGTTAACTGATTCTTGTGCAAGACTAACAGGTTTGTGACATGTCAACATTCACCAGCCCTAAAACTGTGGTGACTGTGCTGTGGCTTTTAGAGTCATCGTGAGTGAAATCAACCAGGAGAGATGGCTTCCCTTCACCTTAGGGAAGCCTTCTCAGCCCCGCTCTGCACTCTGCAGACCTTGCAAGCTAATCTCTTTGCAGCATAGACCTGGGGTCAGCAGCACAGAGGCCCACAGAGGCCAGATGGGGTGAGGCAGTGCATGCCCTGCGCCCCCTGGGCTGAGGGGAGGCCCCATCTCAGCTCCGGTCATTGTCATCTCAAGGAACACAGCCCGGTGTGGCCAGGCCTTCCTCCCATTTTTTGAGAAAAGCCTCACATCCAGATTTTTTTTTTTTTTTTTTTGCGGTACGCGGGCCTTTCACTGTTGTGGCCTCTCCCGTTGTGGAGCACAGGCTCCGGACGCGCAGGCTCAGCGGCCATGGCTCACGGGCCCAGCCGCAAGGCGGCATGTGGGATCTCCCCGGACCGGGGCACGAACCCGTGTCCCCTGCATCAGCAGGCGGACTCTCAACCACTGTGCCACCAGGGAAGCCCTATTTTTCGTTTTTTAAGGAAACTCCATACTGCTCTCCATAGTAGCTGTGCCAATTTACATTTCCCCCAACAGTGTAGGAGGGTTCCCTTTTCTCCACAACCTCTCCTGCATTTATTGTTTGTAGAGAAGGTCAAAATCTTTGATTCCAACTTTGTTTTTTCTCTCGTATAGAATTGTATGCATTCTTATAAACAACCTCAGATTCTTGCTGGAGTGAGGTTGTTTTCAAAAAATAGATAAATAGGTTTACTCATTCGGCAAATACATATTGTGTACTTACTGTTTACCGGGCATTGAACTAGGTGCCAGGGTAGCGGCTGTGAACAAGACAGATGCAGTCCTGCTCTCATGGAGTAGACAGTCTAGTGGGGGAGACAGATGTAAACACAAGCCCATCCAAACACGTGATCACATGAGAGTGAGAGCTCACACAGGTCGTTTGAGTGGCCAGAACAGGGACTGCTTTATTTGGGGGCTTGGAGAGGACTCCTGAGGATGGGACATTCCAGGTGAGTCCTGAAGAATGAGAAGAGCCAACCAGGTGATGTAGGGGAGGAGGAGGCTGGGCTGGGGATCCATGACCTTGGTTGCTTCCAGCTCCAGTCACTGCGCTTCATGATATAGGCAGTTGGAAATATCACCCATCGTGCCAGGCACCAAGGAGGTGTTGGATACGTCTCATTATATTGCTATCATTATGAGCAAAATGCAAACGAGGACGCATGGATGACAAGTTGGGGGAAGTGGGCAGTACTTGGAAGATGGGCTCGGGCTCTCTAGGCCTTTGAGGACCCTGAGGAGGGAGAGTGGGGAGGAGCTGGAAGGCCTCCAAGCCCCCGTTGAAGTCACAGAGGCTGGTGTAGCTGGTGAGAATGAGCATGAGGGGCAGCAAAGGCAGCCTGGGCCCAACTGAGGGGCCCCCCGAGAGCTAACAGAGAGGTGGACCTTGTTCTGTGGGGTGTGGGATTGGGGGACAGCTCTGAAGCCTTGGGGTCAATCCTAGGTGAGACAGACCCTGGGCTTCAGGCAGAGTGAAGTGCCAGGTCCAGTCAGGGGAGCCTGGGGTCAGGGGAGGGCAGTCATGGCATTTACCCAACCTCCAGAGGCCATCCGGCTTGATACAAAGACCTGGTTGTGACACCAGCTCAGAGCTTCCCTCCAGCTAACGGCCACCATCCCACCCAGCCCCTAGCTTCCTCTTTTCTGAGCTACCCACGTGGAGGTCCGTTGGGACTTTGCTTTCATTGCTTTGACTTGGGGGGCCTGGGGGACTAGAGGGGTCCGCAGAGCTGGTGGTTCAGAGGAGGTGCTCCATGAGCATTTGGTGAATGAATGAATGCATGCACACATGCATGAATGAATGGAGTGGGTAAATAGACGAGGATTCTCCGTGGACTGTGTGTGAATCCATGTGTGTGGTGGTTTCTCAGGCCCCAGAGCTGGAGGCAGCTTGTGGGCAAGTTGTGTCAGCAAAGAGGTAAGTGTGGAAAGTGGGAAGCCGATGGCTGGTCAGCAGATAGTGTAGAGATGGGCAGGAGAATCTGAGCAAGGTCGTTACCAGGCACTCGGTTGCTTTGGCATTTGCATGAGTCTGCCCCCGGCGAGATCTGCGAGCACCCTACCACTGCACCCCATCTTGTCCATGCACAGACTCACAGGGCCCTCCCCGGGGTCCATGCCATCTTCCTCCACGCCGTCCTCTGTGTTCACCCTGGAGCTGGCTGTCTTTGATCCTGGTCCTGGTCTGTGGACTGTGTGTGTGGTCAGGACCCAGCTGAGGCCCCGTGGGGCTGGGCTGGGCTAAGGGCTGCAGGACAGACGGAGGGCAGGTGGCAAGTCTTCCCCATCGCAGACCCTAAGCCTTTCTCCTGGTCCTTCTCCTGTTGCCTCTGTGGCCAGCACATCAGATGACCATGGGTCTACGTGGCAGCGCTCCCACTTTATATCTGGGTAACTACATTTAGAAAATAGTTTTCCACAGCCTGCCCATGTCTTAGCAGACAGAAAATTGCTGGCAGCTCTGAAGTGACATTTCAGGTTTGGGAGTTCTTGGGGCCAGAGCAGCCTGCTGGCCACATTCACAGGTGCACACGCTGGATATCTCTCAAATTCACACGTGGTCCCAGGCCCACAGGTGCCAGAGTCACTAACACCCCCTCGTGCACAGCCACATGCCCAGCCACTCTAGTCATAGGGACAGCAACACACATGAAAACAGCCACATGTAGGTGCAAAAGTCACACTTGTTGCCAGCAGACATACAAGGACCGCCACCATGCACCATGGTGATACGTGGTGTCACACACACATGGACTGAGCAGTGTAGGGTCATAGGGTTGTGCACGGTGCTTCACCTCTCACCCTTACTGTCCCCCCACCCCGAGTGCTCTCTAGCTCCCTGGGTTGTGTCATCACTGTCCCTTCCCCCACCTGCATCCCTGATGAGGTCAGGGCTATGAGGTCAGTACGTCCCCCCTGGGAGCTTGGGAAACGTTAGTGGTTTGTAAATCACCCGAGTCCAGTCAGGGTCACCTTGGGACATTCGTGCACTTTCTAAAGGGCAGTTGCGTGTTAGGCACAGGCAGGAGACCAGAGAAGATACATGGAAGTGCACCTGAGGTGGCTCTGGTCTGCGTTCAGGCTGTTTAACAGGTGTTCTCTGAAAAAAATGTTCTGTGGTTAACTTAGGAAAGCATATTATATAACTCAGCTGGGCTGAACAAAGGTGAACCGGTTTCTTGTTTGTGGGTTTTGGCAGGGCCGTGTGCTGCCAGAGCATTCAGGGTGGTGTTGGGGGGTGATAGTGTGGGTCCCCTTTCCCACCCACGCTTTCTTCTCAGAGCCTCTGGTGGGCTGGGAGCACTGGGGCAAGGCTGCTTGGGGGGCACCAGTAATCCGTGGACCGCTCACTCTGTGCCCCACCCCAGGGCTCCAGATTCAGCAGCGCACCCGAGAATCTGCATTTCTACAAGTTCTCAGGTGGTGCTTCTGGGACCACACCTGGAATGGCAGACTCCCCTCTGACCTAGTCCTCTGTGAGGTCTGCGGGGTAGCTGCCCAGAATCTGCACTGGAGTCCCTGGGGCCTGTCTGAGTCTGTGTTCTGCCTCCCTCCGAAAGTGGCTGTGCTGGCTGTACACCCACAGTCCTCCCCTGTCATGTCAAGGCTGTGGGTTTAAGCAGCCTTGGGTGTTGGGATAGTCCATGAATTTGCCCATGATGTCAGTGGTGGCCTTGCTCAGGACTCCCAAGGAATCTTCTGACAAGCAAGGCTTTTTAATTTATTTATTTAATTATTCCTAAATATTTATTATTATTATTTTTGGCTGTGCCGCGTGGCATGTGGGGTCTTAGTTCCCTGACCAGGGATCAAACCCGTGCCCCCTGCAGTGGAAGCATGGAGTCTTAACAACTAGACCTCCAGGGAAGTTCCTGACAAGCAAGGCTTTGACTTCAGGGTCCTCCTGCCCAGGGAGCTGGCATCAGGCCCTGAGCCTTGCTTTGAATGGCTCTGCCTGGCCAGTGGACTGCAGGCTGAGGTCTCTAGGTCACTCATCCCGGCCCTCCTGGGTGCAACTCCATGATCAGTGTCCTGCTTCTCGTGTGTCCATATCTGCCCACACACATGTGTGCAGGTGCAGGAAAAGTCTGCAGTCTGCGCTCCTGCACCTCCACCCTCCACCCCTGCTTGCCCTTCTTTGTTTTTTTAATTGACAAAACATTATATTAGTTTCAGGTGTACAATGTAAAGATTCGATATTTGTATGTATTGCAAAATGATCACCATGATAAGTCAGTTAACATTTGTCGCCATACACAGCTCCCCCAAAATTATTTTTCTTGTGATGAGAACTTTCAATATCCACTCTCCTATGTTCAAATACGCAATATGGCATCATTACCTATAGTCACCATGCTGTACAGTTCATCCCCATGAATTATTCAGTTTATAACTGGAAATTTTCTTTTTTCAGCTACAATTTATTTTAAAAAATTTATTTATTTAATTTATTTATTTTTGGCTGCGTTGGGTCTTCATTGCTGCGGGCAGGCTTTCTCTAGTTGTGGCGAGCGGGGGCTACTCTTTGTGTTGGTGTGCAGCTTCTAATTGTGGTGGCTTCTCTTGTTGCGGAGCACAGGCTCTAGGCAGGCAGGCTTCTGTAGTTGTGACTTGCAGGCTCTAGAGCGCAGGCTCGGTAGTTGTGGCGCACGGGCTTAGTTGCTCCGCAGCATGTGGGATCTTCCCGGACCAGGGCTTGAACCTGTGTCCCCTGCATTGGCAGGAGGATTCTTAACCACTGTGCCACCAGGGAAGTCCCTACCATTTATTGAGAGCTGACTGTGCCAGGCCTGTGGTTTAATCCTACTGCAACCCTATGCCATAGGGTTGTGTTCCCCAAAAAGATATGTTGAAGTCCTAAGTCCCCAGTACCTGTGAATGTGACTTTATTAGGAAATAGGGTCGTTAAAAACGTAACGAAGTTAAAATGAGGCCATACTGGATGAGGGTGGGCCCTAATCCCATAACTGTGTCCTTAAAAGAAGAGGGAAATTTGGACCCAGAGGCACATAGAGAGGAAGGCCATATGAAGAAGGAGACAGAGATTGGAGTTACGCTCCACAAGCCGAACCCCTGGGTCTACCAGAAGCAAGGAAGCGTCCTCCCCTAGAGGCTTTGGAAGGACCCTGCCAACACCTTGCTTTGTGACTTCTAGCCTCCAGAAGTAGGAGAGGATAAATTTCTGCTGTTTTTAGCCACCCAGTTTGTGGTGTCTTGTTACAGCAGCCCTGGGAAACTAATACACCTAGTTTCTGTTAGGATATCCATTTTACACAAGGAAATAAAGCTCAGAGAGGTTAAGCTCTTGCCCACAGGTACAGAGCAAGTCAGTGTTGCACATGGAATTGGAACCCAGATCTATACAACTTCAAGCTTGTGGGCTCAGCCTCTCCCCTACGGACCCCCCTTGGCTCCATTCCCTGACCCACTACAGCACCCCACCCCCTGCAGCCCCAGGGGAGACCCCATCCCCTCCCAGCTGGGGGCCGCTAGTCTTCTTCACTAGCTCCTAAAACTCCTCCATGTCCTGGTTTCCCCAAGCTCCAGTCTTACCTTCCCCAGCAGACTTCAGGGGTGCCCCTCACTGTCCCCCCCAGACCCCACATAGCCTCAGTCCTTGGTGCAGCTCTCAGCTGTCCACGTGGGAGTTCTGGTACTCCATGGCCCGGACTCCGGATCCTCCTGTGCATCTCTGTGCAGTCACGATCTCCCCGTGGCCACACCCCTTCTTCCTGCTGCTCCCAGGTCTCCACGGCCAGGCCTCTGTCCCCAGACCTCTCCCCCTCCAGCCCTGTTCAGGATGGACCCTCTAAAGGGGAGCGCTGACTGCACCCCCTCTCTGGCACCCCAAGCTATGAGCAGGCCCCACTGCCCCCGAGTGGCATTTGAGGCCACTGTCCAGGCTCCTGTGGGCAGCAAGGTTCAGACAGAGGAGGCCCCGGTTGCCTTCTCTGCAGTAGAGAAGGCCTCCCCCATCTCCCTGCCCCCAGCCCATTTGACTCCCCTCTCCGCCACCTCCATCCTGGCTCAAGGGCAGAAGCTGCCGCTGCCCAAAGCAGGTCCGGGTCTGCTCGGCCAAATTTGGCGGAGGCCTGGCATGGTTTGACAAATCCTGAGCCGGCCTGTTCAGGAAAGGGAAGGAGAGCAAGGCCATACATAGCTCATCTGATGTTGCAATAGCCTTCCTCTGGCCCAGTGGAGGTTTGCACGAGGAGAGGTCATTGGAGTCCATGCATCCACGTGATGTAACTGGGCAGTGGCTCATACACAGGAGCGTGGACATGTGGTGTAGCAGCTGGTGTCGGCGCTCTACCTGCTCCCTCCTTACTGACCATTTTGGGGCCCACAAGCCTGACTTCTTACTGCCAGTACCAGAGACCCTGTGCTGAGGGCTTTCTTTGCCCCAGAAGACCCTAGGCCTGGTGTAGGACTGGCTGGAAATGCCAGGCTGTCGAGTGTGGGTGGATAAACCCTCGACTCCCTCACCTCAGGTGAGATGACCCTGAGGCACATTCTGTATTGGGTCACAGGCTCTCCAGCGACCTTGGGCTCTGGTCACCTGAGGTGGTAACTTGCTTAATAATGCCCTTCACTGCATGCTCTCCATCCTTTGTCTCCCACTCCCACTCCCTACTGGTGTTTTCTAGAGTCACCTCCCAAATAAATGAATTAAACTTGAATCCTCTCTCAGCTTCTGGAGGAACCCGAACCAAGATACACAGGCACAGGTACACACGTCAAGTATCTCCCATAGGCATGCACACATGTGCCACAGACACACAATCACCTACAAGCACTCAGAGGCACACGTGGGCATACACAGACACAGAGTCACACACCTTCATCCATTCCATATGCTCTTGAGAGGGGACCCGAATGAACTGACAGGACCCTCCCTCTGAAAGCAGTTGGATCCTCACAAGAAAACCCCATTCTGCTTCTACTTCAAATCCCCACATGCGCCTTCTCCTGGAAGCCCCCCAATCCTGCCAACAGAGGGACACCATCAGTGCTGAGCCAGAACACCTGGAAGGACACACAGAGGGCTCAGCCTGCTTGGTGGCCCTTTCCCTCTCTGGTTTTCCTGGAGCAGAGGCTCTGGTTCATCACCTGCCTCCCCCATGACCCTCCATAATGCCTGGGGACCCCAGAACAGGGTGGGGCACGCAGCTGGCATTCCACAGATGCTTGTGGAATAGAATTGTCTGCTCCTGACCCCATAGCAAGCCCCTCCCTGAGTCCCAGCATCACTGGGGACCTTGGGAAGGATTTCCTGGTGTTCCTCAGGCCCAGTGGTGGTTCCAGGGATTGAACTGTCACACAAGTTTGGTGAGTTTTTCTGGTGCCAAGCCAGGGCTGAGTGCCCAGGACCCCCCTGTGATCAGCAGGGTGTGGTCCCTGCTTGCACAGAGCTCATAGCCCAGAGGAGATAGATGAGAAAGCTCCAGCATATAAGCAGTGAAGGGGATGGAGGAATGAGGAGTGTCTGGGGTGGGGCCAGCAGAGGTGTCTCTGAAGGGATGATGTCCAGGCCAAGGCCCGAAAGACCGTGAGTGAGCAAAGCGATGAGCTGGGGGAAGAGCAGCCAGACAGAGGGAACAGCCAGCGCAAAGGCCCTCAGGAGGGTCTGAGCATGAGGGAGGCCAATGTGGCATGATGAGGAAGGGAGACCAAGGGGCCTTGCTTACGATTGCCTCCAGCCCTTCCTCTTCCAGCTGACCACATCCACCCATTGAGGCCAGAAGTGCCCTAGAGGTCACCTATGGATGTCCTTGTTGTACCCATGGGGAACCTGAGACCTGAGATGGGATCACAGAGCAGGTTGGGGTCAGAGCTAGGACTTGTCGAGTCTGGGTCCCTGGCCAAGGCATCGTAGCTGAGTGACAGTCACCTGGCTCCTCGAGGGTAGGATGGAGCTGTCCAGGCACTATGGTGCCCAGGGTTTCTTTATCAGGTCCTGGGACCACCATGTCGCAATCCCAGGGGCTTGTTATAAATGTGGGCTCCCAGCCCCACCCAGATCCATGGAGTCAGACTCTATGGCTGGTCTGGGAATTGGTATTTAAACCAGCTGCACCTAGACTCTGGAAACCCTGTGCCCTAGGACCCCTGTGGTCCTGGTCTTGGCAGTCCCACTCCCTTTGATAAACGGCTGAATGACCCTTCTATGGCCCTGCTTCTCAAACTGAGGATGGGGGCAGGTCATAAAACCACAGGATAAACTGGGGCATCTTCCTGAATATCAGTGTGACTTGGTATTAACTGGTCCATCATTAAAACATTAATTTGATATTAAAAAGATATTGAAAAGAAGAGTAGATGCTAAACTTCCTGACAGTTTAAGATAAAATATGAGACAACAAAGGACTTTCTAATGTGGGGTTCACTGCCTTGGGACTGTTTCGGCCTCCATCCCTACTATTGGGGGTAAAGTCTTGAGGCCCTCTTAAGTTTTACCGGGCCCTGAACTATTTAAGGATTCTTAGTTCTTCTTCCTGTATTTGTTAGGATTAACGGTTCAGACTGTGCAGACAGACAGACTTGGGTTCGAATCCTGGCTCCCCATTTAGTAACTGTGCATCAGTTTCCCCATCAGTAAAATGGGCATAATATTGTACTACTCCTGGGGTTGTAGCTAAACCTTCACATGGCTTTTGGTGTACAGTGACCTTTGGTAAATGAAAATCATCAGTTATTTTATAGCTGGCACTATTCCAGGCTGGTTCACCACACCACAATTCAGGGCTCCCTGGAGGAGGGAAATCTGATTATCCTCTGGTTTCATTGGTACCTGGCCCTATCTTCCCACCCCAAATGCTCTGGGGGCAGCCAGCAAAATCTGCTAGGGGGCCTGAGGAGCTGTGGCCTGCATTCTTCTAGCTTGACCGATTTCCCTGGGTTTGGGCTGGTGTCACCAAACACCCCTCAGGTGGGCAGTGGGACATGGGGACCAAGATTTGCTCTGGCTACTGTGGACAGGACACTGAGTTCCTTACCGGCCTCACCAGGAGACTGAAGTCCTAGAGGCTCCATGACTTGCCCAGGGCCACAGAGCCAGTCCATAGCCTAGGGCTGTGCAGTCCAATACGGTAGCCACTAGCCACATATGGCTGTTTACATTTCAATTAATTAAAATTGGATAAAATTTAAAATTCTGTTCCTTAGGCACGGTAGCCACATTTCAAGTGCTGGATAGTCACATGTGACCAGGTGGTCAGTGTGATTACAGAACATTTCCATCGTCACAGAAAGTTCTCTCGGTCACACTGATCTAGAGGGGCTGTTCTCAGCCTTGGCTGTGCACTAGACTCACCTGGAGAGCTTTTAAGAAACGTTGGTGCCTGGCCCCACCTGCAGAGGTTCTGAATGGCAGCCAGGGCTGAGAACTGCTCCGAAGCCCTGTTTGCATTGTCTACTGGAAAGGTTTCTCTAAACGGTTCAAATTGAATTCAGACTTTTTGTGAGTGTCTGCATCCCGCTTCCAGCCCATGTGTGCAGAGCCAAGGTTGGGGGGTGGGGCTCAGTTTTGTGGAATTCCCTCTCTTACCACAGTTGGGCTGCCCTGGCCCCTTCCCGTCTCTCTGGACAGTGTGAAAAGGAGGCCCAGCATCTCTCACGGGCTTGCTTGAGGCTGTGGGAGAGAGGCCATGCATCTTGCCTGTCATGCTTATGGGAGGTGGGTTGAAGTACCCAGAGGCGTCCCTATCTGACTTCAGTGGATGGTGTGGAATGTGGCTACTGGCCAGCTCTCTGTCTTTCTGGAAACTGGTCCCAGGGACTCCTGGGACCCTTGACATCACTGTCCCAGGAATTGCTATGGCAACTTTAGTCATGCTACCCACTGTTTGCAACATGCAAGGACAGGCCCAAGCTGGATGCTTACTCAGACTGGCCACTGCTATGGGATGGAGGAGCAGGACTAGGCGAGGTTGAAGGCTTGGGGCTCCACGGGACCTCTCCCCACTTTGGGGTGGACCTACCATATAGAAGGCTGACCTGCAGGGGCACGCTAATTTCACAGCGGGTTCTCCTGAGGCCCAGAATTACAATGGGTCTTCCTGGAGAGGGTCACCCTGCAGGGGTCACTCCCACAACAGGGAGACCTGGTACCAGAGCTCCATCTATGAGCAGTCTCTTTTGGCTCACCTCAGCCCTAGGAGGGGACATGTGGCCCTTGGGCAGGGAGTCTGGGAGTGATGACAGGGTGAGAGGCCCTCACAGGGGGCCCTGAGCGTGGGCTTTGTACCAGGATAGAGACATCTCTGCCATAGGGGGGCTTGGAAAAGAAGCTCTCTTTGAGCCGCCTCAACATGGAGCCCCCCAGTATTAAAGCTCTTCCAGCACTGAGTGTTCCCCCCTCCCATGGAGGCCCCAGTCAGAAATGGAGTTCAATCTGGTCGAGGTGGCATGGGGTGGGGACTGCTCCATCAGAACATGGAGGCACCAATCTTGGTTTATGCAGGCTGTGCCAGTGTTGTATCCTAGGTTGTCTATGTGGTTTTGGCAGAGCTGAACTCTGCGTTCTTATGGCGAGTAAATGAGCAAGAGGGAGTGGGGCATCCCCAACTGCTCCTCCCTGAGGGGTAAGGATAGCAGACAGTGGGATCTAGAAAGACCAGCAAGGATGAGTAAAATCTTCCAGTGCCTCTCGCTTTGAGCAGACCTGACATTTGAAAATCATTTTACAGAAGGGTTTCATAAATTTAGTTATGTAGATTATGAACTCCTGTAAACCATGGGTGTTCTATAGCTAAAATTGACAACAAAACAAAACAAAACCAAAAACACCACCCAACAACAAGAATGATTGAACCCTTATGTGTAATAGATATATTTTTCTGTATTTAAATTTTTTTCTTCCTTAATGTTTTCACTTTAAATGTTTGTCCAGTAGGCAAGAGAATAGCTGAATAAGATGCAAACATTGGTGGGAAGGCTTGAAAATTGTCATTTGAACAGTGCTGAACAATTTCGGGTGTGTGTAAGCGATACTATACATGTTTTAAGTGGAATTTCATATTGTATAAGTTATGTGAGCCTGACAATTTCTAACATACAGGAACCAGTTTTAAGCCAAACCACAGTGAAGATGGGATTAAATGTGTCTATTTCTTGGGTCTGGCCCCAAACCTTCCAGGTCCAAAGAAGAGACTCACTCCCCCCCACTGCCAGTCTCTGAGTTCACTGAATTGGGCTCTGGTTTACAGGTCTAGGGACACACCATCTTAGGTTTCAGGATGTCCTGAGAAACCTCAGGGCCTGGCCAAATCTTAATCAGTGTTGAAGTATGGCCAATCCACACTTAACCAGAGAGGTGACACAAGGTTCCCAAATCTTGACAAATGTCCAGTCCAGATCAGGTCCAGGTTGGGAAGATGCCCAGAGTGAGGTAGGTGTGTGTGTGTGTGTGTGTGTGTGTGTGTGTGTGTGTGTGTGTGTGTGTGTGTGTGTGTGTGTGTGTGTGTGTGTGTGTGTGTGTGTGTGTGTGTGTGTGTGTGTGTGTGTGTGTGTGCGCGCCCGTGTGCGTGCTGTGGCGACGGCGGGGGTGGGTGGGGTGGGCGGTCGAGCGAGAAGGTCTAGAGACCCAAGAAAGTGAGCAAGGACGACCTCTGGCGGCCAGGCCCTTGGATTGTCTCCTCTTTTAAACTTGTAATTTATAACGGCTGCTCAGGGCTGAGGGTCCTGAGAGGGCCAGGCTGCGTCACACCCTCTCATGTCACAAATGGGGAAACTGAGGTCCACAGAGCAGGGTTATTTTTCCCGAGGTCACGCAGCGAATCAGGGCAAGAACTGAGAATATAACCCAGGCCTCTCCACTCCAAGGGTGTGATTCCGAGTGACTAGTGTTCTTTTAAATCGACACCTGTTTTAAGCGCGTTCGGAAGAGCGAACTACTTAAAGAATTCCCGAAGGGTGAATAATTGGCTTTTAATGGGGTACTGAGAGAAAAGCCGGCCTCGCGGGCGCTTGAAGAGGACTCAATCACAACGAGCCACGATTAACCCAAAGAGAACGCTTTAAGCATCTCCACTTCCGGGATCCTTAAAGCATTCACTTCGGGTTATTCACGGCCCCGCCCTCATGGCATCCTGGGAAATGTAGTCCCACTTTCCTCCAGACACAAGGATGAGGGCGTCTTGGAACTGCATTTCCCAGAAGGCTGTGCTCGCCGTCTCGTTAGCCCGGCTACGGGTCGGTGGGGCGAACCTCTCATCCTGGACTTTTTAATTTCTCAGGGGGAATGAGTGACGGTGGACAGAGGCCTTTGGCGACGCCGTCTGTAGGCTGCCTGGCCTGGGGGCGCTGGACGCAGAGACCATGGAGCCGGCCATACAGCTCTCCTTCCAGTCGGGGGGCAAAAAGCCGAGGCGCCGCGTCTCCTTTAACCGCGGTGGGCGGGGCGAGGCGAAGCGACCCGCGTTGCTATTGGCGGCGGTTGGGGGCGCGGAAACTGAACGGGACGAAACTGCAGCCGCTGCTTCTTCGGGCTTCTCTGGCGCCTTGGGCGCCCCTGGACCCGCCATGGCCGCACCCTGCCTGGTAAGTTCCTGCCAGCTGCGGCCGCCCGGACTTTAGTCTCCCCGCCTAGCCGGACGGAGGGTTCCAAGCCGGTCTTCTCTGGCCCCAGTTTACCGTCTGTGCAGGGGGCACTTGAGTACGGGCACCTGGTGAACGCCTCCTGCGAGCCAGGCTCTGTTCGGGCTAACGGGGCTAAGAAACCAGCCTCTGCCCCCAGGATTTGCATCTACCCCTAGCGGGGGAGACACTTGTATGGCCCGACTGGAGGTGTGACCTGGGGCCAGCGCCGGGCCTCTCTGGCTTCTGTCTCCTTATCCTGAGCAGTGGATGGCTGAATGGGGGTTTGTTGAGGGTGCACCCTGTTCCGACGTGTGGGAACAGCAGGCCCCCGGGATGCCCGGGACGGCCCAGGCCTGCAGTGTGACCTGGGCCAGACTGCCCTCTCTGAGTCCCAGGTTCTTCGTGAGGCCAGAGGGGAGCACTCCAAAGCCTCTCTTTTTGAGAGGTTGTTTTAAACCTGAACCTGCCTGGTCCTCTGGCTGGGTTGAAAGTCAAGGACGCTGGGTGGTGGCCTGTTGGCTTCCTTGGGTGTCTGGGCATGTGAGCAGAGGGCTCAGACTAGGAACTAGGACTTTTGATCTCTAGTGGTGTTTGACCCCCCACCCCAATATATAAACCACCTTTGGGGGAGATGAGGAACCAATAAGCCTGTGGGATTGGAAGAGAGGGTGTTGGGAGATTTCAGGCGTCCCCTGGTTAGGGGCGGATCTGAACTTGCCTCTAGAGGGTGCACTATTTTACCCTTATTCTTCCAACAAGTTCAGGTGGAGCAGTTTCTGCTCAGTTCTCTGCCCTCCTCCAGCTGCCATTCCTTCTCTTGTTGAAAGGAGGACTCAGGCTGGTGTGTTGGGGGGTGGAGCTGGGCAAGGGGCCACGGGAGCCTTTGTTCTGGTTACAGCTCCCTGCAGTCCTTGTTCTGCCCCAAGGCTGTTTTTCCTCAAGAGGAGGCTTTGCTGGGCTCCCTGGTGCCCCCAAAATGCTTCTTTGAGGTTTAAGATGTTTGGAGTAGGGGGAGATGTCTGCATGGCTGGCCTATAACTCTTCAACATGAATTGCTGTTGGATGGAGAGAATCTCTGGAATATTATCTCCATGTCTTCCTAAGCTACTGCTTCTCTGATGTTGGGTGGAGTGGAGATGGTCGTAAAGCCACTGGGGGCTTATTCAGGGCTGACCTTTGGGTTCACTGGCTGGTCCGCAGTGGGACTGAAGGTATAGGATCTGATTCCTGAGATGGGGGTGCTGAAAGTCCCCATTTTCTCTTGGGTCTTTCGAAAAATAACTTTATTGAAATATTATTCACATACCATAAAATTCACCCTTTTGAAGTGTAAAATTCAGTGGTTTTTAGTACACTCACAATATTGTGTAACCATCACTGTCTATTTCCAGAACATTTTTGTCACCCCAAAGAGAAACCCATACCCATTAAGAAGTTGCTCCCCTTCTTCGTGACTGCCCCCCCTCCGCCGCCCCCACCCAGTCCCTGTCAACCACTAATCTATTTTCTATCTTTATAGATTTGCCTATTCTGGACATTTCATATAAATAGAATCAGACAAAATGTGGCCTTTGGTGTCTGGCTTTTTTCACTTAGCATAATGTTTTCAAGGTTTATCTGTGTTGTAGCATGTGTCAGTAGTTCATTCCTTTTTATGACGGAATAATATTCTGTTGTATGGATATACCACATTTTGTTTATCCATTTGTCTGTTGATGAACATTAAGGTTTGTCCACTTTTGGGCCATTATGAATAATCCTGCTATGAACATTTGTGTACAAGTTTTTGTGTGAAAATGCTTTCAACTCTTATGGGTATTTACCTACAATAGCTGGATCATTTGATAACTCTGTGCTTAACTTTTTGCAGAACTACCAAATTGCTTTCTGCAGTGACTGGTTTTTGTTTTTATTTTTAAACATTGTTTTCTATTCTGGCTGTTTTACATTTTATGTGAATTTTAGGATGAGCTTGTCAATTTCTGCAAAAAAAAAGGCATCTGAGATTTTGAAAGGGATTCTGTTCACTCTGTAGATCAATTTGAGGAGTATTTCATCTTAACAATATTAAGTTTTCCAAACTATGAACATGGGATGTCTTTCCATTTATCTAGGTCTTTCTATACTTCTTTCAATGATGTTTTTTAGTTCTCATATGTCTTGCACTTCTTTTGTTAAGTTATTCCTAAGTATTTTGTTCTTTTTTATGTATCATAAATGGAATTGTTATCATACTTTTATTTTTCACATTGTTCATTGTTGGTGTACTTGATTTTTGTATATTGATTTTGTATCCTGTAAGCTTGCTGAACTTGTTTATTAGTTCTAATAGATTTTTTAGTGATTCCTTAGGATTTTCTATATACAAGATCATGCCTTGAGCATTTTTTTTTTTTTTTTTTTGCTGTACGCGGCCTCTCCCGTTGCAGAGCACAGGCTCCGGACGCGCAGGCTCAGCGGCCATGGCTCATGGGCCCAGCCGCTCCGCAGCATGTGGGATCTTCCCGGACCGGGGCACAAACCCGTGTCCCCTGCATCGGCAGGCGGACTCTCAACCACTGCGCCACCAGGGAAGCCCATGCCTTGAGCATTTTTAAATGCTGCTGGCTGTTATAGGAACAGTCTTGGCCCTGGGGAAGCCCCTTCCTCATCTTGGCTTCACATATTTGACCCTGGCTCTCCCTCAGGAGGACCCCTCGCTGGAGAGGCATTTTAAGGGCCACCGGGATGCAGTTACCTGTGTGGACTTCAGCCTCAACACGAAGCAGCTGGGTAAGAAGAGGCATCTTATTCTAGGCACTAGGTTATGAGCTGAGAAGGTCACGTTTCTACCTGGGAGGTGTGGCATGGGGGGAGCAGGGCACAGTGAGGACCCAGGTGCTTTGTCTAGACCTACCTCCTGCTTCAGCCGGCCTGCTCTCTGGGCGCTAGGCTTTATGAGCTCCATTCTGCATGTGGAGTGTGAGGCTCAGAAAGGTTGGGGGCCTTGCTAAGGTCACACAGCCTTTGAGGTTAGGACCCGGCTCTGGGCTTTTCCGTGCACACCCCATCCATCTCTCAGGCCTGGCCTGCAGAATGAGCCCTAAACAGTGGCTTTTTCCTTGGGTCTTTATTGATTCTGTTGTCCACAGTACCATGGGCACACCTCCTTGTTGAAGACGCCCACCACTGAGAAGGATGGGGGGCAGAGCCGGGTGCTCCCCTCCCCCCACTGCCCTTATGCTGCAGCCGAGTGCTCCCTCCTTGGCCACCTGGGGGTTCATACACAGCTGTCACGGCTGCAGCTTTCTTGTTTCTATGGACGAGACTCCCCCTTCATCCAATGGTCAAGGTCCCCTGCCAGAAGCTGCTGGTCTCGTGATACACGCTGGAGATTAAGAGGAAACAAGTCATTTTTGGTCTGTTCTGGGGACCTCCGCTAGGCTTCTGATGGGTCCTCTTAATGGTAAAATGGCCACTGGATTGAGCTGGCTCCCCAGTTTTGCGAGGACTTGCTCTCTCGAGCTGCAGAGTGTGTCTGTGGGGAGACCCGGGACCCTTGGTTACAGCCCAGGTCTGGTTGCTGTGTGGGTCCGCTGCCTGGAGTGGTGACAGGCCCTAGTCTCTCCGAACTCCTGCTCAGCAGTCACTGGAGGTGTGGCCTGTCCCCATGGAGAAGGCAGAGCTGGGCTGTCCCTGCTGCCCGCACCCCACCCCCGCCCGTCTCCAGCATCCTGGTGGAGGCTCCAGGCCTGCTTGAGCCGAGCGTCATGGCATCTGCTCTCTCCTCAGCCAGTGGCTCCATGGACTCATGCCTCATGGTGTGGCACATGAAGCCCCAGTCACGTGCCTACCGCTTCGCCGGCCACAAGGACACCGTCACCTGTGTGAACTTCTCCCCTTCGGGACACCTGCTTGCCTCAGGCTCCCGTGACAAGACTGTCCGCATCTGGGTACCCAACGTGTGAGTTAAAGACTTGGAGGGGCTTGTCTGAGTCTAGGCCCTAGTGCTGGACTGGTCACAGTGGGACATCTGCCCCACTTCCGAGGAGGTAACATCAGAAGCTGGGGCTTCAGTCGGGGCCCTCCCCTCAGGGCCAATAGGGAGATCCTGGGCTGACCTCAGCCATCCTGGAAGGGATCCCACCTGACGCTGCCTGCACGTGGGTGAGGCTCTGGCTTCGCTTTTTGGGGACTGAGGCACTCAAGCCTGGATTTACTTTGGGAGGGTTCTGAGGGGTGGGGAGGGCTTCGATGTGCCCTTCTGTTGCTCTTATGGGTTTATGGGTTTCCTGACTCTGGATACCCATCCCTGCAGCAAAGGCGAGTCAACCATGTTTCGTGCACACACGGCCACAGTGAGGAGCATCCATTTCTGCAGCGATGGCCAGTCCTTCGTGACAGCCTCCGACGACAAGACAGTCAAGGTGTGGTCAACTCATCGCCAGAAATTCCTGTTTTCCCTGAGCCAGCACATCAACTGGGTCCGCTGTGCCAAGTGAGTAGTGTCCTACCTGGAGACCACTGGAGGGACCCCGGGGGTTGGAGGGCACAGAGGAGTTGGCAGGTGCTAGCACCATGACCTTGGACAAGTTATTAGCCACTCTTTATCTTCCTGAACCTCAACTTCCGTATGTGTGAAAAAGAACAGTAATAGTTCTCACATTGTAAGTTGTCCAAGCTTCACTGAGCTAATGCACGACAAGTAAGTTAGTCCGTTGTCAGCCACGACTGACCCCGACGTCTGTGCTGATGCAGCCCAAGGTGAGTCATCAGGGGCCACTTATTAGCAATAGCAACAACAACAAGGTAACGTCAGTACCACCACTAGACGTTTTCTTCTAACTCCTCATGGCAGTCCCGCAAGTAGGTGGCATTGTTGCCATTTTGCAGATGAAGAAACTGAGGCTCAGAATAGTGTAGTATCTTGCCGTGGGGCACATTGGGAGTAAGTGGCAGAGCTGGGGTTGGAAGCCGAGTATCTGGCACTAAGCCTTGCCTACTTTCCTCTGAGGACGTTCTGCTCCTCAGAGGTTGATTTTGCTTCAGAGCTGCCAGATGGGGGCCCAGGCTTCTGAGAGGGGTTGGTCTGGAAGCCGGTTCTCCCTTTGGTGTAGGGGCCAGTGCCGTGGGGATGGGGGCCAGCTGATTCAAAGCACCAAGGTCTAAGAATTGCGGACACAGCTGTGCCTGCTTCTAGCTTATTCTGTTCCTTTCAACAGAGATCTCACGTGTCGAATCTCTGTGCCCTGGAGGAAGAGGATGGGGTGTCTGGGGGACACTGGGAAACCATGGGAGTCAGAGGTTGGGGACTGTTGAGCTGTGTTCTTCTGGGGACCCCATGAAGTTACTTGTTCTCCAGGGCCCTCGTTCCTCTGTCCTGGGAGCTCCCTGATTACTCTGAGAGGCCCTCACCATTGGGCTCCTGAGAATAGGAGGGGCCCCGCCAGCAAACAAGTGTTAAACTCACACCAGGCCTTTGGTGGTGGGTCCCCAGAACCTCCACTCCTTTTTTGTTAGCAGGTTGGTTTTGCTGACCCATTCTCAGAGTTAGATGTGGATTCAGGGCACTTGGGAACAGGATAATGATGCCAAGTACCAGCAGTCAGCACGCATGTTGCCATGTGCAGTGCTGGGGGCCTCGTGTGCGACGCTACTGCCTACCTGCTTACCAGGAGGTAGGCACCCTTCTGACCCATCTTGCAGAGAGAAAGGCATTTGCCCAGGATCACTCAGGGTCAGAGCAGGGCATGTGGCCCAGGTGGGTTCCTGAGGTCAGGTGGTGGGCAGCTCAGGAAGGGTGACTGTGGAAGATGGTGTGTGGTGCCCGTGATGTCTGTTGACTGGTGATGTGACTTGTGCCCCGCCTGGTTCAGGTTCTCCCCGGATGGGCGGCTCATCGTGTCTGCCAGTGATGACAAGACTGTCAAGGTGTGGGACAAGACTAGCCGGGAGTGTGTCCACTCATACTGTGAGCACGGCAGGTGAGTCCCCAGACCCTGTCCTCCACCTGTAGGCGCTCGAGAAAAGCATAGACCTGGGCTCGAAGAGGCCCTAGTGGCCTCCAGTGGCAGCACTTGGGGCCCACCGCCATGTCTCTGCTGCTCCCTGGCTCTGTATCTTTTCGCTTGTGGGTGGAAGTTTCTGCCTCATCCCCATCCCCACAAACAGTAAGAGTGCTTAACCTCAAGGCACGAAACTCTTTTTGAACATCTTTATTGGAGTATAATTGCTTTACAATGGTGTCTTAGTTTCTGCTTTATAACAAAGTGAGTCAGCTATACATATATTCCCATATCTCCTCCCTCTTGCGTCTCCCTCCCTCCCTCCCTATCCCACCCCTCTAGGTGGTCACAAAGCACCGAGCTGATCTCCCTGTGCTATGCAGCTG
Organism: Grampus griseus; assembly: GCF_964374135.1. NCBI lineage: Eukaryota > Metazoa > Chordata > Mammalia > Artiodactyla > Delphinidae > Grampus > Grampus griseus. Next base: position 67,891,500 of record NC_139004.1, on the reverse strand, counting down.
CTTCCCACTAGCTAGCTGTTTTACATTTGGTAGTGTATATATGTCCATGCCACTCTCTCACTTTGTCCCAACTTACCCTTCCCCCTCCCCGTGTCCTCCAGTCCATTCTCTACGTCTGTGTTTTAGAGAAAAACAAATACCGTATGCTAACACATATATATGGAATCTAAAAAAAAAAAAAAATGTTTATGAAGAACCTAGGGGAAGGACAGGAATAAAGATAAAGATAAAGGCATGAAACTCTCGAGGCCTCTCTTTTCCCTTCACTTTCTAGTTCTCAAAATTGTGACACGTCTGTCTAAAGAAGTTGAACCCAGACCCCCAAAAGGATGTTCTCCTTGGTGATGACTTTATAAATGAAAGGCTAATCAGGTTCTTGTAGTGGATGGTGACTGTTCATATCATGCCGCATCACTGAGAGGGATGAGCCTGCATTTGAGCAGGGACCCACCCAATCTGGGTTCCTAGATGAACCTCAGCGTCTGCCCCTTGTTAGGCTGGGAGCCCCAGGTAAGGGTCCCTCCTGAGGACTGGCCATGATACCAGCCTGGGTGTCACATATGAGTATATCGAGGGCCCTTGGCTTGTCTTCTAGAAATAGGTGAGCCAGTGGTTCTGGGACCCTGCTGGCCCTTGATGTCTGGGCCTCAGGTGGCAGGGCCTGCCCTGCCTCCTGCTCTGGTAGGGGCATCAGCTCTAACTGAAAGCACCCGAGCAGCTGGCTGACCTTTGGTCTGAAGTCCACTTTCTCTGCTCGCATTTAGAAGTTGGTGCTGAGACTTGCTCCCTGGTAAGTGCCCCTCAGGTCACTGCTAGCCTCTGTTCTCACCCTCTCCTTCTTGTTCTCCCTTGGCCGCCTGGTAAAGATACAGGGCAATAGGGAGGTATTCTGGGCTGAGGGAAGAGTGTGAGCAGGTGTGTGGGGATGGGGATGTGCTGGATGTTTGGGGGTCTGTTCTGAGCCGGGGCAGACCTCCTACAGCATGCGGTGGCCCCCTTTCCAGCTTTGTCACCTACGTGGACTTCCACCCCAGCGGCACGTGCATCGCCGCCGCCGGCATGGACAACACGGTGAAGGTGTGGGACGTGCGGACTCACCGGCTCTTGCAGCACTATCAGTGTGAGTGTCCCCGAGCGGCTGCAGTGGGACTGTGCCACGCCGGGTGCCCGGCTCTTGGCTGTGGGGCTTAAATGGGCCTGAGGACAGCTGTGGCTGGCTTGGGGTTAGGGGGGAGTCCTGGGTCTGTTGGGATCTTCAGGGGTGGGTAGTCTATGGCGTGGCTGTCCTGGAACCTTGGCCTGGAGATAGAGCGTGGTGCTAACTGGCATCCACCAGCCCTTTGGTGCCCACTTACGAGGTGGCAGAACCTCATGCACACTGCGGTCCAGATGGGGGCTCTCAGTGGGGCTCTGGCCAGGGCTCCTCTTGAGGGGCACTTCTCAGGGGCTGCCCGTGCCACTCACCTCCCCCTGTAATGGAGGCTCTGTCCTCCAGGGCCAAGGTGACAGCCCTGGAGATGGTGAAGGAGACAGATCTGTCAAAAGAGGTCAGTGTTGGTGGGACCTTGGCCACCTCTGGTTCCACAGTGTCCTCCACAGATGTGGAGCCATGAACCATATGGAGGGTCGACTTGGTAGGGGGCCAGGCTTGGAAGCCAGCCCTGGTGCTCTGCCCCCTTATTTATATATATATTTAATTATAGCCCTTGGAAGGCAGGGCGGCGGGCTGTCTACGTGGGCTGGTATTGGGCTGCAGGAGGGAGGTGGGAGTGGGGGCAGACTTGGGTGAGCTTACGATGAGAGAGCTGAAGGTACTGGGATATGGAACTGGCCTCAGAGCAGGTATGACTGGGCAGAGTCCTAAGTCACCCCAGTTGTGGGGATGGGGCCCAGGGAAGGGAGCTGGTGAGGGAGTCACCATCAACTGGGAGTTGTGCAGGGGGCAGAATGGGTGGGCAGGCCTGGGGGCTCAGGGCTGAGACCAGGGAGAGTCAGAGCTGGCATTGTGTAAAGAACTGTGGTTGTTGACTTGGGATTAAGTTTCAAGTCCATGGGCTCACTTCCAAAATTCACACCTGAAAATGGGAAGGACATATCTGGAGAAAAGTGTGGGGCGTGGGATTCAGAGCTCTCCCCTTAACACCCCCCACAAGCCCTTCCAATTCTCAGATGTTTGAGGCCAGGACTTTCTTGGGGTAACTGAAGGAACAGATCTTCCAAGAAGGGGGAGTGGATCCTGGTCTTGAAAAGCACATGGTGGAGGGTGGCTCTGCACCCAGCTTCAGCATTTTTAGCAGTGTGACTTTGAGCAGGTTACTTGACTTCTCTGGGCCCCTGGCACAATGATAAGGCCTGTTTCTTAGGTGATGTTGGGAGGGTGATGAGTTGGTCCATGACAAGAACTTACAGAGTGCCTCACACAAAACAGGAACCAGGCACAGTGTTAGTGACAATGACAGTGATGCTGAGTCTCAGTCAGGAGGTCTGGTCTCCCAGCAAGGTGGGCCCAGTTGGTCCAGGCTTGCAGTACTGTACACCACCACTAGGTGGCAGGGGCCAGCCATGAGAATGGTTCTTTCCTCAACAGGGAGTCCTGGGGCTTGTCACTGATGCTGTTTCAGACAGAGGCTTCCTGAACAGAGCCCCAGCAGGGTCTGCCCTCTACTTGGAGACCACGCTTCTCCCTCCTCTCCTTCACACTCAGAGGCTTTTCTCCTCCTGCTCTGGGCCAGGCCTGAGTTGGAGACTGGGTACATCTGCATAGCTGACTGGGCAGAAGGTGGGAGGTGCAGAGGAGTGCTGGGCGGGAAGGCCACCTCTGAGTGTGGGGTCATGAGGGAGGACTTGCACAGGGAGAGACGGGAAGGGAGGTGATGAGGCAGAGCAGTAGTTAGGAGTACGGGCTCTGTTTCCTGTCTGTGAAGGGCTGGTGGTAGCCTGCCTTATGGGGTTTGTGAGGATCTGATGGGAGAATCCACATGAGGATTACAATACATTACTGGGTACATGGTTTGTACCACATAAATCTTGATACTGGTGAAGAGAATCTCCAGGTGACCCTGGGAGAGTCCAGGCCCACCTGTGATGGATCAGGAACCTAGGTCTGGTGTTGGCGAGGTGCAGCAACAGGTACCTGCAGGGGATGGCCTTGAATGCCATGCTCTAGCCCAGGGTCCCGAAGATGCAGCCTGGCTGGAAGTGCTGGGACAGGTGAAAGGGTGAGGGGCATCTGAGAGGACAGCAGTGCTGAGAGCCTGCTTGGATAGGAAGCCACGTGCCTAGGTGACTGGTGGGTGGGCTGTTAATGCCAGATGTCGGGTGAAAGCTGGGCATCAGAGTGGGGCAGGGGTCAGGCCCAGGGGGTGGGTTTTGGAGATTGAATAGAGGCAGAAGCTGATGCTATGGGGTGGAGGGGCCAGCTGGGCCTAGGGATCTGGGGTGTGAGAAGGCCACACCCTGCATCCCTGTGATTGAGGGGCTGTGGAAGAAAAAGGTCCACAAGCAGCCAGAGTGAGCAGGGGCAGCCCGCTTAGAAAACCGGGATGGAGGGCTGAGGAGAGCAGAGCCAGGGGACTGAAGGAAAGCAGGTCTCCTAAAGAGGGTGGTCAGGGGGCGGCATGATGCAGAGCAGTTGAGAGTGGAGGGTGCTGGGGAGAGATTCCTGGGGGAGTAGGCTTGGCAGTGGGTGGGGGTGGGAGATCAGTGACTGGCAGGGCCCAGGGGTGGGGGTGGACTCGGACAGCATCAGAGGTCAAGTCCTGAGGGGACCTGAGGTGCATGAGGCTGACAGGCTCCACAGTGAGATTTCAGTCTGTTTTTGCTGCTGTCCTTTCCTCTTGTGATAGAGCCACTCAGCGAGCCTGCAGCATCTTATTCCTAAGCCACCCCTAATAGAGACCAGAGGCTTCAGGGGGCCTGGAGTACCCCATAAATAACCCGGTTCCCTCTGAGCTCCCTGCCCAATGCATGGCACACGGTGGGTATTCACAAGGCAGCAGACTCATCCCACCACCTCTGGGCTCAGCCTCCGGGGCTCAAGGAGAGCCTGGCAGGTCTGAGCTCCTTGGTTGGGGGGGACAGCCCTCACCCTGTTTGCTGGGGAGGGACCTGGTCAGGTGTGCTCAGCAGCTCCCCTAGAGAGCTCCGTGGCAGAACCTTCTACCTGAGAGACCCTCCTAGCCCCTGAGTAGCAGCTGTCCCCCCACCCAGAAGAGGTGCCAGGGGATCTCTTGGGAAGCTGATTGCCCAAGTAGGGCTCCCAGCCCCCCAGTAGCAGGCACCTGAGCTGTTTTCTGTCCCTGACCCCTAGGACACCCAGGGAGAAGTGTTTAAGGACAGTGACATCCAGTGTCTTCCCTGATTGGGCTTTGGGCGCATAAGGCTGTTGGGCTCTCCTGAGAGAAGTTGGTTCATGATACTGCAAACGTGTGGCGAGCAAGCGCAGCCAGCCTGTGGCCAGCCGCCATGGTCTTGCTCCGTGGAGGGCACTTCTGGTCCCATTTTGGGTTGTTGGCATCACTCTGGGCTACAGCAGGCAGCTGGCACCATTTGTCTCAGGCGAGGAGTTTCTTGCTCTGGCCTATCACTGCAGGGAGCAGTTCTGATTTCCCAATTCAGCAAGGAGTTGGTGGGGCACTGGAGCCCCGCGAGTGCCAGTCCCCACGGAGGTGGGTTCGGCTCTGTATGCTCTGAGCCCACATTAAGACTGTTCAGACATCTGAGCAGCAGCAGCTCTGTCCCGGATCCCTTAATGTGCTTTGCGGTTTCCAGGCACGTGCGGGTTCATTATCCAGGGACAGGCCTGAGTGGTCAGCAGGGCGGGGCTACTCCCCATTTCACAGATGGGGTGTATGAGGCTTGCCCAGGTCAAGCAGCTGGGAAGCTATGGCTTCCTCTCACCGTGTTGATTCTAGTCATTTACTTGCCTGAGGCCCCCAAGAGGGCTTGGCTTGGCTCTCTCCAGAAACTCCAGTTAGAGCTCAGAGTCCCAGCTTCTCTGTCCACTGGTCCTTAGCACGTCCCTGGACCCTCTCTCTACCCCAGACATGGTCACGGAGGGTTTTAAAGCCGCTGTGCAACCAGCAGGACAGGCCTGCACCCTTTTTGGCGTTTGGAGACCGAAAGGGTTGATCAGGAGGCAGTGCACCGTCCCACCTGCTCTGGCCAACTCAGCAGCTCTCGCCCACCATCCCTGAGCGGGTGTTCCTACGACATTCGCGAGATGACTGTTTGGAGTGTCCTTTGCTGCTGGTGTCAGGGCACCTTCACTGTGTGAACCCATAGCCTCTTGTGAGCCCACAGCCACTGTGTCACTAGTAATGCCAGTTGTGCGTTGTGAGAGGCCACCGTGGCAGAGCGAGCCCCTTGTGGGCATGTGGTGGGGCTCGGCGCTAGCATGGCCTGCCCCAGAAGGAGACCTCCTGCTTGGGCACCTTGGACACCTGTGGGTCTCTGTGGGCCCCATGGCCAGTTTGGAACCCATTGAGCAGTGGGCCAGATTCGCTGAGGGTTCTACAAGCAGAGCTGTGTGGGCAGCTTGTGGATAGCCAGGTCTCTCCTTAGGCCACCTGCTGCCCGCAGGCTGTGGCCCGTTCCCAGTACTTGGGGGCAGGGTCTGCAGTGGCCTCAGTCCCACCCTCCCTGGCATCCTGGTGACCTATAGAACATTGACGCTGGTACATCTCTGACCCTGAGCTGGAGTCCCTTCTTTGGGGTCACGGTGGGGGTGGGGTGTAGCCCACATCGTGCCCAAATGGCAACCTGCCATCAGCTGTCACCCATGTCTGCCATGGAGATAGGCAGAGGGCCTGCAACTTTGAGCTTGGTGAAAAGTGGATTGTTTGTGTGCCGTCACTGCTCAGGGCTTCGTGACGGGAGGCTCACCCCCTCGTGCGGCAGCCGGGCCTCCGTGGGAGACTGTCATGCAGGGCTGATTCTATGAGGCCTCCCTGGTACAGCCCCACCCTCGGCAGAGCCAGAGAGGCTGCTCCAGGCTGGTGGGGCCGGTGGGTGAGGCAGGAGAGTGAGTGGGGAAAGGTGGGGCTGGCACATTCCCAAAAGCCTGGCTTGCCAGGCTGAGCCCTGTTTTGGAGTAAGTGGTTCCAGATATTTCTACCCCAGCCGAGAGGCCTTAGCTATTTCTGCCATTAATAGTGGAGCAGGGCCTCGGGCACCCCTCCCTGGGCCGGTTGGGGGGATGGGCGGCGGTTCCCTCCCTTGGGTGGGCTTAACCAGGTGGGAGAACCTGGCTGGTAACCACGCCCTGCCCCTGCCGCCCTGCTGGTGCTGGGCAAGCCCTGTGTTTCCTGAGCTTGCCTCCCCCGATCCACGCTGCTGCTGGCTGTCCCCTGCCAGCTTTGTCTCGGGGAGGGGCTGGGGGGCGTTCATGCCAGCACAGGCTGCCAGGAGCTGCAGAAGCAAGAATAGCGCGCCCTTCTCCAGGCTCAGCGAGGCAGATGCGCCAGGAGCAGCATCTAAGGAGGCCCAAGGGGAGATTGGGGCGTGGTGAGATAGATGGAGGGCAGCTGCCTCTCAAAGCTGTCCTACTGTGGGCTGAGGGGTCAGAGGTGGGCGGGACTCCTCAGGGGGATCTCGCAGTGTTTGTGCCCGTCTCCCACCCCCACTCATCAGCGTGAGTGTGAACCAGCGTTTTGGCGAGCACAGCCAGCCCCTCAGGAGCACACACTAGCTCGCAGCCTATAGAAGCACAGCCTGAAGTGCCTGCAGAGCCTGGGTCTCCTCCCCAGGCGTGACACACTCGTTTGGGGGGAGGGAAGGATTCACTTTTTATCATTTGCTCAGTTGTATAATGATAGTGACTATATTCTAATGCTGAAAAAATATTTTCTGGAAGTACGTAGAGTAATAATTAGAAGTCCCCCTATTCCTGTCCTCCCCAGAGGGCACCCCTGCTCTGTGTCTGGAGCTTCTGTCCACACCTTCCTCTGGGTCTGCACACGTGGGTGTGCCCCCCACACGTGGGGAGTCACGGGCACACCCTGTGCGCCACTAACGTTCTTTCTGCTGCTGCTTGTGGCCGGTGCCTGTTCAGTTCTGCTGGGGTCGGCTCTGGCTTTTTTTCTCTCCTCTCCATGCCCCCATTTCTGGTAAACACTGAGGGTGCCGCCTTCTGCCTCATGGCCCTGAGTGTGGGAGAGCGTCTGGCCGTGGGGCTCTGGACTCCGCCTCCAGGAGCTGGCTCTGGAGACCCCATCAGCCCCACTCCAGGCCGTCTCTTGGAGTTCCTGGTGCTGAGAGAGGGAGTGTTTAGACCTAAAGATCGTATTATGTAAAGCCCTAGTGTCTCCCCTAAGTATGCTTGGGAACGTGAATCCACACTCCCCGACATGTCTGCACATCGGCTGACCTGGTGTCTGAGGGGCTCCGTGTACCTCTGTCAGCTCTACTGAGGGCCGTTTCATGGTGAGTGTGTTTACTGGTCCAGCAGTGGTTCTTGCAGTCTCACGGTGCCAGGATGAGGGGTTGATTTTAGAGTTTGCCTTTATGTTTGTGGCAGTTCTGACTTGGCGGGGTCATGGTTATCCTAGCCCCTGTGGTTTTGCTCATGAGGCCTGTGTTAATGGGTACAAAGGCACCTGGGTCTTCCTCAGCAGCTACTCTACGTTGATGTCCCCATGTGGCCTGCCTGGTCCAGTTCACCTACTGACCAACTGCTTTTTGAGTCCCGCTCAGTGTCAGGCACTGAGCCAGGAGCCAAGGACCCAACACAGCCCCCTGCCTGATGGAGCACATGGTCTCATGGGGGACCCAGCCGGGAACCAAATAGCTGCACATAAATGTAAAAACCCTGCTGTGAAGAGACTCACGGTGCTTCAGGAGGGACCACAAGGGGGTGACCCTGATGGCGAGGTCAGGGGAGCCTTCCCTGAGGAGGTGACTGAGCAGTGAGTGAGCTGCAGGGTCTAGGGAAGAGGCGAGCAAGAGTCTTCCCGGGCCAGGGAGAACAAGGGCTGGGAAGGTCCCACAGCCAGGGAGCTGACAGGGCTGGTGTGGCCAGATCTTGGAGAGCGAGGGACACCAGCATGGATGGTGGGACTTGGGCTGGAGCAGTGGGGAAGAATCGTGGATGGGCTTGAGCTGTCGAGTGGGTTAAATGGCAGGACCTGGAGTAGCATGGGATGCCTGGGGTAGCGGAAAGGGACATCAGGGCTCACTCTGTACAGAGGCCTCAGGCTTCACCTGGCAGCATGCCTACAACACCCTAACTTGTGGGTGCTGTGCCACAGAAGGAGAAACGGGCTCAGTGTGTGAAGATGCTCGTTCAGGGTCGCAGGGTGGGTCAGTCAGGAGGCTGGGATTGGAACCCGGGCCTGACTGGCTCCTGAGAGCGGGTCTTAAGCTGTTTTCTTGCCTGCCCCCGTGCCCATCCTTTCCCCCAGGGCAGGGGCATCATATTGGCATTCCCAGGGGTTTTCTTTTCCATTTGGTTTCCCTGACGTAGCAGCACGTGAGACAGATTGAGCGTTATGTTTGAGCACTCTGTTCGGCTCTAGCTTGACTGCTTGGTGAGGAGAGAGAAGCGGAGGAATAGCTTGATCTCTCTGGCCTTGCCACACGTGCTCCCGCCTGCCCTGCATCTCCCGCTGCCTGCCCTCATCTCTGGATGAGTCTCCTCCTGTCCTTTGTTTGTGCTGCTCTCCTGGGAGGTCCTTGTGGGGCTCTTCATAGCAGCTCTGGGCAATGGCCGCCCCGGCCCAGACCTGTGCCGAGCCTTCTGGCCTTTCTTCTGGCTTCGTGGGCCTCCCAGCCCATCTGAGTGACGTCTTTCCTCCAGTGCACAGTGCAGCGGTGAACGCCCTCTCCTTCCACCCGTCGGGAAACTACTTGGTCACGGCCTCCAGCGACTCAACCCTGAAGATCCTGGACCTCATGGAGGGCCGGCTGCTCTACACGCTCCATGGGCATCAGGTGAGGGCGTCAGCCTGGGCTGAGTAGCATGGAGTGGGGGGGAGGCGCTGTCTTGAGGTGGCCCTTCCCTTGGAGCCCGATGGAGGGGTTCTGTGGTCCCCTCGCAGCCTGCACATTGGGGTGAGGTGCAGAAGCAGGTTTCCCACCCACAAGACCTGTGACCTCTGGCAGAAGTGCTGGGCCTGGTGCTGCAGCTGAGAAGGGAGTACAGGGGTTCAGTTGGGTAGGGGGTCGGAACGGAGGCCTCTGGACAAGGTTGACAGACTTTTCCCAGGGGCTGAATGGAATCTGTCCCCAGTGACCTCAGGCATCACTTGGTCCAGCAGTTGAGTAGAGCCCTGGAACTCATGCCCTGAATTGCCATCAGGCCTCCTGGGGCCCTTTGGAGGCAGAAACAACAGGTGTCTTGCAGAGGCAGGTGTGAAGGAGGGAAATCTCCCTGCACATTCATGGGGGAATTCCTAGAATTGAAACGAGGGAGAGAGACCTTCTCTCTGAGCATCTTTCACCAACACATCCGGTGCCCTGGCCCCCTATGTGGGCAGTAGCTGGGCACGGGGCCCGGTGGGCGGTGGACTGCTTGCGGTTCTCCCCTGCAGCCAGCCTGGGTATGGCTGAGCTGTCTCCTGCTGGGACGTGGTCGCCACACCCAAGTGGGTCACAGGTGCAGAGACCAGAGCATTTCAGTTTGTCCACTTCTCCACCCATGAGCAGGGGCAGATGGGATGGAGAGTGGGGACAGGCTCTTGAGGGCTGAGGGAGGCCCTGGGGTGCTCATGTCTCTTGGGCCAGCAGCTAGGTGTGAGGCTTCTAGCCCAGGGCTCTCTGGATCCCACTGCCATCTGAGTCAGAGCACAAGGGCCCTTGGCCATGGCTTGGAGTGGGGGCATGGGCCTTTTCTTCTGCTTCCTTGGGACCTGGAGGCCGCTTGCCCTCAGCCCATGGTGACCCCTGGTCCTCTGTCAGAGAAATGTCTGGTGTGCAGGACCAGCAGGCCTGTTCCCCTGGTGTCGACACATCTAGGTGTCACGTATGGCCATTGCACTGGCGTGATCGCTGCTCCTATTGTCAGCCTGTGGGGGCGCCACCTTTGTTAGCCCTTTGGCAAGTAGTTACTTAGATTCACACGTAACCAGTTTCGGATCTTATAACCCAGAGGGCATTTGAAAACCACATGAACGCTGCTACCTCTCCTGCTCCCACGAAAATGAAGGAAAAGCAATGCACAGAAACACCGTGCGGGCAGGTGCATACCAAGTGATCACCGAGCACTTTCTCCTTTCTTGTGGACGTTCTTTAGACAGCTGACTCACCTCTCAGCCTGAGAAGCCTTGAATGCGGCATCTAAAAGGCCATTCCTGTGTTCGGGCCCAGCATCAGCACATATGGGAAACCTGTGGGCATTGTTCTCCCAGAGAAGTGAGACAGGGGCCAAGAGAAACCGCGCAGTTGCCTATCTGCTGTTGAACCTGGAAACGTGGGAGACAGGATGAGAGACAGCGGTGGTTTGGGGGTGTGGAGAACGGGAAATGGCTTCAGAAATCACTTCTTCCTCAGGGCACCAAACTCGCAGTGCCCAGAGGAAGGGGGAAGAAGGAGAAGCGAGCTCACCTCCGTTCATCTTGCTGTCCATTTGTCCATTCATCATCCGCTTTCCAGCTCACCAGGCTGGGCACCAGGGGTATGAAACGGATGTCGTGGTCCCACCCCCTGGGGCTCATGGCCTGGGAAGCAGGGGACTCTCTGGGGACATCAGCAGAGCCGAGGTGGCATGAGATGTGTTAGGAAACCAGGAGAGGCAGGTTGAGTCTTGGGTTGTACTTGGAGGGTTGGGTGAAGCAGGGTAGGCTTCTCCCCGCTCAGATGAAAGTGGGAGTTGGAGTGCGAGGCTCACATTTGTTTCTGTTCCGACCCCCCAAAGTCCCTATCAAATACAGAAACTTAGCATTGGTGTGCCATGGGTCTTAGGGGCTCTTCTTCCTGGAGTACCCATAACACAGCCCCACTGTGGGGTGCAGGGTGTGGGAGCCCCAGGGCCTGGCTTCCTCGGGGTTCCGCAGACCGATTCTGGGAGGAAGGAGCTGGCCAGAGCCCCATGCTAGCTTTAACCCCTCTCCTCTTCCTGGAGAGCTGATCTCTCCCTTTCTCCTCCTCCTCTTTCTCAAGACCTGTAGTGAGACCACCGTGCACTCACCGGTGGCAGCTCAGTGCTGGGTTCTCCAGCGGGCCACGTGGGCAGACCTGGCCCACTTCCTTTGCCCTCTCTGCCTCCAGGGCGCTTTCTTTTGGGCACAGAGTCTTGAAGAGTCTGGTCTCTGGGCTGATGTCGGAGGGCAAGTACGTGGTGTGTGTGTGTGAGGGGAGCTGCAAAACCGAGCCCCCCCTCTGTGCCCCAGTCTGCCAGGGTTTGCTGTGTCTCCTTGTTGGGTCTGACTCTGCCCCTGGGTTTGGGGCGATTCAAAGTCAGCTAAGGGTGGCTTCCTAAGGAAGGAGAGTGCGGTTGAGCAGCCTTGATACGGGCAGTTGTTAAAATCAGTCCGCCAGCTGGACCAGATACCTAGTGTGGGCGGACATCTGGGCCGGGAGCGGGGGCGGCTTTGCTCTCCCCGAGGGGACAAGTCTGTGGAAGTTGGGCCTGTGTTGTCACTGGGAGCCAGTGTGCTCCGAAAATGTCCCTGACCTATGAGGGTTTGTGACATGCTGTCGGGCCAGAGTGGCTCAGCTCCAGGAAGAAGTTCTTTGACACCCCTTTGGAGGATGTATTGACTCCTTTGGAGGATGTATTGCCCCTGCCAAGCCACAGGGAGAGGGCCTGCACCACGGGCTGAGGAGTGGGCTGAAGCCCCGCCCAGATGCTCTGTGCAGTGTCTGGTCCTTTTAGGCTCCCCCACTCATGAAGTTCCCTCCCTGTCCCGTCCTTCCAGGAAGATGCACAGCTGCACTCCTTGGTGACTTGAGCTTCCACATTCTGTTCCAGGAGGTAGTGAGGGCCTCACCAAACACAGCTGTCACCAGCCACTTCCTGAAGCCTGTGGCACCCACAGCTCCCAAGTGGTCCCAGATGCCCAGGGATTCTGTCCTCCAGATGAGAAGACAGATTTGAAAGCACTTTTGAGTCCTGGAGGGGGAACTGAGGTCCAGAGAATGATCTGGACTTGTAGGGGGTCTCATGCAGCTTAGGGTTGTTGACCTGGAATGAGTACCCACATCTGCAGTTTCCACCACACCCGTTGACCTCATATGTATGGCTTTTAGAAGTTGTGATCTCACTCTTGTTTTCAGATCACTGGTCTGTGTAGGAGGCCAGCGGGCCTCATAGCTTCTTGTGTTCCAGCCTTGCTGCTAGGTGATGGCGTTCTGGTCCAGCAGGAGAGGGATCCCCAGGAAGCTTTGGTTTGGACTTGGAGGACCTCCTTGTAACCGCCCTCAGGCATAGCCCCGAGGGAGCCGTAGAGGGAGGGCTATTGAGTTGTTCTGCCACGTGGAGCAGCCACCCCTTCAGGCCTCCAGGTCCACGCTTATGAGAAGAGATAGTGCAGGCCAGGGGTCAGAGGCCAGCCGAGAGGAGCCTGCCACAGGGAGCTGGTGCTGCGGGGAGCCAGACCTTGAGCAGGAGAGGGGGCTCTGTGTGTGGCAGGGAAGTGTCTCCGTGTTCTGTGAGAGGGCCGGCCTGAGCCAGCCCCACTGGGGGAAAAGTGAGGAAGGGTCAGGGGAGGCCATGCTGTTGGGTAGAAGCTCTCTTGCCCGAGTTGAGGCCAAAAGTCTCTCATTGTTTCCTAAAGGCATAGGGGCACCAGGACAGGCACGTGCCAAGTGCAAAGCTGAGATCAGGATCACCCAGTGTGGCCTGGGTCTCCTGGGCTGGGCCCACGTGCTGGCACTGAGGACCGCTTGTGCCCCCAGGAGTCTGACCATGCCGGCAGTTTGGTGGTTCTCTGGCGTGCATGTGATTGGTCACACTTCCATCGGCCCATGTGAGGCCGGCTTACCTGTGGGGCTGGGGCTGGACGGCAGTTACAAGTTTATCGTGAGCCTGAAGGATTCTGGTGCTTCTCCCCTGCAGTCCTGGCTTTGGGACTCTGAGCCACAAAGGGCCATTCAGGGGGTGTGGCTGGCGGCTGAGTGAGGCTCCTGCCCCGTGGGAGCTTGACGCCACGTGTGCTGTACCCCAGAAACAGCTCCTCGGCTGCAGCTGGGGCTCGTGTGGCTCTTCAGAGGCTTCCACAGGGTGGATGTCTCCAGGTGATTTGGGGAACAGGCCAGAGAGTTGAGCAGGCCCTTTGCTGGCTCCAACCCCACACGGGCCCTGGCCCCTCACCGCCCTGCTACCCCTGCTGTGCAGGGACGGCAGGTTTCCAAACTCAAGCCGAGCAGACACTGGCACCTTTGCCAGGGCAGGGGGGTGGGACAGGCTGAGGAGCCTGTTGGGGCTGAGACGTTGGGTAGCCCTCTGCTTCCAGACAGATCTGCCCATCCGGGTGGAGAGTGGACAGAGCAGGCAGGCACTGCCAGCCTGGATATGGTGCACTGTCCTCCTTCCTCCGCCACTGGGGACACCAGGGTGATTTCTCTCTCAGTGATTGGGCTGGAAAAGAGCCTGCACCGGTCACCTTTGCCAGCTGCTTTGACTGAGCCCACCTGCTGGATACGTTCGGTTGGGGAGGGTTCACAGCCTTGTCTGATGCCCAGCTTTCTAAGGAAACACCCCAACGTTTCCAGGGATGAACAGCTTGTACTCACCTGTTTCTGGTTTAGAAAAATGGTGGACACTCTTCCATCTTGTTCAGCCAGAAAAACCTGAGCCTTGGGGGACCACAAATGGGAGGAAAGGGTTTGGACGTTGGGGTCAAACCATTCTGGCTCCACCTCTTAGCCTGTGACAGTGGGCAAGACCTTGACTTTGCCAAGTCTTTCCTCCTCTGTAAGAACGACGCCCATGTCTGTCATAATGGGAGAAGACATGTCCTCACAGATGCCGGTCCCTGTCCTGCGCAGCTCTTGGAAAATGACCCCATGCTGTTCTAGATGAGAGCTCTTTAAAAGGCTGTTTAAAGTTTCTCTTATGGGCATGGTCCTGGCATCATGGATGGGTAATGTTTGTTAGGAAACTGAGTACATATTAGGGGGCTCTGATGACTTAACGCCACTGATGGGCACAGGGCCATAGCCGTCGGCCCCTCCCCCTCTGGATGGGGCTCACCCATTTCCCCTCCTCCCACTCACCCACAGAGTCTCTGAAGGGTTTCTCTGGCTTCTTATTTTATTGAGGGTTGTTCTCATCTGCCCCAGAACATCCTCTTGCTCTCTGGCTTCTCTTTTGTCACACAACTCCTAAAATCCGTCCCACAGTGGGTGGGCTGTAGTGATTCCCCGACAGCTTGTCCCCACCAGCTGTCCTGAGTGGGTTCGGCCTGCTGCTGCCTTGGTCTACAGGTCTGCTTCCGTTGCCCTTTATTAGTCCCGCCCATCGGGTCTTTTCCAGGGCCTGACTCCTGGAGGACAGGCCGGGTATCTGATGACACTGGGCTGGGTAGGGGTGCCAGCGCCCTCTCTGAGGCTCTGGGAAGTCTTGCTGTGGGGATCTGCCATGACCGGGACAGTTAAGCAGGAGGAAAGGGAGACCCTGCTTCTTGCTGGATCCTGTACAGACTTAGGGCGTCAGCTGCACGGGAGCTTCCTCACCCCGCTCACCCCACACTTTGCCGCAGGGAAGACCAGGAGAGGGGAGGGCTTTCCCACCAACGGCAGCTGTCTTTCGAAGCCTTGCGCCCCGAGCAAGGCCCCCATAGTTTTGTGTGGCAAATGTGGGGGCATCGTGCTAGAAATACAGATTTATTTTTCTGTATTTTCCGAAACATAATCTCGAGACATGCTCATTTGGTTTTAGTCCCCAGAGCTATTTGGGAGAGGAGGGTAGGCGGGGCGTGGGTGGGGCGTTAAATCTGGTGTTTGCGGCTGTGCAGTTGGCGTTCGTGTCTCTGTGGAGTGACTGAACCGCACAGGGACCAGTGGGCACGTGGTTCCCCGAACCTCAGCTGGCCCGCAGTGGAGCGAGCACCCATCACCCAGGGCCCAGAGCCCCAAACCCGGGGCAGCTGTGTGAGAGGCTGTGCTCGGTTGTCGAGAAATCACAGGCTCAGAGCACGGGGTCGGCCGATGCTACTGGTAGCTTGTGCCACGCTGGGGGCTGGGGCTGGGACTGGGGAAGTGGCAACAAGGGGGACTCGCCCTCTAGGAGGAGAGACAGCAGGGGGACAGAGCGGCCTGGGCACGTGGGCCGCCCCTGGCTGCCCCAGGAGGAAGGAAGCTCTCAGAATGGGCCCCTCCCACCTCGTTTCTCTGCGCCCTGTGGCCCTTGTGTAGTTGTTCATTTTGGAGACTCGCTTTGCTGCTTGAGAGGCTTAGATCTGCCTTGGATGGTTGGGCAGCTCCCGGGAGAAGTGAGGGGACATTAAGAGGGAGTGGAGCTCACTTATTCCAACTGAAGTAACCAAGAGCTCAGCCTGACCCCCTGTCCCCTGCTGGCAGCCCAGAGTTCAGGGCTGGGAACGGGTGTCCTTGGCCAAGGTCAGGAGCAGCCTAGGTGGTCGCTCCTTGTCTGTGGGGCCGCACAAAGGGACATAAGCACCAGCCCACAACAGGTCTAGCGCGTGAGTGCCAAGCCTCCCTCGCGGGGATTTGTGGAAGAATCGTCCTGGTGGACTGGGTTGCGGTGTCTTTGCCTGAGCACGGGCGTCAGAGTCCAGAGCACCCATGCCAGAGGCCTCCTTGGTCTCCGTGTATCTGTCTGATGGCCGCTCTTCTTTTACCTCTGACGTGGGGCAGGTGGTGTGACGTTGCTTTTTGTTCGCTGGCAGCCAGTGAAAAACATATCAAAACCCTTGCATGGTGGGGGTGGGGGTACCTGGCTGGGCCTTTGCCCCTGTAGCTGTTGTGGCCACAGCGGTCAAAGTTCAGGTGTGCAGGGACTCAGGGAGTCAGACCGGAGGGGGTGAGGCCAGCGGAGAGGTCTGGACAAACTGCAGGGGCTGTGGAGTGAGAGTCGTCAGGAGCTGTGGGATCTAAACACCATGGCATCCTTTGTTTTGCCTTTTTTTCCCCCCTCCATTGACACCTTGCTGTTTGAGAGTGAAGGAACCAACCAGTATGGGTCCCTTGGGTCTGGAGGTTGGCAAGGCAGAGGCGGTGTGTGGTGAAATGACTGGGTGTGAGTCCAGCTGAGCTCGAGGGCCACGTGCAGCTGGGTCGGGGGAGAGAGAGGTAGGGAACCGTGCTCACCATGATCATCTCACAAAAGGCTCCAACTGGCCAGATCCAGAGAGGGAGGGGGGAAGGATCTGGTTGAGGCTAGGCAGCGTCCCTGCCAGTGGACCTGGCCTGGAGCCAGATGGGGACTAGGGCCTCAGGCAGGTGGGCACCCCTGGCGATCAGGGGCAGGTCAGACCCACGCTGCCGAGGGCCCAGCTGAGAGCTGCTGCTCGGAGTCCCGCTCGGGAGGCGCTGCAGAGGCCCCGGGCCTTGCCTGTGGGAAGAAACAGCTTGGCCACATGCCTGGCCCTAGCCGGTGAACGAATGCATCAAGAGTGACTAATTGACTGAAAGGAATCAGCCACTGTGAAGGCGGGACAGTCTCAGAGAACACTCCTGATCACAACTGGTCCCTGCCGGTGATAAAGGAGACTCCCCCAGCCCGCAGGGTTTGGAAACTAGAACTCACTTCTAAATAACTGCTGGGCTAAAGAGAAAATCCCAGTGGAAATGGAACATTTGGAGATGAAGGACAGTGAAAATACTGAATATGGGAAACTTTGGGGATCCAAGCTCTAAGATGGCAGTCAGAGGCAAATTTGTAGCCTTAAATGAATTTATTTAAAACCAAGAAAGATCAAAAATAACCAAATTCAGAGCTCAATGTAGGAGGCTGCAGAAAGAACACGGAAAGAGGCCTTCTTGAGCTCACAGTTTTGTGGAGCGGCGAGCAGTTCAATGGGGCCAGGGTGCTGATGGGAAGGGCAGAAGAGAGGGCCTGGTGAGGTCTCTGGGGGTCTGGGTGGTCTGGGGCCCCGAAGGCCCACCAAGGGTTGGGTTGGAGATTGTCAGCAGTGAAGAGCCGAGTCTGCATTGCAGTCCATGATGACTTTGGCCCACAGCAGAGCCCAGGGCCAGCCATTCTCTGGGCTGTGCTTTGAGTGCCCTGGACTGCTTCTGTGGGCCCCAGGGTGGATGGGTAGGAGGCTTCATGGAAACCACTCTTTCCAGGAACACCGAGGTACCTGGTCCAGGAGCCATGCAGTCCTCTTGGTAAACGGGCACTGTTGGGGAGGACTGTAGACCTCAACGCTCAAGAGCTCCTCTGAGCGCCCTTGTCGCTCGCGCCCTCCCTGGAGTTTTCTGGGACTTGGACGCTGGGGAAGGCTCTAGTTCTTCTTGCCTGGAGGGCTCCTAGCACCTGCTTTCTGGTCCTGATCCCCCTGCCAAACTGGGCTGCCGGCCACATTCTTTAGTGGTCCTGCTGCTGCTTGGCCTCTAACATCTTGTCCCCAGCTTGGCATCTGGTGTTGAGTGTCAACAGGAAAGGAGACTGACCCACGAATATTTGTTTGGTTCCTTAGTTGCTGTGATTTCTTGGAAACCTGCCATTCCTCAATGAGCTCTGGGCAGCCAGAGAGCCTGGCTTTTTTGACACTCCACGTACTGTGTTCCTTCCCTTTTCTGTCTTCCCTCTTTGTTTTTCCTCAAAATGAGAACAGTTTTGTTTTGTTTTTGTATTAATGTAACGGTGCTCTATACTGGTTAAAAAATTCAAAGTATGGGAAATTACAGAGATTTCTAAGACTCAAGTAAGTCACCTGAAATTGCCTCCCCCCACTTAAGTCCTGTCAGTGTGTGGTGACTGTCTGCCTGGGAGGGTATCTGCGTGACAGATGACCTGCTCCCATCCTACCCCCAGGCCCTGCGCCTGCAGCCCGTGATGCTGTGCTCCTGGTATTGCACACTCACCTATGCAGGTGGACATTGTTCCCCATCAGTGAGAATGGATCTCCTTTGTCCTGATGGATGGCTGCAGAGGACCCCCGGGCTGCTGTGAGCCCAGCCCCTTCGGGCCCCTTGTACTTCTTCATCACCCCCACTATGGGCAGCTCAGAGAGGAGGAGCCGTGGGTAGATTCCAGAAGCATGGGCAGACGTGCTGCCTCCTGCCCAGTGTGCCTGGGCCCAGGGGGCAGCTCTGTCTAACCTGCCTGTCTCTTCTGGGCAGGCAGAAGCTGGCCTTGCTCCGTGTTGTCGGGTCCCTTTCCAGCCCACAACCTGTCTAGTCTTTTCTGCCACCAAGTGGAAGTGCTTCCCAGTATTCCTGTTGTCCACGGGTCCACCGCTGTGTCAGCCCTGCTGCTGGAGGCCCCTCATATTTGCTGTTGGAGCTCCTGTTGCTCCCTGTCCTGCTCTGGAGGAACTGAGGTGGCCTTTGATGGAGCCCGCGCTGTCATCATCTAGGCGAGAACCTCTTATATCTGGCTTTGCTTGGGGAATGCCAGGTGTTGCCACATTAACAGTTTGGCCAAAAGGAAGCAATGGTTCCTTTTGGCCAAACTTTTAACGTGGTGGTGTGCCGAGCAGACTCTTGCTCTGAGCATCTTTCTGCAATGGGTTTCAGGCGTGTGGGGAAGAGCCCCCGCCCTTTACCAGGAGATCGTGCCCCCTGCCCCAAGCCTGAACGTGCGCACTGGTGCGGCCAGGTGTAGGCCTGACATCACCCTTCGGACAGTTCAGTGGACCTTCAGCGCGTGAGAAGCCAGAGTGGCATGTCTCCTCCCAAGGCCCCAACATGAAGGAAGTGATGTGCCCGTTAGAGGGAAACGTCACTTTGCTCCCCTGCCCAGGCACCTTCAGTAACCCCACCCCATCCTCCTCCTTGCCCTGGTTCTGGCCTTTTGGTTCGCCTGAGCTCCCCAAGTGCCCTGCCTCTGCTCGTTGGCTCCTCCACGGGGCTCCGTGCTTCTCTGGTCAGCTGCAGTGTGGTGTTGGTGGGGGGGGGGGCATGGTCTGGGTCAGGGGGACCTAGTTCTGGCCCCAGTGCTGGGCCTGGGATAGGTCAGTGCACCTCTCTGACTCCTTGGGAAGTGAGGACAGTGATGTCAGTCTGGTAGGGCTGTCAGCGTGGCCTTTCCTGCTCATTCCTTTCGGCCCAACCCTCGACCTCATGGCCTGGCTTTTGTCAGTGGTGCTTGGGACCAGAGTCTCAGCAGTAGTGCTCATGCTTGGGCACCTGCCAGTTCCTCCGCCAAAGGTTGGGGAGGGCATGGGCTGGATGAGGTGCTCAGCCCTGAGTCCTGCTGCCACTCTCACTCACGAGCTTCTGGTTTCTTCCTGTGCGTTGAGAATCTAGAGTGACCTTTGATGTTTGCTCTTTTTGGCTTGTTCTCCTAGGGTCCAGCCACCACTGTTGCCTTTTCAAGAACGGGGGAGTATTTTGCTTCTGGAGGTTCTGATGAACAAGTAAGTAAAGAATGATTTGAGGGGTCTCAGCTGATACTGAGCAGAACAGAACAGGGGGCCGAGGTGTCTTGGGGATGGACAGGCTGGGTTTCACCAGCTTCCTTGGTGGCTTTCAGCAATCTTGAGGCCTGGATCTTGGGGTGGGGCCCCCAGAGCTGGGCCCTGGCCTCCCCAGAGCAGGAGTGCTGCAGGTGCCAATGCGTGGCAGCATCTCAAAACCCTTACAGCTCAAACCAGAGTGGGTAGGAAGTCTGGGTTACTGTTGCCGTGAGAAAGTTAAAACGTTTCTTTAGGAACTTCTTTCTCCTGATTATAGGTGAATAATTAGATAACTCTTGGATGCTTACTGCGGGCCTGGTAATGAGGGCAACATGGCAAGAGCGTCACCCCTCATTCAGTCCTCAGGGCAGCCGCGTGGGGCAAGCCTTCTCTTCAGCTGTTCTGTGGGTGAGGAAACCGCGTCTCGGCTGCAGCAGAGCTGGAGCCTGCGCTAGAGCCTGCACTCTGTCGTCTGCCGTCCTTTGCTCCGGTGCTGTCTGAGGGGGCAGCATTTTCCAGCTCCAGGCTGTGGAGCGAGGACATGTGTGAGGAGGTCCTGTCCTGCCTTGTCACCCTGTCAGCCGCCCTGGTGCCTCCTGCCCAGACTGCTCAGCCCTGGTTACCTGCCTCCTGCGGGACACCCTGTCCCTGGGGTCTGGCCCAGAGTCTGGCACCTGGGAGGCTCCAGGGCCGTTGAAGTGTCCACCCATTGGAAATCTCTCTCTGGGTTCTGGTGCAGTGCTACTTGTCCAGAAAACCACACTTCCCTGAGGCAGGGAGGAAGGGGTGGCTGTTCCGAGCCACTGGTGACCTGGTGTGTCACCTAGAATGTTCATCCCACTGCTCCCGGGCCTCACAGCTCTGACAGCTCTGCCCAGGAAAGTGCTGCTGGCCTCCCAGTGAGCGCCAGCCCCGGCCTGATGGACCGATTCTGGTCGAGTCTCTGCCAGTAAAGCAGAGGGCGGTTGGAGGCACAGCACGGCTAAGAGATGGCAGGCATCTTCCCATACCAGCACCGGTTCCTGTGCTGACCACACAAGGCAGGAGGATGGCAGAGGGAACCCCTGAGCCTTCCCTGGGCATGGAGGCCTGGCTCCTTGCTCAGAAGACTAGGGAAACTAGTACAGTAAATTCACACCATAAATAAAGTCCTGGCAAAAGAAATTCACATAGCACAAGAGGCAACCTGGTAGGAAGTAGGGCTTCTCCCACCCTGGCCCCTGCTTGGGCAGCCGCTGCTGTCAGCTCCCTGGCTGCCTTCTGATTGTCTGCTCCGAGAGCCTTTTGGGAATGACATTTGACATTCTCTCTTCATATTCCTGATAGCCATTCCCCGGCTCAGGACCATTCAGCAGTTAGACTTGTGCTGTACACAGGACCCTATAAACAAGGGGGTGTGTGCCGATGTTCTTTTTGTAAAGGGGACAGATGAGAGACCCTAGATGCTCATCAGTTGGGGAGCAATGAACAGTGGTGCTGCTCTGGGAGTGGCGAGCAGCCTCCCAAAGAACCAGGCTCGTGGCTGCGTCCCGATGGGTCATGCATCCAGGGCACGTTGAATTTCCATCCTATGTGGATTCGTTGGTTTTTCTGTGGCCTCAGTTGACTACTGGCCACGATTCACAATTCCTGCCATCCTGGAAGTGGCCCTAGAGGAGTGCAGCCGCGGGTGGCCCGCACCCTCCAGCAGGGAGCGCTCTTGCCCAGCTTTTGTTGGAGGAGCCTCAGGGCATGAAGATCCCCCCCTCAGTGGGATGTAGAATAATGGACATGTTACCGACTGCTCCCTGGGGGCCAGTGTCTGTGCCAGACTGTCTCCTGTGAGTTTCATTGCAGCCCTGTGAGGTGGGAACTATGACCATTCCCTTTTCACAGATGAGGAAACTGAGGCACAGAGAGGTTGAGTCCCTTGCCTAGAGCCACACAGTAAGGGGTGGAGCCAGGATCTTCACCCTAGTTATCTGGCCTGGAGTCTGTACCTGAACCACTTCTCACAGTGAAGCCAGCCAGGCCCCCACCCTAAGGAACTTGTATTTTAGTGGGGAGACAGATGGTAGACAAGGAAAAGGGACAAAGATTAACTAAATACTGACTCTGATGCCTTGAAGGAAAGAAATAGAGGGCTATGATGACAACCAGCAGGAGGGCCAGGGAAGGCCTCTCTGAGAAGGTGGTATTAGAGCAGACACTTCAGCCTGAAGTGCCAGCTACACAGAGCTTGGGCCTGGGACATCCAGGCCCGGGGAGCAGCCAGTGCAGAGGCCCAGTGGTGATAGTGACTCTCCATCCTGGTGGAGCACCCGATCCTCTCGGGGCCTGTTCAGAGATGGGGCAGGTCCCGGAGGGAGTGGGGTGCCAGGTGGGGATCACAATCCCACCACTGGCCCAGAACTTTGGGGGTGGCCTCTGGGCCCATTTTCTCCATGGAGAAGGACTGGTAAGGGATTTTTCTCCCCCTGATTCTGTGTGCTTATTGGTCTTGGCAGGTAATGGTTTGGAAGAGTAACTTTGATGTTGTCAATTACGGAGAAGTCCCAAGAGTGCAGAGGCCCCCGGCCACGCTGGCCAGCTCCTCCAGGACTCTGGTAAGTGGCTTGACAGGCATATCCTGAGCCCTATGACTGGTGGACTGGGTCGTGGTGAATAGCACTGGGCTTGGGGGTGGTAGGGGTGCTGCAGGCTTAGGCCGGTCCCAGGGAAGAGACCCTGGTAAGATCTCATCATTTACCAAAATCTTAAGTGCTTGTGGTGCTTTGTTTCAAATCTGGAATGAACACATAAGACATGAAGAGGCTGTTAGCGCACACTGCTGGGTGCCTAGGCCCTGTACCGTCTGGCGGGGGGCTATTTCCATGCTGTAAGCCGTTGGTTATTTGAGGCCTGAGGAAAGGAAGGACCCATCCTTTGCTGATCCTTGAGCTCGATGTCGGGTTCCTAGAGGGTGTGGGGCCTGAAGCCACAGCTGGGACAAATGGGAAGGGCCCCAGCCCTGTTGTTCTTACTTCCTTTTTTTTTTTTTTTATTTTAACCATGGAAAGGAAGTTCCTCAGCCACAAACCATTTTTAGTACCTTTGTTGGTAAAAGGGCATTCAGTGTTCCTGAATTAAAATAGTTAATATTTTTTGGACAAATATTTGGGGGAAAAAAGATAACTGATACCATCTCACTGAATAAGGTCACATTCAGCTTTGGCTAAAATAAACGGTGAAGCCAAGGAGGTGGAACTGTGAGGGCTGTAAGCTCCAGTGGCCTCAGGCTGCTTAAATCTCTCCCTCCTGGACCTTAGAGGCAGTGTGGCCTCTCCCACACGCGGAAACTGTCCTGAACAACAGGAAGCGGCTTGCCCAAGGTCCCCAGCAAGTCAAGGTTGGCCCAGAATAGAACCAGGAAGCCTCTGAGTCCATCCCGGGGCTTTCTTTGGCTCCAGCAGAGGGCCCTGCCCCGCCCACACCCCATCCTGTGTGTTGGGGCTCCCTCTAGGAACAGGCCAGGTTGGGATTTAAAGCTTTTCTTCCAAGGGTTGCCCTTGGCCCAGAGGTTTTGTTCTCCCTCCGCATTTGTTAAGCAGTGGCCGGTCCTCAGTGTCTGGGTTTGCTGGGGGTGCGGGGAGGGGGTGGCTGGGGTGCACGGTGGTGTGCTTGCTGCCATTTCATCTCCACCTGGAAAGGCATCTTCCAAACTGTGGCGTTGGGATCCTCTGGGGTCCACGCCCACTCCCCGATAGCTTCCCGTCTCTTGGGTATTTACGGCGAGCCAGGCCCTGCCGAGGCCTTTACGTGTACTGCCCTGTATATTCCTTACCTCATTAGGATGAGTGGGTGAAGTTACTGCTCTCATTCACAGAGGAGACACCTGGGGCTTAGTTGCCTGCCTGGTGCCTGGACCTGGGGAGCCACCATGCTGGTCCCTCTGAGCAGGGCTGAGTAAGCTAGAAACTGCAGGTGGCAGAGGGCTGCCTGGAAGCTCTTTCCCACCCTGGGGGAGGGCCCTGCCACCTGTCTCTTGGGAATGGTTAGTAATCACCAGCAAGGGGAGAATCCCATACTCCTTTTCTTGTAGCTATTGAGAAAGTAACTTGGACCAGCTGCCTCTTGTCCCTTCAGCCCTAGCTCAGAGACGGGGTGTGGGGCACCCTTGCTTCCCATAGCTGTGGGGCCTGATCATCTAGGATGAAGGATGTGGGGTGGGGAAAGCCAGCAGGACAGGGCAGGGTAGGGCCTGGGTGCTCGAACCATCAGCCGGGCTCAGGAAAACCATTTGTTCCCGTATTCCCCTCAGGCCCTCTGCCCAGTGGGCATCACCACGTGGGGCTCAAATTGGGGAAGGGGTGTGGGCTCTGGCTGTGTGGCCCCAGGCAAAGCACCCACTCTTTGCAAGCCTCCGTTTCCACGATGGGACCCGAATACACTCGCAGGCTCTGAGGACCCCATGTGTGATGTAGGTGACCTCTGCTAACCTATGAAGTGACTTGACTTGTTAATGCTGAAATCATTCTCCGTTTGGGACTTTTTCCTCATTTGTCTCAGGCCCCTTTGAGACTCTGACGTGACCTATAGGTCCTCCCCCAGACGCACTATGTCCACACACGCGTACCACTGGTGTACCCTTTCAGGGGCTGCTCTGATCTCAGGACTCCCAGGTCAAGAGGAGAGTTGGGGAGTCTGTTTTGTTTTGTTTTGTTTTATATACGTAACATAAAATTCACCATTTTGCCTATTTTTAAGCATACAATTGAGTGGCATTAAGTACATTCACACTGTTGGGCAACAATCATCACCATCGTACACAGAATTTTTTCGTCTTCCCAAACTGAGACAAGCTAGGCAGTATAGCACGGCTCAGTGGCTAGGTCTTCCCCTGAGTTGGGAAGACAAGCTGACGAGTATGGTCTCGCCCGTTCTGCACCAGGGCTTCCTGTAACTTTGACCCTGTAACTGGTGACCGATTCTGTGGCCGGCCGGGGTGTCTCAGCTCCTCAGGGAGCCCAGGAGCTGTAAGTTCAGGGAGCCCCCACCCGTCTAGCTCTGTCCACATTACCATCCTTCCAGCAACCCAGGGGTTCTCAGCCTCGGCACGTCGATTCTTTGGGCCAGATGAATCTTGGCCCAAAGAAATCCTGTTCATTGTAGGATGTTTAGGAACATCCCACTAGCTGCCGGTAGCATCCCCCGCCCCCAGTTGTGACAGTCACAAATGTCTTCAGACATTGCCAAATGTCTCCGGGGAGCAGCATTGCTCCCAGTTGAGAATCACTGCAGTAACTCCTGCCTCGGAGTGAGCCCAGAAAGGGGGCTGCTGCAGCAGCAGGAGGAGGGTGGGAATGCGGCCATAGCTGTCATGGTGGGAGGAGCTTAGGGGGGGCACTGAGGACTCTGGAGCCGTGCTCCTGCTTGATGGGCCAGATCTGGGCTCCCCCCCAGCAGCTGTGGCCCAGGTCTCTCAGCCTGACTTTCTAACACAAGCCCATTTTGTAGAAATGTCGTTTGGCTTATCAAACTGTGGAATCTTCCATGGGTGATGGTAAACAACAAAAAAGACCTTGAGCAACTTGGTTTTCTTCACTACACTTGGAGTGTATTCTTACCCTTCCTGCCTGCGGGCTTCCCGGGCTCTACGGTAGTACCTCGTGAGTGATTTGGTGGCTTGGCTTCTCAGAGAGCCCACGAGCACCACCACCGTGCCCAAGGAGCTCTCAAACCTGAAGGCCCCTACCCCTTCAGCTCTGTCTGCACGCTGGGTCTCGGATTCTAATGCTGCACGAGTCACTCCTGCACGTTTGGGGATTTTAGGAAGCACATTGGACCAGGCGCTGGATCTTGAATTCTGGACCACATGCCTATTAGAGTTTGGCAGTTTAAAGCCAGAGGGGCAGACCATGGCAAGGGCAGCCCTGTGAGCCTGTGACAGCCCCTGCCCTGGACCCCTGCCCTGACTGTGGCATTCAACTCCCACTCTTGGAATGAAGGCCATCCTTGAGCCCACTCTGAACAGAGCTCTGTTCACTGCCGGAGCTATTTTCAACCTCTGGTTGAAATTCACAGCTTATTTTTAGACACATTTCATGTTGAAAAGCAAAAGCCATTTCCCAGCCCTTCAGAATGAGAATAATGGGTTCCATTTTCCCTCTATTCTTGGCTGAGTTGCGATGAGGAGGGATTTCAGGGCTGTGGCTGGGGAGCTTTCTCTGCTTGGAAGCCTGCAGAGGAAGGACTCCAGCCCGTGCACTGGGCTGAGGGTGGGCAGGAAACTCCGTGGTCTGCCCCACGACACGCTGCGTGGCTGGAGGAAGGTTGCAAGGTTTCAAGCAGATGAGCCGCCTCCCAGAGGGGCTTGTGTGGGGCCCCCTGAGCTGTCTGTGGCAGGGGCTTGTGCCGGCGTTTTCAAGGGGCTCCTGTTTAGCTCTGTTCCTGCTACAGCCCTCGTCCTCTCGCCCTCTCTGCACTCATCCTCACTGTTCTCACTCCCTCCTACTGTCTCTGCTTTTTGGTCTGTCCCTGAGGCTATGGACCACTGTCTTGGCTGACCTTGGATTTGGCATGTGCCCCCCAAGTCCCAGCCGCTGTAGCTGACTTCTACCTCAACCACAGAAGCATCGTAAAACCATTTTTAATAGCAAAGATGCATCTATTCTGATATAATCTTATTCTTGCCCTCTCTTCAAACATCTGAGAGCCTGTTATGCAATTGAGAAGGAAGGTTGTGCTGGGTGGGGCGGGAGCGGAAGAAGGCCGAATTCTAGGTAATTCAGTAAAACTAAAAAACCACTTCCTGAGTTCTCTGGGCTGGCTGCCCTCCAGTTCAGAGAACCTTGAGGTCTAGGGCTGAGGGCTTTTCTCCACTCACCTCAAATGGGGAGATGCCAGGTCCTCCTTTGGGAGATTTCACGAGGTGGTACGTGCCAAGCAGGCACTTGGAACCGTGCCCGGCATGTGGCAAGTGCTCACCAAGCTTTAGCTATTTTTAAAATGTTCCTTTTCCTTCCTCTGTCCAACAGAGCTAGGCGAGTCCCCTGCCCGGGCAGGGGGCTTAATGTGCTCCAAACCTGCTGCGGTGAGGGACAGCAGGCGGGGGTGGGGGCCCTTCTGACCGGGTCACATTTGAGGTTGACTCCGCTCAGCAGACTGTCCCTGTGAGGTCCACTGTGGCTTCTGGACTCTTGCGGGCGTCAATTGTGCTTCCTGATGAGTAGCCCAAGTCCTCTCTTCTCGCAGACACAAAAGCAAATCCATGAGGTGGGTGGAAATAGGCCTCTTTTCCCCGCCCTCACCCCCTGCTCCTCAGGGTGTGCTGCCCAGGACCCCCTGAGCCTCAGTGCTAGGACTGTCCCCAGGAAGAGGAGGTCAGGTTAGCCGAGGATATCTGGTCCAAGGCCTCAGCCTTCCCTAAGGATGGCCTGTTTCTTCTTCCTAGTTTCTCTGGTTCTGAAGGGGGAGCCCCAGACACCCCCTGTGCCCCCCTTCAGCTCCCACATTTCCATTCTGGGGTGCTATACAGAGTGGACTTGACTTAGGGATTCTTGGCCCCTGACCCCTGGCCCAGAGAGGCTTGGCACTGGATCTTGCCCCACTCTGAGGATCTGGGAGTTCCAGGTGGCGTTTGCTCAAGATCTGGGTTCTCATGCAGGCACCTGGACTGAGAAGTCATTGGGTCAGGTTTGGGGAAGGGACCCGTTTCCACCTGCCTCATAGATTTGCTTTCTCGCTTGGGAACTTGGATGACTTGGGTCTTTTACTGAGAACACACATTTCTGGCTGGCATTTGCTTTTCGTAGTGAGGAGAAGTGTGGGTTGGTAGATGGGGCATTGTGAACCCCAAGTGTCTTAGAGGGGAGCCTCTCATTTCTCCACTTGAGGCCAGTTCTGGCTCTGAGTTCTCCAAGCTGTTGCAAGGGGCTCTTGGCAGCAGATCCTCAGTCAGAGGATGCCAGGCACACAGGCATCTTGGAAAAGTATTGGTTTCATGGGACCCAGACTCCTAACACATCGGCTAACCTTGCCTTGGGCTCGGGGCATCTGTGGGGGTCGAGATTTGCCTCTTAATGTGCTGGGGGCTCTCACTCTGCTGCACCCTCTGGCTGAATAGCTGGCCTTCCACAGTCTCCTTCATCCATGTGAACGAGAGCCTGGTGAGAAACACAGGAAAGCAGATGCTCCCTGGCCCCTCCCAGTACCTTCTTGCCTGGTTTGGCCATTGTTGGGCCTGGCAGGGCCTGGGCCTTGGGGGCTGAC
This sequence comes from Grampus griseus, assembly GCF_964374135.1. NCBI lineage: Eukaryota > Metazoa > Chordata > Mammalia > Artiodactyla > Delphinidae > Grampus > Grampus griseus. The sequence continues at coordinate 67,863,808 of NC_139004.1, read as the reverse complement.
TTAGGAACAGTGGGGACTTTGTTTTCATGTTTCCTGGGACTTAGTGGATGACTCCCATGGGCTAATTCATTCCTGCCCGCTGTGCTGCACAGAGGAGAAACCTGAGCCCAAAGGTCACCTGCTGGTGAGTGGCCCAGGTACCAATCAAGCCTGTGCCCTTGGGTCTCAGCCCTTTTGTTAGCAAAAGTAAGAGACCCTAGACTGGAAACGATCAAGAGGTATTCTCCCCATTTCTCAGTGGGCATCCTAGCCTCCTCAGCCCCTGGGACAGATATGCAAGCCCAGCACAGGACAGACCCTGGTGACTCAGAAACAGCTCTTCGTCACTTTTGTGTTTGTGCAGTTGTGTTGAGTCCTGGCAGCACCGCCTTGGGGCCTCTGGTGAAATTTGACTCCCCGTTGCTGGTCCCCATTATTCCCCCCACTAAGACCCCGAGGTTCCTGTTCTGTGAGGTGTCTCCAGATCACCTGGAATGGCCTGGGGCTGGGCACAGTACAGGGGAACAATAAGAGACCTGGCTGGCCAGGTGCTTCCCGTGGTGAGGACAGCAATCTTACGAGGATGGCTGTACTGGAGAGGATTCTCGGGCAGCCCTCCTAGGGAGGTGGATGGTGCTGGAAACTTCTGGCTCTGGGAGCCACTTTAAGAGCTTGGCTGACAGTATTGCCCCTGTATCCTGTTCCAGGCTGAGGTTGGGGCCCGGCTGGGTGTGGCACATCTCTCCTGTAACCTCAGACAGGTCATCTGGATTCTCTGTATCGTGATTTCTCCCCCCGGAGTACATTACTTCTCTGGGCAGTTTCCATTTTACTGGCTCACTCTGCAAAAGACCATCCTGCAGGGGTGAGGGCAGGGCAGGGCAGGGCGGCCGCCACAGCCTTTGCTGACCCTGGGCGATAGAGGTGCTCAGACAGATGCCTCACTCCACACCCAGATTGCATTTTCCCCACCTTTACCTGAATGGAAGTCATGGAAAGTGCTCTAGGTTTCTTAGTTTCCATGGGAAGACAGAGGAGACTAGAAATATAGAAGATTCAATATTTGTCACCAAACTGCGATATTTAAAGAAAGTTTCCTGCTTGAAAGAGAGCACCCTTGGACAGTAGCTGATGGGTAACGTGGCTATGCATAGTCGAGGAGCACCAGATATTCGACGCCCCTAGCAGAGGGGCTTCCTGGGCCCAGGGATCAGAGTGAGGGGCTGAGCCCTCCCCGCTGACCTGTTGTATCCAGTACTGGGAGGCAGGAGGGACGCCCTCTCCTTTCCTTCCAGAGGCTACAACTGACTTACTGGGAGGTGGGTCAGGGCTGCTACCAGGCACATGTTAAATAATTACTGTGTTTACAAGAAGGGAGGGGTTGCCTTTGACAAGCGCGAGAACAATGTTTGCAGAAACGCATCAGGCAGAGTTACTGGGCTTCCTGGCAGTGGAGTGAGGAGAGGTCTTTTAACATTTGACATTTATTACAGCAAGCCTCTTGCAGTGGTTCTCAAACTTTAGTGTGCATCAGAATCACCCTAAGGGCTTGTTAAAATTCAGCTTGCCCCATCCCCAGAGTGTCTGATTCAGTAAGGAATTTACATTCCTAACAAATTTCTAGTGACGCTGATGCTGCTGGTTGGTTGGAAAACAGTCTAGCCGATTGACACCCTGGCATCGTGGGCAGGGAGGTGGCTGGAAAGAGAGAGTGAGTCTCTGTCCATCTTAGCAAGTTTCTATGGCTCACGGGGCTGCAGCTTGGGAGAGGCACCTGGAGAATTGGTGTCCCTTCAGCCCAGTTTGGGGCATTGTAGTCTTCCTCCTTCCAGAAGAGGAAGAGCGGTGTGGTTGGTTCTGATCTTGGTGCGGTGTTCAAAGAAATCCCAGTGCTGCCCTTTAGGCTCTTTAGACCTGCAGGCACTCTTTAAACCCACTGAGCTCTGTTTACAACTGGGCAGGCAGATGTGTGGTTTTATTCCCAGCCTAGGACATCAGTTAGAGGATGGGACCCAGGGCAGCCCTCCGTGGGCCTCCGCCGGGCCTGTCATCCTCTCTCAGCTCCTGTCCTGGCCATTAGTGCTGCTGCATCAGTTCAGTCATCAGTGCTTGAATCCATGTTCTCCAGGCCACCTGCCTCCTGCATTGTCCTTAGTGTCCACCTCTTACCCTGCAGATGGGCGTACCTAGGTCACCTCCCATCCTCCAGAGTCTGCTGGGTCTTTAGGGAAGCTGGCAGGTGAGTCTCTGACACTTGAGCTTGAGACGGCCTGGGTGCTTGTGGCCCAACATTTTAACCCCCAGGTGGAGGTCTTCTTTGTAGAGCCTTTTGGGGAAGTGCCTTCAGGAAGCAAGAGCAGGAACAAGCCCTGAAACAACGATGACAGCAGTGGCACCAAGAGGATGGGGCTGTGGGATGGGGCAGTAACTGAACTCCCTTCTCTGAGCTGCCCTTTTGAGGGGCTGATGGTAGTTTCCCGCCACTGGAAAATTCCCATCCCTTTCACAAGGTCCCTATCCAGAGGAGAATGGCACAATTCTTAGGAAGGAAGGCCTATGAATGACTTAAACCAACAGGGGACGTAGTCTCAGAAATCCAGGGCAAGATGTATTAAGCTAGTCACAGTGTGGAACCCAGACAAAGCCTGGACACCCTTGTGTCCAGCTCTGCGTGCATCGGGACACACCCGGTGTGTGAACCTGTTCGCTCACACACACCTGTGAGAGCTCTCATCCCTTTCAAGGGACTCAGAGCTGTTTTGCGTTTCCTTTCCGCCTGGCAGCCAAAGCATGGGTTCAAGGTCAGTGGAGATTCCACAGTTGCACATGGGGAATCGAGCCCAAATCACAGGACAGTGGGGTCCTGACATTGTGGTGCTTTACTACAAGGCACACACAGCCCTGGGCAGGGCACACCGCATGCCTCAGAGTGCCTTTGTTTCAGCCCTGGGGCCACTGCAGTGATGCTACCATTTTGGTGACAGCGATGATAAACATCCACAGCCTGGTTAGGCCATGCTGACAAGTCCCCTCTCCACAGAGAGCCAGCAGAGGCCATGCATGTGCAGTAGAGGGTGGCATCTGAGAGCTAGCCTGCCTGCCTGCCTCCCTGCCTGCCTGCCTCCCTGCCTCCCTGCCTCCCTGCCTCCCTGCCTCCCTGCCTCCCTGCCTCCCTCCCTCCCTCCCTCCCTTCCATGCTGCTTTCAAACCTAGAAACCTGAAAATGGAAGAAATGAGCCACAGGTGGAAATAGACCCAGCTGCTTAAATCTGACTGTGATTCTTTGGCTCCACCCCCCTGTTCCCCAGCAGAGCCGTGCTCCTCCTTTTAGTCTCTTTGCAGATGGCACCTCCTCCGTGCAGCCTTCCTAGGAAGGACAGCAGCTTGTGAAATCTTCCTGGTCCACCTACCCAGAGCGCTGTGCTTGGTGGAGCAGCCCCTCTCTGCCATGGTCAGTTTTTCACAGGCTGAACTTGTTGCCCTGGAGGCCCGGGACCTTGGTCTCCATGTGGTGCCCAACGTGCATCTGTACGCCTGAGCAGAATGTTCAGGAAATCAGAGTTCAGTGGACACATTCTGCTGTCTGTGGGCAGCGTGGGTTGAGCGCGTGAGGCTAGAGGCAGGCTCTGGCGCTTTCCTTTCGCCGCGTTTGATGGTCCCAGGCTAAATGAAGGAAACCACTCTCTCACCTGGTTTGTCAGTTTGGGGGCAGGTGGCAAGGGGTGGTATGGGCAGTGGAGGGTGGGAGAATCTACATGTCTGGACTAGAAGTTTTAGTCCTTCTTTTCATTTTCAATGGAAAAAAATCCCTTTTCAGCTTGTATTTTCCAGATTGGATGGCAGCGTTGCCCATGTGGTGTAAGGGTGTTGGATAATGTGTGTATTTATGTTCTCATTGGTTACCATGGAAAAAATCAGAATAGATGGTTTCCATGGAGATTATCTTAAAATTAGTTTCTTTGAAGGTCCGGACATTGCTGCAGGGTTCACTGAATGCTCTTGGTGCCATCGGGGCTTTCGCTATGGCAGAGCCAAAAGCTGGTCTGAACGTTTGTGGATTCAGCCTAATTTGCCTCCTGTGCTTGAAACACCAGAGTGGGGGTGATCCTGTGCCTCACCTTCCTCCTGGGGTCCCGCTTGCCTGGCCTCAGCCCCACAGCTCATTCAAGTAGCCTGGAGCTTTTATTTTTTTACCACCAACAAAAAACACCCTTTGTATTGTGGAAATTTTCAAGCTAGCACAAAAAGTAGAGAGAATAATATAATGAACCACCCCCATGTGTCCTTTACCTAGCTTTAGCATTTTGCCGATCTTATTTTGTTCATCGCCTCCCACCCTTTTTTAGAAGAGTTGGAATATTTTTGTTTAATCCAGATATGTTACCCTAAATAAAGACTTTTCTGGGTTAAATAACTGCAGTGCTCTTATCGCATCCAACAAAATTAATATTTCTTTAATACCAGATGCCTAGTCCATGTTCACATTTTTCTGCATTGTGTCAAGAATATTGTCGTGTGCTCTTTGTTCAAATAGGGACATGGGAGCCTTTGAGAGCCCACGTCTCCCCTTCTCACCACGGTCCTGCTACGTGGAGAGGTTGAGCGCTCTTAGCTTAGAGCTGCAGTTGGGCCGGGCCAGGCGGAGCCTTGGGGCTCCACCCTCCCACCCTCCCAAGGGAGAGTTGTGTACTCTGAGCTCCAGGACGCCCTTGTCCCAGCCCGGAGATGTGTCAGCGCAGGTGGGCCAGCTACTGCCAGCTGTCCTGGGGCAGGCGTCCGCTGGGGTGCGCTGTCCCTCTTCACAGCCTGCAGGGGGAGGGAGGGAGAGGGGTGATGTAACCTTGATTCACAACAGCTGTGTGCAACTTCATTTTCCAGGAAAGGGAAGCTGTGAGACACCGGGGTTGGGGTGGGGGGAGGCAGCCTCCCTCAGCTCCTCCCTGGGCAGCACCAGGGTGAGGGCTTTGGCTCATCGGAGGCCCGCCGCCTCTGCGGGGTAGGCAGAGCCGGTCCTGGTTATCTGTCTTGACAGGCTCTGCTCCTGTCCCGAGATGCTGCACAAAATATGAATTGCCGAGTGGTGGGAGTGGTGCCCGGGGATGGTTGGTGCCTCTAACACTCTCCATTGAACTAAGTGCAAGGAGAGTTTAAAATAGCCAGCCTTTGTTCCCGAGGTTTTAAAAATTCAACTCCAGTAGTTACAATGAGCTGTCTTCAAGTGGATCTATAAATAAACTGCTACTGTTCCTCTTTGTCACCGAGAGCTTCGGCGGCTTCCAGAGACGTCGGCTCTGCCGCTCATCTTCATTAGATGCCTCTCATCTGTGGGGCAGCTGCGGCCATCAGCAAGCCGGGCTGACACGCAGAGTTTGTAATGACAGCCACACGTTCCCTTTTAAAGAGCCACAGTGCCAAGCCACAGTGCCCCATGATTGACTACACAGGGAAAGATGTAACTTTGCATTGGAGAAACCTGGCAGGGAGGTCAACATCACTGATATATAAGACCTGTCCGTGTGAGCCCTGTGGTGTCATGCATATAGCTTTTGTGGTGCTCTTGTCAAAAATGCATAAGCTCACCCCAATTGTGAGAAAACATCAAACAGATCCAAACTGAGGGACATTTGACAACAAAACTGACCAGTACTCTTCAAAAATGTCAAGGTCATGAAATACAAGGGAAAACTGAGGGGCTGGACAGATCGCAGGAGACTATAAGAGAAAACTGAATGCAGTGTGGGATCCTGGATAGGATTCTGGAACATCAGGATCCAAGGACATTAATGGGTAAACTGGTGAAGCTCAAATGGAGCCCTTCCTTGGTTTGGTTAATGGAAAGGTCCCAATGTTAATTTCCTGGCATGACCATTGTACTAATGGTTATGTAAGACGTTAACACTGAGGGAGCCTTGGGGAGGGATATATGGAAATTTTCTGTACTATTTTTTGCAACTTTTCTCTAAGTCTAAAATTAGTTCAAAGCAGTTTAATTAAAAAAAACAAAACAAAAACAACAGTCAACACTTAAGCTTTATCAGAAGCCTTGATCTCCCGCCTAGGGTGTCTCGGTTCAGGTGTTTGTGGTGGGGAGGGCAGGTGTTTCTGTCTCAGGGTAGTAGGTAACAACCTGAGCTACTTAGCACCCAGCCTGGAGTGGGCCCTTAGTGACGTGTGTGGAGCTGAACTGAGCAGGAGCCGGCCCTACAGGAAACAGGTCGTGTTCAAAGGGAGTTCTTACAAAGGTATTGGTCAGCAGCATGGGGACCGCAGGGCGGCATTTTCTGCTTGTGGACGTTGTCGTTTCTCAAAATGCTCTGGAGGTACACCCTCTCCAGGAACTCTGGGCAGACTGGCAGCAGATGCTCTGCAGCATTGCCTCCTCCTGAGGCTTCCCTGGGCTGTGTGGAGGACCCCGCCACTCTGCCCTGCCCTGTTCCTTCTCATCCGTGTCCCTGAGCCCTGGGCTCTGCCTTGCTACCTACCAGCGTGTTTCTGGCTGTACCAGGTGTGATGACCTGGAGGGCTTCCACCCCTAAAGCCTGGGTTGGTTTTCCTCCACGCTCAGAACCAGGAGAGCCAGGACCTCCCCTGGGCACAGGAAAGTTCTCGCTGCATGATGGTCGGCTTGCTTTCTCATGGCTGCCACCAGTTTGCAACTGCTTAGCCTTCCTCTCCCCGTTTCGTCCTCCCCCGCTTCTCCCCACAGCTTCCCTCACGTGTCGTTTCAGTAGGACAGTCCTCCCCTGCCCTACTTTTTTCTCCTGGGGGCATATCTGGACATTGGAATGACTTCCTGTTTCCTGCTTCTTACCAAGGCCGTCCTTTCACGCCTTTGAAACACATTTAGCTGTATAAGTCAGCCCTCTTGCGTGGGGAGAAATACTTGGAAACCAAGTATTGGAGAGCACGTCTGGGGAGTCAGCAGGAGATGGCTGGGGTTGAGCCCAGGAGTGGCTGACATAGCCCTGTGGGTGGGAGCCTTGGTCTTGCTTAGGGCCTGAGTGAGGAGACGGGGGTTCCGTGGTTTGTGCATTTAACATCTCCCACATGCCAGGGAGGCCTGTGACCCACACAGGTGTAATAGGATGACAGAGGCAGCTGTGGCCCCTGCCTCAGAGGGACCCTCGGGAGAGGACTGTGAGGTGAGAAAGTGGGCCAAGCTGCCTGTGGTCTTGGTGCCTGGACGGCACTGGTTCTGTGTGAGGAGACCTGGGTCAGGCACGTGGATCCCTCTTCCTCCAGGTTAGACCCATCCTTTGACCGCTTCACAGTTCTTAGTTCAGAGGACACCCTGTCTGCTTCCCGTTGGTGGGAGCCTGGGGTCACAGGGTGGCTCTTACACTGAATTGGGATCTGTCATCTTGGAGAGTCTGATTGAGTTCAAAGGAAGCTGTCCAACCCCATCCCCCTGAGCCTCTTGGCTCACTGTCCTTGGGAGCCTGGTGTGGGGAACACATGGAGGCACCCTGCACATTCATACTCTAGACAAAAGCCAGCAGCGGTAACCAAACCCCACACACATACTTGGGCTGGCTTGGAAGAACATTGGCAAGATTGCCAAACAATTAGATGATTTTAAGAAACTAGAATTTCCTCTTGGGTTCAAGGCTATGTTTAGAACCAGAAGTTTCCTCTCTTGTTGGACTCCAGGCCGGAACCCTAAATTATAGGGCAGACAAGGCTGTAGTAGATCTAGTCCACAAATATGTGCGGGGAATACAGTACCAGGTTTCTTTTGAGCTTTGATTTGAGAAAACAGCTGTGTCTATTTCCACTTGAGAAGCTGGCACTGAGCAGAGCCCAAGTGAGCTCTGCTCTGTCCCCTGCTCTCCTCGCCAGGGCCAGGTTTAGCAGACAGGGAGGCAGGCGAACTGGATGCCTGTTAACTTTCTATGAGGCAAATTGTCAAAGCCAAAGGCCTGAGGTGAAAACCAAGGAACGTCTGTGTCTGTGAATCTGCACCCTTGCTTAGCAGACTACGTGATGAGCAGTTCGATGAAAGATTAAGTTGAAAAGATTCAACCATGGTGTGTGTGTCTGTCCGTTTCTTCATTTTGTACTCAGGGTCTATACTAGGAGGGTAACTGGTGAGACAGTCCAGATCTTGGGCCTGGGTCACCTCTGGCTCCCCTCTCTGGCCAGACCCAAGCCTTGGACCAGTTAGTTCCTAGATACTTTTGTCTGTTACAGAGTTTTAGTTTCTGGAGCAGGCTGGGCAGGGGGCAAGGTCCGGTGTTAGAGACTAAAAGAGAAGGAGAAATTTCCATCTTAAGCAGGTGTTAATAATTGACCACCCTGCCCAACTAGAGGGGGGCATTCTGTCAAGTCAGCTCATGACATCTTTATGGTAGAACTCCAGCCACTCCTGGCTTCTGGCCAGGTGTATGTAGACCTCACTTGCTCATGACTGTCAAACTGTGTATGGACCCCTAAGCCGCTGAGACCTGAAGTTCCATAGACTGGGCAGCTGCTGCTTGGAAAACCTTGCTTGAGACATCTGCTAACAACTGGGGAGTCACTGAAATGTGACTCTGACCTTCTGCATTTGGGAACCATCATCCCCAGACCAATGGTGGACCTCACGGGCCTGACCCGCGGTCTTTAGCCTTGGGTTTTGCCCACTGGTAATGTCCTGCGGCGAGGCAGTGATTTTCACCTTGAGTGCAGAGTGGCAATGATGGGTAGTGTCAAGTGCAGTGTCATGTGATGGGCCTGTTGGGCCAGTGTCAAAATCCTAGGGGCATTTTGGCTGTAACTGCATCTTTTTCTTTTTTAAGTCAGATTTATTAGTACACAAATAGTAACATTCACCATTTAAAAAAGTGAACCATTCTCTGAGTTTCGACAGTCATGTAATCACCACCATGATCATGTTATAGAATATTTCCATCGTCCCTCCAAATTTCCTTGTGCTTTGTAGTCAATCCAGTCCCTCCACCTCCAGCCCCAGGCAACTACGAGTCTTTTTTCTGCATATTTCAGAATTTGATATAATTGAAATCGTATAGTTATATGTTCTTTTCAGTCTGGTTTCTTTCAGCTTAATTATTTTGAGATTCACCCATGTTGTTACATTTATCAATAGTTCATTTCTTTTTATTGCTGAGTACTACTCCATCAAATGGATATACAATTTGTTTGTCTGTGAACACTTGGGTTATTTTCAATTTTGGGGCTATTACAAATAAAGCTGCTGTTAACTTTTACATACATATCTTTCTATGGACATATGCTTCCATTCTTTTTGGGTAAATAGGAGTGGAATGGCTGAGACGTGTAATGGGTATGTGCTTAACCTTTTATGTTACTGTCAAACTGTCTTCCAAAGTGGTTGTTCCATCTTGCATTCTCGCCAGCAGTGTATGAGAGTTCAGGTTTCTCCACCTCCTCCCCAGCACTTGGGGTGGTCAGTCTTTTTAACTCTAAAGCATTGTAATAGGTGTATAAGTGATATCTCGTGGTGATTTTAACTTGCATTTTCCTGATGACTGAGGATGTAGAACATTTTTTTACGTTTGTTTGTCATCTTTATATGTTCTTTGGTGAAGTGTCTTCAAATCTTTTGCCCGTTCTTTAAATTAGTTGTCTTATTGAATTATGAAAGTTCTTAGGTGTTCTAGATACAAGTTCTTTACCAGATATGTGACTTGCAAATATTTTCTCCCAGTCTGTGGTTTGTGTTTTCATTTTCTTAACAGTGTCTTTCAAAGAGCAGAAGTTTTGAATTTTGATGAAGTTCATTGTATTGGCTTTTTCTTTTACGGATCATACTTTGGCTGTCATATCTAAGAAATCTACCTATCCCAAGGTCACAAAGATGTTCTCCTATGTTTTAGAAGAAAAATTCATACCAGTATTACAGTTTTAGGTTTTACATTTAGATCTATGAATCATTTTTGAGTTACTTTTTGTATACGGTATGAGATATGTACTGAAACTCATTTTTTGCATAAGGATTCCAATTTTTCCAGCAATTGCTGAAAAAACTATCTTATTTTCTCTCTGGTAAGTGGTGTACCATTTAAAAAAATTAATTGGCCATATATCTGTGTGTATATTTCTGGACTCTATTTGTTCACTGCTCTATGTGTCTGTCCTTTCACCAATGCCATACTGTCTTGATTGCTTTAGCTTTAGACTAAGTCATAAAATCGGGTAATGTGAGTCCTCTAGTTTTGTTCTTTTTTTCAAAAATATTTTGGCTTTTCTAGTTCCTTTGCCTTTCCATATAAATTTTGGAATAAGCTTTTTGATTGCTATAGATGATTTTGGGGAGAACTGGCATCTTAACAACTTTGAGCCTTCAGTACATGAGCATGGTATATCTCTTCATTGATATTAGTCTTTTCTCATCAGTGTATTTTAGTTTACAGCATACAGATTTTGTACATATGTTGTTTGATTTATATCTAAGCATTTTGTAGTGGGTTGAATAGTGCCCCCCCCTGCCAAGAAATATGTCTACATCCTAACCCCCAGAACCTGTGAATGTGACCTTACTTGGTGAAAACATCTTTGCCAATGTGCTTAAGTTAAGGATCTTGAGATTAGATCATCTTGTATTATTAGGTTGGCCCTAAATCCAGTGACAGGCGTCCTTATAAGAGACACACTGGGAAGAGAAGGCCATGTGAAGATGGAAGCAGAGGGTGGAGTTATGCAGCCATAAGCCAAGGAATTCTGGAGCCACCAGAAGCTGGAAGAGGCAAGAAAGGATTCTTAGTGCCTCCAGAGGGAGTGAGGCCCTTTTGATATCTTAATTTCAGACTTCCAGCCTCCAGAACTCTGAGAGAATAAATTTCTGTTATTTTAAGCCACCAAATGTGACAATTTTTTTTTAGAACAGCCATAGGAAACTGATAACACATTTCATGTTTTTTGGTGCTATTGAAAAGATAATGGCCAAGAATTTTTGGAAAATGATGAAAGGCATCAAACCACAGATCCAAGAAGCTCAGAGAAATGACAAGCAGGCTGAAGAAAAAACAAAAACAAAACAGAACCCTACACAAATTATATTCAAGCTTCTGAAACCAAAGATTAAGAGAAATTCTTAAAGGTAGATAAAGAAAGGAGACATTATATACAGAGGATCAAAGGTAAGAATTACAGAACTATTCTCATAAAACTGCACAGACTGGAAGACATGGAAGTAACATTTTTAAACTATCCAAAGAAAAAACTGTCAACCCAGAATTCTATATGCAGAAAAAAAATCTTTTAAAAATGGAGAGATAAAGAGCCCCCCCCCCCTTTTTTTGTTTCCAGACAAACCAAAGCTGAGAGAATTCATTACCAGTAAAGTTGTACTATAAGAAATGTCTCTTTTCTCTTTCTTCTCCTTCTGGGATTTCAGTCACACATGTATTAGATGATTTGATATTATCCCACAGTTTACAGGTAGTCTGTTCTGTTTTTTTTTCCCCCTATTATTTTTCAGTTTAAGGAATTGATCTGTCTTCAAGGTCATTGGTTTCTTTTCCTCAGTTGAGCTGAGCCTACTGTTGGACTGGCCAAGAAGATCGTTCGGGTTTTTCCAAAACCTCTTCCCAAATGAACATTTTGGCCAACCCAGTCGTAGCCCAACAAAGTCATTCTTCATATCTGGTATTGGGTTTCTTATTTCTAGCATTTCCACTGACTCTTTCTTATAATTTCTACCTCTCTGCTGAAATTCCCCAGCTGTTCATGCATGTTGTCCACATTTTCCAGTAAAATCTTTAACATATTAATCATAATTATTTTTTCTCCATCTGATAGTGCCCACATCTAAGTCATCTTAATCTAATTCTGCTGATTGCTTTGTCTCTTGACAGTGGGTTTTTTTTTCCTTACCTTTTTGAGTGTCTCATAAGTTTTTATTGAATGCCAGACATCATGTTCAGAATAGCAGAGACTGGGGTAAATAGTCTTATCAGGAGTTGATACCTTGTACTTAGGGTGAGGTCTGGGTGTTGGAGGATTTTTCTCAGTGTTCCTCCTCCACCCCCAGCTTTCAGCCTACCCTGGGGTCCTGCCCCTCAGAGGATGTCTGTGTCCATGGTCTTGTCCCTCCCCCAGCAGTAGACTGCCGTGGCTTGTTACCTGGTGCTTGCTAGCTTTGTTGGAGGAATTCTCTGCTGTCCTGGGCCAGTTTCAGTCTTAGGCCCTGTGTCCCTGGGTCTCAGAAGTAGGGCATTCTCACCTAGAAACAAATGACAATGGAGACACGACGACCCAAAACCTATGGGATGTAGCAAAAGCAGTTCTAAGAGGGAAGTTTATAGCAATATAATCCTACCTTAAGAAACAGGAAACATCTCGAATAAACAACCTAACCTTGCACCTAAAGCAATTAGAGAAAGAAGAACAAAAAAACCCCAAAGTTAGCAGAGGAAAGAAATCATAAAAATCAGATCAGAAATAAATGAAAAAGAAATGAAGGAAACGATAGTAAAGATTAATAAAACTAAAAGCTGGTTCTTTGAGAAGATAAACAAAATTGATAAACCATTAGCCAGACTCATCAAGAAAAAAAGGGAGAAGACTCAAATCAATAGAATCAGAAATGAAAAAGGAGAAGTAACAACTGGCACTGCAGAAATACAAAAGATCATGAGAGATTACTACAAGCAACTCTATGCCAATAAAATGGACACCCTGGAAGAAATGGACAAATTCTTAGAAATGCACAACCTGCCAAGACTGAATCAGGAAGAAATAGAAAATATGAACAGACCAATCACAAGCACTGAAATTGAAACTGTGATTAAAAATCTTCCAACAAACAAAAGCCCAGGACCAGATGGCTTCACAGGCGAATTCTATCAAACATTTAGAGAAGAGCTAACACCTATCCTTCTCAAACTCTTCCAAAATAGAGCAGAGGGAGGACCTCTCCCAAACTCATTCTACGAGGCCACCATCACCTTGATACCAAAACCAGACAAGGATGTAACAAAGAAAGAAAACTACAGGCCAATATCACTGATGAACATAGATGCAAAAATCCTCAACAAAATACTAGCAAACAGAATCCAACAGCACAGTAAAAGGATCTTGCACCAGGATCAAGTGGGGTTTATTCCAGGAATGCAAGGATGCATCAATCAATGTGATACACTATATTAACAAATTGAAGGAGAAAAACCATGTGATCATCTCAATAGATGCAGAGAAAGCTTTTGACAAAATTCAACACCCATTTATGATAAAAACCCTCCAGAAAGTAGGCATAGAGGGAACTTTCCTCAACATAATAAAGGCCATATATGACAAACCCACAGCCAACATCGTCCTCAATGGTGAAAAACTGAAAGCATTTCCACTAAGATCAGGAAGAAGACAAGGTTGCCCACTCTCACCACTCTTATTCAACATAATTTTGGAAGTTTTAGCCACAGCAATCAGAGAAGAAAAGGAAATAAAAGGAATCCAAATCGGAAAAGAAGAAGTAAAGCTGTCACTGTTTGCAGATGACATGATACTATACATAGAGAATCCTAAAGATGCTACCAGAAAACTACTAGAGCTAATCAATGAATTTGGTAAAGTAGTAGGATATAAAATTAATGCACAGAAATCTCTGGCATTCCTATACACTAATGACGAAAAATCTGAAAGTGAAATCAAGAAAACACTCCCATTTACCATTGCAACAAAAAGAATAAAATATCTAGGAATAAACCTACCTAAGGAGACAAAAGACCTGTATGCAGAAAATTATAAGACACTGATGAAAGAAATTAAAGATGATACAAATAGATGGAGAGATATACCATGTTCTTGGATTGGAAGAATCAACATTGTGAAAATGACTCTACTACCCAAAGCAATCTACAGATTCAATGCAATCCCTATCAAACTACCACTGGCATTTTTCACAGAACTAGAACAAAAAATTTCACAATTTGTATGGAAACACAAAAGACTCCGAATAGCCAAAGCAATCTTGAGAACGAAAAACAGAGCTGGAGGAATCAGGCTCCCTGACTTCAGACTATACTACAAAGCTACAGTAATCAAGACAGTAAGGTACTGGCACAAAAACAGAAAGATACATCAATGGAACAGGATAGAAAGCCCAGAGATAAACCCACGCACATATGGTTACCTTATCTTTGATAAAGGAGGCAGGAATGTACAGTGGGGAAAGGACAGCCTCTTCAATAAGTGGTGCTGGGAAAACTGAACAGGTACATGTAAAAGTGTGAGATTAGATCACTCTCTAACACCATACACAAAAATAAGCTCAAAATGGATTAAAGACCTAAATGTAAGGCCGGAAACTATCAAACTCTTAGAGGAAAACATAGGCAGAACACTCTATGACATAAGTCACAGCAAGATCCTTTTTGACCCACCTCCTAGAGAAATGGAAATAAAAACAAAAATAAACAAATGGGACCTAATGAAACTTCAAAGCTTTTGCACAGCAAAGGAAACCATAAACAAGACCAAAAGACAACCCTCAGAATGGGAGAAAATATTTGCAAATGAAGCAACTGACAAAGGATTAATCTCCAAAATTTATAAGCAGCTCATGCAGCTCAATAACAAAAAAAACAAACAACCCAATCCAAAAATGGGCAGAAGACCTAAATAGACATTTCTCCAAAGGAGATAAACAGATTGCCAACGAACACATGAAAGGATGCTCAACATCATTAATCATTAGAGAAATGCAAATCAAAACTACAATGAGGTATCACCTCACACCAGTCAGAATGGCCATCATCAAAAAACCTACACACAATAAATGCTGCAGAGGGTGTGGAGAAAAGGGAACCCTCTTGCACTGCTGGTGGGAATGTGAATTGGTACAGCCGCTATGGAGAACAGTATGGAGGTTCCTTAAAAAACTACAAATAGAAATACCATATGACCCAGCAATCCCACTACTGGGCATATACCCTGAGAAAACCATAATTCAAAAAGAGTCATGTACCAAAATGTTCTTTGCAGCTCTACTTACAATAGCCCGGAGATGGAAACAACCTAAGTGTCCATCATCGGATGAATGGCTAAAGAAGATATGGCACATATATGTAATGGAATATTACTCAGCCATAAAAAGAAACGAAATTGAGCTATTTGTAATGAGGTGGATAGACCTAGAGTCTGTCATACAGAGTGAAGTAAGTCAGAAAGAGAAAGACAAATACTGTATGCTAACACATATATATGGAATTTAAGGGAAAAAATGTCATGAAGAACCTAGGGGTAAGACAGGAATAAAGACACAGTCCTACTAGAGAATGGACTTGAGGATATGGGGAGCGGGAAGGGTAAGCTGGGACCAAGTGAGAGAGTAGCATTGACATATATGCACTACCAAATGTAAAATAGATAGCCAGTGGGAAGCAGCCACATAGCACAGGGAGATCAGCTCGGTGCTTTGTGACCGCCTGGAGGGGTGGGATAGGGAGGGTGGGAGGGAGGGAGACGCAAGAGGGAAGAGATATGGGAACATATGTATATATATAACTGATTCACTTTGTTATGGAGCAGAAACTAACACACCATTGTAAAGCAATTATACTCCAATAAAGATGTCCAAAAAAAAAAAAAAAGAAGTAGGGCATTCTCAGTAGTCCTGCCTCTTCCTCAGCCTTTGAATACCTCGATGATCTCCACTCAGGATGGTTTCCTGCCTCTCCCACAAGGGAAGAGGGGCTTTCATCTCTTTTTGCTCTTCCCCCAGTAGCTTAAGGATTTTGTTCCGTAGGCAAGAAGGGTCTTGGCAGGGCTTCGTGCCTTTTCTGTGTCTACTCCCCTCCTCCAGGCCTGCACCCTCAAGGATGTTTTTTTCCCCCCACCCGGTCTTTCTCATGAATGCCCAGCGGAGGTCTGTGGAGAAGACCCTGTGAGCAGGTACAAACTCCCCTTGTACCTGTGGCTCCCAGACGTTCTTCATTCTCACCCTGGCCACTCCCAGCCTCTGCAACTTGTTAACATGCATAACTCAGTTCTTCTCACCCACTTATGTGGCAGTCAGTGTCCCTTCTTCCCAGGCTTTGCCAGAGGTGAGCCGATGCTCACTTTCTGTTTTCCTTGGAAGAGTCTGCCTTTCCTTAGATTTCAGGCTCTGTGATCTCAGCTCTCTGATTTAAGAAAAGTTAAGATCCTTTTAGATTGTTGCTCTTTTTCTTGTTAGGATAGGATTAATACTTCCCCCAACTTTCTCTACCTTAGGCAGAAGCTTCTTATCCACACCTGCATCTTGATGATGAAAAGGTGAGACCATAGGCAATCCAGAGACCAGTCAAGAAGTTATCCCAGATGGATTGATTTCTTGTCACAAGGAAGACCTGCAAGCTCTGCGCTTTTGTTTTTTTGTTGTTGTTGTTGTTTTAATTTTTTTTAAAGATTTATTTATTCATTTTATATTTTATTATTGCTGCATTGGGTCTTTGTTGCTGCACACGGGCTTTCTCTAGTTGCGGCTAGCAGGGGCTACTCTTCGTTGCAGTGTGTGGGCTTCACATCGCGGTGGCTTCTCTTGTTGCAGAGCACGGGCTCTAGGCACGCGGGCTTCAGTAGTTGTGGCACGCGGGCTTCAGTAGTTGTGGCTCGCGGGCTTAGTTGCTCTGTGGCATGTGGGATCTTCCCAGACCAGGGCTTGAACCCGTGTCCCCTGCATTGGCAGGCGGATTCTTAACCACTGCGGCCACCAGGGAAGTCCTGCTGTTTTGTTTTTTAATGAAAATGTATGTGTTGGTTACCCATGTGTTTGAGTGGCTGAAAGCAACCACAGATATTTACGCAATTCCTACGGTGCGCAGTGCTGAGCTCATGGTAGCGTATGACAAGCTGGCAGCAACAGAAACTGAGGCAAGTAGATTAAACTACTGTGGGAGCCCGGGATCCCACACCAGGGTGGGACACCTACAGACCCCAAATGAGATTGCCACGAAGTTAAATAGATTCATCTATTCTGAGTTTGATCATTTTTTTTTCTTTTGATGTTAAGATGTTTATATTTGGTACAAGTGAAAGTTGTCCACTTGGTGTGACTTTCTAGGTATGTGTGTTTGGGTTAATGTTGTAATCTTACTTGTGAGAGAACTAACGAGGACCACCAGGCAGGGCCCCTAGTACTCTTGGATGTGGAACAGACAAAGCACTGATAGGATTTCTCCCCTTAAACACTGCTCTTGTTATCCCGTCACAGCCCTCGCAGTGCGTCTCTTCCTGCTCTTGCGCATCATCTTCTTATCTCTTGCTTTATCGCTTATCTGCTGAGCTCTCGGGAAATGCCACATCTGCAGAGTGCTGGAGTGCAGGTGAGTGCCTGCGATGGTGTGTGGGGCGGGACTGCTGGCCCTTTGCTTTGGGGAGGTTTCATTTCACAGGAGTGTCACCAGGATGGGCTTGGCTCTTTGAGGCATCGAGTGTGTGTGGAGGGCCTGCTCTGTGTTCAGCTCTGTGCCAGGCAGGCATTCCAGGGCAGGTGGGGTGGGGGAATGACGCAAAAAGTGTTAGAGCCAGGAGCCAGGAGCCTCCACAAGGATGGAAGAGAGGAGCTGGGGGTGTGGAAGCAAATCCGCAGGCCATGTCACCTGTCAGAGGCTGCTTCCTGTCAGGAAATGCCTGTACTTTGGGTTCAGATCCCAGCCGTCATTTCCTGTATTAGACCAAGTGATTTAACCTCCCTGAGCCTGCTTCCCCATCTGAAAATTAAGGTTAGTAATGCCTGCTGTGAGGGGTCATTGTAGGGAGTAAATGAAGTGACGTATAAAATGCTGGCACATGGGTGGCAAGTAAATCACAGCGATAGCCATCTTTACGTGCGGTGTGTCAAGTGCTGTAATGTCTTCTGGTAAGAGCGGACAAGGTTGCAGAGAAGGGCTGTGTCCTGGTGAAGGTAAGAGCAGGAGCGAATGCTGTGGCTGGAGGAATAGCCCAGGGCAGGCAGAACCCTGGACTGGTGAGCAAGGCTGGAGGCTGGGTACCTTCTGACAGTCACTTGCTGTCTGAGCCTCAGGTTCCTGCAGCCCTCTCTTCCAGAGGCCACCTCCCTGGCTTGGGCATGTGGCTGCGGTCCTCAGTACTCTTGGAGCTGGCTGGGCTTGGGCTCAGAAGGAGGGTTTCTGTTGGTAAAATCAGTGGCGCTCACCCCCCCCACCCCTGCTTCCAGAGACTCGGCTCGGCACTGTCCATTTCTGGGCCACTCTGCAGAATCACTCAGAATTTCCATCCCCTCCTTCCCAGGCAGCAGGCAGTGCCCATCTGGCTGTCAGGACAGAGGGCTGCCAGGTTCCCACCCTCCCTCTGGTGCCCTTTCCTGAGGGAGCCAGGGGGACTCAGTGTCCAGAGGAAGAGCGTGCATGTCTGGAAGGGGGTCCTTTGGAAGCAGTAGGCACTGGCTTCTCAAGAAAGGCCTGTGGGTGATTTGCAGATAAGTGCCTCTCACAGCCCAGCCCTTGGAAGGGCAGGCCCAGTCATCACCCCCATTTTATAGAAGATGAGGAAGTGGAGGCCCAGAGGGATTAAACCTCTTGCCCAGGGCCACCTAGCTGGTCAGTGGTAGAGCTCAGATATCGACCACGGCCTGTCTGAGTCACTGCTCTTCCCCGCTGCACTCTGCTTTGTCTCCCGACAGCACTGCCTGGGTCTGGGGGCCGCTGCGGTGAGGTGAAGGCCAGTCAGGGCTTCTGGAACATTTCCTTTTGGGATGGGCTTTGAGAGCTGAAGTGTATCGATTCCTGGAGGACTGGAAGAGCCTAGCCCCGGTGGGCCGAGGTCTTACAAAATGGCCACAGTGCCGCAAGCAGACAGGCCGACGGTGGGCATGTGGACATGGCCCTGCTCCTGCTTTCAAGAATCCTCCTCAGGCTTGTGTCTCAAATTCAATTTCTCTTTAACCACCAGGGCCTGCATTTTTCCAAGTTCAAATCGACATGCGCTTGAGAGTTTGTTATCTATGAGATTAGAACACTTTCCTAATAAAGGAAAATGTGCAGGTAGGGTCCACGTGCTAAACTGCCCTTCTATGATGGTTGGGAATCCTCTTCCGGGCTGATTCTTCTCAAGGACTCTGAGGCCTGCCCAGGTGAACATGTCCAGGGCAGAGCATCTTCCTGGGGCTAGGCCACTGGATTTATCCAAAAGATGGGCCAACTCAGAGGAGATGCAAGCCGGCTGCCAGTGGCAGGTGTGAGGCATCCTAGGTGAGCCCCAGTCATAGCCAGTATTCTTTAGTGGCTGTGGCATTGAGGGGTGGAGGAGTGCTGGGTGGAGTACCCTGGCTCTGTGGTGTATGGGGAGTTGACAAGCTTTGAGCCTAGTGATGCCCTGGGTTTAGAGGGGAGAGGAGCGATGAGTGCAGGCAGAAGACAGGAATAGGGGACACAGGCACATGGGCAGGTGGCAGGCCCTGTGGGTGGTGTGGCATTGATTCATCCCACTCATGTGTCCTGGCCCTGGAGACGCAGTGGCTGGAGGAACAGGGCAGGGATGGGGCAGGCCCAGGTGCGGAGCACAGAGGAGCTTCTGATGGGGCATGGGGGGTTGCATGGTGAGTGGAGGACAGGATACTCGGAGCAGGGGGAAGAAAGGGTAGATGAGGGGCCCTGGGAGCTGGGCACGGGAGCACTGAGGTGGGAGCGGAGCTGCGGAAGGAGGCAGGCAGGAGCAGGATGCCCCGTCCAGGGGGTTGAATTTCCTCCCGGTGCCGGTAGAGAGCCCTGGATGACTGGCAAAGCCAGGGAATGATGTGGTAACATTTGGAATGTCCATCAGTGAGGCTGTGGTTGAAAACACTGAGCCCCAAGTGTGGCTGCATTTATGGGTTACTGGGGTTTGGGGGCTGGCCGAGAGTGTCGGCCTCACTGAGCATGTCATTCCCACAGGGGGCGAGCCCACAGAGGAACTGTAGGTTCCTGAGCATCTGCCCACCGTGTCCTTGGGAGGCTCCCAGCATTCTGCCCTGCTGAACACATGCACGATGCTTCTGGGGTCAGGAGAAGCCTTTGTCTGTGTGCAGAGCAGTGCCTGACTTTTGGGGGACACGCATTGGACTGGAATGAGCCCCCTTAGGAAATCACTTGCCCTCAGTGGTGGTGGAGGAGGAGGAGGATGGCTTCTGCATTTGGGAACTGAGGATCTTAGGCAGAAACACCAAGTCCCTCATGTTCCTGGAGTCTTGTCTGAAGCAGCCCAGGGTGCCTGTCCTGTGGATTCTGACTCCCGCCAGCCATCAGGCCAGGACGTTCACGTAGAATCTGTTTTCCCAGGGGATCTGGCCAGGGCAGGGTTGGAACCTCCCGCTGGTTCTGGGCCATCCCCATTCCCGGGGTTGGGAATTGCCTTGAGCTAACCAGGAGGAAGGGTGACTTCAGAGCCAGGCTGGGCTTCAGGGGTCCCGCACTCTTAACAGGCCTGGTGGAGGGCATGCCGTGTGAAGAGGTGGCAGCCCCCGGCCTCTCTGAGGGCCTCCAAGAGCCCACCTGCACATCCCTCCCAGGCCCCTGCAGCCCGGACTGCCAGGTGTTTTGATTCCGCTCCTCACTCATGGCCTCTGCTCAGAAAGGGGGGTTGGACGGGAGCGCGCAAGCCCGGATGTGGGAGTCCCGCCACACCGCCATTGCTCACCAACATTTGGAACTCGTCTTCTCGAGTTTGCTGGTGGTTTTCCACTTGATCCTTCAAGGAGCTCTTCCTCTCGGTGTTTCCTCAAGCACTGACTCAAGACTAAGGGGTTCTCTTTCCTTTCATTGTCTTTAGCCAGAAGTGGATTCCCCCGTCCCACCAGACAGGGGCAGGAGTCAGGAGTCGATGCAGAGCCAGCCCCAAGAGCCCGTCAGCATTCCCCAGACACTGACCAGCATGCTGGAGCACATTGTAGGCCAGCTGGACGTCCTCACCCAGGTAGGCCGTGACGTGAATTCACCCCATCGTCTGCACTTGGCCTGGCATTTGGACCATTTGAAGTTGGCCAGCGAGTGCTGGTTTGTTTGTTTTAATCTGTCAAAACTTTTAGTATTTCGTCTTTTTTTTTTTCTCTCTCCTTAACCACATCACCGTCATCACACCCAACAAGGTTAACGATAATTCCTCAATACCATCCAGTATTCTCAGGGGTCACTTTTAACGGGTTCAGGATGCACAGAGGGAGAAAGAACTAGGTAAGGACCGAGGGGATGCGGGCGGCACATTAAAGAGCCGAGGCGACATCGCTCACGGCTGTGGCCGTGGATCGGGTGCCCAGCTCCCTGGGCCTCCCCATTCCTGCTGTCATTAACTGCGCCAGGCCAGGTCGAGGCCCGCTCGGAGCCGCGAGCTCCTTGCCTCCTGGCTCCCAGGCGGCGACCCCAGCAGGCCCAGTGCAGCTGAACAACCCACCGTCCCTAGACACCGGCGAGTTCCTGGAGGGGAAACAATTGACACAGCTGCCTGCACTGCGCCCCCAGCTCTCCCCCGCGGTACCTGCGTCTCCCGGCAGGGCTGGGAGCTGCAACTGGCTCCCGAGCCCGGCCTACCCGGGTCCCCCGCTCTTCCTGATGCCTGTTCCCGCACCAAGCTCTCAGCACCACGACCTCCGGTTGCTGGGTTTTTAAAAAATATAATTATAATGTACCTATTTTCCAGCCCAAATTAATGAAATAGAAGTGCCTGCCCTGGGCTCCTGGCTTTCAGAGCCATCCGATCCCTGGCCAAGCCACTGGACCCCAAAATCACCAACACTGAATCCTGCCAGGGAGTGCCCACCCAGTGCTGGCCTGGGCCACAACAGAGCTTTGAAAGAAACGCTATCCGTTCATTTGACTCTTCTCTGGGTGGGCACTCCAGGGACGTGCCAGGGAACTGCGTGCAGTGAGTCAAGGCATCCGAGAGCCCAGGCTCTGGGTTCGAGCTTGTACTGCTTCTTATCCTCTGAGCGACCTTGGAGACATCCCTTCGGCTCTCCAAGCCCTGGTGTGTTTATCTGTGAGGAGCCTGCCATGTTTGTGGTCAGCATTAAAGGAGATGAATCTGCAGGAAGTGTTTGACCTGTGCCTGGCCCTAGATAGCTGCTCAGTAGATGTTAGCTGTGGCACTGACCACCCTCATCAGGGAGATCAATGTGGCCGCATCACCACCAGGAGCATAAGTGCATCTGGCAGCTCATAACACAGACTTGCATTGCAGCAATTCCAGTGAGAGCAAAGCGCCCTGACGAGAGGTGGCAGCCAGCACTGCGGGCATGCCCAATGGGGCGTCTTCTGCTGGGGTGGAAGAGCGGTCCTGCAGAGGGAACAGCCTGCCTGCAGGTCTGGAGGGGCCATGGGCACATCCAGGCAACCAGCAGAGCCCAGCACAGCTGACATGGGGCATGTAGGTGGTGGTGGCAGCTGGGCCGAGGCAGGACTTAAAGGTCCTCAGGCCCCTTCCCTCCTGGGCTCTGGGTGCAGACCCCCCCGTCTGTGCTGGCTCACGGCTAGAGGGGGAATGCAAGAGGGAGGCCGAGGACCCTTGGGTCTCTGACGGAGATGGAGCTGAAGTGGCGTGGCGTCCCTTCCCTACCTCTGGATCTGAGGCTAGGTGCGAAAACCTCCTCAACTTTGTGTCCCATGGTCCACGGCGTGTCACAGCATCCCAGCTGGTACTGCACACACTGGGCCCACTGAAGGAAGGACATTTGAGGGGAAAGGTCAGGCATCGGTGACTAGGGGATGGTGGGACTATGCGCACATCATACAGACATTGCCGAGAGCCTCTTAGGCCTGGAGGAGGAGGCGTGTGCTGAGAGAGGGAGATGAGCAAAGACGTAGAAAACTTCTCCCACCTCAGAGCCGTCAGAAACTGCCAAGCCTGCCTCATGTTCTTCACAGCCTCGTCAAGTGAGAGTTCAGGGGAGGTGGAATGAATTAGAACTTTATAGGATAAAATTGGAAATTAAGTCTGAGAAGGTAGTTAAAAATAGCCTCATTGGATCCAGAGGAGTATAACACTAGAAACATTTCCTGTCACTGTGTGTTAAGGGCGTACATGGAAGGTTTTTGTTATGTGTTAGCAGTCAGGAGTCTGGTAGTAACTTTGTAAGAAACTGGCATCACAGGGAATAAGTGAAACCTTGTCCTGTGGCCGGGGTCACACCACTCAGCCCCTTTGCAAATCCAGACAGCACTGCCCCCCCACCAGCGGCCAAGCCCATCAACCAGTCGCCCGCTTTGCATTCCTGAAGGCCACAAAGTGTGGCGTGTTCCTGATGGAGTCAACATATTTTGAGGCAACTTGGATTCCACAGATGAAGCCCCCAGTTGAGACCTTAGAGTGCAACCTGTTTTCAAAATGGCGTGGGGAGGTGTCTGCACAAATTTGCGTACTACCTCGGGCTTGGTCGCCAGTTGTTTTCCAGGCCCACGTCCCCTCCTGGAGCTGGGGCCCTAGCTGAGGTGTTTAGCTCCAGCCAAAGCTGCCCCTCTCGTTGGGACCAGCCTGGCTGCGGGCAGCCCCCTCTCTGGAGGCTCCCCCGAGGCCTAGAGCCGGGTGACCACTGCTGTCCACCCCATGCGGGTAGCTCAGCTGGGGCTCTGCGCCTACTTGGCCTGTGGGTGTTGGCCTCAGATGCTTTCCCCTCAGCGGCGCTCCTCACCCTCCTGGCGTGCGCCTGTGCTCTGGAGGAGCAGGGGTGTCGCGACCACCCCGACACTGACACCTACTTCAGAGTTCTCTGTCTGAATCATGCTGTTCTCCTCCGTCCCGCCCCATCACTGCCCCTTCCCTCCCCCACAAGGAAGTCTATTTCTAAGCGGCCTCCGAGAGGGACACTGCCTTCTAGGTCCTGTGGGCCTCCGTCCTGAAGAACATCCTTCAGGGAAGAAGCCCAGGGCTGCAGTGGGCAGTGGTCAGGATGTTTACTGAGCGAGTCACAGAGCCTCCACTCCCAAGTGACAGAAGGCGCTCCGCTCTGGAGGTTCACTGTCCTCAGAACCTGCCTTCCCGCTCAGCAGGCTGGATGCGGCCCAATGATCGAACCCTCTCTGAAGGTGTGTGGCCCATTTGGCACCCGTCTGAAGGCTAAGGACCCGGCCTCAGTCCTCGTCCGTAGCCGCTCTGTGCAAACCAGAGGCCCAGAGGTCAGGTGACTGAGCAGGCCTGGGGGAAAATGTGGCTCAGAGCTTGTTTGGGTGCAAGTCCTGGCTTTTCCACTTCTAGCTCAGTGACCTTGGGCAAGTCACTTAACCTCTTCGTGCCTCAGTTTCCAGATCCGGGACACAGAGCTGATAATTGCATCCATTTTACGGGCCTCTTGTGCGGATGGGATGTGTCAGCCTGTGTGAAGCTCTTTGAACGGTGCCCAGCAATGCCATGTGCTGCTGACGTGTTCAGTGCTGCTCCTGCTGCTGACCTTGTCACTCTTCAGGGCCTGGCTGGCATGGGTGCAGGGGGATCCTCACGACGGCACCAGAAACAGCTCCCCAGTTCCCCCTGCCTCCCTGCCCAGGAGAGCCATTCCCCCGCCCTCACAGCAGGTGTGGAGGGTTCCCTCCGTGCACACGCGTTCACTGAGCCTTTTCTGTGTGTGGGGCCCTGAGCGAGACCCAATCCCACCCTTAGGAGGGCCCAGGACTGAATCTGCTGATGTCAGAGCCAGGCCTCCTAGGAGGAGCAGGCAACCAGGACCGTGGGAGACAACTGGGCAGAGTGCGCCAGACGGGAGTCCCGTGGGCCAGGTGGAGAGGGCCACGAGTCCTTTGGCCTGGGCTAACAGAAGAAGCAGCGTAGGCGTTTGCACTCCTGGTGCGGCCACTGAGCAGGGCAGAGTCGGGCCAGACCCACGCTGAGGGTCTGTCATGGAGTAGGGACAGGGACACAGAGAGGTTGGGACCTGGGCCGGGGGTGGAGCTGTCAGGGCCCTTCCCCCAGGAGGTGAGTTCTGCAGCCGCCCTGGCTCAGGTTCACGGCAGGAGGGAGGAAGCCGGTGAGGAAACGGGCAGGACAGCACAGCAGTCAGCCCCTGCGATGCCGCTGGGCTCCCGAGGGAGTGAGGCGCTTCCTTTAGCCCCCATGGAAAGCAGACTGCCCCAGGGACATGTGCGGCATCTGAATCCAGCCCTTTAACTCCTGAATTGGGGTTGTGTGGTTTTATTTTTTTAGGAATACCTTTTTAGTAAAGTGCATACATTGTTTTTCAAAAGTGTATTTATTCAGGGAGATAGGATGGGATGACCTTGCAAGGTACACAGCCCTTCGTGCATCTCATGCCCGGACAGGTCCACTCTTCGGGCTGCCCCGGGCTGTCGGGTCTCCCCACAGTGTTGTTTTAGATGGGAAGTCCTCAGAGTGTGGGGATCACTTCCTCATCATAATTTTCCTCCTGATGTTTATCTGAGGCCTGCAACTTTCCAAGGGCTTTCCTCTGCAGCCCTGTGTTATCCTCCTGCCTGGTGCTCACAGGTCACCTCATGCCCGGTGCAGATAGGGTGTTGTGCCTAGATACGGCTTGTGCCTGGGCCAGCTCTGGGGTCCACTCAGCCTGGGGCTTCTCCAGGATGCCAGGTGATCCTGAGCTTGACCTGCTGTAGGTCAGAGCTTCCCCAGCTTCCCTTGCTAACCATTGTGTAACCATTCCCTTGCTAACTGTGTAGTTAGGTATGGCTTCATTGAGAAGTTTATCTGCAAACCAAACTTGACCTTTCTGAAAGTTAAGGCCAGAAGCTCTTGCTCAGCCCTCTGTGATCACAGAGTCCAGCAGGCCCGGCCCCTGAGGTCACCAGCCAGAGAGCACACCCCCTTGCCCTGGCCCTTCTTTGTGTGGGGGAAACCCCCCCTTGCCCCTGTGAGATTGCTGTTTGGGGCCTCACTGAGCCCCTCAGTACACTGATCCCAGCTGGACCCTGTGTCCTGAGCAGCCAGGGTGTGTTTGGCCTTACACGTCCCTATCAGCTGTGGGGAACAGAGGTACCTCCCTTGGGTGTCAGGGCTGCTCTGCTCAGCCCAGTGAGCCACTGCCCATTAACCTGGGCGTACTTGCCCTCCTGGTCTTGAGGGCCAACTCCACTGCTCATCACCTGGGTGACCTTGGGCAGGTAATGTTGCTCCCCAGAGCCTCAGCTTCCTCGCATGTAAAGTGGGGACAGCCAAGCCTGCTCGTGTCCTCTGAGCACTATGGTGAAGCTCTGGATTACCTGGGTGTGCTAGGTCGATGTTCTCCAAGGGTCAGTGTGGGAAAACACCAGTGTGGTCAGGTGACATAGGAGTGGACATTCCACGCATGTCTGTAACTGCTGGAGTCCCATGAATGCTTTTGAGCTGCCAGTGAGATCTAGTGGTCTGACTAGGCATTAGGATGAGAGGGAGACAAAGAGGTCTTTCTCAACATCCAGGAAGGCACAGGAGGAGGGCCCAGGAGGTAACGAGAGGGACTGGGTGCCTGGGGACTGTTGAAAATCAGGGGTGGGTCGTGGGGCCCATTAGATGCGGTCCTTGAACCCAGACCCAGGCATTGGGGCCAGGATTGAAGCTCTTCAAAGATGTATATATATATCTTGTGACAGCCATCCTCTGAATTGAGTTACCGTAATGGTTGTGGGGGAAATAGCTTTCCTAACGATGGGATTTAGGTTTTTCTTTGGGTGACTTTTTGGTTTTGAAAACCCCTCATGGGAATTCTCAAAAGCAACTAGGGCTGAGGTCACAAGTATGGGTGCTGGGAGCCGTGTGTGTGCCCCCCCTTCCTCTCGGGAGCCTGTCCTGGGCCCCACCTTCTCCCCTCCCCATCTGGGGAGAACACACACCTGTCCTGCCGCCACCCTGGTCACTGTCCTGCTGGGCCCGCCCCAGTCTTCTCTTCCTGAGATAGATGGCTCAATCCCAGAGGCCTGCAGGAGTCAGAGCAAAGCTCAGACCAGGAGTTAGAAGCCGCAGATGCTCTGGCACAGCCTTGCCTCTTCCTGAGAAAGCCATGGTTTCCTCCTCCACTGAGGGGAAACTTGAGGCCCTGCCCATCTGTCTGCCCTCTGGGGTGGGCAGCAGAGGTCGGCGTCTCAGGTGGGGCCGGGACTGCTCTTAGGGACTTCTTTCCATGAGTCGCCCCTCCCCTCCACCCCTGGCCGGGCCCCTCCCCATGTGGCCACTCCAAGAGGAGGGGCTCCCCAGTGGACCCCTGCCAGTCCTGCCTGCTTGGTGATGGGCATTCAGAGGCCCTGACCTTTCCCCTGGTGTTCTTCTGGGGGTTCTGCCAAGTGATTTAGGGTCCCTCTCGCAGGTGCTGGGACGGTCACCAGTGAGCAGGGAGAGGCTGTTTTCACAGCCAGAGTCCCCTGGGAGCTCACCTCCCGCCTTGGCTCCCTTCACTTCCTTCACCAGCTCCTGAGTGACAGAGGTTGGGTGGTGTCTGGAAGTTGCAGGGGCCCTGGGTCTTCCTCGAGGGCGAGGGTGTGGGCGTGGGGCGTGGCATGGCAATGTGGGCGGTACCCGGGAGCTAGGGAGGCTGCAGTGCGGGGCCTGGGCCCGGCAGGCGGCCGGTGGTTTCGCCTCAGAAGCCCACAGCAAAGTTATTTTTGACTCCGATTTCACGTCTTGCTGCTTTTTAAAAATACCAAGCCATGAAATTCCTGCTCCAACTGTGTTTTCTCATGGCAGCTGTGCTTGAGGCTGGCCACAGCAAGGCTGTGATGTCACACATTCAGGTTCCTGTGACTCACTGGGGGCCGATGGGCTCGGGGACCGGAACATGTGCGCCGTGGGAAGCAGCCGCGGGCAGGCCACCCAGCCCTGTGGTTTAAAGGTCCAGGTTGTTGCAGCGCTGCTGACCAAACTCAACAAGGATAAGGATTTTGGCCTGTTTGCTTTGGGGAGTTGGATAGAGTGACCCATTGCTTCAAGACACCCTGCCCCAGCCCCCCAAGTTCCTGGCGGTTTCCAATCTGATGGGCTGCTCAGGTGAGGCATCCCACACAGGGAAGGTGGGAATACTGGGCAGGCCCGGTGTGGGCCGAGCTGCCTGACCATTCTCAGGGGCTCTCGGGGTCCCTCTTTCCCGGACGGACCAGCTGTTGTTTGTGGAAAGAGACTCCAGGCTTTAGAGCAGTTCTGCCATTTTCCCTGGGGGCGGATACTCCCAGGTGTGCCCAGATGGAACTTGTCGGGATGGTGTGCAGTGAAAGCACCTCCCCGCCCTCCGCAAGTAATCCCCTTTTGTGAGGTGTGTGCAGCCCTCCCAACGGCGCTCACACACCCAGGCAGGACCGCAGGGGTGATTGTTGCTGGTTTCCGCAAGAGCGGGCCCTCCCTCCACAGCAGCCTATCTCGCCACTTAGCCTTGACCGTGTATAATGTATAATCCCAAGTGGGTTTAGCCAGCCTCCTCTTCCTGGATATTTAAGGGCTGCCCTTGGGCCAGAGTCGACTTCAGGACAGCCGGACCTCCTGCCACTTGGGGTTTGGAGACTTGTTTTTCCTCTGTTAAGAGCCTGCTTCCTGGGGACAAGGGACTGAAGACACTCTGTTAGACACTTGGGGTCTGACTCTAGCCAGTTGCAGAGGGGCTGGGCCCTGGCCCTTCCCCAGCCCTGTTGCTCATTTTGACAGTTTATCCAGAGGCTTCTCTGGCTTTGCAAATGCAGAGGCATGGGGAGTACCAAGTCAGGGCCAGTGTGCTGGCAGCAGTCAAAGACGGGGCGAGCTTGTGTTTATTATTGCGTGAGGGGCTGGATGGCAGCTCCGTATTCTATCCTGTCTGCGGTCGTGGCAGAAAGCACCCCCTCCCCAAAGAAGCTGCAGATGGAAGGCCCCTGCCCACCAGATGGGCTCGGGATGGCTGCGGTTACCTCTGGGGCCTGGGAACATTCACGGTCTTATGAGATTTCCCCTGTGAGGCCCAGAGCAGGCCTGGAGCTGGGGGCTGGGGAGCAGAGGCTGGAGCGGGAGATCTAGGAGAGCTAGGCCCATGCAGGGACATCTCATTCAGACTGACTCTGGATGATTCTGAGAGGAGGGAGGAAGGGGACCCAGGCGATTTGCTCTCACTGCTCTGGGGACCCAAGGGCCCTCCAAAGAAGGGTCAAGCACAGGCCACAAGAAGGGGCCTACGAGTCTTCTGGTTGTGACAGGCAGCCTCAAACGGGCCTACATGGCTCTGAGATTAACCAAGCCCCAGCTGCCCCAGGGCCACTTGGCGCCCTTCTGCATGGAGCGCCGTGAGAGCTGGGTCGGGAAAGACTGCAGTCGGGCCTGCCATTTCCCTCCGCCTGCTCTGCAGAGGGCCCTTTCTGGGCCTGGACTGTTGGTACAGACCCTCACTGTACCCACGGTAGCCTCAGCTCTGTGGGAGGAGAAAAAACGGAAAGGAGCTTTGAACTCAGCAGAGCGTGGCATTTGGGGGAGCGATTCTGTTCCCCCCATTCTGATCTGGGCCTAGGTGGTAGCTCCAGAAAACCAGCCAAGATGAGAGGCTGGGTCTCCCACTGTGGCTCAGCAGGCACTCCGCAGGGCAGGGGGAGCCTGTGAGCCTTCGTCCCTGAGGTGGGACTGTTGGACAGGGGCCACAGTCTGACTTGCCAGGCTGCACTGAGTTTTTCCGGGCCTCCAACAAGCTACCAAGCAGTCCCTGACTTGTGATGGTTGTGTTTTATCGGGTGCTGGCAAATTAACTATTTTATATGGAAAGTGAGCATCTGAAGAAAGGGGATACTGAAGGCGGTATCCCCTTTCTGAAAAAGAAAGGGGATACTGAAGGCGGTCAAGGCCAAGGTTCATGCCCCGCTGTCAGCCCTGTTTGGACTTACCCTGGAGCCAGAGTACAGCTGAGCAGTGACTGGCATCCTGCACCTTAGGGCCTGTCCCTGTCAGACACTTGCCTTCCCTGGTGGCGTGCCCATGGCTGGCAGAGAGATGAGCTTGAACCCAGTCCAGGGTCGGTGTGGCGGGGGCTGTGGCTCAGGTCTTCCTCCTGGTGTGGGTAGCACCCCACGGGGCCCTGCAGCATCCGGTTTTAATGGATGTTGGTGAGTGGCCCCACTTTTAATAGCTTCTCCTTTGGGGGTAAGCAGTAATATGGAAAAGCCTGCATTTATTTAAAAGGAGTTGCTATAAAGCCATAAGGAAAGTAAATTAGCCAAGATTCCTTAATGTCATAGCTAATCCACCAATAGAAAATAGTGTCCCATGCACTTCCCGAAGAGAGCTAATCCTCGTTAGAGGTGGGGGCTGGGGGACGCAGAAACGCCCAAGAAATCCTATATCCCTGAGACAATGTGAAGCAGAAACATGGACCTCTGGGCTCAAGGGACAAAAGCTCATTTGTGTTGTTGGCAGCAGACTGGGGGGTGACGAGAGGTGGTTAAAAAGACAGTTACTGAGCCCAGAGAGGTTGCAAGGAATTTCTGTAGAAACTTGTTTTTCTGTGCATCAGCTGTGTGTGATGCTGGACAAGTTAACATGTCAGACGTCAGCATGAGCGGGAATCTCCACTCCTCCCCCTCTGAAGTTTAGGCCCCGAAACTTTTAGTCCTCATCAAATCGGCATGAGGTGGGGAGGGGAGGAACTGGGCTGCTTCCTGGATTCCTACCCCACTTTGCGCACCCCTACTTCCTGCTGAGGCCAGGAGGCTTCCTCCCTCCCAAGGCCATCTGGCGGTGGCCCTTCAGGCTCCAGCCTGCCCACCCTCCACTCCCTCCTCTGCCAGCCCCTCAAGCCCACCAGGCCCAAGGCCCAAGCTGGGGGGAATGTTCCTCACCAGCCAGCCAGGCTCATCCCCAGAGTAGGGCTGCCCCAGGCCCGGGGAACCTGGACTGGCTGGTGCAGG
Organism: Grampus griseus; assembly: GCF_964374135.1. Taxonomy (NCBI): domain Eukaryota; kingdom Metazoa; phylum Chordata; class Mammalia; order Artiodactyla; family Delphinidae; genus Grampus; species Grampus griseus. Next base: position 67,833,116 of record NC_139004.1, on the reverse strand, counting down.
ACCGGCCTCCTCTGCGTTCCCATGGCACTCAGGGTCTGGCTTGTGTCCATCCAGCACTCATTGTGCACATGTGATGTGCCAGCAGCTGGGCCTGGGAGCAGGAAGACAGTGGTGAGCGAGAATAGACAGAAACCCCTGTCCTCGTGGGGCTGGCACTCTGATGGCTGTCAGCAGGCCGCTCGAGGGCCAGCGTTCACAACTCTGACTCGAAGGCCCCTGTACCACAGACCTTCAGGCGCTGGGCCGAGGCCGGGGCTGAGAGGCAGAGCCTTTGGTGGTAGGAAGAGCTGGGTCCAGACCAGCAACCCCAGGGAGATGGGCTGGCCCCTCCGGCCCCCATTCACCCCTGACATGTGGCAACGGGCTGGCCAGGGCACCATCAGCAAGCCAGGGCCCTGCGTGTGTGTACACACACGTGCACGAACACCGAGAGCCAGAGCCAGAGCTGCCAGGAGACAAGGCAGAGCCAGGCAGGCGCTGAGCCCAGCAGCCCCACTTTGTTTTGATAGCTCACAAGACCCCACAGCAAAGAGATTCCCCTTTTGTTGCATCTGTTTTAGATCTTTAGAATCTGAGTGAAGTCAAAACCCTTCTACAAGGGAGATTAATTCCACACTGTTCCATCTTTGCAGTGAAACCATAGGAAAGTTAGACATTTTGTGCGGCACTGTCGAGACAGGGGCGTTGAGCCAATGGCCAGCCCCTGGATGTTTCCCACAGCCTGGCACAAGTGCCCCCAGTGGCATGGCTGGGTGACTGTGCCCTCGCCCTGAGACCCAGGGCACCTGGGACCCCCTACCCCCCAGGAATCTGACTCCTGTGTTGGGGGAAGGGGGCTGGGGTGCCCCAGCCCCTCTGGGGAGACCGCCTGGAGGAGCCAGAATCAACCATAAGCCTGGAAATGATTAAAAGGAACTTTCCGTCACAGGAGAACTTGAAGAAGCAGCCAGACCACCACGTGCCCTGATGGCTCAGGCCCTCCGAGGCCTGACCACAGGCCACCTTCTTTGGAGCCTCATCAAGCCCCACCTGTGCCTAGGGCCGCCCCCTCAAACAGCCCAGAGCTTAGCCATGGCCCCTGTGAGCTGGGGGAGCCATGTTGCCCACGGTGCATCCCTGCCCAGAGCATGTGCCATGTAAATAGTAGCTATTAATAAAGTGTTGGGTTGGCCAAACAGTTCGTTTGGGTTTTTCCATAAGATGTTATGGAAAAACCCGAACGCACTTTTTTTTTCGCCAACCCTATTACGATGGCTCTACAAGAGGTGCATTGCACAGATGAGGAATCTGAACCCCTGGTCAGGTAACTTGCCCAAGACCACTCAGCAAGTTAGTGATCAAGTTCAGATTTGAGCCCAGGCAGTACAGCTCCAGAGCCTGTGCTCTTACCACCTGGGACAAAGGTGGGGACCAGGAGTCACTCTGACAGCATTTTCTAAGGCCCACACCTGTGTCACAACCATGACGTGGTGAGAGAGGAGGAGGGCAGGGACCCGAGCACTGGGGGGTGGGAAGGGGGGGATGAGGGGGACTTCTTGGGGGAGCAGGGCCAGAGTGGGGCTTCGAGTAGGTGGGCTTTGGGCAGGGAGAGCAGTAGTGACGGGCAACGCAGGCCTTGAGTGCCATGTGAATGCCACATCCAGGAGTCAGGCCTTTCTTCCTGAGCTCTTGAACAGAAAAGGAATATAGCAGAAGCAGCGTGGAGGGCAAGGAGGTGAGGAGTCACCAGGAAGCTGAGGCAAAAGGATGGGGACTGAGAAGAGGCAGTCACCAAGTGGGACGTGCCTGGGGTCCTCAGCACTCACTGTATATTGGGGGCCCTGGGGTCCTGGGTCAGGCGAGGAGACTCCTTGCGCAGAGCCGTGATGCGACTACCGCGCCCAGCCTGACACAGCAGCCAGAGGGGGCTTGGACATTCCCTGCACCCTCGTCAGCCCTTCCTGCGGCCTCCCCGACCCGCTCCAGTGCCCTTCCATGCTCACCATTCCCACTGCCCTCCCCCGGCCTTCTCCCAGGTGCTGCCTCTGCCCTACATGCGTCCCTTCTTTCAGCCTGACCTTCTCCCCACGCTGTAGCAGGTGTATGCTTGTGTGGCACTCCTACCCCCAACCGTTTCAGCCCTCTTGCCCCACTGCCCCTTTTGCCCCATTCGGATACTGAGGTCCCAGTCTCCTGGCTTCCTGAGACTGCCATCCCAGAGCAGTTTTAGTTCCCCCTTGCCACAAGGCAGAGTGCTAGAGGGGGCACGTGGCTGGATGTCAGCTCTCTGCTTCCATCGTCAGTTTGTTTCTGGCCCAGCCACCCTGTTCACCTCTGTGCAACCTGTCTTCCATGTTCCAGGGAGGCCCAGGAGGGCCTTTCAACCATAGAAACCAATACCACTCACCTAAGAGGGGCCCCATGCACCCTGTGGGGCTCTGCTTAGAGCAGGAAGTGGCCATGGAAGTGCCCTGGCTGGGGGAGTGGGGTCTGCTGGGAAGAAGGGTTGCCTGCAGAGCTGGACAGTGTTGGGGAGTGTGGTGGGAAGGCCTGGAGTGAGTGAGGCCTGCACACGTGGTAGCATTTCATAAGGAACTAGCCCAAGAGCTGAGAAATGTGGAGAGAACGGCTGGCTGGTCACCCTCATTCTTTTCCTTTCCTCCAAAATGTTTTTCACTATCAGTCGTGGCAGCTTTGCCAAAAGCCCGCCCAGATAGGACTGGTACTGCATCCCATCAGTGCCTGGAAGCCCCTCAGAGCCAGAGTCTCTCGTTGCTGCATGTGATGGGCACCTGACAAGTGTGAGAGTGGATGATGATGTCAGGAGGGCTCGTGAGGGTTCTGTGGCCCCTCAGAGCTTTGTAGAAGTTATGGCTCCAGTTTTCCTGCTACATTTGCACACCAGTATGTGCAAGAGACCTTCAATAAAGGTGGCGGCAGCAGTGGCTCTGGAAGGAGGAACAGCTGCTGGAAGGGACCTGGCTCCGGGGGTGCGCTTTGGTCCGTTTCTGAAGTGCCAGTTCACCCTCTGTGGTTTCACCACCTGTTGTGAAACTAGGTAGCCATGATCCGTTCCCAGGCTGAGCCCCTTCTCCCAGAGTCCACTCTGGATCCAGTGCTTGGAAAAGTGGCCACGGGCATGCAGGAGCACCATCCTCCCTGGCTGTCCCTGCTCAGATTTGTGAATCTGGTGAGGCAGTGCTAGGGAGTGGAGGCGTCCCATTCCTGTCCCTTTTTGGGTAAGGGCCCTGGGACCCCTCCTACATCTTCCTTGTGACCGCTGTACTCTCTTCCCTGTTCAATCACTCCAAACCAACCACACTGGCCTCCTGACAGTGCCAAGAGTGTGCTGTGTTCTTCTCTGTCTCAGGGCCTTTGCACCTTGTGCTTGGAACACACTTTCTTTGGCCTGTCCTGTGCTATCTCCTCACAGAGGCCTTCTGGGCCTCCTGTCAGGGTTGGAACCCTCTTTCCCAGGTTTGCCGGCCCCAGAGCACGTGAGCCGAGTCAGGGGCCTGGACTCCACGTGGAGCTCAGTCCCTGTGGGCCAGACCGACACATCCTGCTGCTTTCTCTTTGCCTTCTCCCTAAACACAAAGTGAAAAGGGGATGAAAAGGAGACAGAAATGAGTACTGGGGGGGAAAGAGCTGAGGAAAAATGGAGGACAAGCCCACCTCAAGAGGAAACCAGGCTGAGGAGAAAAAAGAGGTTGGCAGGGCTGAAAGAAGGGGAGGACACACCGTGAGGAGGTGGGGGCCTAGGAAGTGGGCAGTCAACAGGAGAAAGCGGGGGCAAAGGAAGGGCCCACAGAGCCCAGGGAGAGCATGTGGGCCTGAAAGAACTGTGCGCTGCTCCACAAGGCTGTGGGCAACTTGCATCGCCCACCTTCTGCTCTGTTCCACCCCTTCCGAGGGTGGGGGATTTATTCTCCCGGGGAGCCCTGGACTCCCGCCGCCTCCGTGCATTGCCCGCAGAACTCTTCCCTGGACCCGCGTGGAGCCCACGGGAGTATCGCGGCCTGGCCCCTTGCGGCTGTAGAGTCAGGCGGAGGCCCCGCGTACCCACTTTGCCTTTTCCGAGCATCACAGATGCGTGAGGCCCCGTCACAGGACTCAGGGGTGGAGGCTCTCCCCTTGGCCACCTCGGAGGCCAGTGGAGATACACAAACCCAGGCTCTGTCCCACGCAGGCCACTTTGGGCCCCGTGGGGTGCAGACACCTGATGACTCGACGCCAGTAGAGAAAAGGCATCTGAGACAGCGAAGTTTGGACCTGTGGCTCTGTCAAAATGTCCCCAGTGCTGTGTTCCCTCCCACTTGGAGTTGGGGGCCCCAGGTACCAGACTTATCGCTGAGGACAGGCATTTTGGTGCAACTTCTCTGAGCAGCACTACAATTCAGAGGGGACTAAAAATAAAAGCCTGTCACTTTAAAATTGGTTATTTTTACACCACTCAGAAGGCCCTTCAGGATGTTTCATAAAACGTCTTACACTGTTGAACTGTGAGCGAGAGAAGCCTCTCGCCCTGTTAGTGTTGCCCCAATAGGAGACAGATCACAATGTCTTCTCCCCACTCGGCAGGAAAGTCAGGATCTGAATGAGATGACCTTGCTGAGCCTCTCCCAGGGGGATTTTCCTCGGAGAGCTCCAGTGGCGAGTCATGCTGGGAACCCCGCCCCCTAGCCCGAGCTGGCCTCTTCCATGCTCTTGGGTTTGTTCCCCAATGCCTCCAGCGTCCTCCTCCCTATTGGGTCCCTGGGTTGGGCCGTCCCTCCATCAGTGCCCATTGAGGGACCAGGCTGCTTTCCAGGGGGTTTCAGCAGCATCACTGACATGGTCCTGATGAGCCCTGGCCGGAGCCCCCAGTTCACCCACACTGGATTCTCCTCTCCAGTATCCAGGGGCTTGTGGATTCACTGCCCTCTCCCTCTCCCAGTCTCCCCCCAGCTCCCTCTCCCCCTATTAATGAGGATGATCTGAGAAATCCAGAATAACCAGGCTTTTTCTGACACCGGCTCATGCCTGCCTGACCCTCCCATCCCTCTCAGAGGGGCCTCTGCCTGTCCAGTGTGGTGCCCATCCCTGGCCTCTCCTGCGGGGCCCATCCTCAGCCTGTGTTCTCGGCCTCAGGAGCGTGTTCTCTCTTGTCCCCCATCTGACTCACCACCAGATGGTGGTGGTTCATACCTCATGGATATCTCTGATTTTGTCCACTTTCCTCCTTAGCCCTCTCCCCCAGTCCAAGCCACCATCATTCCCTCTCATTCTCTCTTGCCTCCATCATGCCTAGTCACAGCCACACAGCCACGCCCCGGGCCATCCCCATGGAGCAGTTAGAGGGGTCTCATCCCCGCTTGGCCTTGAACCCCCAGCACCTTCCTGCTGCTCTGCGGCTGAAGATGAGGCCGCCAGGCATGGCCTGCAGGGCCCGGCCCCATCTCCTGCCTCCTCTGAGGCCCCTCTCCTGCTCGTTGCCTTCCCTCCCACCTCGGGGCCTTCCTGCCCCTCTCTCCTGGTGAGCTCCTCCTCAGTCTTAGCTCACTCCCTTCCTAGGGCCACCTCCCCTGGCTCTGACCAAGCAGCGCCTTCCATTTTCCCAGCGCACCCCGCTGGTCTGCGCAGCTGCTTAGCGCTTGCCTCTTCAACCTGCTGCGCACCCTGCGGGCCCAGCTGAGTCTGTCTGCTCTGGGCCATTGTCACCCCGGGCCTGGCACAGGCCAGTACGGCGTGGTGCCTGGGGAGGATCTGAGTGAGTGAAGAGTCTAGGGCCAAGGTTGGCAAACTTTTTCTTAATGGTAAATATTCTAGGCTCTGGGGGCCATAAGAGTCTGTCACAACTACTCAACCTGCCACTGTAGCCAGGAAGCAGCCACAGACAATATGTAAGCAAATGGGCACAGCAATAAAACCTTATTTACAAGAACAGACAGCAGGCTGAGTGTGCCAACCCTTGGTCTAGAGAAACAACAGAATTCATTCAACAGCGAAGGGAGTGTTTCTAAGGAAACGATTTTCCATGAGAAAGGGCTGTGGCTTCCTGGAAATCGCTGGTAACAGCAGGAGAAGGTGGTTCTGAAACAAGCCCCCACCTGACCCTCAGACAGGTGTGACTTTGAAGGTGACAATTATGGATCCCCTATGACCTTGCCCCAAGGGGCTCCCGCGTGGCTTGCAGGTGAAGGCCATGACCCTGGGAGGCAGACAGTGTTGGGCGAGGGGTAACAGTGTCCAGGTGTGGAGTCTGAATTCTGCTTCCTGTTGCTCCCATTCAGGGAGGGAGGTGCCTTGTTTGAAGTTAAGCCCAGTCTTGGGAGGTGTGGGGCGCCAGCAGTGACCAGGGCGAGTACCAGAGCATGTCTGGGGGCTGATCTCTTACGCTGTAGCAGCATAAACGCCCCAGTGAGAGAAGGCATCTGAAATTAAGGTGTTAGGGTCGTTTCTCATTGCATATCTATTAAAAGGTTCTTGTCGGTATGTCCCTTTTAACCCTATAATATTGCCTTTTCATAGCTGTGACTTCTGTGATAATTCCAAACCTAAATGTTTAGCCAGATAAGAGACTCTACTTCATGGGTATTGGAGGTGTCTGAGGCCTGGGAACTGCCTTGGAGGGTGGCCTGATGGTGTGAGGGCGCTGCTGGGTGACCCTGAGGGATGGCCCTTCCATCCACTCCTGCTCATTTAATCCAGAGCCACCAGACCAAGTGGCTTGGACAGGACAGAAGGTGGCTGCCGCTGCATGAGCACAGAGGTCCAGGAGCATGTTTTCAGGCTGCTTGAGCTTGGCCATAGGGTGGGGAACAAGCAGGTCTGCTGGGTCACAGGGCCAGTAGCCCTCAGGTGATGCCAGAGCGAGCGGTGGGGGCAGGGGCGGCGGGGGAAGGAGTAGGTTAGGCCTCTCCTTATATGTGGTGGATGGGGACAGAGCAAAGGTGCACAGTTCCCGGTGCCTTAGCCAGCACTCTGAAGCCAGGCCACCAGGGTTCACAGTCCAGGTTTGTCATTTATATGCTGTGTGACTTCTGGCAAGTTAGTATCACTTGGTTGGTGCCTTGGTTTCCTCATCGGAAAAAATGGGGGTGATACAGGCTCCCACCCTGAGGGGTCATTGTATGGAATAGAATGCCTGGCATACTGTGAGCACTCCGTGAGTGTCAGCTGTCGAGCAGCCCCTGGAGCAGAGTGTGTCAGGAATCAGGATGGCCCCCCAGAACCCAGTCCTGGGTCTTCCCTCGAGTCTGGGCTTCACACCCAATTACAAAGGGGACCTCGTGTCTGGATGGCACAGGGCCAGGGAGAGGGCATGAGCTGCCTGGTTTCTCCAAGGTCAACAGACAGGAGGGCCCTCTCTGTGGAAGAGTTTGGACCCCAGAATGAAGGAGTTCCGGCTAATGGCCGTCTTTCCCAGACGCGTTGCCCAGACAGGTCTGCCCAGCAGCCAGAACCCTAGACTCCTCAGCCCCTTCTCCAGTTTCCCTTCGCCCTACTTAAAGTTAAGTCAGAGGCCCACGGACACCCATGTCAGGCAGGGCCATTTCCTTTTTTGACACCTGCCACCACACCCAGCTTTCAACTCCTTGGGGACTCTGTGAGAGGCTGGGACCAGGTCATTCACCCTTGAATAAAAGGAAAGCAAGGTGACTGGGCTGGGAGTGTGGACTTAGAGGGACTGCAGAGGTGTCTGCCTTTCCAGTGCTTCTCCTCACCTTCCAGGGCAGGCGGGCCTTGTCTCCGGGCCTGGGGAGCATGGGCACCATGTAGCAGGACGAGAATTCCCAGGGCTGGGCCAGAGTACGAGGTGGGGTGAGCCACGAGCAGCCTGCTTGGCGTGGCCCCGAGCCTCTGGAGGGTACGGCTGCGGGCTCTGCTCTGCCCTCTGGGTGCTGAGGCAGCACATACTCATGGAGGCTTGCTGTGCCCCTGACACTTGGTTGTGGGGATATTGCTCTGAACCAACAGGTAAAGGTCACGCTGCAAACACAGCCACATGACATGGCCTGGAATCGGTCCCTGCTAGCGATGCTGCTCCCTCCTCGCACGGGGCCCCAGCAGCTGGGGAAGCACGGTGGCCGTGGCGCGCGCTGTGGCGGCCTGGCTGACTCCCTGCAGGTGGCCGGCCTGCCTGCCCTCTCGCTGTGTGCATTGCCAGCCCTGAGCGTGTCTGACCTCTGCTACTTGGCTTCCCCGATCGGAGCCTTTTCATCAGTGGGGAAGCCCTTTCCTGGTGGAGGGAAGGCATATCAGCAAATCGGAGATCAGGGTTTCCAGGCTTCACTTTATCAGGAGGGATAACCGTTTCCCATGAAAATGAGGTCCCATGCTTTAGTGGAATGGGATTATTAAGACAAATTTGTGAAGCAGAGACTGTGTTCTAATGCACAGAAATCCAAAGTGTCCGTCCTCCTCTTCCTGGCCCATCCTTCCAGCTCAAAAGGGGTTTGGACGGGATCATATGTGACGGGGAAGAGCTGGGTGGACTTAATCTCTGGATGGTGGCCGCCACTGAGCATCTTGGCAGAGTAGGCTGGGGGCGCAGGGAGTAGGGAAAGTGGACACCAAACACAGAGATGACGTGACTCTTCCAGAAGCTTGCCTGGGAAAGGGGAGAAGCTGCAGGTTTGAGAAGGGTGGACTTTTTTTCAGCCTGTTTGTCTCTAACGTGCTATGAAGCATCCCCTCATAGCTCCCAAAGGAAGGACCCCCAACACCCTCCCTCCATTCAGGGGGCTGGAGGTGAAATAAGCGATGCTTTTCTGTTCAAAGAAATTTAACATCATCAGGTTTAATGCCATATTTCTACCGAGCTGAAGTATGGGCCCCCCATGGGACTAGGTAGAGGCCTCGTGAAATGCGTGGCACCCCTGGTGTTGACATTGGCCCAGCACCCGCTGCCTCCACATTTGGAAATTCTGTCCCTGTGAAGAAAAAAAGAACTTTTAAGTGTGTGTGTGTGTGTGTGTGTGTGTGTGTGTGTGTGTGTTGGGAGGGGGATGGTGCTGGGCAGAAGAGGAAAAGCTGGCTGGCTCCCCCACTGGGGCCTGGAGTCCAGAGCCATCGGAAAAAGTCTGGATGAGGAATGATTTTGGAGCTTGGCTCAGTGTGAGTTTTGCAGCAGCCAGTGGAAACTTCCAGGAATGCTGCTCTGGGCCAGCCGGGGGCTGTTTCCGCCGCCACTTTTATGAGCTACAGACCCCCTCCATGGCTGACCGGCCAGCAGAGGGGAATCTGACCGTCTCTTTCAGCTCAGCTCTACCTCTCAGGGTGCAGTTCATATTCCACAGGCAGTAACTTTTCAGGCTCTGTCCTGTGCCCCAGGGCTCAGAGCCTTTGCAGCCCGGCCAACTCATCTAGAAGGGGCCAGCCGCCAGGAGGAGCAGCCTCCATGAGCGGCTGACATCCATGCGGGATGCTGCAAAAATTTATAGCAGTCTTAGAGGGGAAACTCCCTCCCAGAATGTTTCAATGTTTTATTAAATATGTGAAAGGAAAGTTTCCTTTCTACTGGACCAAGGCCCAGAGCCTCCATGGAGCCTCAGGGAAGGTGGCAAAACCTCTTGGGAAAGCCCACAAATGAGTAAAATCAACAGAAAGTTTTGTTTCTTAATCTGACCCCTTTCTGATGCCGGTAGGCTGCATGGCACAGGAACCAAGCCTGCTTCATTCACAGTGGACTTGCCCAGGGCCTGGTGTGGGCCTGGACACCACTGCCCCTCTGTCAACACTCTGTCCAAAGCCAGAGGAAGGGGGCAGCTTTCTGCAGCCTTGTCTGGAAGCCAGGTTCACAGGCCAGCCGTCATGCTGGGTATGCAGGAGAGGCCAGGGAGCAAAGGCTCTGCCTCTGGAAGTCAACATGACAGGCATTGTCATGGTGGACAACATGGGCACCATGCTGTCACCTCTCAGTCTCCGGGACTGCTGTGAGCTTGGCATTATCCTTCCCATTACAGAGGAGAAAATGGGCTCAAAACCGGGGAATTAGGGCCTAACCCCCAAACAGCACATTCCTGCAATGGTCCTCAGTGGACTCGGACAGGCAGAGGCCCTCCTGGGCTCAAGGGCCTGGGAAGCCCCTCCAGGTGTAGAGATAAAGGGCCTGAGGTGTGGGCAGGACCCAGGTGGGACGCCTTCTTTTGTGGTTGCAGTTTTCTCACCTTTGGAATGGAGATGCTTGACGGTCTCTGGTTGGTTATGGACAGAGACTGGCCCACATGAGCAAGTGGTTCTGCTCTGGAACTCCAATCTAAATGCCAGACCACCGGGGCTGGGGATTCCTCACCCTTGGCTGTCCTGGGCAATGATCGAGGACTATGGGACCTGCTGCCTACTTTCCCTCACTATGTCCTTCCCGCTGCCCAACAAACATCAGAGAACAACCATCCCGAACCAGCAGGAGTGGACATGAAGACCAGAGACAAGGCGCCAGGAAGGAGCCCTGGGTGGGAAGAGCTGGCATTTGTTCAGCGGGCTGAGACAGCTGAGCGGGACTGCCTGAGGGCATCCCCAGGGCAGCCCGATGGCCCCTCCATCCTCTGAGCTTGACCGTTTATTTTGCAGACAGTCTCCATCCTGGAGCAGCGGTTGACACTGACAGAAGACAAGCTGAAGCAGTGTCTGGAGAACCAGCAGCTAATCATGCAGAGAACACCACCATGATCAGGGGAGCAAGAATCAAGAGCTCGGTCGATTCGGGGGGTGACAGGCCGGGGATTTGTACTAGGGAACTTGGGTAAATAAATAGAGGGGATTCAGCTCTGGGAATCACATCCATCCCAGAGCCCCAGGGGTCCTGCACCTCTGCCCTCCACCCAAGCTGTCCGCACCTGGAGACTCTCCACTTGGCTGTGGGAGGCCCCACATACCCACAGATGACCACGTTTAGTTTAATGTGAAGGAGCCACTTGAAAATGTTTGCTACCTTGGAGTCCTAAGCGGAGTCCACTTTTCCCTTACGAACCTTTCTACCGTATGACTGGCTTCCCCCACCGACCTTTCCCAGCGTAGAAATGGACTACTCATTGGTTGGATGAGCCAGGAGTTTCCTATAAATCTGACAAAAGGCCCAAAGTGGGCCCATCTGTGTCTGATTTACCCAGGAACAAGCACTCTGGAGAGGGGGGTGGCTTTGCAGTGGCCTTGATTTCTGCCCCACACATGTTCACTGGGGCCTGATGGCTTCCTCCTCTGCATGCATGAGGGCAGAGGAAACTGAACATTAAAATGGACTTGATGGAGCTCGTCAGTGAAATGGCTTGTTCTGAGTGAGACCTAGTCCCCCCATCCCCAGGACCTATAAAGGGAGAATGAAAATGGCTTCTTGGGAGGGCCCCTGCCAGGATCACCTCTGAAGCCCAGCACACCCTGTTTGCAGCCATTCGGGGTCTTCAGGAGCAAGGACAGCCAGAGCCCCTGCCTACACCCTGTCCCTCTGGCTGGCCTGGCTGGCTGCTTCAGCTGAGACCTGGAGGTCTCAGGCACCTGCCTTTCCTCTTGCTCGTGAGGGTTCCATAGTCAGCTTCCCCTGCATCCTTGCAGGAAAGCCAGGCAAGTGTTTCCCATATGTCTGGGTGTCGTCCATGCCTTATGCATTCAGCTTCTTGGGGCCCAGCCAGCCAGAGAGGTATTTACCCTCCAACACACCTGCCCTGCCCTGGGGCCTGGGGGGAGGGCGGTGTTAGATCTTCCCGGGAGCTGTCAGTACCAAGCAGCTAATGAGGTTCCCAGCCTCTGCAGCTTCCAGGTGGGAGCAGAGTCTGAACACCTAAGAGCTTGGGCTGACAAGAGGCAGCCTATGTTGAGTACCGATGAACGACAAGCCTGGAGGAGCTGCCTCTTCCACCTGGGTGGGGAGAGAGCTGTAGTCTGCAGTTAGGCCTCAGGCTCTGCCTTTGGTCGAGCCGTGTGACCTCAACGTGGTGACATAACCTCTCTGAGCCTCAGGTTCTTGTGTCAGGTGGTGGTGGTAACCACCCCACCAGGTGGCGATGAGGTAGGTACTTAACAGAGGCCCGTGGCTCCCCGCCCCTATCAGTCCCTCTAGGACGATGTGGGAAGAGGCTGCAGGCTCAGGACGCTTTGGAGGCCCCCAGGAACCTGCTGCAGTCTTCCCACGTGGCCCTGCTAGTGTGTAGAAGAGCCTGGAAGTCCTGCTGGTCTAAATTGGCAGGTAAGACCCTTGGCTGTCTCGGGAGGTCATGGGCTCCCCGTCCCTGGAGGCTTTTAGGGAGTCTGGGCAATGCTAAGTCAGCTTGCTCAGAGGGGACACAGCTTGTGGGGCCAGGCTTGTCATCCCCTCCCATGCTGGCTGCCCTGCCACTGATGAGACATTGGCTGCCATGTTGCAGCCAGTGGAGCTGGAGCTCCCAGGTGTTGGGGCTGTGGTGATCCGAGCGGCCAGGCCAGGCGAGATCCTCTCCAAAGACACAGATGGTGCAACAGGACAGGAGCAGGGTCTCCAAGGCATTGTGTAGCAGCTCTGCTCACAGGCCAGGCAAGGGTTGCCACCCATCGTGTCTTCAGTTTACACCAGGATCAAGTTTCGAATTTTTCTCTGAAATCTCCCTTTCTCTGTGGGAGAAAATGAGGATTTTTGAGGGTCTGCTAGGGATTTGGGAAGTGGGCTGGGAGGTAGTGGTGTACTGTTCTCCCCTGGAAGTCCCATCACCATTGTCAGATGTAAACAGTCTGGAGAGGGGTACTCACCACCACCCCCACACACAGCACAACCCTTGTCTGGTAGGACAGTATTGTCATGTCCTGGGACAGTCCGACCTGGACCCTCCCAGATGGAGGCGGGCCAGAGCCGTGGCCATGGGCTTCTGGGAGGGCTTTGCACGAGTGGCCCGGGCCAAGCCCTCCTGAGGGGTTTCCTGCCACTCACACCTGCCTTGACGGAGCCACCAGACAGATCTGGAACTGGGGAGAAGGATGGTTCTTGGAGAGCTGCATATGTCTTTAAAACAGCACAGAGACCTGCCATCTCCAAGCCTGGGGGTCAGTGTGTGTGACCTCGCCAAGGCAGAGCTGTGAGGGCTCAGGCTCACATTTGGCCATGTTGTTCCCCAAAGAGTTCCTTTTTTAGCTCATGTGAGGCCTGACCCAGGACCTCACTGCTCTGAGAATCTAGGGGCCAGGTTGCTCCTGGCGGGAGGGAGACAGAAAACCCTAGGGTGCTCTGACCGCTCTGGGGACTGTCTAGCCTCAGTTCCAAGCCCCGCCCCCGTGAAGGTGCTGCAGGCCCCCGAGCTGGGCAACACGGTCTGGGCTGGTGGCAGGCAGGACTGACTATGGGGGGGTTGGGGAGGGGCCCTTATAAGCACAGGAGGAGTGGGGAGGCCTAGCGGGGCTTGAGGTGGCTCGGCCCAGTTGAGGGCCACATGACAGGGCCTGTGGCGTCTCCCCAGATGACACTCTCTGCTAGCCCTCCCAGGCAGCTCCCCTGTGGCCGGGGGCTCTTCCCTATCCCCCACCCATGCTGCCAAGCTCAGAAGCAGCCCCTGGAAATGTAAATGCCTCAGCTCAGCCGTCATCTCTCCTAATTTTGGATTTTGGTAACTGAGCTCCCAGAAAACCAAATTTCAATTTTTTTTTTTTTTTTTTTTTTTTGTGCTAGGAAGATGTGTTTAGGTTAGTGGGGTTTTGTTAGGAAGTACATCTCAGTGGCAGTTCCCAGCCCCCACCCCCATCCCTTCATCCCCTAATTTTCCTAACATGTGAAGTGAAAGAACAGGTGTCTGTGATTTAAATTGCAATCCCCCACCTACCCTGTGCCAGATCCTCAGGGTTCCAGGGATGAATCTGTACTCCCTGCCGGAGAAACTGAGGGAGGCAGCTCAGGTAGACGGGAAGACCAAGCCAGAAGGCAGCAGCTGAGTCCAACCCCTGCCCATGGCAAGCCTGCCGCCCTTCATTACTGAGTCACCACTCCCAGGGGTACCTGACAGACTAAGTGCTGATGGATCCCTGCAGGCCTGTGTCCCTCCAGAGACTTGAGTAGCACGAGCCAGCCTGTCCTGGAAACTGCCATTCTCCCGCCCAGCACCATCCTTGTCCTCTGTCCCATGGTCTCAGCAGGGGCGCGCTGCGTGACAGCAGGCTGGCAAGAGGGCGGAGCAGGGGAGTCTGGGTCGCTGTGGGAGTCAGGGGCACCACCAGAGTCCAAATCCCGGCTCTGCCCCCCGCTAGCTCCATGACCTTGAATGAGCTCAGTAACCTTGTGGAGACCATTTGTGAGCTAGTGCCCGTCTCATCAGGCACATGAGGCGCTCGGAGGGAGAATGTGCTCCGTGTGTGACTAGAGGGAGACTTCTGGCGGGTCCGACCCCTTCCCTGGGACTTGGCCTGTATGTCCATGGGGATGGAGTCTGGTGGTCCCAGAGTCCTTCTGGCTCTGAAATTCTGGGTGGCCAGGGTTACGGTCTCTTGATCCCGTGGCCCGTGCTACGGGGATCCCCAGTGGTGAGGAGGGAGTTGGGCCGGCAGACAGCCTTGCCCCAGCTGAGGAGGCAAGCCCTCCAAGCCCACCTCTTCTGCTGTCACCAAGGCCGAGGCCGCCACTAGGGCCAGCACAGGCTTGCGGGTGGGTGTTTGTGATTGCCGGGAATCCCGGAAACCCAGCCCGCTGAGCAAGCGCAAGCATGGTGAGTCACACTATCCCAGCTCCCTGTCATTACCCTCATCTTCCTAAACGATCTGCTCAAGAGGGGCCCCTAATGGCTCCAGCCTTAACTGGTGGGTGGCCATTTAAGCGGGACAGAACTGGGCCCCGGGGTTTTCTCCAAGCACCCCCTCTCCACCCCACCCCGCCCCATGCTGCCGAGGAGGGAACCACCTTGCCAAGGCGTCAGTGTCAGGCAGGCGGGCCCCTGCTCACTTCCTGTGAGCATCACCGCCCTGACACAGGGCCTTGTCCCGTTGCTGAGTGGCCTCCAGCCCTAGCACCCCGGGCTCACTCTGCCGGCCACTCTGGGGGAAGTCTCTCTAGAGGCCCAGAACGTGGGGCGCTCACAGCCATGCTCGTGCTCGAGATGAGACTGGAGCCAGGCCAGACAGCCTGGGGCAAAGCCATGAGGAAGCTTTCTGTGCCGGCCCCTCCTCCGCTGTCAGCTGCTGTGTGGAAACACTCTCCCCGACCCTATTTACAGAGCAAGGCTGGGGAGTGGTTTCACTTCAGGTGAGGCCACCTCGAGCCCCTTCTGCCTGGGCGATGCCTGTAGCAGGAGGCCTCCCCCCGCCCCCACTGTCTCCTACCACCCATGAGAAATCTGAGCACTGTCGGACGGGGGACCTGGGCAGGAGAGGAAGTCACATCTTCTGGCAGCTTTCCTTTCTCAGTCCTAAGCTGCTCTTGCAGGCACAAGTGCCTGTTCCTGAAAGTGGGACTTTGATATCTCTCATGGGTGCTCCGTGGGCAGAGGCTTGGCCTGCAGGAGTTGGGCCCGTGTCAGCAGTGTCACTCAGCCAACATACTGACATCAGCCCCTGGCCATCTCCATCCTTCCTCAGCTGGGCACCTGGACTCAGCTGAGGAATGGAGACTGACTTCAGAGCTGTGGCCGTCCCTGAGCACCTGGGGCCCACGTTCACCCAGTCCATGTTCTCCTGGTCTCAGGCCTGGCCAAGGGCACAGGTGCCCTGCAGCTGCTCTGCTCACC
The DNA here is from genome assembly GCF_964374135.1 of Grampus griseus. Lineage (NCBI taxonomy): Eukaryota > Metazoa > Chordata > Mammalia > Artiodactyla > Delphinidae > Grampus > Grampus griseus. The sequence continues at coordinate 67,817,487 of NC_139004.1, read as the reverse complement.
TGGCCTCTCTTCCAGATCTCTGCCCTGCCCCTGCCCTTCCCTGGCTAGGCTCAACCCAGGGCCTTGCCTTGACCTGGCAGGCCTCTCTGGAACCATCCAGCTCCCCCAGAAGCTCCTGTGATGCCCCACCCCACCTCTGCACCGAGCCCCTCAAACTGACCCCAGCCAGAGCCACCCGAGGACATGCCCTCATGCCCAGGGTTGGGATGGGAGTGCTGATCGTGTTCCCCGGGGCCAGCACACCCCCCACCCCTACCCTCACCCCCAGGATCATTCTCCATGACAGCTGCTGCTGGATTGGCTCCCCCAGAAGCCTCTGGAACTTGGAGCTAGGGAAGCAATGTAATTAGTCTTCCCAGACCCTCCAGGCAGCAGCTCACATGTGCCTGCTAACTGGAAACAGAAGGTGCTTTCTGTTGCAGAGGCCTGGGCTGGCCCGCGTCTGGGCTGCTGCTGTGGGACTTCTTGGCTGCAACTCTGAAGTTGACCTTTGCTCCCAGGATTGCCCCGGTTCTGGGGTTGGGTCCAGTTCCCCTCACAGTTGGGGTGTGCTAGGGTCGTTTGTGAGGTTCTACAAGGATGCCCATGCCCTTTGAGACATGTCCCAAAGTCTCCTTTTTTTCCAGTTTTAATATTTTTTTATTGAAGTATAGTTGATTTACAGTGCTGTTAATTTCTGCTATATGGCAAGGTGATTCAGCTATACATATATATACATTCTTTTTTTAATGTTCTTTTCCATTATGGTTTATCATAGGATTTTTGTTGTTGTTGTTTGGGGCTATGTCAGGTCTTAGCTGCGGCATGCGGGATCTTCGTTGTGGCATGCGGGATCTTTCATTGTGGCATGCGGGCTTCTCTCTAGTTGTGGCCCACAGGCTCCAGACTGCATGGGCTCTCTAGTTGTGGTGCATGGGCTCCAGAACACGTGGGCTCAGTAGTTGCACTCCGCGGGATTAGTTGCTCCGTGGCATGTGGGATCTTAGTTACCCAACCAGGGGTCGAACCCATGTCCCCTGCTTTGGAAGGCAGATTCTTAACCACTGGACCACCAGGGAAGTCCCGTATCATAGGATATTGAATATAGTGCTCTGTGCTATACAGTAGGACCTTGTTTATCCACTCTATATATAAAAGCTTACATCTGCTAACTCCAAAGTCCACTCCATCCCTCACCTAACCCCCTCCACCTTGGCAACCACAAGTCTGTTCTCTATGTCTGTGATTCTGTTTCTGTTTCATAGATGGGTTCACTTGTGTCATATTTTAGATCCACATATAAGTGATATCATATGGTATTGGTCTTTTTGTCTGACTTACTTGATTTAGTAGGATAATCTCGAGTTGCGTCCATGTTGCTGCAAATGGCATTATTTTGTTCTTTTTTATGGCTGAGTAGTATTCCATTGTGTATATGTACCACATCTTCTTTATCCATTCATCTGTCGATGGACATTTAGGTTGTTTCCATGTCTTGGCTATTGTGAATAGTGCTGCTATGAACATAGGAGTGCATGTACCTTTTTGAATTCTAGTTTTGTCTGGATATATGCCCAGGAGTGGGATTGCTGGATCATATGGTAATTCTATTTTTAGTTTTCTGAGGAACTTCCATACTGTTTTCCACAGTGACTGCACCAACTTACATTCCCAACAACAGTGTGGGAGGGTTTCCTTTTCTCTACACCCTCTCCAGCATTTATTGTTTGTAGACTTTTTGATGATGGCCATTCTGACTGGTGTGAGGTGATACCTCGTTGTAGTTTTGATTTGCATTTCTCTAATAATCAGCGATGTTGAGCATCTTTTCATGTGCCTATTGGCCCTCTGTATTTCCTCCCAAAGCTCCTGTTGGGATAATTGCCTCTGGTTTGGGGGAACCTCAGCTATGGAGGCCCCTCTGGTGAGGGAAGGGGGCTTAGGCTGGGGCAGGTCAGGTGAGAGCCCTTCCAATCTGCCCACCACTCAGGCCATCCTGAGCTAGCCCCACAAGGAGCCAGGACCTGCTGAGATGATGCCTGTTCCTTTCCTGCCTGGTCTACTTCTGCCCTTGGCCCACTCCCTCTGTTCTCAACATAGCAACCAGAGTCAGCTAAGCTGTAAGATTAAAAAATAATAATAAAAAGAAAACTTGTAAGATAGTTCATGCCATCCCTGCTCAACCCCTTCCAGCAGTTCCCCAGCCTCCTTCAAGTATAGGCCACAATGCTCACCACAGCCAAGAGGCCCTACTCAATCCTGCCCATTCCCCCACCCCCATCTCCTACCACCCTCCACCCTCCCTTCATGCCCCTCCCACCACGCTAGCCTCCTGATTATTCCTTGGACACACCAGGAACATTCCAGCCCCAGGGCCTTTGTACCTACTGTCCCTCCTGCCAGGAATGCTCTGACTTTACCTTTCTGTGCCTTGGCCTCCTCATCCACAGCATGGGGTAAGAGTAGCACTGGCCTCACAGGGCTGCGGGAAAGATTTGCTCTCACAATTCACACAAAGCTCTAAGAACAGACTTTGTGCCTTCAGGGCTCCAATCCATGGCCTGGGGAGGTGGCTGGAGGTGGGTGGGGGCTGAAGGTCTGGGCCCCCAGCATCAGAATGCTACAGGCCAGCCAGCTGACTACAAGGCCTACTCCAGGCTCAGCCTTGGTCAGCTGACTAGAAACCTGGGGTTCAACCAGTGTTCCTGGGAGGGACACCCTTTGTACCCCATGAGGCCCTCAGTCCGCTCCCTAACCACCATGGGTCTCTCTCATTGGACACCCCACTCCACATGCCAACATGGCTCCTAGACAGCCTTTTCCTAATGAGGCTTCCAGCCACCAGGCCAATCTGAATGGCCAGGCATGGCCCCCACTGGACAGGGAGGGAGGGTGGGGCAGCCAACCCACATGCCACGCCTCCCTGCCCACCCGCTAGCCGAGAGGGGCAAAGATGGGGGTCAGGGCTGACAGGTCAGTGGCCTCGCTGCATCCAGGGCTCTCTGGTTGGGTAGGGGTAGCTGGGCTGGATCTGAATGAGGATCTTGCTGCTGGCCAGCTGGCTGGCTGTGGAGGGGCTTCATCATGCCCCCATGGGCCCTCCCACCCACCTGGTTCTATCCTGCCTCTAATGGCTCAGAACCCCAGTCAAGCAGGGCCAAGGATTTGGGGCTTTTTCTGCCTGGAGAGGAGTGGGCCCTCTAAGGGGTCTCCCCCCAAGACTGCTGGCCTGGGGGCCTCCTGCAGGGGCTGGGAGCCTGGCAGCCACCTTGTGGGGGTGGGCACAAGACTTCTGGGGAGAGTCTTCCCTCCACTCCCCCTCCCCCTGGCTTCCTCCTCCAAACACATGTTTCCAGTCCCCTCTCAGGCCCCTCTCCCCCTCCCCCAGCCCCTTCCCATTTCCTCTCAGAGGCCCTCACTCGCATGTGGAACTCATTAGGAGACCCTCAGAGCTTGTAACCCAACTCTGGCCTGGGCTTGAGGAGGGGGCCCTGTCCACAGCCCCCATGCTGAGAGGACCAGCCTCCCTGTCTGGCCCCTGTCTGGCCCTGTGCAGCCTTGAGCTAGAGACCACAGGAGCTGGTCATGGCCAAGAGCTGGCTGGTGCTGGGTGGGGGAAGCTGACCAGGCTCCGACTCATCTCTGCCCGGTGCCCATTTAATCATCCTAGCCTCCCAGGAGCCGGGCTGGGATGGCAGTCGGACCTGCTGGTGAAAAGCAGACCTCAGGGCGCCTAGAGCCGGCCAGAGGGAGGGTGTGGGGTTCTGAGCAGCTACTTGATGATCCTCAGCTTCTCATCTGAAAATGAGAAAGGAAGTCCGGGGAAGAGAACATGGTATGAGCAGCCACTGGGCAAGACAAGGCTATTTTCTCTCCTGAAGGACAGGCTGAGTGCACAGTCCCACGGGCTGGGAGTGGAGATTATGCAAAAAACTGATGCTGTGGTCACCAGAGTTTGGGAAATGCCAGATGAACAAAATTAAGCCAGCTATATCCCTGCAGGACTTCTCAGAGCCTTTAACACACTCCTATGCTATGCAGCTGGGGCCACAGAGTTCACAGTGTTTTTCAGACATTTGACCACATGACCCTCTCTATGAGGTGGGCCTAGTGTTCTATGGATCCCACTTTGGACAGTTCTACAGGGAGAGCCCTGAGGAGGCAGGAGCCATGGGTCAAAGACCCCTGATGGGAAAGCTCCCTGAGGGTCAGAGCAGGGGCTGTTGTCTGCTGGGTCTGAGCGAAGGGTGGGAGTCGAATGGTGGTGACAGCTAAGGAAGGGTGAGCAGGAGGCAGCAGGGGGCTGGTGTGGCTGAGACTTGGAGGTAGGACCAGGCTGGAGCTTGGCCAGGGCCTGGTGACTCTGCTTCCCTCCCTCATGGCAGGTGGGAAGGCAGGGGTGGACACAGAGGCAGAGGCATGAGGCTGGTGGGCAGGGCCCTGCCCCATGGGGTGTTGGGCGTGTCCATGGCCCCACATCAGCCTCAGGACAGGGCAGCCACCAGCTGCAGGTTCAGAAGAGTTTCTGTCTCCTCTGTCTCTGTTTCTCTTCCTGTTGGAGCCAGCCTCTCTGTTCAGAGTCTGTTCTGCCCACACTCCCCGGCACAGCTGCTTACAGCCCCCGTCCCAGGCCTCCCCTCCAGGACTCCTTCCCACAGGGGTCACTGCCTGCCCCCGGGGCCCTCTCCCCACTGTCCAGGCATAAGAGGGCTCAGCAGGGGGACATGAGCTCAGCCCTGGACTGGAGCCTTCACACAGCATGTTTCCTCCTGCCTCAAGCAGCCTCGCATGGTGTACGGTACCCCATTCTATAGAGGAGGAAACAGGCCTGGAGAGGGGAGGCCGGTGGTGGAGTCAGCATTACAGGCAGGCTCCCCAGTCTCCACCTCTCCCATCTTACCCATGCCCTGTCCCAACACACATGGCACACTCACACCTTGGTCATCTGAGGGCCACAACGGGTTGTCCTGCTATGTCCAGCGCAGGGTCTGGCAGGTGGTCAGCACTTGACCTCGTCTGGTACAGGTGTCAGGCCAAGGCACTCCTGCAGTGCATGGGGGTGGTTGGGAGTCTGTGCCCAGCCCCTTAGGCGAAAGAGACCCTTCCCTCTGACAGTTCCGAGGCAGAACCTGCCTAGCTGCCCCGCACCCCTGGGAGTTAGGGTAGGCAGAAGGTATTGCCCCACTTTATAGATGAAGAGGCTGGTGCACCTCCAGGGGCCACCCAAGTCCACAGCAGCACCCCAGATCCGGGGGTTCCAGCTGCCTCCTACGTGGGAGCTCTGTGTCCCAGTAGTGCTCATGGCCTGGGGAATTCAGCCACTCCCCAGCCTGAGTTCTTGGGCCTGGCCTGTTGTTTCTGGGGAGGTTTTGACAGAGAGTTCCAGCTCTGGCCAAACTGCCTTCTCAGTGCCTCACCCCCACCAGCCCTGGTCTCGGAGCCACCCCTATGGCTCAGGCCAGAGGGCTGTCCCATCTGGCAGTGGGGGTCAGGGCAGTGCTGGCTTCTAATGGGAGACTGCATAAGCCATGGCAAGGGGCAGGGAGGTGGGAAGGGGGCCTTAAGCAGAGCTGATCCCTGGTCCTCCCTGTAACAACCTCAAAGGGCCCCACTAGGAGCCCTGAGAGTTCACTGGTCCCTCTTCTCTCCCAGAGGACCCTAGTCTTTGCAGGGAGGGAGTATCCCAGGTTTGAGGGCATGTGCCCCTCTGGCAGGAATAGGGCTGGGTGAGGCCACATCAAGAAGGGGAGTTCCCCAGACTGTTTCCTAGTGCTGCCACCCATGCCTGCCTACCTGAGAACATGGCACATAGAGCTCCAGGCGACCGCTGGACAGCTGAGCCCATATGGGATGGTGTTGGGCATGAAACCTAGAATAGGGCTGAGCGCTGAGGCCTCAACACAGCAACCTTGTGTCAGGGCCAGGCCAGCTGGTTCCCAGGCCATTTCCCCAACTTCATCTTGGTCACATGATCTCCATCACTGTCACCATCAAAGCCTTATAGGAGGAATTCCTGAAAAACGGCTGTGTGGACTGATGGGGAGGGGACCAGACAGGCCCAGGCTGGCAGTAGGCAGATGCTAATGAGGCAAGTAGGCCTGGCAGCTACAGCGAGACCTACCAGGCACCGCCCTTTGGCCCACCCGAAGCAGACCCAGCCCAGACCCCTGGCACATCCGCCTGCCAGGTGCCCTGGGAATTCCCAGCCCCCTTCGCCCTCCCAGCCTCAGAGGTTGGATTGGCTTTACTGTCAGGAGCCTGCCACAGCTGGCTCTCCTAATCAAAAAACCATAGCTGGTTTGGCAAAGACGGACCAGGGCACCACCCCGGACTCCATCATTGCTCCTTGCCTTTGCTCTGGCTGGGAATCCCTGCCCGAGTCACCCTCCTGCCCCCCACCCCTGCTCAAACCACTGGGGCTCCAGGCCTTTCCTGGCAGAGGTGGCTTCAGAAGGATCAGAAGCTTCAAGTGGGAGGCCAAGGGTGATACGGTGGCTAGAGGCCAGCAGCCAAGGACCCCTGCTCCCCTAAAGCCCTGGCTTCCATCCCTCAGAGCCCCAGGTGGGCTCATGAGGTGCTGCCCACAAGCCCTAAAGTGTCATAAAATGGAGGGGAGATCAGCCCAGGGCAAAGATTCTGGTGAGCGGCATGCAAGAGGAAAGGGCTCGCCTTGACCTATGACTTTGGGGCAGGGAGCCAGCCCAGCCAAACTTACCTGAGTCCTTTTCCTCTCTCCTCTGCCTTCCTCCAAACCCCAAGGAAATCAGAGCCAGCTGCCTGGTTTCTTGGGGCTGTTGAGCTGTTTCTCCTGGCCCTCTAGGGATGACCTCAGTGTCAGCAGGTGGGGCTTCCCCCACGCATCCCAGCCCCTCTTCCAGGCTTGAGAGTGGTGGTATGCAGGACTGGAACCCAGGCTTGGGACCTGAGGGACCCTTGGGTCCACCAGGAGGTGGGAGTTTGGGCTCAATTTGCAGAGGAAGGATAAGCTGCACCAGAGTTGTGGGTGGAGTGCTCTCTCTGAAACAGGGAAATTGAGGCCTGCAGCCCAAGGACAAGGATGAGGCCCTGCCAGACATGGTGGGAGCGGGGAGCCATCCCTTCATGGTAAGAAGCCTTCTGACTCTGGGCAGGTCATGCAGGACTGGCTGAGGCCCAGGTGGAGAATGGAAGTGAGAGGTTTCTGGAATCCTCCAGTGTGGCAGAGAAGAGCCAAAGGCATTTTAAATCACAGGACCATGTGCTCATGGCTGACAACACAGAGTCCAGAAGAAAGGCGGGATCCCACTTCCCAGTGCCCCCCCGGCTCTGGAGGATGAGCTGGTTTGGGGGTAAGGATAAGCCGTAGTCAAAGGAAAGAGCCAGGACAGGAGGGCTCCAACAAGCAGACCAGTGAGTGCAAAGGCCCTGAAGAGAGAGCAAGATGATGTAGGGGCCTGGGCTGGGCAACCAGAGAATCCTGGACCCTGATGGGAGGCGAGGAGGTGGGGAGAGGGGCCGTGCCAGATCACTGAGGGCCATGCTGGCCTGTGCCCGGATGGTGGGAAGCTTCAGAGCAGGGGAGGACCAGGTCTGATTCTCAAAATATCCCTCTGGGGCTTCCCTGGTGGCGCAGTGGTTGAGAGTCCGCCTGCCGATGCAGGGGACACGGGTTCATGCCCCGGTCCGGGAGGATCCCACATGCCGCAGAGCGGCTGGGCCCGTGAGCCATGGCCGCTGAGCCTCGGAGCCTGTGCTCTGCAACGGGAGGGGCCGCGGGGGTGAGAGGCCCACGTACCGCAAAAAAAAAAAAAAAAAAAAAAGATCCCTCTGGCTGCTGGGTGGGGAGGCTGCGAAGAAGGCTAGGGAGATGGTCCACGGGAGAGATAGGAGGGCCTGGACTGTGTAGTGAAAGTGGACAGATTCTGGGTAGGAAAGGATTAGCCATGGAAGTAGAAAGAGCATTTGATAGCACACATGCTATGTGCAGGATACAGCCCCCCTCCTTATGGGGCGAGTAGCTTGCCCATGCCCCCACCCTGGCAGTGTTGGCCCCCTTCCACCCCAGTGATGGGAAACAGCTGGTAGAGCAAGGGGTTCCCTGTAGAGCCTGGAGCCAGGTAAAAGCCAGCTGGAAACCCCTGGGCTGGGGGAAAGGAGCTCTGGGTTGTTAGTCTGGGGCCCAGCCCCCTGCCACAGCTGGGGTTGTAACCATGGGCCTTAGTTTCCCCACCTGTCAAATGAGTTGACAGCCCTCCCAGGGCTGGTGCAAAGCCTGGACACGGGGCCAGAAGGAAACAAGACTTGAAACCGTCAGGTGGGCTCCTGATCAGTAAGACCACAGGGGCCTGTGTGTGGGAGCCCCAGGCAGGCATGTCAACCCTCCTACCAGACCGTCCTTCCCACTTGCTCGTGTTTATGTGTTTCCTTCCCATCACCTGGGCCACGATGACTCACCCCAGGCCCCATGGGTAAGTGAGTAACTGGCTGGGGCTGGAGCCAGGCCCTTGGGCAAGACATTTCCCTTCCTAGGCCTCAGTTTTCTCATCTGTAGAATGGACAGACAAGCCCTGCTCTGCTCACCTCACTGGGGACACGGGGGCAATGCGGGGCTGAGTTGGCGAACACTGCACTGGCATGAGGGCCATGGGGTAGGGCCTTTGTGCTGGGATCAGGCCTGCTTGACATCAGTCCCAAGTCAGCCAGCCCCGAGCAGGCCTTGAAATGTTCACTTGCCCAGGCTGACCAGCCCAGCAGACCCCCATACTCTGAGGGGAACCCCATGCCCAAGACAGCTTGGAACAGAGGGCAGTTGGGGTCATGAGAAAGGCCTGGATGGGCCCCAGGACTCTGCATGACCACGTGGGGGACTCCAGTGATGAAGGGGGGCTCACACAGGGGAAGTCGCAGTGGGGAGGCTCCACTGGGTAGAGAGTGGAAAATGCTGGGCCCTGCAGGGGAGGACTCGGACCAGGAGCAGACTCTGCTGAGGTTAAGCAGGGCAGGCTTCCTGAGGCCATGGCCCCTCAGAAGCTGGAGATAATTTCGGGTGTAGGCATGGAATGAGGAAGTGTGTGGAGGCAGGGGTGCTGTGTCTGGGCACCAAGTAGGAAGCAGGAGGTGGTCAGAGTGAAGTGAGCTGGGGGTGGGGACAGAGAAGCATAGCTGGTCTGGCTATGAATTGAGACGTTAGCAAAAAGGTTTTACCTCCCGTGTCTACCACAGTTGATCAACTGGTCCTGCCTGCTTGGAAGGGTTTTCAGGCCAGAGGATGGTTCAGCAAGTCCTGTGATTGACTAGTAATGCCTGCCAGGGATGAAACGTGGCCGAGTGGTGAGTCTTCCACACTGAGGCAGGCCCCAGTGGGCTGGTGTGTGGCTGGGAAAGGCATGCCCCAGGGAGTCCACCTGGGGAGGTTGGCCAAGGGCCTGCAGTCACTGCTGGGTGGGGAGCAGGAAGAGAGGAATTACATATGTCTAGTTCCCCCTCTGAGGTCCCACTTCACTGCCCTGCACACTCCCTTGCTCAGGGCAGGTGCTCAGAAAATGAGCCTGAATGGGAGGGGAGGCTCCTCCAGAGGCAAGGCTCTCTTCGCTCTTCCCCTCCACCTTCTCCAGGTGGCTTTGGGGAGTTCCCAGATCTTCTAGGCCCTGGCTTCCATCCTGCCAGGTTTTGTTCTCTGATTTTCCTGGGTGTGGCCCTCTCTCTCACCTGACCTGCCCCAACCTGCCCTGACCTCCTACCCCCTCTGCCCCAACACCTGGGCAGGGCAGGGAGAGGGTGGATAGGCTGGGCCCCCAGCAGCAGAGCTGTCCCAGGCAACAGCTTCCCTGTGCCATGCTGCCATCACCCAGGGTCTGGCAGCCCCCTGCTGGGAGGCAGGCCGGGATGGACTTCTGTTCCATCCAGAACTAGTCACCACAGAGATCCCAGCAATGGCCAATATGGAAGGGTGAGCCCAGGTGACTGGAGGGCTGTGGGAGAAGAACATGGATTCCATCAGCCTGTAACAGCCTCTCTGGGTTATCTGTCTGTGGGCACCCCTCCAGCAAGAGTGGCAAGTGGCCACACATACAGGGTCTGTTGGCATGTGTGCATGTCACAGTGAGTGTGTACGTGTGTACTGTACATTTCTGCACTCGTGCATAGGTCTGTATTTGTGTATTTCTACGTACACGCTTATGTGCCTGTGAGCATATATGCATGTATAGGTAGATCTATGGGTGTTTGGGCCTGTCTTATGTGTCCTTACGTGTGTGTGTGTGTGCGTGCGTGCGTGCACATGCATGGATGTGTACAGCCGGGAGTTCTGTGCAGGGCAGGAGAGTTGCCAGGCTTTTCACAGTCCACTCCTGGCCTGGCTTAGACACTACTTGTTCTGACTGTAACCCAGGCAGGCACCTCACCAAGGGATGCAGGAGAAGCTGTCCCAAGGGTCAGGGGCAAGCATAGTGACCCCTAGTCTGGGTTTCAGGCAGGGCTCTGATGGCACATCTCCCCCAGCCTAGTGGAGCTGCCCTTGGCAGAGACTAGCTCTGTCACCAGCAGCAGGCATCACGGACTGGAGTGCCCTGCCCCAGCCCCTGCTCCAGCCCCTGCTCAGCTCTCATAGTGGGAAATAGACCTTGATTGGAAAGCTGCCCTCCTGGAAGCAAGCAGGAGCTCATCCCAAATTTGTGCTAGCCTCTTTAGGGTAGGAGGGCAAGAAACTGACCCTCCTCCCCTCCTGCCCCTCCAGCATATGCCATTCAAACATGCTGGCCCATCTCTAAGAAATTCCAGGGGCAACAGTGAGAAAAGGAAAGTCTGCTTCCAAGATGCTTAAACTATTCTTGGTGACACGGCTCCTAGGTCACCATGCCATGTGGACATGTGTTTGGGGGGGGTGGTACACACCAGTTCATATCTGTTTAGTTCACATCAAACATCCCACCATCACAGCTAAGCCTTGCCGGGCTGGGAAGCCCCCTTCTCTGTGTGGCTCTGGGACTGGATATGTGCAGACAGGGTAGGTAGCTCCAAACGTGCCTCATGGGTTTGGGCCTGGCAACTGGGGGACGAGGGATGAGACAGAGACGGCAGGAGGAGAAATGGCCTTGAGGAGGGGCAGGCATACCATTGGACATCCAAAGGGAGAAAGTCTGGTGGGCGGTGTAACCATGACTGTGATAGAGTCCAGAGCAAAGTTGGGGGGCAGGGGTCCTGGGATCACAGATCAGGGGGGCTAATCTAGCCTGGAGGATCAGAGGAAGCCTCCCTGAGGGTGACACCTGAGCTGGGATATTCTAGAAGGCAGGCAAAAGGTGAGGGCGAAAAAATGTCCTGACTGAGGGAAGAGCATGTGTAAAGGCCTGGAGGGGTGTGGGAGAGGGGTACAGCCCGCAGAGAGTTCAAACACACCCCACCCGCAGCTCCCCTCCTGAGACCCAATCACCCCCAGGGACTCACACCTGTTCTGGGGCCCCCCTGCCCCTCAGGGAGACCCTAGTGAGTGGGGCACCTCTCCCAGGGGCTGCAGGTGAGGGAGGGTCTGAACCTTGAAGGGCAGGAAAGGCCACATTCCTGAGGAGGAGGAATGTCTTTGATCCCAAGCTCTCACCCAAGGTACCAGGTCCCCTCTTCCAGTATCCTTGAGGGAGGGTCACAGGTGCAGAGCAAGGCCCTGGGCAGGGGCAGCTCTGGCCTCTTGCTGTCTGACCATAGGCAAGTTCTTGTTATGCTCTGAGCCATGTATGTCAGAGGGTTCTGTGTCTGTCCCTTGCCCCCTTCCCTAACACCCAAGGACAGCCCTGCTGGGATCCACTTTACACATTGTGTCTAGCGGTTCAAGACTGTAGGCAGGGCTTCCACTCAGGAACCAAGGCTTTGGGGCTCTCCTCCAGCCAGGGTGTTGGGGGCCCAGGACCACTGCAGCATCTCCCATGGTCAGGCTAATTCTCTTCCACCCCTTTGCTCCCCCTGTCACCCCCTCCCCAGATGCTCTCCCTTCTCCTGTACTCAGTCAAACCCTGCCTCTTTTTACATCCCTGTGGGAGGATGCCCCCCACCCCCCAGGGAGTCTTCCCAATTCCACACATCCTCACAGGTCTCTCCTCCAGGGTAGCTGTCCCCGCTAGAGGAGTCCAGAGGGTGAGGGAGACTAGGGAGCCATCACAAGCTAATGTGAGGGGTGGTGGGCCTCCTCCCCTCTTCTGGGAGGGGCTTCCTCGCGCACGGGGGATGGAGACGGGGGGGGGGGGCACGGTGGAGGGTCCCCTCGCAGTTGTGCCCCCACTAGTGAGAACAATGGTCAACTCCTCATCAGGCACTGCTGTAGGCGAAGCTCCAACAGGCCCCCAACAAGCCCGTTGAGGAATGACTCACTGGCCAGCAGGTCCCCTCCCTTGTGGGTCTGCTCAGGCCTTTTGAGTGAGGTGCTGGTTGTCTCCATCCCTGACAACCAGCACCTGGACTACCGGCTAAGGGGCCTGGCTTCAGAGAACCACCCTCCCAGGCTGACAGATTTGTGATGGACTGGTTGGGCACTGTCCAGACCAGCACGATCCCACGTGGGGAAAACTGAGGCCCAGAGAGGTGGGAACCATACTCGGGCCACACAACACGTCAGCAGGTGGCAGGGCAGAATCCACATCTAGGCCCCTCAGGCCCCGGGAGCCCTTTCCACTCGTCCTAGGTCCCCAGGGAAGTAGGCTCTGCCCAGCAACCCTAGGACAAGCCTGCGCGGGAGGCCAGAGACCTGATTCTCCTATCACCTCTCTGGGCATCGAATCTTGGGTGATAAGGCCACCTATGATTGCAGTGCTGTCATCTTGCTGGGAGTGTGACTGTGGGAGAGATCCCTGCTTCTTTTCGACACAGCCCTGCAGCGGGATGAAACCCTTCACATAGACTATCCTTCGCATGGACAAAGGGGGGTGGGGGGAGGGAGGTGGGCAGCGGGTACTAACCCAGGGCCGCCCCTCTTCGTGCCTTCCTGTCAGCGGAAAGCTCAAATCCTGCGGGTTCCAGAAGCACTCCCTTCGGCAAATCTCAAGCGCCACCGCCCTTCATCTCTGACGCTAACCTCCCTCCAGCTGGGTGTAGAGGCAAGGTGGCGGGGAGCTGACCAGCCTCGGGCAGAGTGGGAAGGATAAACCCCAAGGATGTGGGAGCACTCCGCCCAGCAGGGAACGGACCAGACGAACCGCAGGATCAGCCGCGAGCTCCCTCCCGACGCAGACAACCCTGACTCAGTAGGGAAAGTGCGGCAGGCCCTGCGCACGCGCACCGTTCGAGTCGAGCCGCTTTGTTCCAGCGCTACCTGCGGATCCATTCACCTACTCCGCCTAGGCAGCCTGCGAGCCGATACACAGCGCTCGCTGAGACCCCGCCCACTTCCCGCGCTGGGTGGAGCTTTCGGCGGGCCCCGCCTTCCTCTCTCCGCCCCACCGTCTCCTTCGGCCGCGATTGGCCACCTGCGTGGCGCACTCCCGCCTACCACGAAAGTTGATTGGTGCGTTGGGAGGTGGGAGGAGGAGAGCCGATTAAAGAGGATCCCCCCAGCACCCGCTCCCGTGGAAAAGTCACGTGGCGCTTCACTCGGCGCCTGTCACCACCCCGCTTATGAAGCTTCCTTAAAGGGCCCGCTCTCTCTTCCCAGGTCGTTTCAGGATTTCTTCACCCCTGCCCGTGGAGGGTGGCACGGCCTTGGGCCGTCCTACTCCGCCAGTTGCCTAGGTGCTGATCCCCCCTCAGGCCTGCTGGGGTGAGACTACCTTCAGGTCTTTAAGCGTGTAGCCCTCATTGGGACTATGCAAGTTGCCAGAAACGGTGACCGCCTAAGCACAGGTCATGGCACGTAGTAGGCGTTCAATTTCCATTTGTTGAATGAACTCGCTGAGAATGAATGAATGGAGTTGACAGGAGGAGGGGGCTTTGGCTCAGCCTGATCGCCCCTTCCCTCCGCCCCAACCCCGGGGAAACTCTGCTTCCGTGAACGTAGGAAGGGGATGCCACGCGCAGGACGCCCCCAGGGCAGCCCTTCAGGGTAGGGCACAGAAGAGCTGGGAGCGCGGGATAGGGGAACCGAGAGGGTCTTGGCCGGGACCCCAGGCGAGTCATAATCAGTTCTGGGCCAGGCGAGACGGCGGCAGCGCTGAAGCGGGGCGAAGGCCGGGGCGCAGGTCTCCGGGCACACGGGACTGCTCGCGCGGCCGCGTACCCCGTGGGGAGGGGCGGCGGAGGTACGGCGCCTTTAAGCTCGGGCGCCGGCCCCGCGGCCCCGCCCCCCGGAGGACGCCTCGGCGCGCGGCCGTCCGAGACGCCGTTTAATTGGGGCTGTCAGGCCGCGGCGCGCGCGGAGGGCCGGGCGGGACGGAGGCCGGGAGGCCGGGGCGGCGGGCGTGCAGCTCGGCGGGAGGCGGGCGCCCGGAGACGCGGCTGGGGCCCGCGCGGCCGGGGCGCCGTCCCAGGGCAGGGCTGCCCGGCCCCGGCCCCGGGCCGCCCGCGCTCCCCATGAAAAACCAGCTCCGCGGCCCCCCAGCGCGGGCGCACATGTCGGCCTCGGGGGCGTCGGCGGCTGGGGGCACCGGGGCGGGGTCGGAGCCCGGTGCGGGGTCTGGTTCCGGCGCCGGTACCGGGGCAGGCGCGGCGGCGGGTGCGGGGGCCATGCCTTGCAAGAGTGCCGAGTGGCTGCAGGAGGAGCTGGAGGCGCGCGGCGGCGCGTCCCTGCTGCTGCTCGACTGCCGGCCGCACGAGCTCTTCGAGTCGTCGCACATCGAGACGGCCATCAACCTGGCCATCCCGGGCCTCATGCTGCGCCGCTTGCGCAAGGGCAACCTGCCCATCCGCTCCATCATCCCCAACCACGCCGACAAGGAGCGTTTCGCTACGCGCTGCAAGGCGGCCACCGTTTTGCTCTACGACGAGGCCACGGCCGAGTGGCAGCCAGAGCCTGGCGCTCCCGCTTCGGTGCTTGGCCTTCTCCTGCAAAAGCTGCGCGACGACGGCTGCCAGGCCTACTACCTCCAAGGTGAGGGCAGCACCGAGACCCTGTCTGGGATTGGGGCTCTCCCGCGGCTCCCGGGTGCCCCAGCCGGAGGCCGCTTTCTCTCCCCGTACCCAGCCTGCCCGGCCGGCGCCACGTCGACCCCGGCCCGCATTCTCCTCTCCCGGGCGTCCGGCCCCAGCTGTGCGGGTTTAGGCTGATACGCAGGCCTCCTCTACACCTTTCTGGGCACGATCTAAGTGGGTCGAACAAACTTCTCCCCGCCTGGGCTTTCCTTTTTTCGTGTTGTTGGGGCCATAGCAGCTCCTAGGTTCCCCGTGAGCCCCTCAAAGGAGGGAGGGTCCCCTCCTGGGCACCCAAGTTCAGCTCCTACAGACTGGAATGCGTGTTCCTGGAAGGCCCGGGTTAGGACAGGAGTTTTTCATAATCGTCCCCGCCCCCGCCAGGGAATAGGGATCATTTGGGTTGGGGGACTCCGGGCATCCCCGCGTGGGTCTCATCACTTGGGAATCACCGCCTCTTGGAGGCGCTTGGGGCACGGCTGTAAGCAGTGTTCCTTGCCCCAGCTCTGGTTTTCTGGGACCCCCAAGTCCTTAGCCTGCCACCCCAGAGACTGTGGAAGGGGGAGGCAGCGCTGGGAGGCGAGTGGCTGCAGCCGGTGTTTCCAATTAACATTCCAAAATGGCCTCTTGCTGGCAGCGGGGCGGGCAGGCGGGAGGGGAGAGGAGGCCTGCGGCACCCTCGGGCGCAGGGCCCATCCTTAGCTGCAAGGCGCTCCCCATTTCTTGTCCCTGTAAAGCCCCCAGCAGCTTCCCCTTCTGTGGGTCCGAGGCTTGAGAGGGACCTTGTGTTATAAGGGGGTGGGTTCTGGAGAGGTGGAATTGGGACCCCTTTTATGAACTTGCCCCTGCCCTGGGAAAGAGCCAACAGATACCTTCACACTACTTCCCGTGTGGCTGAGAGTGGGGCTCAAGCACCCTATTCCCAGTCAGGGGGCCCAGGCCCTCTCTGCCTCTAGCTGACCCAGATGCAGCTCTGGCCCCTGCGGTCTCATCTATAAGAGGGGTTTGCAAACCCACAGGTGTTGGCCTGAGATGGGGTGGTTTGCTCTCCTTTACCGCTTAGCAGTTACTGAGCACCCATGGGTGCCAGGTGTACATGGGAGCTGTGGAAGAGGAATGAGCTGGAGTCTGTCCTCAAGTGCCCTAAAGCTGGTTGTATGGCTGGGGCCCTGAAGCCCTATGGGCAAGGGTATGGAGCTCAAGCATGTTACTTTATCACTTGGGGCCTCAGTTTCCCCATCTGTGAAGTGGATCATAGGATAGTTGTGGAGAAAACAGGAGGAGGTACATGTGTAAATATGTAGCGCCGCCCGTGTTGTCCGTTGTTGGTGTTACGGTGCTTGCCGTGGGGAGCCCTGGCTGCTGTTGGTCTCGTGCAGCCTGTTTGGTCTGGGGTCACTGGCATCGTCAGTCTCTCATCCAGGCCCTGTCTCATCCTGTCCACAGGTGGTTTCAACAAGTTCCAGACAGAGTACTCAGAACACTGCGAGACCAACGTGGACAGCTCGTCCTCGCCGAGCGGCTCACCGCCCACCTCAGTGTTGGGTCTGGGGGGCCTACGCATCAGCTCTGACTGCTCAGATGGTGAGTCGGACAGAGAGCTGCCCAGCAGTGCCACCGAGTCAGACGGCAGCCCTGTGCCATCCAGCCAACCGGCCTTCCCCGTCCAGATCCTGCCCTACCTCTACCTCGGCTGCGCCAAGGACTCCACCAACCTGGATGTGCTCGGCAAGTACGGCATCAAGTATATCCTCAACGTCACGCCCAACCTGCCCAATGCCTTCGAGCACGGGGGCGAGTTCACCTACAAGCAGATCCCCATCTCTGACCACTGGAGCCAGAACCTCTCCCAGTTCTTCCCTGAGGCCATCAGCTTCATAGGTAAGTGCTGCTGCGCTTCGGCCAGGGTGGGTGGGCTTGCGCATCAAGGTGTGTATGGGACTCTGGGTGTTGCCCGTGCCTGGCTGGGTATCTCTGGGCCTGTCAAGACCTGTGTGTGCCCTGCATGTGCCAGCGTGTGCCCATGGGTGTACCCAGGCCCACTGTGCGTCACCGAGGCCCTCGGGGCCTGAGCAGTCCCCCGACTCGCAGGCTCCCTGCAGCTGTTGGAGCCTCGTGGACTCTGCTGTCCAGCTTGGGTTTTTCTGGCTGTGCTGTTTCAGGCTCAGCAAGCTGAAACGTCCCAGCTCTCAGACCTCCCACGAGTCTTGCTTGCTTTGCGTCACGCCTCAGCGCACATGTCTCTTTAGGGGCTGTCACGGAGCCTCTTCGGGCTTTACTGTGTACCTGAGGGGGCTAAAGTCTGGCCTGGAGCCAGAGGCCTCCCCCTAACTGGCAGCTGTTGGAACGTGATGACCCAAAGGGCCTCGGCGGGGCCTCAGATGCTCCCGGCAGCCTGTGGGGCTTGCTTGGCATATAGGAGGTATTCAGAGAGTATGGGGAGAGGCTGAGGAAGTCCTCCCCAGAGCAGTGTGTTCTGCTGTCTGGCTTAGCGCCCTCTGAGCCCCCTGCATCCGCAGCCTCAGCTGACTCGGGTTCCTTATCTTTGACCTCCCATCCTGCTTTCTCCTTGGCCAGCTGGAGGCTGTTTAGATGGCAGGTCGTCTTTGGGTTCAGCTCTCACCCAGGATTCAGGAAAGGGACACAAGATCAGGGTGAATGTAAACCCTGGGCTCTCCGAGCCTAGTGACCCAGTGTTCTGTCCAGCCTCCGGTGGCAGGGAGGGGGTGGCCCGGCAGTCTTTTCCCTCTGGCGGCTATGTCCAGTGGAGGGCGTTTTGGTGTCAGCTGGGCTGGGCTCGCGTTAATAACAGGAAGTGGGAGGCTTCCCCGCCTCATCCGCTTACTGGGAACCAAAAGTAGGTGCCTGGCTGGGAGGAAGGAAGGAAGCTGAGGCCTGGGGGAGGGGCTGTGTCGGGGGCTATCCAGAGCTTCCCAGCTCTGCTTGGGAGGACGTGGCCCAGAGGGCTGTGGGTGCTGCCTCAGCATTTGTGCTCTCCCCAGTGAAGAGGGGGGTGAAGAGGGGGCCCCCGGATTTCCCAGGGCTGAGCCTGGTTTGTAGGTGTTTTTATCGTTCTTGGAGGTCCTTTTACATCTGGGGAGGGGGACAGAACAGGGTGTAGAGGTGGGAGGAACCATACTCCCTTTTTGACAAGTGAAGGAATTGAAGCCCAAGCATCCCATAGGACTCAGTGGGGCAGGATCAAGCCCCAGCACCCCCGAGGCTCCGCCACACCCTTAGAGGGCTAAAAATAAAGCCAGCGGAAGCGGTTTGACTTTGGATTACCTAGGAGTGGGTTTGGGGACCAGGCCTTCCCCTTATCTTGATGTGTCACCACTGGAGGCTTGTCTCCACTACCCCCTTCTCCTGCCCCAAATCTAAAGGTCAGACAGCGTGGTTCCACGTGAATCCATGACGTCGGTCTCTTCCCCCGCTGGTCTGGCCCCCAGTTGGTCCCCGAGTCTGGATTAAGCACCTACTGCATGCTTTGCCCTGGGAACCCTCATGTGGGCTTAGGGAAGGGAAGTCCTGCCAGGCCAGAAGCAGTGAGTGCCATACGAGGAACAGTTTGTGAACCTGTGGCCTTTTGTAGGAGTGCATCTTGAAGGAGTGTACCTGGCTCCCAGTGAGCTCAGGCGGGGACCTTGGGGACCCCAGGCCTGCCTCTTGTTAATCTGTGCCCCTGGCACAGCTATGGCACGGAGATGCAGCTGTGCTCGGGTCTAGGGGAGGAGAGATTACAGGACTGAGTTGGCCGGTGGCTCAACCGGTATTTGAGCTCCTACTGCCTGTCAGGCATAGGCGTCTGAGCACCGCACTGGGGGAATCCGGGAGGAGCGGTGGAGGGGAGAGTTGGCAGAACTTGGTTGGCTGTGGTGGGAGATGTCACTGGCACATGGGCCAGGGAAAGTCTAGTAAGTGGTCTGGGTAGGCCCCACATAAGCAAACCCCACTCGTGAAACTAGGCGTGGCCCTGGTCCCAGCCCCTGGCTATTCCGGAGCAAGACTAAGGCCCCGGGGACTGGCTGGGCCGAGGGCAGAGCCGAGTGCTGCCTGCCGTTCCCTTGTGGAGGAGCCTTCATGAGGCCTGTTTCTGAGGAGGCTCTCGGGGGCACCCATGGAAGCTGCCCCAGGACAGCAAGCTCAGCCCTGAGCCCCAGGTCGTGGGCTAGCGGGGGTGAGTGCTGCGAGTTAGGAGGAACCTTTGTGTGACCTTGTGCTCCTTACTTGGTCTCTGTGCCTGTGTCCTCATTTATAAAGTTAACTTGGTAGCCATGGTGCAGATGACCTGAGAGGATGCAGGTGACACCTTGGCATGTAGTAGCACACGGTTAGAGCAGCAGTAGGACTAGCAGTGATCACAGTGTTTGTGGCGCCCCCCCCCCTTGGCTCACGTCCCTCTAAGAGCACTGTGAGTAAGCAGGCCCTCTGACAGGAGAAGACCGAGGCGCAGGAATGTCCAGTGACTTGGAGCTACCGTGTGGCAGAGCCCTCTCCACAGTCATGCTCTTAACCTCGACCCCAAGTTGCTGTCCCACCCGCGTGGGACTTCACCAGGTCACTCGGGAGTCGGGAGGCACCAGCCAGTCACCATGCTGCCCCCAGCCCCACCTGTGCCCCAGCCCCACCTGCGGTGGCTCCCTGGAGGAGGTGCTGCCCTGACCCGTGCCTGTGTGTTTCAGACGAGGCCCGCTCCAAGAAGTGCGGTGTCCTGGTGCACTGCCTGGCAGGCATCAGCCGCTCGGTGACGGTCACAGTGGCCTACCTGATGCAGAAGATGAACCTGTCGCTCAATGATGCCTACGACTTTGTCAAGAGGAAAAAGTCCAACATCTCACCCAACTTCAACTTTATGGGGCAGCTGCTGGACTTCGAGCGGACGCTGGGGCTGAGCAGCCCGTGTGACAACCACACCCCCAGCGAGCAGCTCTACTTCTCCACGCCCACCAACCACAACCTGTTCCCACTCAACACGCTCGAGTCCACGTGAGGCCGGGGGCACGGGGCAACGGGCCAGCCCCTCCCGGGCCTCCACAGGGCCCGCAGGGAGGGCCCACACCTGCTGCCTCTGGCGTGAGGAACCCGGACATCGCCTGTGCCCAGAGGTGAGCTTCCCTCACCGTCCCGGGGAGGGTGCAGCCCACAGCCAGGCCTCCCCCGGCAGGACTTTCCGGAGGGGCCCTCGGCTCTCAGACATGTGGCTTTGGGAGTCCAGTGGGGCCTCGTCCTTGTCCCAGGACACTCCTTTCTGCTGATGGCCCAGCCAGTTTGGCTCTTTTTTTTTTAAAGACACATCCATGGACCTGAGTTTACTTTTTATTTTTGGCAGGTAAATCCGAGCTCCCTGGAGCAGAGAGTGTTCAAGCTCTTCTTGATTTTTCTTTTTTAATGAAAAGTGTTATTTTCAGGCTACATGCAACAGTGGATTGTATAAACCAGTATTTCATCCCTTTCTTGATCCTGCGAGAGAGAGAGAGAGAGAGAAGTGTTATCAGTTTGTTTTTCTTCTTATTTCAAAAAGCAATTCTTGGGTTTTTGTTTTTAATGGAAAAGACAAACCCCGCGTTGATCTTGACCAAAAGCGTTTTGCACATGTGTGAAGCCTCCGTTTCCGCAGCGGCCCTTAAAGGGGTGGTTTGCTGCTCTTGCCAGCTTTGGACTCCCAGGCCTGCCCACACCTCCCACCTCGGCCCAGCCCGACCTGGCGCTGCATTTGCCTGTGATGACTGCCGCGAGTGGTGAGTGGTGGGCTGGACAGGTAGCCTTTGCATTCTCTGCCCACCCAACTGCCCTTCTCGTGGTCCCTGCCAACTGCCCCAGGCAGCAGAGGGAGGCCCTGCCACTGTCCTGCTGGAGGTGGGGCCACAGGGGGCTGCCACGCAGTAGCATTAACCCTCCGGGCTCAGCCCCGAGGGGGGCCTGGGCCCCAGGCCCTTTTTATATGTACCCACTACTTGCTTGTTCCTCTCTCTGTCTGTTGGTAGCTGAGGGTGCAGGCCCAGTGGCTGGGGGGGCGTAGGTGGTGGCACCCAGCCCTGCCTCCCCCGAGTCTCTTCCCTCACCCTGGTTGTTGCTTTGGTTCAGCTGCCACTCCCAGCCCCCTCAACCCGTGAAAGCCTGCCCTGTGCTCATCTTGCCCCTGCCTTCTATTAAGAAACTCGCACCCATTTCAATCCCAGGGCAGGGGTGGGTGGCGAGGATGGACAAGGAAAGGGGTGTGAGGCTCTGTCCATCCCTCCACCCCCATATCCACAGAACAAAGCCACGGATTCCGTTATCCTCCTCCAGTTTTGTTCCTTCTCCAACCTCAGTTCTCCCAGGTGTCAGGACTGCATAGGGCCTGGGGAGGGGTGAGCAGTCGGGCTGGGGTCCCTGAGCGAGCCAGCACTCAGCATGTGAGCAAGGCCACGGAAACTCTGCCCCCACTGCATCTTACCTCACAGGGGTGGTTTTCAGGGATTCTTTAAGGCAGCAGATTAAAATCTTGCCACAGTCAAGAAATTGACAAAAAGCTTCCATGCTGTACATGGTTCTCTTTCTCTCTTTTTTACCTTTAAAAAGAAAAACCCAGAAAGATGCATCAGATTTGTGTAAATGAGGGTATGCCAAGAGGGTGGCCAGTTTTGCTTTATGAACTTATGAAGGAAAATTTGTGACCCTACATATATATACACACACATACATATATATATATATCCCGATCCAGCAACGGGACTTTGTTTATATTGCAAATAAATATTATTTTTTCTTTAAAACGAATTGTGTCTGATAAGGGCCAGGGGTGGAGGCAGTGAGGAGGGGCACTGTGGCCAGTATCCCAGTGCCTGCTCTGCGAGAGGCAGCAGCCTGATCCTGCCTGGGGCCTGTTGGGCACTTGCTGTGACTGGTTGGAGGTGCCCAAAGCTGGGAGGAGCAGCTGGGGTGTGGGCATTTCCCCAGCCACTCAGGTGCAGGCAGGCTGGGGCATCTGGGCTTTCTCCATGTGCTTTGGCCCACTGGTTAACAGGTCAAGGCTTGGAGAGGTTTTATGGACCAAGGTTACAGAACTGAGCCCCTGCTCGCCCAGAACCGCCCAAGGCTGTCCACTTGGACATTGCCCAGACTGCCCAAGCGCTCCAGGCTCCTGACCTGCCCCCCTGTGGCCCCGGCGCCCTGACCCTTTCTCTTTCTACTCTTGTGGACGGGACATGGGGTGTGTGTTTATCAAGCTCCCTCCTTCCCCCTCTGTCCCTGGGATGCTTACAGGACGTGAAGCCTGGTCAGTGAGCAGGTCAGCCCTGCTTTGCTCCTCAGGAGCTGGGTGGCTTCAGACAGGTCCCTCAGCCTCCCTGAGCCTCAGTATCTATATCTGTACAGTGGAGCCAGTCACACCCAAATACCCAGTGCTTTTCACGTTCGGGCATGATGAACACCTGATGTTCATTTCCTGGTCTGGACCTGGGCCTGCAGGGAGGGCTAGGCTGTGCCCAGCTTCTCCAGAGCAGATGAGCGTCAGCCCTCCATGCAGGCCCCTCTGGAGGCGTAAGGCCAGGCCCTGGGGGGAGCAGGGGGCAGGCAAGGGTCCTGGAGAAGAATGATGGCCGTGGCCTGGGGAGCGAGGCCCCCAGTGGGCCCCACAGCCCCATGTTACAGATGGGGAAACGGAAGCTCCGCAGGGGCTTCACCTCTGACTGGACTGAGCCCCGGTCATGAACTTAGGGGGACCTGGGGGCTGACTCCGTTTCCCCATCTCTGCCTCTCCCCTGGCTTTATCCCTTCTGCTGTGACCAGCACTGGACTAGCCCTGGGTGGCAGGTAGGTGGGCAGGGCCGGAAAAGTGAGAGCAATTCAGCCCCTTCCCCAGCACTCCCCTTTGGGCCATCTAGGCTCTGCCGTCTCTGTCCCTGCCCCATCTCTCCCCGTGAGTTACATCCAACGGGAACAGTCACACCCTCACGCGTATGAGGAGGGCTAGGTGGGCTCAAATCCCAGCTGTGTGGCTGCCAGCTCCTCAGCCCTCTCCCTCAGCCTTCCCATCTCTAGAAGGGGGGACACTGCAGTGCGGCCAGCAGGCCCGTGGGAGGGGGAGGAAGGGGGTTCTCAGTGTCGGCAAAGGGGCGGGGGCTGCTTTGGCTCTTGGGCTCCCTCAGGGCCCTGGTCCTTCTGTGCCAGGGGCGGGCAAGGGGGTGGGGGCCTGAGCAGGCAGAGACTGGACCTTTGTTCCCTCGCTGCCCTCGGCCAGGGCTGGGGAAGCCCGCGGGTGCTGGGCGGGGGGCTGGGCCCTCGACAGGCCGAGTAAGTGCCTGGCAGTGCCACCGTGCCCAAGCACAGGCTCGGGGGTGGGAGCAGCAGTCTCCTCCTGAGCTGGCCCCTCCAACCAAGCACTGAGGGACTTTACCTCCTATGCAACCTTAGGCCAGGTGGCCTCTGACCCTCGGTGTCCTCATCTGTAGAAACTCCCACCTCACTACCATGCCTGGCTGAGGTTCCCTGCAGCTTCCTTCTGGTGGGGGCAGAGGGATAGGTCATGGCTGGGTGGCTGGAGCCCTGGGTCCTTGCTCTGACCTTGGTCTAGGTCGTGCTAGACTGCTGTCCCCACCCTGGGTCCCAGGTTCCTGCCTCATGGTCCCTCCCTCTGAGCTCCTGTTGTTGCACCTTGTTTTGGTTGTGCTGTCCCCCTGGGCCCTGTCCGTCCCAGGCCTCACTCTGAGCTCCTGTTGTTCCACCTTGTCTTGGTCGTGCTGTCCCCCCTGGGCCCTGTCCGTCCCAGGCCTCACTCTGAGCTCCTGTTGTTCCACCTTGTCTTGGTCGTGCTGTCCCCCCTGGGCCCTGTCCGTCCCAGGCCTCACTCTGAGCTCCTGTTGTTGCACCTTGTCTTGGTCGTGCTGTCCCCCACTGGGCCCTGTCCGTCCCAGGCCTCACTCTGAGCTCCTGTTGTTCCACCTTGTTTTGGTCGTGCTGTCCCCCTGGGCCCTGTCCGTCCCAGGCCACCTTTGGCTGAGGCCTTGGATGCCAGTGGAGCTCGAGGACACCTGGCTCTCGGCTGCATCTGCTTCGTCTCTGTGCCCTCAGTCCCATCTCTTTCCTCCTGACCCTCTTTCTGCCTCCCTTTGGGTCCCCGTTTCTGTCTCCATCTCAGCCCAGGCCCCCAGGACCCCCTCATCCACTTCTTAGCCACTTCTTAGCATTCTCATGGGAGGAGGATCTGAGCCACTCAGTCACTCACTCACTCACTCGCACATTCATCCAGCAGCCATTTCCTGTGCCGACTGGGCTGTCCCAGTAGTCGGAACATGCCCGAGGGAAGTTCAGTGATGTCAGACTGGGTGGCAGGATAATAGGGCCCTCAACTTGTCCTCTGATAAATGAATCAGGTGCAACAGCAAGAGTGACTAAGGCTGGACACGAGAAAGAACTTGTAGCACTGTGGAGGAGTCACCCTGAAGGGGGTCTGACAAGGACACCACAAAAGAGATGAACATTTCCCTAGAGTGGTCCTGCTCTGAGCCCGGGGGAGGGGGAGGCTGCCCTCAGGAGAGGGGCCACCTCCACAGGACCCCTCCCCAGAGTGCAAACATAGTCATCCCTGACGAATGGGGCAGGGCGGGGGCAGGCAGCAAGCCTGTGCTGGAACCCGCTCCCACCCCTGCTGCCGCCACCACCTGGTACACGCAGGCCTGCCCCTGGATACTATGTGTGCAGCGGGCAGACCCTCTGCCTCAGCACGAATGTGGCCGGGAACACCGGCACCCACACCCAAACCCTTAACAGAAGCCAGAGACGCTGAGTAGAAGCAAGGCCTCCCCACCCTGCTGCCCTGAGACTTTTCACCCAGGTCCTGCCTCCCCCATCGGGCTGGGAGCCTTCTCCCTCTGGCCGCATGAAGGACCAGATACACGAGCGCACACACACTGCCCCCTCATTCTTCAGACAAGACAAGCCCAAGCAGGTCTCACGGTGATGGAGGAGCCGCCTGCCTCTGACTCCAGCCTCCTCTCATCAGGGTGTGGCCCGGTGAGGTCATCACTTCCCAGGCAAGGCCATTAAAGACCATCATTAGCAACTCCCTAGAGGTAAGATGAGGCCTCAGCGCCATTGTCTCTGGCTGGGCCAGATGAGCCCTGACAGGGAACAGGGGACTCCAGCCCCTGCCAAACCCCCTTTGCTCAGGAAGGCAGCCCCCTTCCCAGGTCTGCTCCGTCGCATACCTCCAGGGGGCATCATCTACCCTGTGGCTTCTGTGCATCTATAGGATGTCCATCCACCCCTCTACGTCCACACCTCCTCCTCCAGTCCCAGGGCCCTTCCATCCCTGCTGCAAGCAAAGAGGGGCTGCAGCCCCTTCTCCAGGGCTGGATGGGCCAGCAGGGGGGTGGAGGGGTGTGGTCCAGAGGACAGGGGAGCCCCTAAAGAGCTTTAAAAGCCCATGGCTGTCACTAGACATGACAGTTATAGTTGTCACTATAGACAGTTAAGTTATAGTTGTCACTAGAAAGATCCCCTAGAATGTAAGTTGGTGGAAAACAGTATGGAGGTTCCTCAGAAAACTAAAAATAGAACACCATATGATCCAGCATTCCTACTCCTGGGCATATATCCAGACAAAACTAGAATTCAAAAAGATACATGCACCCCTATGTTCATAGCAGCACTGCTCACAATAGCCAAGACATGGAAACAACCTAAATGTCCAACAACAGATGAATGGATAAAGAAGATGTGGTACATATACATAATGGAATAGTACTCAGCCATAAAAAAGAATGAAATAATGCCATTTGCAGCAACATGGACACAACTAGAGATTATCATACTAAATGAAGTAATTCAGACAAAGAAAGACAAATACCGTATGGTATCACTTATATGTGGAATCTAAGATATGGCACAAATGAACCTATCTATGAAACAGAATCACGGACATAGAGAACAGACTGGTTCTGTTCAAGGGAGAGGGGGTTGGAGGAGGGATGGAGTGGGAGTTTGGGGTTAACAGATGTAAGCTTTTATAGAGAGAGTGGATAAACAACAGGTCCTACTGTATAGCACAGAGAACTGTATTCAATATCCTATGATAAACCATAATGGAAAAGAATATTAAAAAAAAGAATGTATATATAACTGAATCACTTTGCTGTACAGCAGAAATTAACATAGCAGTGTAAATCAACAATGCTTCAATTTTTAAAATATTGATTAAAAAATTAAAAAACACTAGTTTCTGAGTGGAGAACAGGCTGAAGGGCAAGTGTTCAGGACAGGGGACGCTGAGGAGGCTAGCATGGTCACATTGGGTGGTGGGGACTGGACCATTGTAGCATGGGAGGAGAGGCGGAGAGAAGGACACAACCGCAGGACCAGCAGCACTTGAGCCTCATGGGAGGCAGCACCCATGGTGTGAACACAGGGTCCCAGTGTAACTTAGCAGGACCCTATGGGGCCTTCCTGGGACAGACCCCTCCTCCATATCCTCTGCCGTAGGCCCTCTCTGAAGTACCCAGATAGCTTTGCGCAGTGGCAGTATTGTAGCCAATGAGGTTTATCCGAGGCACGATTATTGCTAACTGAAGTACCCAGATAATGGTATCTGATGCACATCTCGAGTTCTTTTACAGATATGAAAACCACGTCCTGGCTATTGTAAATTGAGCTGCAGTGAACACTGTGGTACATGATTCTTTTTGAATTATGGTTTTCTCAGGGTATATGCCCAGGAGTGGGATTGCTGGGTCGTATGGTAGTTCTATTTTTAGTTTTTTAAGGAACCTCCATACTGTTCTCCATAGTGGTTGTATCAATTTACATTCCCACCAACAGTGCGAGTCCCTCTGGCTCTACATGATGAACTCGTTTAATCCTCCCTGAAGCCCTAGGAGTGGGGTGCTGATTGTCCCCAGTGGGCAGACGAGGAAAGCAAGTTGAGAAGGGTCTGCACTGGGGTCTGGGTGCACGTCTGGCTGACTCTGGAATACTTGCTCTTGTCATAGTGAAGAACAAATCTGCCTCCATATTGGACCTGTTTCTTTTACTCTAACCTTTGTCTTCTATTACTTTTGCTACAAGAATGTTGCCTGTAGCCTGAAATATACAGGACAGCCCATTCTCAAGGCTCTGACTTTCAAAGGTACAACACTTTTCCATTCATGTAGAGATAAAAGGTTGCAGAACAGAGAATAACATTTGTCTTGTTGGAGGTTTACAGGAACATCATGACCTGGGCTAAGTTGACAGACGCAAGAAGGAAGGATTCTGACACCAAGAAGTTTGCACCAACCAACCACACCCCCTCCCCCTTTTAACATGAAAAAAGCCTGAATTCCAACTCTGGTAAGGTGGTTCTTTGGGACATTAGTCCACCATCTTCTCAGTATGCTGGCTTTCTCAGTAAAGTCGTTATTCCTTGCCCCAACAACTTGTCTCTTGCTTTACTGGCCTGTCATGCAGTGAGCAATACAAGCTTGGACTCAGTAACACTCTCAAATATCCCAGGCCTGAGAGGTCCATGGTGGCTTTGGGGTCTTTGACCCCTCCCAATCCCAACACCACCTGGGCTCCCAACGGTGCCAACCCTAGGAGCAGCATCTTGAGGGAGGGTGCCTGTAACCCCCTTTCTGAAGGGATTACAATTCATCTGTGGGTTCCCTGGGCCAGGCTGGGCAGGGGAGGCAGAGGAGGAGAGCTGGCATCACCTCGGGAGGCTTGGGAGGGAGTGTTGAGTCCGGGCTGTCCCAGATTGCAAAGGCTGGAGGGGCAGAGACTCAGGGACACCCAGTTCTAAAAGGTAAGGTGTCAGGGAGGCTTCCCAGAGAAGGGGACATCTTGTGGTAAAGATGGAGCTTCTGCTGTTTCTGCCTCCAGGCCTTTGCCCCTGCTATTTCCTCCCCTTGAATACTCTTCATCACCCACCGCTCCCTTCAAATGGCTACCTCTGCCTACTCTGTCCCTGAGCTTGGCTCAAATGCCTCCTCCTCCACGAAGCCCTCCAAGCCTCTTCCCCCAGCTGAGGTTCTGGCACCTCCTCTGGCTCCCATGGCCCTCTGTGCAACCCCATTCCCTGGAGGCTTTGCTTGTCAGGACGCTGGGTCCAGCTGGGCATCATCATCCCTCTGGCCACTGTCTGAGGCACCTCTGGGAACTTGCCCAGCTCTGGATGTCAGGCCTGTGTGACCTGCGCACACAGAGATGTTGCATGTGTGCCCAGAGTACACGTCCTCACGTGTCCAGGTGTTGCTGATTCTGCATCTGCCTCTGGAGATGCTGAGGAGGTGGGACTGACAGGATCTCTGGCCTCTGCAGCCCCTGTTCTCCCTGCCTCTGTGCCCACCATGGTCGCCTGCCCTCCCCTCTAGTTCCAGCCAGAGCTCCTGTTTATAAATATCTGCCACCACATTGGCTAAGTGGAGGGGTCTGGAGGCCACGCTAATTGATTAATTAAACCCTCTCGGTTAATTAGCTCCGTCCCTCCAGGGAAAAAAGCCTAGAGCTGGAGCCAAAGCCTCCTCTAGGCTGGGGGAGGGTTTAATTAGCCTGGGTCAGGCTGAGCCTGATGCCAGCTGCTGGGGGCAGTGGAGAGCCGGGGAGGAGTTCTGGGCACTGGAGCCAGTGGGGCCACCTGGGGTGGGGATAAGGGGGCCTCCAGCTTGGGCCTGAACCAGCTATTGATCACCCTGCCCAGCCTCCTGGCTCTTCACCTGAGCCGCAGAGGCCAGGGGCAGTTGGACCTGGAGGAGGAGGGGAGAGGTGCACCGCAGGGGGCAGGACCTGTGGGAGCAAAGGAGTGGAGGCTGACCTCCAGAAGATAAAAGGGCCTTTACTTGGTTAGCATCCCCACACGGGCTGAGGGAGACTCCAGTCTCTACAAAAAGGCCTCTCACCCTTGGCTGCTATAGCACAGTGAGGGCCTTGAATGCCAGCACAAGAGCTGAAACTTTCTCTGGATGTGGGAAGACACGGCAGGTTTGAAGCCAAGGAGGGACCTGATCAGGTTTGGGTTTTGGAAAGATCGTGGGCTGGGGTAGGGGATGGATTGCTCAGGCGAGAATGGATTAGAGGGGCAGGAAAGGGGTGGGAGCTGGCAAAGAGGGAGCTTCAGGTGTCCAGAGAGAGTGGAGGTCCATCAGGTGTGGGGACTTGTGGGGAGGTAGGTCTAGCCTGGGTGTTAACAGACTAGCTAATGCTGTGTGGCCTAGGGCCACCCAGTTCCCTTCTCTGGGCCTCTCTCCCCTAATCTGCAAGGTTCAGGGAGGGGTCCCCGAAGGCCAGAGCCTTGGGATGTGAAGTCAGGCATGTTTCCTCGCCCCAGGACAAAATACCTGCTTTCCCCGCAAGCTCTCCTGGCACCCAGGCAACCTGCCCAGCAGGGTTCACGTGCATGAAGAGCAGAGCCCAGCCCCCAACACTGTAACATCATGGTTCCAGACCAGAGGACAGAGGGGGAGGGAGGGGAAGGGAGGGGGACACCTTTGCTGGGTACCTGTGGCTCCGGATGGCCCCAGGGAGGGAGCTGGCCATGGGTAGGAGGCCGGGAGCCCAGGACACCATGACCGACACAGCAGCAGGCAGGGCTGCAGCCTTGGCAGGAAGCCGACCCTGGGCCGGTCCTCCAGCTCCCTGAGTGGCTGCCCAAGTGGGAACAATGACCCTTTCACGTCACGCCTCCTCCAGTCACAGAAACTTTGGCGCCGTGGGACAAAGGGGCCATTTCATCATTGTTGGGCTGCATCAACAGCCCGCCGGCCTGAGCCCTGTTGCCCCCACCCAGCCCAGGCCCCGGGCAGGGAGGCCGGCTGCCCAGCCCGGCCAGAGCCCAGCACTTTCTCCCGGTTCGGCCCAGCCACATCCATCCGGAGACCCTCCTCGCCTTCCTTACCTTTTGGGCTCAGCAAAAGCTGCGCCAGAGCCATGCTCTAAGGACCTACGAGGACAGCAGGCTCTGCCCCCATCCTTCCCCTCCTGAGTCCTGGTCTTCCTATCTGTGGGAAGGGGGCTGGGTGAGATGATCTGCTACCCTGACCCTGAGGGGTAAAACTTTCCGCTTCTGCTCCTGCCCTCAGCCAGCGCCCAGCCCCTAGTGAGAGCACCAAAGTGGGGAGGAGCCCCTGGCCCATGGGGTGGAGAAAGCAGAGGAGGTCTCTTGGTCTGAGTCCTCACCAGGCGCCTGCTTAGCCTCTGGTTGCAGTGACCTTCTGTGGTGGGAGCTAGCTGAAGGCCACTTCTGTTCATCCTTGAGCTAGCCTCCCCCCCAAGAGCACTTGGCCAAGAGGCCAGGGGGGCCAGGGCTCTACCCAGGGCAGACTCTCCCCACACACAGCCCTGTCTTCTGCCTCCTTTTGTTAGGGACTGGGGAATTGGAGCCCTGAGCCGGCAGGCTTCCTCCCTTCTCCACTTGGCCAGCGTTTGCTGGGGCTTCCTAAGAGGGAAAGCAGTGGAGCCTTAGGGAAGAGGTCCCAGTCTGGGGATCAAGACAGAAACTGCACCTCCTACCCCCTGAGGTCAGAGCTGTCTCAGAGAGAAGCCCGAGAATCCAGACATCAGGGGCCCCAGGCACAGCCTCAGAAGCAGGGCTGTGGGACAGGGTGGTGGCCTTGTGGCGGGTGCCCACAGGCAGCCATGGTGTTGGTAACTCATCCCCCAGTGGAGTGCATGGGGGCTCCAATTGCTGGGGGCCACCAGAGGGGGGGGAGGCAGGTAGCTCAGCCAAGGCCAGAGGGCTTGGGGGGTCACCCCTGGGGACGTCTGCGTGACATAAACCATTCAAGCAGCCAGTCTGGGACTGGAACGCCGCTTCTGCTCAAGGAGGAGATAGGCTCTACCCTGATGGGCTCCTTCCCCAGGACCCAAGAGTGGGACAAACTGGGAGGGTGGGTTCCTGATGCTGGGGCGGGAGAAGGTCAGGGGCACGTGGGTACCACAGTTTTCCCCAGTCCACAGAGGAGAACCCTGAGACTCAGGGTGAAGTGACCACTCTAAGCCACATAGCAGGTGAGCAGCAGAGCCTCAGCCACTGGGGAGGAGGGAGCCGGAGGCTGGGGCTGGTCACCACAGGGGTCTGGTCTCTAGGTGACCCTACTTGGGTGCTGGGCAACAGGCTGGCTGTCGAGGGCAGATACTGTGTATATGGCCGCAGGGGACCTGCAGGGCCGGGCCTGCTCTCTGGTTCCTACAGCTGCCTGTCCGCCCAACCCTGCCCCACCGGGCCCGGCGGCACTGCACACACACTGCCCATTTGCCCTGCCTCACTTCCTCTAAGACTAAAGAATCACCCCTTCAGGGGACCGGAGCCTGGCACCCGGCAGCAGGAAATGCCTGGCCCTGCCCTCCCCAGAGCACGCCCGCCCTGTACCCCACCCACCCCAGTCTAGACTCCCAGGAACATGTGGGGGTGGGGCCACGGCCCTGGGTAGAGGCTGCCAGGCTCAGCCTGGGAGTAGAGGTGGATGTTCTCCCTCCCAAACCTGGCCAAGGGCCCCTTCTGTCCCAGCTGCCCATCTTGTTGACCTCCAGTCTCAGAATCCCTGGTCCCCCAGCCCACTCAAGCCCAGGACCCTGGGAGGGGATTAAGGGCTGAGCCCCTGCTATAACTCCAGACCGAGACCTGGGCTCTGATCACAGTTTCAACCTCCTTCGATTCCAAGGCAGCCTCTGAACTGTGTCCCTCCAGGGAACAGAGGTTGAGGCTGCCTCAAGATGCCTGAGGACAGAAGTGGGAGCCTGGCCTGATGACACTGGGGGTTCCTAGAATCCCTACATGATCCGCTGCAGCTGCCATCAGGGTAAGGCGGGGGTCGGGGGTTGGGGCTTCAGGCAACTTCTGGCTCTAGGTGGGGTCGCAGCTCCAACACAGCCCTCAGTCTCCAGGCTCTGCCCCAGGCTCAGGCCCCAGCAGTGGTCAGCACCTGCCCATGCTGGGCCTATACTAAGCTACTGAGGCTCAAGGGAGAGGCACAGCTGCCCGAGTGTTCCTCAGCAGGGCTGGGAGGCTGAGGCTCTGGATTCCGGCTCCAGCTCTGGCCCCAAAGGTCAGCGGGCCTGCAGCTAGGTTCCTACACCCTCTGGACCCCAGTCTCCCAGCTGTGCACACTGGCTGGACTCACTGAGGGCTGCTCCCAGTTCAGACACCCCGAGTTCTTGTGTAACACCTGCTAGGCCAGACATACCACAGTCTATTAGTCAACAGGATCCCAAATAGTCACCTCATCTGACTCAAGGGTTATGGGAGGGGACTCCACTGTCCTCAGCCTCTGACCTCCCATGAAGGGTCACTCTGAGGAGGACACACAATGCTCTGATAGCACCATCCCTCGGCCCCAAGACTCCTGAGAGCCTCCATGTAGGTGTGCACCCACTGCTGCCCTGGGCTCGGTGAGTGGCTCTAAGCTGTGTGATCCAGGGACAGCTCTGTCCTCTCTGGGCCTCAGCTGCCACCTCTACACCATGAGTCCATTCCCTCCTTGGGGGCTATGGCCATGATCAGAGATGTCTCATGAACCACAGCTCTGGTAACAGCTGAGCCAGGGGGTATCACATACAGCCACGTCCCAGTGGGGTGAGTTCTGTGGCCTAGCAGAGAGTCTGGCTTTGCAGACTGCTTTGCAGTCCCACCTTCAGAAGTGACCCCTCACTTCTCTGAGCCTCACTCAGTAGGGATAATAGAGATACCTGTCTCACCAGGTGTGGAAGTGACTTGTCTGAGCCACCAGGCCCCGGGGAGAATGGGAGCAGCAGCTGTTATTGGGTGTGCCTGCTGGGCAGGGCAGGGGGCGGGGGGAGCTCCCAGACACCCTCAGAGCCGCTGGCCCTGGGCTGGGAGTGGATTCCAAGGACCTCACCCCACTGGGGTAAGGCCCCCGGGATGCACTTTCAGGCACTGCCCAAGCAGCCACACTGCAGGGTGTGCCCCAGCCGGAGGAGGACCGAGGGGGTGGACGTGCTGCCTTGAAGGTGGGGAACACAGTCTGGTGACCCTGCAGGTGGGTGCGAGGAGCAGGGTGCTGGGCCACTCTGCCCCGGGGCTGGGTCTCAGGGGACAGAGGGCAGAGAGAGGGGAAGGGGGTGTGGGGAAGCCCTCAGGAAGGTGGTCTCAGGCCTCTTTCCTCTGACAGTACAACTCTGAATACTGCTATCTGAGCCTGAACTCTGGATTGGGGGGAGTCCTAGGGCCTCAGGCAGCGGCCAGTGGGCTCAGCCACGCTCCCCCGCCAAGGAGAATTCTGCCTCCTGGGTATCTGGGGCCAGTAGTGACCCCTGCTCAAAGCTGAAGACCTCACACAAGCTCTCCAAACTCCTCTACCAGATTCCCATTTTACTGTGAGTGTGGAAACTGAGGCCCAGGGAAGTTTAATAACTTGGGTGTGGGGAGGGGCCGCCCACACCCCAACCCTTGCCTGGGAAGGAATGATGGAATTGGAGTGCTTCATTCTGGGATCAGGCTCAGCCTCAGGGAGGCTTCAGGACAAGGCTACCCCGAGGCCTGACTGCACCGACTCTCCCTTCTGTCCCCAGCCAGCTGCCTCCTACCTGGCCTAGCATTGCCTCTTCCAGGAAGCCGCCCCTCCCCAGATTGACTTAAGTACCTTCGCTGTGCCCACTACCCCCTAACCAGTGCTCTGAGGGTTTGTCTAGCTGTGGGGCCCCCATGAGACTACAGGAGGGCAGGGCTGGCTTGCCTACCCCTGAGTCCCCGCAGAGGGAAGGGTGAGGCCTGGTGTGTGTACAGGTGAGTCCTTCTATCTCAGGGGGATTCCAGGGGGCTTTGTCCCAGGCCGCAAGTATAACGGCTTCCAGAGTAGGGCTGGGTCACAAGTATAACTGCCTCACAACCCGCCAAGGAAGTGGACCTGGAGATGCCTTCTGAAGGCGTTTTACCTGCTTATGTTAAAAGGCCTAAAAATATGCATGACCTTCGACCCAGCAATCCTGTTCCTGGGAATTTGCCCTAAGGAAATCACCACGTGAAGGAAAGGAGAAGCAGTTAGTCTCTAATTTGCTCTGTGGTCTTAGGAGAGTTGCTTTCTGGACCTCAGTTTCCCCGACTGTACAACGAAGGGCTGCAAACATACAGCCATCACACCTCATCTGTCCCATGTTCCACCCATGGCAGACATGGCCAGCTGATCACAGAATTCTTCAGTGGTCTAAATCCTGCGTCTTCAGGCTTCCCTGGTGGCGCAGTGGTTAAAAATCCACCTGCCAATGCAGGAGACACGGGTTCGAGCCGTGGTCCGGGAAGATCCCACATGCCGCAGAGCAACTAAGCCCGTGCGCTACAACTACTGAGCCCGCGTGCCACAACTACTGAAGCCTGCACGCCTAGAGCCCGTGCTCCGCAACAAGAGAAGCCACTGCAATGAGGAGCCCACGCACCACAATGAAGAGCAGCCCCTGCTTACCGCAACTAGAAGAAATCCCACGTGCAGCAACGAA
Source organism: Grampus griseus (assembly GCF_964374135.1). Lineage (NCBI taxonomy): Eukaryota > Metazoa > Chordata > Mammalia > Artiodactyla > Delphinidae > Grampus > Grampus griseus. Next base: position 67,783,083 of record NC_139004.1, on the reverse strand, counting down.
GACCCAAAGCAGCCAAAAATTAAATCAATCAATCAATCCTGTGTCTTCTAACGGGCTCCACATGACCCCTACCAATGGAGCAGAATCCCCCTCTTATTTACAGGATAGTCCCTCCAGTGCCCTGTAGCTGGGGTGACCTGTGAGGTCTAGAAGCATCTGGGGGACTCAGTAGACCAGGCCTTCTCTGGGGCTAGCTCTGCAAGCTATGGGAAGAAAACTATCCTTCCAGAAGCTGCCTCTCTCATGCTCAAAACTTAATTCTGCAACACACCCTTGAGGGGGTCTATCCACTGAAGTCCCTAGCTTATCATGACATCCTAACCAAAAATGTAGGCAACTACAAACACCCCAAAGAACTCCCCATTAGGATGCATATTAGCTAACTGGGGTGAATTTAGACAGGATGGTTTAAGAAAAAAGAAATTAATTTTCTTTTGCAATACTCCATGGCCCCAGTACAAACTGGGGGATCAAGAGATCTGGCCAGAAAATGGGTCATTGAATTACCATACCATCTTAGGACTTCCCTGGTGGTCCAGCGGGGAAGACTCCGCATTGCCAATGCAGGGGGCCCGGGTTCAATCCCTGGTCAGGGAACCAGATCCCATATGCCGCAGCTAAAAGTCCACATGCCACAACTAAAGATCCATCATGCTGCAACGAAAGATCCCGCATGCCACAACTAAAAGATCCTGAGTGCCGCAACTAAGACCCAGCACAGCAAATAAATAAATATTTAAAAAACAAAACAAAACAATACCATCTTGCAGCTGGATGTATTTTGTAAAAGGAATGGTAAATGGGGGGAAGCCCCACACATCCAAATGGTCACGACCCTATTCCAAGATCCAGATCTAAAAAACTCCTGCTGGGTGTGCCTGGCTCACACCCCTTCAAAGTGCCTTTTTCCCCCACAGGAGTTCGATGTTTTAAATGATTCCCTTATGAGTCTACCTCCTCGAGGTCCACAACCAGGAACTCCTACCCACCCCACCCCCCAGTTCTGAGAGGGGACAGTTTCCAGACCATCTGCCCCAAGCGCCCCTCCTGGGCTGTTGGAAATCCCACCACTTTATCCCTCAAGCTTTGTCCTGTCCTCCATTACTGGAGGTGAGTCCAGCCAGTACTACATGAAGCAGGGCTACCTACCAGCCTCCAAATACCAAACTCTGTCCCTTAAGGGAAGTGCCAGCTGGTGGTGGAGGAACAATCAGAGTCCACGTCCCTTTTCCTATGGCTGACCTAGCTACTCGCAAAGAGAAATTTGGACGTTTTTCCAAAGGACCCCAGTTGGTTCACAGAGGAATTCACCAAGCTGACAATGTTCTACGAACTTACTTGGGGGGACACACAGGTCCTCCTTTCTACCTGCTGCACCTTTGGAAAGCCAGATCCTTGGTGCAGCCTGGGCACATGCCAACAAACTGGCAGCCCAAAATCAAGGATATATAATCTACCTTATGGAGGGGATGCAATCCCTGACCAAGATTCCCACTGAGACTACCAACAGGGAGGTAGAGGGCTTGAACACAGGAACCACATGATAACTTGCTTCATAGAAGGGATGAAAAGGTGTGTTAAGACTGTTAGTTATGACGAAGAACAACACAGGAAGTAACGCAGGGAAAAGATGAAAATCTGGCCCTCTTCCAGGACAGTTTGGTGGAGGCCTTTAGAAAGTATACCAATATTAATCCCGACTCCCCTGAAGGGCAAGTCCTAGTAAATACCCATTTTATCACTCAATCTGCCCCAGACATTAGGAGAAAATTAGAGAAGGCAGCTATGGGACCCCAAAAATTCTCAACAAAATATTAGCAAACCGAATCCAACAACACATAAAAATGATCATACACCACGACCAAGTGGGTTCATCCCAAGTTCACAAGGATGCTTCAACATACGCAAATCAATGTGATACACCACATAAACAAACAAACAAATAAAGACAAAAACCACATGATCATCTCAATAGATGCAGACAGAGCATTTGACAAAATTCAACATCCATTCACGATAAAAACTCTTACCATACTGCGTATAAAGAGAACACATCTCAATATAATAAAAGCTATTTATGACAAACCCACAGCTGATATAATACTAAATGGTGCAAAGCTGATAGCCTTCCTGCTAAAATCTGGAACAAGACAAGGATTCCCACTCTCACCACTTCTATTCAACAGTATTGGAAGTCCTAGCCACAGCAATCAGACAAAAAAAGAAATAAATGTACCCAATTGGGAAAGGAAGAGATAAAATTGGCATTACATGCAGATGATATGATACTATATATAGAAACCTCTAGAGACTCCACACAAAAACTACTAGAACTTATAAACGAATTCAACAAGGTAGCAGGATACAAGATTAACATTCAGAATCAGTTGCATTTCTTTACACTAACAATGAAACACTAGAAAGGGAATGTAGTGCTCGCTTCGGCAGCACATATACTAAAACTGGAACGATACAGAGAAGATTAGCATGGCCCCTGCACAAGGATGACATGTAAATTTGTGAAGCGTTCCCTTTTTTTAAGAGAAATTAAGGAAACACTCCCATTTACCACTGCAACAAAAAGAATAAAATACCTAGGAATAAACCTACCTAAGGAGACAAAAGACCTGTATGCAGAAATCTATAAGACACTGATGAAAGAAATTAAAGATGATACCAACAGATGGAGAGATATACCATGCTCTTGGATTGGAAGAATCAACATTGTGAAAATGACTATACTACCCAACGCAATCTACAGATTCAGTGCAACCCCTATCAAACTACCAATGGCATTTTTCACAGAATTAGAACAAAAAAATTGCACAATTTGTATGGAAACACAAGAGACCCCAAATAGCCAAAGCAATCTTGAGAAAGAAAAACGGAGCTGGAGGAATCCCAGACTTCAGACTATACTACAAAGCTACAGTAACCAAGACAGTATGGTACTGGCACAAAAACAGAAATATAGATCAATGGAACAGGCTAGAAAGCCCAGAGATAAACCCATGCACATATGGTCACCTTATCTTTGATAAAGGAAGTAAGAGAGAAAAGACAGCCTCTTCAATAAGTGGTGCTGGGAAAACTGGACAGCTACATGTAAAAGAATGAAATTAGAACACTTCTTAACACCATACACAAAAATAAACTCAAAATGGATTAAAGACCTAAATGTTAGGCCAGACACTATAAAACTCTTAGAGGAAAACATAGGCAGAACACTCTATGACACGAATCATAGCAAGATCCTTTTTGACTCACCTCTTAAAGAAATGGAAATAAAAACAAAAATAAACAAATGGGACCTAAATAAATTTCAAAGCTTTTGCACAGCAAAGGAAACCATAAACAAGACGAAAAGACAACTCTCAGAATGGGAGAAAATATTTGCAAATGAAGCAATTGACAAAGGATTAATCTCCAAAATATACAAGTATCTCATGCAGTTCAATATCAAAAAAACAAACAACCCAATCCAAAAATGGGCAGAAGACCTAAATAGACATTTCTCCAAAGAAGATATACAGATGGCCAACAAACACATGAAAGGATGCTCAATATCACTAATCATTAGAGAAATGCAAATCAAAACTACAATGAGGTATCACCTCACAACGGTCAGAATGGCCATCATCAAGAAATCTGCAAACAATAAATGCTGGTGACGGTGTGGAGAACAGGGAACCCTCTTGCATTGTTGGTGGGAATGTAAATTGATACAGCCACTATGGAGAACAGTATGGAGGTTCCTTGAAAAACTAAAAATAGGGCTTCCCTGGTGGCGCAGTGGTTGAGAGTCCGCCTGCCGATGCAGGGGACACGGGTTCGTGCCCCGGTCTGGGAAGATCCCACATGCCGCGGAACGGCTGGGCCCGTGAGCCATGGCCACTGAGTCTGCGTGTCCGGAGCCTGTGCTCTGCAATGGGAGAGGCCACAACAGTGAAAGGCCCGCGTACCGCGAAAAAACAAAACAAAACAAAAAAAACGAAAAATAGAACTACCATACGACCCAGCAATCCCACTACTGGGCATATACCCTGAGAAAACCATAATTCAAAAAGAGTTATGTACACAATGTTCATTGCAGCACTATTTACAATAACCAGGACATGGAAGCAACCTAAGTGTCCATCGACAGATGAATGGATAAAGAAGATGTGGCACATATATATAATGGAATATTACTCAGCCATAAAAAGAAACGAAATTGAGTTATTTGTAGTGAGGTGGATGGACCTAGAGTCTGTCATACAGAGTGAAGTAAGTCAGAAAGAGAAAAACAAACACTGTATGCTAATACATATATATTGAATCCAAAAAAAAAAAAGGTTCTGAAGGACCTAGGGGCAGGACAGGAATAAAGATGCAGATGTAGAGAATGGACTTGAGGACACGGGGAGAGGGAAGGGTAAGGTGGGATGAAGTGAGAGAGTAACATTGACAATATATACACTACCAAATGTAAAATAGATAGCTAATGGGAAGCAGCTGCATAGCACAGGGAGATCAGCTCGGTGCTTTGCAACCACCTAGAGGGGTGGGATAAGGAGGGTGGGAGGGAGATGCAAAAGGGAGGGGATATGGGGATATACGCATGCACGTAGCTGATTCACTTTGTTATGAAGCAGAAACTAAGGCACCATTGTAAAGCAATTATACTATAATAAAGATGTTTAAAAAAAAAGGGAATGTACAAAAACAGTACCTTTTAAAATTGTGCCCCCCAAAATAAAATACCTAGGAATAAACCTGACCAAGGAAGTGAAAGACTTATACACTGAGAACTATAAAACATTAATAAAGGAAATTAAACAGGATTCAAAGAAATGGAAAGATATCCCATGCTCTTGGATTGGAAGATTTAATATTGTTAAATGGCTGTACTACCCAAAGCAATCTACAGATTAAATGTGATCCCTACCAAATTACCCATGACATTTTTCACAAAACTTGAACAAATAATCCAAAAATCTATATAGAGCCATAAAAGACCCAGAATTGCCACAGCAATCCTGAAGAAGAAGAAGAAAAAAAAGGAGGCATAACTCTCCCAGACTTCAGATAATAGTATAAAGGTACAGTAATCAAAACAATGTGGTATTGGCACAAAAACAGACATTTGGATCAATGGAACAGAACAGAGAGCCCAGAGATAAACCCATGCACCTCCAGTCAATTACTCTTCAACAAAGGAGGCAAGAATATACAATGGGAAAAAGACAGTCTCTTCAGCAAGTGGTGCTGGGAAAGTTGGACAGCTGCATGTAAATCAATGAAGTTAGAACACACCCTCATACCATACACAAAAATAAATTCAAAATGGCTTAAAGACTTAAACATAAGACATGACACCATAAAACTCCTAGAAGAGAACATAGGCAAAACATTCTCTGACATACATTGTACAAATGTTTTCCTAGGTCAGTCTCCCAAGGCAATAGAAATAAAAACAAAAATAAACAAATGGGACGTAGTCAAACTTACAAGCTTTTGCACAGGGAAGGAAACCAACAAAACAAAACAAACAGAAGAAAAAAAAAAAGAAAAAACAACCTATGGAATCGGAGAAAATATTTGCAAACGATGTGAACAACAAGGGCTTAATTTCCAAAATATATCAGCAGCTCATACAACTCAACAACAACAACAAAAACAAACAACCCAATCAAAAAATGGGCAGAAGACCTAAATAGACATTTCTCCAAAGACGAAATACAGGTGGCCAATAGGCACATGAAAAGATGCTCAACATCACTAGTTATTAGAGAAATGCAAATCAAAACTATGAGGTACCACCTCACACCGGTCAGAATGGCAATCATTAAGAAGTCTACAGGGGGGACTTTCCTGGTGGGGCAGTGGTTAAGAATCGGCCTGCCGAGTCCACCTGCCGATACAGGGGACACAGGTTTGTGCCCCGGTCCGGGAGGATCCCACATGCCATGGAGCGGCTGGGCCCGTGAGCCATGGCCGCTGAGCCTGTGCGTCCAGAGCCTGTGCTCCGCAACGGGAGAGGCCACAGCGGTGAGAGGCCCAAGTACCACAAAAAAAAAAAAAAAAAAGAATCGGCCTGCCGATGCAGGGCACACAGGTTCGAGCCCTGGTCCCGGAAGATCCCACATGCTGCGGAGCAACTAAGCCCGTGTGCCACAACTACTGAGCCTGCGCTCTAGAGCCCACGAGCCACTACTACTGAGCCCATGCACCACGACGACTGAGGTCCGCGCGCCTGGAGCCCATACTCTGCAACAGGAGAGGCCACCACAGTGAGAAGTGCGCACACTGCAATGAAGAGTAGAGAAAGTCCGTGCATAGCAATGAAGACCCAACACACCAAAAATAAATAAATAAATGATTAATTAATTTTAAAAAAAAGTCTACAGGGGACTTCCCTGATGGTCCAGTGGTTAAGAATCTGCCTTCCAGGGGCTTCCCTGGTGGCGAAGTGGTTGAGAGTCCACCTGCCGATGCAGGGGACATGGGTTCGTGCCCCGGTCCGGGAAGATCCCACATGCCGTGGAGCGGCTGGGCCCGTGAGCCATGGCTGCTGAGCCTGCGCGTCCGGAGCCTGTGCTCCACAACGGGAGAGGCCAAAGCAGTGAGAGGCCCGCGTACCGCCAAAAAAAAAAAAAAAAACAACTGCCTTCTAGTGCAGGGGATGCGGGTTCGATCCCTGGTCGGGGAACTAAAATCCCACATGCCATGGAGCAACTAAGCCTGCGTGCCGCAACTACTGAACCCGCACACCACAACTAGAGAAGCCCATGTGCTGCAATGAAGAGCCCACACGCCACAATGAAAGATCCCACATTCCACAACGAAGATCCCATGTGCTGCAGCTAAGACTTGAAGCAACCAAAATAAATTTTTTAAAAAATGGATAACATGGGTACCTCTGATTAAAAAAAGAAAAAGTCTACAAAGGTGATTTCCCTGGTTGTCCAGTGGCTAGGACTCCATGCTCCCAGTGTGGGGGGCCTGGGTTCAATCCCTGGTCGGGGAACTAGATCCCACATTCCACAACTGGGAGTTTGCCTGCTGCACCTAAAGATCCTGCATGCCGCAATTGAGACCTGGCGTTGCCAAATAAATAAATAAATACTTTTTAAAAGTCTACAAATAACAAATGTTGGAGAAGGTGTGGAGAAAAGGGAACCCTCCTACACTGTTGTTGGGAATGTAAGTTGGTGCAGCCACTGTGGAAAACAGTACGGAGATTCCTCAGAAAATTAAAAATAGGGATTTCCCTGGTGGTCCAGTGATTAGGACTCCCCACTTCCACTGCAGGGGGCAAAAAAACCCCTAAAAATAGAATTACCGTATGATCCAGCAATCCCACTTCTGGGCGTATATCCAGATAAAACTATAATTCAAAAAGATACATACATGCCTGTGTTCATAGCAGCACTATTCACAATAGCCAAGACATGGAAACAACCTAAATGGCCATCAACAGATGAATGGATAAAGAAGATGTGGTACATATACACAATGGAATACTACTCAGACATAAAAAAGAATGAAATAATGCCATTTGCAGCAACATGGATGCAACTACAGATTATCATACTAAGTGATATAGGTCAGAAAGAGAAAGACAAATACCATATGATAACACTTATATGTGGAATCTAAAATATGACAAAAGATTGGATCAAGATGGCGGAGGAGTAGGATGTGGAGCTCACCTTCTCCCACAAAGACATCAAAAATATATCTACATGTGGAACGATTCTCACAGAACATGTACTGAACGCTGGCAGAAGACCTAAGGGCAAGAAAATCTCTATGTAACTGGGTAGGGTAAAAGAAAAAAAAAGGGAGAAAGAAAGGAATTGGGACAGGTCCTGCATCCCTGGGAGGGAGCTGTGAAAGAAGAAAGGTTTCCACACACTGGGAACTCTACTCCCCAGCCTCAGACGCTTGCATTGTGGCGGTCAGGGGCTGCGTGCTGAGGCTCAGACTTCCAAGGTCAGACCCCGGGGACAGGGCTGGGGTTGGCTGTGCAGAGACAGCCTCAGGGGACTAGGGCGTGGTCACCACAACTGAGGGAGTATGGGAAGAAGCCTGGGCCCACCAGAGAGGGAAGGTGCTATTGTTGGGAGGTGCACGAGAAGAGGGGCGGGACTGCCATAGGAGCTTCTTTCTCCGTGCGCGCTCTCAGGCAGCAGAACACCACCTACACATGCTCCAGGGGTGGGTGTAAGCGTCCACTGCCATCTCGAACTCCAGAGGCAGGTGCAGACTGCTCCTGCTGCCGAGGGTCCAGGAACCGGGCACCAACAGCTGCCCCTGCCTTCCAGGAGCGTGTTCAGGCCACACACCTGCACACCCACTACCAAGGGGATAACAGCCAGCACATACCGAGGAAAGAGACGGCAGGCATCCAAACCAACAACAGCCCTCGGGCCAAAAAGATATTAAACCCACACATTCTACACAGGGATGCTCCTGCATAAAATAGCCCTCCAAGACTACAGTAGATAATTGTTTCTCCTAAACTCACAGAGTAAGAGAAATATAAGCAAAATGAAGAAGCAAATGAACCACCCCCAGTTAAAAGACCAAGAGAATTCCCCTGAAGGAACAATGAAACAGACCTCTTCAGTCTAACAGACACCAAGTTCAAAAAGGAGGTAATGAAAATACTGAAGGAATTAAGAAAGGTTTTCGACAGAAATGCAATTACTGTAAAAAGGGACTAGAAACTATAAGGAGGAACCAAGAAAAATTAGAAAATTCATTTGCCTTTAACTCGGAGAAAGCTGAGTTAAAGGCAATGAATAGCAGAATGAATAATGCAGAAGAAAGAATAAATGACCTGGAAGATAGAATAATGGAAATTACCTAATCAAAACAGCAGACAGAAAGCCAAATCAAAAAAATGAAAGCAATATAAGAGACCTATGGGATAATATAGCGCATGCCAATCTATGCATGACAGGGATTCCAGAAGAAGAGAGAGAAAAGGGGATTGAAAATGTATTTGAAGAAGTTATGGCTGAAAACTTCCCAAACCTAAAGAAGGACACAGATATCTAGATACAGGAAGAACAGAGGGTCCCAAACAAGATGAACCCAAACAGACCTACACCAAGACATATGATAATAAAAATGGCAAAAGTTAAAGAGAGGATTCTAAAGGCAGCAAGAGAAAAACAAAGAGTTAATTACAAGGGAAACCCCATAAGGCTCTCAGCTGATTTCTCTACACAAACACTGCAGGAGTGGCAAAATATATTCAAAGTCTTGAAAGGGAAAAACCTGGAACCTGGAATATTCTACCCAGCAAGATTATCATTTAGAATAGGAGGAGAAATAAAGAATTTCTCAGAAAAGCAAAAAGTAAAAGAATACAGCAATACTAAACCTTTCCTAAAAGAAATATTGAAAGGTCTTCCCTAAATAGAGAAGCAGGAAAATATAGGAAGAAGGAAATCATAATCGGAAAATGAATCACTTAAATTAGCCAGTACGTAGATCAAAAAGAAAAAAAAAAACCTATTTGTGAAAGTGATGATAAACACAAGGAACAGCAAAAGGATAAACATGAAGATGTAAAAAAGGACATCTAAATCATAAAATTTCGGGAAGGAGAGTAAGAAAATGCAGATTTCTTTTTTTTTAATGTGTTTGAGCCTATATGACTCGGTCTAAAGCAAGCAGATATAGGAAGGGACTAACATACCTGAAAAACAGGGAAACCACAAATCAAAAACATACAATAGATTCACAAAAACCAAAAAGAACACAAGCATAGAATAAAAGGAAATCATCAAACCACAAAAAGAAAAAGAATGGGGCTTCCCTGGTGGCGCAATGGTTGAGAGTCCGCCTGTCAATGCAGGGGACACGGGTTCATGTCCGGGACATGGGTTTGTGCCCCGGTCCGGTCTGGGAAGATCCCACATGCCGCGGAGCAGCTGGACCCATGAGCCATGGCCACTGAGCCTGCACGTCCGGAGCCTGTGCTCCACAACAGGAGAGGCCACAACAGTGAGAGGCGTACCACAAAAAAAAAAAAGAAAAGAAAAGAAAAAGAAAAAGAAAGGAACAACCCAGAAACAGAATCAAATGGAAAACAAGGTTTAAAATGGCAATAAATATGTAGGTATCAATAATTACCTTAAAGGTCAATGGACTGAATGCTCCCATCAAAAGACATAGAGTGTCAGACTGGATAAAAAAACAAGAGCCTACAATATGCTACCTACAAGAGACCCACCTTAGGGCAAAGGACACACATAGACTGAAAGTGAGGAGATGGAAAAAGATACTTCATGCAAACGGAAATGACAAGAAAGCGGGAGTTGCAATACTCATATCAGATAAAACAGACTTTAAAGCAAAGGCTATAAAGAATGATAAAGAAGGACACTATATAATGAAAAAAGGATTAATACGAGAAAAGGATTTTACTCTCATCAACATATATGCACCTAATATAGGAGTACCCGAACACATAAAACAAATACTAACAGACATAAAAGGAGAAATCAATGGGAATACAATAATAGTAGGAGACTAACATCCCACTCACATTAATGGGCAGATCTTCTAGACAGAAAATAAAAAGGCAGCAGAGATCCTAAATAATACAATAGAACAGTTAGAATTAATTGATATTTTCAGGACATTACATCCAAAAAAAACCAAAAACGAAAACAGAATACACATTCTTTTCAAGTGCACACGGAACATTCTCTAGGATTGACCACATACTGGGGCATAAAATTAACCTCAACAAATTTAAAAGTATAGAAATTATTTCAAGCATCTTCCCTGATCACAAAGGCATGAAACTAGAAATCAACCACAGGAAAAGAAATGAGAAAAAAATGATTACATGTAGACTAAACAACATGCTACTACAAACCAATGGGTCAACGAGGAAATAAAAAAGGAAATTAAAAAATACCTTGAGACAAATGACAATGAAAACACAACCATACAGCGACTTCCCTGGTAGTCCAGTGGTTAAGACTTTGCCTTCCAATGCAAGGGGTGCAGGTTTGATCCCTGGTTGAGGAGCTAATACCCCACATGCCTCATAGCCAAAAAACCAAAAAATAAAAAAAAGAAGCGGGCTTCCCTGGTGGTGCAGTGGTTGAGAGTCCGCCTGCCAATGCAGGGGATACGGGTTCGTGCCCTGGTCCAGGAAGATCCCACATGCGGCGGAGCGGCTGGGCCTGTGAGCCGTGGCTGCTAAGCCTGCACGTCCGGAGCCTGTGCTCCGCAATGGGAGAGGCCACAGCAGTGAGAGGCCCGTGTACTGGTTTAAAAAAAAAAAAAAAAAAAAAGAAGCAATACTGTAACAAATTCAATAAAGACTTTAAATATGGTCCACATTAAAAAAAAAATCTTAAAAAACCCCCACAACCATACCAAATCTATGCAATGCAGCAAAAGCAGTTCTTAGAGGGAAGTTCATAGTGATACAGGCCTTCCTCAAAAAAAAACCCCAAGAAACAAGAAAAATGTCAAATAAACAACCTATCACCTAAAAGAATTAGAAAAAGAAGAAACAAAACCTAAAGTCAGCAGAAGGAAGGAAATAATAAAGATCAGGGAGGAAATAAATAAAACAGAGATTAAATAACAGTAGAGGGCTTCCCTGGTGGCGCAGTGGTTGAGAGTCTGCCTGCCGATGCAGGGGACACGGGTTCGTGCCCCGGTCCGGGAAGATCCCGCATGCCGCAGAGCAGCTGGGCCCGTGAGCCATGGCCGCTGAGCCTGCGTGTCCGGAGCCTGTGCTCCACAACGGGAGAGGCCACAACAGTGAGAGGCACACGTACCGAAAAAAAAAAAAAAAAAAAAAAAAAAAACAGAAAAAAATCAGTAAAACCAAGAGCTGCTTCTTTGAAAGGGTAAACAAAATTGACAAACCTCTGGCCAGGCTCATGAATAAGAAAAGAGAGAGAACCCAAGTAAACAAAACAAGAAACAAAAGAGAAACCTCAACCGATACCACAGAAATACAAAAAAACCTAAGAGAGGGGCTTCCTTGGTGGTGCAGTGGTTAAGAACCTGTCTGCCAACGCAGGGGACAAGGGTTTTGCCCCAGTCCGGAAAGATCCCACATGCCACAGAGCCACTAAGCCCGTGCACCACAACTACTGAGCCTGTGCTCTAGAGCCCACGAGCCACAACTACTGAGCCTGCATGCCACAACTACTGAAGCCCGTGTACCTAGAGCCCGTGCTCCGCAACAAGAGAAGCCACTGCAATGAGAAGCCTGCGCACCACAACAAAGAGCAGCCCCTGCTCACCACTAGAAGAAAGCCCATGCACAGCAATGCAGCCAAAAATAAAAGAAATAAAACATTAAAAAGAACTAACCTCACTTCCATAAAGACGAGCAAAAAAACTTACCTTAAAAAAAGATCCATGAGAATACTATGAACAATTTTATATACCAACAAATTTGACAACTTAGAAGAAATTGACAACTTTCTAGAAACATACAGCCAACCAAACCTGAATCAAGAATAGATAATTTGAACAGACCAATCACTAGAAGTGAAATAGAATCTGTAGTTAAAAAAAAAAAACAATTCCCTACAAACAAAAGTCCAGGACCAGATGGCTTCACAAGTGAATTCTACCAAACATACAAAGAAGAACTTATACTGATTCTTCTCAAACTCTTCCAAAAGACTGAAGAGGAGGGAACACTCCCCAAGACATTCTATGAAGGCACTATCACCCTGATACCAAAACCAGACAAAGACACCACCAAAAAAGAAAATTACAGGCCAAATCTTTGATGACTATAGATGCAAAAGTTCTCAACAAAATATCAGCAAACTGAATCCAACAACACATAATAAAGATCATACACCATGACCAGGTGGGATTCATCCCAAGTTTACAAGGATAGTTCAACATACACAAATCAATCAATGTAATATACCACATTAACAACAGAAAAGTAAAAAACCGCATGATCATCTCAATAGATGCAGAAAAAGCATCTGACAAAATTCAACATTCATTCATGATAAAAACTCTTACCAAAGTGGGTATAGAGGGAACACATCTCAACATAATAAAAGCCATTTCTGACAAACCCACAGCCAAAATAATAGTCAATGGTGAAAAGCTGAAAGCCTTCCCACTAAAATCTGGAACAAGACAAGGATGTCCAGGACTTTCCTGGTGGCACAGTGGTTAAGACACTGCACTCCCAATGCAGGGGGCCCAGGTTCGATCCCCGGTCAGGGAACTAGATCTCACATGCATGCCACAACTAAGAGTTCCCATACCACAACTAAGGAGCTGGTGAGCCGCAACTAAGGAGCTGGCAAGCCACAACTAAGGAGCCCACCTGCTGCAACTAAGGAGCCTGTGAGCTGCAACTAAGACCTGGTGCCACCAAATAAATAAATGAATAAATATTAAAAAAAAAGACAAGGATGTCCACTCTCACCACTTCTATTCAACATAGTGTTGGAAGCCCTAGCCACAGCAATCAGACAAGAAAAAGAAATAAAAGGTAACCAAATTGGAAAGGAAGAGGTAAAATTGTCACTAGATGCAGATAACATGATACTATATATAGAAAATACTAAGAATTCCAAACTAAAACTACTAGACCTAATAAATGAATTCAGCAAAGTAGCAAGATACAAGATTAACATTCAGAAATTGGTTGCATTTCTTTACATTAACAATGAAATATCAGACAGGGAATGTAAAAAAACAGTATCTTTTAAAATTGCACCATGGGGCTTCCCTGGTGGCGCAGTGGTTGAGAGTCCACCTGCCGATGCAGGGGACACAGGTTCGTACCCCAGTCCGGGAAGATCCCACATGCCGCAGAGTGGCTGGGCCCATGAGCCATGACTGCTGAGCTTGTGCGTCTGGAGCCTGTGCTCCACAACGGGAGAGGCCACAACAGTGAGAGGCCTGCATACCGCAAAAAACAAAACAAAACAAAACAAAAACCTAGCATAAAATTGCACCATGGACAGCTACATGTAAAACAATGAAATTAGAACACTCCCTAAAACCATACACAAAAAAACCCTCAAAATGGATTAAAGACCTAAATGTAAGGCCAGATATTATAAAGCTCATAGAGAATATAGGCAGAACACTCTTTGACATAAATCACAGCAAGATATTTTTTGACCCACCTCCTACAGTAATGGAAATAAAAATAAACAAATGGGACCTAATTAAACTTAAAAGCTTTTGCACAGCAAAGGAAACCATAAACGAGACAAAAAGACAACCCTCAGAATGGGAGAAAATATTTGCAAACAAACCAACTGACAAAGAATCAATCTCCAAAACATACAAACAGCTCATGCAGCTCAGTATCAAACAACCCAATCAAAAAATGGGCAGAATACCTAAACAGACATTCTCCAAAGAAGACATACAGATGGCTAACAAACACATGAAAAGATGCTCAACATCACTAATTATTAGAGAAATGCAAATCAAAACTTCAATGAGGTATCACCTCACACTGGTCAGAATGGCCATCATCGAGAAATCTACAAACAATAAATGCTGGAGAGGGTGTGGAGAAGAGGGAACCCTCTTACACTGTTGGTGGGAATGTAAATTGATACAGCCACAATGGAGGACAGTATGGAGGTTCCTTAAAAAACTAAAAATAGGACTACCGTATGACCCAGCAATCCCACTCCTGGGCATATACCCAGAGAAAACCATAATTCAAAAAGACACATGTGCCCCAATGTTCACTGCAGCACTATTTACAATACCCAGGACATGGAAACAACCTAAATGTCCATTAAGAGAGGAATGGATAAAGAAGACATGATACATATATACAATGGAATATTACTCAGACATAAAAAGAAACGAAACTGTGTCATTTGCAGAGACATGGGTGGACCTAGAGACTGTCATACAGAGTGAAGTAAGTCAGAAAGAGAAAAACAAATATCGTATATTAACGCATATATGTGGAATCTAGAAAAATGGTATAGATGACCTTATTTGCAAAGCAGAAATAGAGACACAGACGCCTCTACATCTGGATACAGATGTATGGATACCAAGGGGGCAGGGGTGGTGGTGGGATTAATTGGGAGATTGGGATTGACATATATACACTACTATGTATAAAGTAGATAACTAATGAGAACCTACTGTATAGCACAAGGAACTCTACTCGGTGCTCTGTGGTGACCTAAATGGCAAGGAAAAACAAAAAAGAGGGGATATATGTATACGTATGGCTGATTCACTTTGCTGTACAGCATAAATTGACACAGCAGTGTAAAGCAACTATACTCCAATAAAAAATAAAAATAAAATTGCACCAAAAAAGGAAAAACAAACCTAGGAATAATCTGACCCAGGAGATGAAAGACTTATATGCTGAGAACTATAAAACATTAATAAAGGAAATTAAAGAGGATTCAAAGAAATGGAAAGATATCCCATGCTCTTGGATTGGAAGATTTAATATTGTTAAACGGCAATACTAACCAAAGCAATCTACAGATTGAATGTGATCCCTATCAAATTACCCATGACATTTTTCACAGAACTAGAACAAATAATCCAAAAATTTACATGGAACCATAAAAGACCCAAAATTGCCACAGCAATCCTGAGGGAAAAAAACCAAATCCTGAGGGAAAAAAAACCAGACTTCAGACGATACTACAAAACTACAGTAATCAAAACAGTGTGTTTTTAAAATTTATTTTACTATTTTTTGGCTGTGTTGGGTCTTTGTTGCTGCATGCGGGCTTTTCTCTGGTTGCGGTGAGTGGGGGTTACTCTTCGTTGTGGTGCGCAGGCTTCTCATTGTGGTGGCTTCTCTTGTTGGGAGCACAGGCTCTAGGTGCGTGGGTTTCAGTAGTTGTGGCACACGGGCTCTGCAGTTGTGGCTCGTGGGCTATAGAGTGCAGGCTCAGTAGTCATGGCACATGGGCTTAGTTGCTCCGCGGCACGTGGGATCTTCCCGGACCAGGGCTCCAACCAGTGTCCCCTGCATTGGCAGGCGGATTCTTAACCACTGCACCACCAGGGAAGCCCCAACAGTGTGGTATTGGTACAAAAACAGACATACAGATCAATGGAACAGAATAGAGAGCCCAGAAATAAACCCACACACCTATGGTCAATTAATCTTCAACAAAGGAGGCAAGAATATACAATGGAAAAGAGTCTCTTCAGCTGGTGGCGCTGGGAAAGTCAGACAGCCACATGTAAATCAATGAAGTTAGAACACACTCTCATACCATGCACAAAAATAAACTCAAAATGGCTTAAAGACTTAGACATAAGACATGACACCACAAAACTCCTAGAAGAGAGCAGAGGCAAAACATTCTCTGACATAAATCGTACCAATGTTCTCTTAGGTCAGTCTCCCAAGGCAATAAAAATAAAAACAAATGGGACCTAATCAAACTTACAAGCTTTTGCACAGCAAAGGAAGCCATAGATAAAACGAAAAGACAACCTATGGAATGGAAGAAAATATTTGCAAATGATATGACGGACAAGGGCTTAATTTCCAAAATATATCAGCAGCTCATACAACTCAACAACAACAACAAAACAAAAAACAAACAACCTAATCAAAAAATTAGCAGAAGACCGGGCTTCCCTGGTGGTGCAATGATTAAGAATCCACCTGCCAATGCAGGGGACACGGGTTTGAGTCCTGGTCTGGGAAGATCCCACATGCCGTGGAGCAACTAAGTCCGTGTGCCACAACTACTGAGCCTGCATGCCACAACTACTGAAGCCCACGTGCCTAGAGCCCGTGCTCTGCAACAAGAGAAGCCACCGCAATGAGAAGCCCGCACACCGCAACAAAGAGTAGCCCCCACTCGCCACAACTAGAGAAAGCCTGTGGGCAGCAAAGAAGATCCAACACAGTCAAAAATAAAAAATAAATAAATAATTTTTTAAAAATGAGAAGAGCTAAATAGATATTTCTCCAAAGACAAAATACAGGTGGCCAATAGGCACATGAAAAGATGCTCAACATCACTAATTATTAGAGAAATGTGAATCAAAACTACAATTAGTTACCACCTCACACTGGTCAGAATGGCCATCATTAAAAAGTCTACAAGTAACAAATGCTGGAGAGGGTGTGGAGAAAAGGGCACCCTCCTACACTGTTGGTGGGAATGTAAGTTGGTGCAGCTCCTATGGAAAACAGTACAGAGGTTCCTAAGAAAACTAAAAATAGAATTACCCTATGATCCAGCAATCCCACTCCTGGGTATACATCCAGACAAAACTAGAATTCAAAAAGATACAAGCACCCCTATTTTCATAGCAGCACTGTTCACAATAGCCAAGACATGGAAACAACCTAAATGGCCATCAACAGATGAATGGATAAAGAAGATGTGGTACATATACACAATGGAATACTACTCAGCCATAAAAAAGAATGAAATAATGCCATGTGCAGCAACATGGACACAACTAGAGATCATACTAAGTAAGTCAGAAAGAGAAAGACAAGTACCATATGATATCACTTATATGTCGAATCTAAAATATGGCACAAATGAACCTATCTATAAAAGAGAAACAGACTCACAGACATAGAGATCAGAGTTGTGGTTGCCAAGGGGCGGGGGATGGAAAGGGATGGACTGGGAGTTTGGGGTTAGTAGATGCAAACTATTACATTTATAATGGATAAACAACAAGGTCCTACTGTATAGCACAGGGAACTATATCAAATCCTGGGATAATCCATAATGGAAAAGAATATAAAAAAAGAAAAAAAAAGGAACGTGTATATATATGTATAACTTAATCATTTTGCTGTACAGCAGAAATTAACACAACATTGTAAATCAACTATACTTTAATTAAGAAATAAATTAAAATAAATTAATCTTAAAATTGATTTTCACTAAGCAAAATTTAATTATGAAATCAAATAAACTTTATTAAAATATTAAAAATAAAATATGATACAAATGAACCTATTTATGAAACAGAAACAGAATCATGGACATAGAGAACAGACTGGTGGTTGCCAAGGGGGAGGGGGTTGGGGGAGGGATGGAGTGGGAGGTTAGAATTAGCAGATGCAAGCTTTTATATATAAAATGGATAAACAGCAAAGTCCTACTGTATAGCACAGAGAACTATATTCAATATCCTATGATAAGCCATAACGGAAAACAATATTTTAAAAAAGAATGTATATATGTGTATAAGTGAATCACCCTGCTGTTCAGCAGAAATTAACACAACATTGTAAATCAACTATTGTTCAACAAAAAAAGATATTGATAAAAAAAAGTATACCAATATTAATCCCGACACCTCTGAAGGGCAAGTCCCAGTAAATACCCATTTTATCATTCAATCTGCCCCAGACATTAGGAGAAAATTACAGAAGGCAGCCGTAGGACACCAAACCCCCATGAATCAGCTCATGGACTTGGCCTTTGGAGTATTTAACAATAGAGATAGGGTTGAGGAGGCAAGGAGGATTCAGGACAACAACGAAAGGCACAACTCCTGGTGGCCGCTCTAGTCCCCACACCACCTCGTGGTTATCCTCCCCCTCCCCCTTGCGAAAGCCCATGGCAGGGGCAGGATCTAGAAAATCTGGATCTGAGCCCCTCTCTGTCGGGAATGGACCCGTTTTAAATGCAGCCAGGAGGGCCACTGGAAGGACGAATGCCCCCTGTATGGGAAAAATCCACCAGGACCCTGCCTGACATGCAAACCAGAGGGCCACCGGAAGCAAGGCTGCCCCCAGTCCTGAAGGGGACTCGGGGCTCCCAAACTGATGCTGGTCAAGAGGACTGAAGACTGACAGGGCCCAGGACTCTCCCTGCCTCCCAAAGGTCACCTGGTCATTTCCCCGGAGGAGACTCGGGTAACCCTTGACATGGCAGGTGGGAAAGGTATTTTTTTTTATTAGATCCACCTACTCTGTGATGACTGATTTCCCTGGACCCTTGTCCTCCCAATACTGTATATTAATGGGGATCGATGGACGGCCCAAAGCCAAGTGATTCACACTGTCCCCCGCTCAGCTGCTTACTAGGAAATGTTACCTTTGCACACCAGTTCCTGCTCATGCTTGAGTGCCCCATCCCCTTGTTGGGAAGGGAGTTGCTCACTAAATTCCGACAATAGTTCAGTTTGGAGACCTCCTCAGAGAAGGCACCCATCAGGAGAAACGACTGTTCTTCGCCATGGGAGCCTGCCTCAGTCACCATCAGAGGAGGTCTCCCCTCCACCTCATATTTTTTCTCCAGTAAACCCCTCTGTCTGGGACACTGAGGTTCCTGGCAGAGCTAATAATGTGCCCCTAGTTCAGGTTTCACTGAAACCCAATGCTGATGACCCATGGAAAAAACAGTATCCCTTGAGGCCCAAGGCCCAGTGAGGTATCCCGCCTTTAATAACCAAGTTCTTAAAATATGGGCTGTTATGATCCTGCCAATCTCTGTGTAATCCCCCCATTCTGCCCATAAAAAAGCAAAGTGGAGAATACAAGTTTGTTCAAGACCTAAGGGCAGTTAATGAGGCAGTGGCCCCAGTTCACTCAATAGTCCCTAATCCATACACTGTACTGCCCAAGTTCCAGAAAATGCAAACTAGCTTACAGTGCTAGACCTGAAAGATGCCTTCTTTTGCATTCCCCTGCACCCAGACTCCCAATATTTCTTTGCCTTTGAGTGGACAGATCCAGACACAGGTAACACTTCCCAGCTAACTTGGACTGTGCTGCCCCAAGGCTCCAGGGATAGCCCCCACCTGTTCAGAAACGCATTAGCAAAGGAATTAAGAGAATTACCGTTGGTTAAATGGGTCTCTCCTACAGAATGTGGACAACCTCCTAATTTGCAGTCCCACTAGGGAAGATTCAGATAAAGATACCACTCAGGTCCTCAATTTCCTAGGGGAACAAGGATGTTGAGTCTCTCCTCACAAGGCCCAGATTTCCACCCAACAGGTTAAGTACCTGGGAAATGTGCTCACCCATGGGATGAGGGCCTTTGCCCAAGACAAAAAGGAAGCCATTGTAACCCTCCAACCACCCCCACCCTAAGAGGCAACTGAGGGACTTTCTGGGGATGGCAGGATTTTGCAGGATCTGGATACCTGGATTCAGGCTCATAAAAAAGCCTCTTTTTAAGGCCCTAAAAGGAGGTGACCACAAACCCCTCAACTGGGATGAAAATTGCCAACAGGCGTTACTGGCTCTAAAACAAAAATTAGGAACCACTCCTGTGTTAGGTCTCCTGAACTTAGAAAAACGCTTTCTCCTCTATATAGCTGAGAGATAAATAGCCAAAGCAATCTTGAGAAAGAAAAACAGAGCTGGAGGAATCAGGCTCCCTGAATTCAGACTATACTACAAAGCTACAGTCATAAAAAAAAATACAGTACAGAAACAAAAACAGAAATATAGATCAATGGAACAGGATAGAAATCCCAGAAATTCCAATGGAACAGGATAGAAATCCCAGAAATCCCAGAAAATAAATCCCAGAAATCCCACACACCTATGGTCAATTAATCTATGATAAAGGAGGCAAGACTATACAATGGAGAAATGACAGTTTCTCCCATAAATGGTGCAGCTACGTGTAAAAGAATGAAATTAGAACATTTTTTAACACCATACACAAAAATAAACTCAAAACTAAACTTTCAATCCATCTCCTACAGTAATGTAAATAAAAACAAACAAATGGGACCCAGTTAAACTCAAAAGCTTTCGCACAGCAAAGGAAACCGTAAACAAAACAAAAAGACAACCCACAGAATTGGAGAAAACATTTGCAAATGATGCGACTGACAAGGGATTAATCTCCAAAATTTACAAACAGCTCATATAACTCAATATCAAACAGACGAACATGCTTCCCTGCTCCAGTGGTTAAGACTCTGTGCTTCCACTGCAGACTGCGTGGGTTTAATCCCTGGTTGGGGAAGTTCCTCATGCCGCAAGGTGCAGCCAAAAAACACCAAAAACAACCCAATCAAAAAATGGGCAGAAGACCTATATAGACATTTCTCCAAAGAATACATACAGATAGCCAAGAGGCACATGAAATGATGCTCAACATCACTAATTATTAGAGAAATACAAATCAAAACTACAATGAGGGCTTCCCTGGTGGCGCAGTGGTTAAGAACCTGCCTGCCAATGCAGGGGATACGGGTTTGAGCCCTGGTCCGGGAAGATCCCACGTGCCTTGCAGCAACTAAGCCTGTGCGTCACAACTACTGTGCCTGCGCTCTAGAGTCCGCAAGCCATAACTATTGAGCCCTAGAGCTCGTGCTCCACAAGAGAAGCCACTGCAGTGAGAAGCCCGCGCACCACAACAAAGAGTAGCCCCTGCTCACCGCAACTAGAGAAAGCCTGCGCACAGCAACAAAGACCCAGTGCAACCAAAAATAAATAATAAATAAATTTTGAAAAACTACAATGAGATATCACCTCACACCAATGCAAATGGCCATCATCAAAAAGCCTACAAACAATAAATGCTGGAGAGGGTGTGGAGAAAAGGGAACCCTCTTAACACTGTTGGTGGGAATGTAAATTGGTCAGTCACTATGGAGAACAGTGTGGAGGTTCCTTATAAAACTAAAACTACGGAGAAAACCATGGTCCAAAGGGATACATACATCCCAATGTTCATTGCAGCGCTGTTTACAATAGGCAAGACATGGAAACTACCAAAATATCCATCAACAGTTGAAAAGATAAAGAAGATGTGATACATATATACAATGCAGTATTACTCAGCCATTAAAAAGGATGAAATAATGCCATTCACAGCAACATGGATGGACCTGGAGATTATCATACTTAGTGAAGTAAGTCAGACAGGGAAAGACAAATATCACATGATATTGCTTATATGCAGAATCTTAAAATAAGATTCAAATGAACTTATTTACAAAACAGAAACAGACTGACAGAAAACAAACTTATGGTTACCAAAGGGGAAAGTTGCGGGGGAGGGATAAATTGGGAGTTTGGGATTGACATATACACACTACTATATTTAAAATTAAAAAAAAAAAAAACCAACAAGGACCTACTGTATAGCACTGAAAACTCTACTCAATATTCTGTAATAACCTAAATGGGAAAAGAATTTGAAAAAGAATAGATATATGTATAACTGAATCACTATGCTGTACACCTGAAATTAACACAACATTGTAAATCAACTATACTCCACTATAAAATAAAAATTAAATAATTAAACAATAATCACTTTATGAATTAGTTAATTAAAAAATAAAAACAATGGTTTACCGATGGAGGCAGCTTTATACATGAAGGGGTAAGGCCGGCAGGTTATGCCAGAGTCAGCCTGTAGACAACTGTTGAGTCTGGAGCTCTACCCTCTCACACTTCCACCCAAAAGGCTGAGTTGATTGCCTTGACCAGAGCACTCCAACTAGGAAAGGAATTAAGAATCAATAGACAGGGCTTGGGCTTCCCTGATGGCGCAGCGGTTGAGAGTTCGCCTGCTAATGCAGGGGACACGGGTTCGTGCCCTGGTCTGGGAAGATCCCACATGCCGCGGAACAGCTGGGCCCGTGAGCCATGGCTGCTGAGCCTGCGCGTCCGGAGCCTGTGCTCCGCAATGGGGGAAAAAAAAAAAAAATACAGGGTTTCCCTGGTAGCGCAGTGGTTAAGAATCCGCCTGCCAATGAATGGGACACGGGTTCGAGCCCTGGTCCGGGAAGATCCCACATACCGCGGAGCAACTAAGCCCGTGTGCCACAGCTACTGAGTCTGCGCTCTAGAGCCTGCGAGCCACAACTACTGAAGCCCGCGTGCCTAGAGCCCGTGCTCCGCAACAAGAGAAGCCACCGCAATGAGAAGCCCGTGCACCACAACGAAGAGTAGCCCCCACTCGCCGCAACTAGAGAAAGCCCGCGTGCAGCAACAAAGACCCAACTCAGCCAAAAATAAATAATAAATTTATTTTTTTAAAAAAAGAATCAATATACATACTGATTCCAAGTATGGATTCTTTGTGCTACATGTCCAGGCTGCCATATGGAAAGAAAGGGGATTACTAACAGTCAAAGGATCCACTATAAAACAACAGGCAGAAATTCTAGAACTCCTAGAAGCGTTCCAGCTTCCAAAGGAGGTTGCAGGTATCACCAAAGGGGCAACACCTGCCTTACAAGGGGAAACACCCTGGCCAAAAAGCCCGCTAAGACTGCTGCCCAAGAACAGCTGGCCCTACAAGCTGCAGCTCTCAGGCCTGACAGCACCCCCTTCCCAACAGCGCCATCTTATACACCTGAAGAACTTGGGTGGGCTAAACATAGGGGACTGGAAAGAGACCTCTCAGGGTGGCTGACAAAAGATAACAAGCTTCTCATTCCCGGGGCCGAGCAATGGAAAATAACTAAGTACTTCCACGAGTCCTTTCACTTAGGGTGGACTCCCTATTCAAACTAGTTACTCAGTTGTTCCTGGGCAAGGGACCATCCCAAACTGTTAAAAATGTCACCAGGGCTTGCAAGCTTTGTGCCCGCCATGCCTTAGGAAGCCACCCCATACCTCCACCACTAACTTGGCCCATACAACATCGGGGAACCTAACCAGGGGAAGATTGGCAAGTGGACTTGACCCAAATGCTCCCACGTAGGGGATGGAAACACCTATTGGCATTCATAGACACCTTTACAGGGTTGATAGAAGCTTTCCCTACTAGGACTAAAAAGGCAATAGGAGTATCCAAATTTCTGCTTAAAGAGATAATTCTGAGATTCGGGTTACCCCAAAGCTTACAGTGATAACGGACCTTCTTTCACTGCCAAGGTGACCCAACAGCCTTCCTCAGCTCTAGGTATTCACTACCACCTCCAGTCTTTCTGGAGGTCCCAATCCTTAGGCAAAGTAGAAAAAGCAAATCATGCTCTAAAAGAATGCTTGCAAAAAAAACCCCCCAAAAACACTTGCTGAGTTATGCCAAGAGACTTCAGAAACCTGGATCTCTGTCCTGCCTGTAGCCCTTCTATGGACCAGGATGGCCCCAAAGAGAATTTTAAAACTTAGCCCATTTGAGACCTATGGGAAGCCCCTCACCATTTTTTTCGGTCATGCCGCACAGCTTGTGGGATCTTAGTTCCCAGACCAGGGATTGAACCCAGGCCCTCAGCAGTAACAGCCTAACCACACTAACTTCACCACTGGACTGCCAGGGAAGGACCACTGGGAGGCCCTTTTTGACTTCAGATCTCTTGTTTGATGAGGAAACCCACAAATGGGTCTCCCACACTGTTAGCTTGAGCCAAGTTCAAAAGGTCCTCCAAGTATATGGAAACAAAGCGCTGCCCACCCCCACAAAGGAAAGGTCGCGGTCTCCATCCAGTCAGGGCACTTTGTCCTACTAAAAACTTGGAAGGAAGGGTCCCCTGAGGACCAGATACAACGAAAATGGAAGGGACCATATCAAGTGTTACTAAGTACCCCAACTGCTGTCAAGCTATAGGGAGTTACTAATTGGGTTCATCTGTATCTTATAAGTCCCAACAGGAGCCAGAAGAGACCTACTCCTGTGAGCCATGGAAGACCTCAGATACCTTTCCAAGAACAGATAAGTGACTTCACGTGGCTGAGGTGGGTTGGCCTAGTCATCCTTGTGTTTCTGACTATCACGCTCTTATTCTGCCGCTTTTCAGAACCCCCTCCCCCTGGTAAACATCTTCTTTGCCCCTGCTAGGTCTGAAAGAAAAAATACGGTAATATGATGTCAAAAGCCATCATACTAGTAGGACTTCTGACGAAGGTCGCAGCTCGGAATGGGAAAATCATGCTTTAGTAAACATATCTAAAATAGTTGCCCTGGGAGAAAAACTAGTTAATTGTTGGGCTTGCCATAAAAACCCTGGCTTACAACAGTCGTTACAGGTACGAATAGGTACATACAAGAGCTTTACCAATTCAAACACATGAAAACCACCCCCACAGCTGATACGAGTGTGACGGGTGATACCCCCATCAGGCCCGATACCTTGCCTACGTTTTAACTCTTTTTAAAAAGGTGACATAACTTTTCCTTTAATCATGGCTACTTTTGTTATCCAGAAAACCAGTCAAGCTTCCAATGTCACTATACCTCTAATGGTTCTCTTGGCTATGGTGAGCCTCTTTGGAACAATCCCTGGGCACCAGAGGGTAATATCACCACAGCGTTTTGGAACCTGGACCCAAACTGCATTCCCACGAATGCCTCCACTCTCTGTGCTTATAATGAAGCCCAGACCCCAGGTGCCTACAGGATAGGGATGGAATGGACTAAAAACTGGGCTAGAAGTTGTCAGGCTCTATGGAAACTGTGGGTTAAACCCTTCTTACTACACCATCTCACCTAAGCCAAGGTTATGGAATACTCCTGGACTGAACTGTTTTGAATATACAAATGGGCCCTTGTCCCCACATTGTGTTCATTAACTTTTCTCTTCCATGGATCTGGATGGCTGCTTCCTTGCTAAATTCTTCTGTTCCCAGATCTCTTACTGCACCTTCAAGATACGCCTGGATACGTGGCACTCCCCAGAATGAGGGCCCAAAGACAAGGGCACCCCAGGGTAATTCGGCCCCTATGTAAATGCTTATCCTTATATAATGTGTGGCGTGAGGGAGCCTGTACATTAGGACATTTGGTCCCATTCACTGTCACAATACATAATAACACTCAAAATCGTCCCAGGAGGGCCATCGGATTAATATTGGCAAGAATGGGACTGGCAGGGGGATTGGCAGCTCCATGGGAGGCTTTGCCTACCATGAGGTAACCCTAGAAAACCTAACCAACACTTTAGTGAACCCAGCCCTGACCACTGGAAATGCCCTAAACAGACTTTCAACTTCTTTAAACTCAGTGGCCAATGTGGTTATGGACAATAGATTGGCCTTGGATTACTTGCTGGATGAGCAGGGTGGCGTTTGTGCAGTCAAAAACAAAACCTGCTGCACCTATGTCAGTAATTCAGGACAGATTGAGATGGACATCAAAAAGATTTATGAACAAGCAACATGGTTACACCGCTATAACCAGGGGTCAGACCCTAATGCCATCTGGTCCACCATTAAGAGTGCCCTCCCTAACTTTACTTGGACCCTGAGTAACAGCCATACTCCTCCTCCTATTTGGACTCTGCCTCTTTCACCTCTTGGTAAAGTTCATGTCTTCCAGGTTACAACAATTCCCCATCAAAATGATGGTTAGGGGAATTCCCTGGTGGTCTAGTGGTTAGGACTTTGTGCTCTCACTGCTGAGGGCCTGGGTTCAATCCCTGATTGGGGAACTAAGAGTCTACAAGCCGCACATGGCGCAGCCAAAAAAAAAAAAATGATGGTTAGGCAAGGATTCCAGCCCATACCGCCCTATGACTTAAAACAAGAAGCTGTTCTGCCCCTGGGATCCCTACACTAGGCATCCAGAAATTTCTACTCCCTGACAGGCAAGGTCAATGCCCCTACTCAGCCCTGAAGCAGCCAAAGAAGACAGACCGTCACCTTTCTGCTTCCCATAAGAATATGGAAGTAAAATCTCTGATGGGGGAATGAGACAGGAGGGAAAGGGGCAGAACACAAACGCTAGATAAGTGAAGAGGGGGCACAGCTGTTGGGATGCAATTAAGTCCGAATAGAACCAGCTGAAACCACGTTGGCTTCGAGAATAGTCTGGTCATTGACCTCTAGCTCATTATAACGTCATCGTAATACTCAAGATCACTCCCCCTTATGCTGTGATAGTTCTGAGACGACTGGAAAAGGTCAAAAAGTGAACAGTGGCCCAATTCCTGGAAAATCCCCCCCTTCTCTGAAATAGCAAGAATATTCGTCCCACTCGTTAGCGTATGAAATTACTTAGCCCATAAAAACCTACAACCCCATGCCCGGGGGCTGCTCTCACTTTCCCAGAGGGTCCACATTCTACCTATGGAGTGTGTATCCTGCTAAATAAACCCGCCTTTGCTTTTCTCTGGTTCGTTCTTGAATTCTTTCCAGCGAGAAGCCAAGGACCCTCACTTGGCAGTGGTCTGTCCTAAGAACTCTTGTGGGTCCCAGGATGTGACATTTCCCTCTCCTGAAACAATTAAAGGCCTCTGCCCTCCCCGTGGATCTTGATTAGGGCTGGGGCAGGGATAGGCTCTCTCCCCAGTGCTGGTTTACCACTCCCTGCTAAATTCTAAGAGTCTCTGGGAAGGCATGAGGCTGAGGTCCTTCTCCAGGACAGCCTAGCAGGCACTGGACAGCACATAGGGACCCATTTAATGGGGTCCCCCTCATATTCCCCAGCCTCAGTACAGCATTAGCCTGGGATGCATGGACACACCTGTCTAGGCCCTGGGAAGGTCAGGGCTCCACAGGCCCTCAGGGGGCCATTTGTCCCTCCCCCGCCTCCAGGCCCTGCTGCCTGCAAACCTTTGTTTTTCCAACAGGAGGCAAGTGGAACTTCTGGCCTGTGTGTTTTGTGTGAGTCCAAGAGACACAAACACAAGCTGCTAGGCAATGAGTACAATGCAGTGATTCGGTAATTAATCCGTCCGCACCAGGGGCCACATTGGGATGTTTACCCGCCTCCCAGGAGCTCACAGGCCAACGGAGTGAGGGAAGAGGAAACTACAGGGATTTGCCCTCCCGTGTGCCGGCTCTGTTCTAGACACACATCACCTTATATCAGCCTCACAGGAAGGGATTTTTCTCCCTGTCTTTTGGGACACGAAACAGACTTACCAGGAGGAAAAGGCGCTGAGCCGGGAAGCTGAGCTGTGATCCTGCAGGCAGTGGGGAGGGAGCCCTCAGAGGCCCAGGAGCAGGGCGTAGGCCAGGTGGGGGTCCCTGAGGCACTCACACACCTGCCCCTCCTGTTGGTGCTGCAGCCGATGCGGGGGTACCTGCTCTGGCCTCTTCCAGCCCTGCAGCCTTGGCACTGGCTTTGCCCCGCAGCCTCTGCTGTAGCCTCTGGATGTTCCCGAACTCCAAAGCGGAGGAGCAGAATCCACTCATCCAGCACCTACCCTGCTCCACGCCAGTCTGGGCACACCTCTCGGCGCATCACGTGCCGCTGAAGCGCCTCCTCCACCGCAGAGACCACCTCCTCCACCTGCCCAGAGAGATGGGGAGTGAATTCAGCTGTGGCCACCTGATCCTGCTACACCTGGGAGAGTGGTGCTGGGGGCAGGGAGCCTCCTACAGAGCCCAGCTCACCTGCCTGGGCTCAGAGCCCACTCTGGAGGGCTACACACATCCACGCAGATGGGCTCGGTGTCCTGTGGGCTCAGACATCCTGAGTTGCAGCACAGAAAACCCCGTGCAATATATACAATGGAATAGTACTCAGTTATAAAAAAGAATGAAATAATGCCATCTGCAGCAACATGGATGGACCTAGACATTATCATACTAAGTGAATAAGTCAGAGAAAGACAAATATCATATATCACACATATGCACAATCTAAAATATGGCACAAATGAATTTATTTACAGAAGAGAAACAGATTCACAGACAAAGAAAACAAATTTATGGTTACCAAAAGGGAAAGGGGGTGGGAGAGGGATAAATTAGGAGTTCGGGATTAGCAGATACAAACTACTACATATAAAATAGATAAACAATAAGGTCTTACTGTATAGCACAGGGAACTATATTCAATATCCTGTAATTAACCATGATGGAAAAGAATATGACAAAGAATATATATATGTAAGGCTTCCCTGGTGGCTCAGTGGTTAAGAATCTGCCTGCCAATGCAGGGGACATGGGTTCAAGCCCTGGTCCAGGAAGATCCCACATGCCGCGGAGCAGCTAAGCCCGTGCGCCACAACTACTGAGCCTGTGCTCTAGAGCCCGCGAGCCACAACTATTGAGCCTGCGTGCTACAACTACTGAAGCCCATGAGCCTAGAGCCCGTGTTCCGCAACAAGAGAAGCCACCACAATGAGAAGCCTGCTTGCCACAACTAGAGAAAGCCTGCGCGCAGCAACGAAGACCCAACACAGCCAAAAATAAAAAATAAATTAAAAAAAGAACACATATATGTATAACTGAATCACTTTGCTGTACCTCTGAAACTAACACAACATTGTAAATCAACTATACTTCAATAAAAATTTTGTTTTAATAAAAAAATTTAAAAAGAAAAAGAAAACGCTGTGCAAAACAGGCTGCCTCTGGCTGAGGGCCGCAGATGCCCTCCGTGTGTGGGCTGAGCAGGTCATCATAGTGGCGTTATGCCTGCAGGTGCAGGACAGCCCGGGGTTGAGCCCCAGCTCTGCCACCTACAGCTGTGTGACCTTGGGCATGTTACTAACCCTGCAAAGCCCCAGATTCCTCATTGGGAAAATGGGGAATGTCAGACCAGTACCTCAGAGATTTAGATGGGCAGTGCAGGGCAAACAGAGGGCAAGGTTGGCCCTTGGCTTGGGGTCTCCAGGCTGGAGTTGGTGCTTGTTCTGTAGGTGGAAACTGCAGGGTTAAGCATGGAGGCCGCCCAGGAGGAGGTCCCCGGTGTTGGCTGTTTCTCTGCTTGCTGCGGGGTGGGGCAAGGAGTCCATTCATGCTCTGAGACTTCCCTGGGAGCCCGGCCAGCTCCGATGTGCAGGTTGGAGAGTTGTCGGTCCTCCTAGGCCTTCTCTTCCGCAAACCCTGCTGGGCAAGTGTCCTGCATTAAGGCTCAGAGAAGGCCCACAGTGGTCTCCTGACTCCCGCCCTTCTGCTCCTCTCACTGAGGGGTGTCCTCCTCGGTCCCTTGGCTGGCCAGCATCTGGAGCCTCACCAGGCCTGGCACCAGTCACCTGAGAGGCTCCTGTACGTTAGGAGGTGGAATTCTGGGCATGGGAACGGAATCTAGACGTACTGAAGGATGGGGAGTCGGGGAGAGCTTCCAGGAGGAAGACTTGGGTGAGGTGACCAGCTTCAACTAGAGAAGAGGGGCAGAAGGGCAACACAGCCTGGGAAAGATGAAGGGCAGGACATGCCTGGGGGATTAAGCCTCAGGCTTTGGGGGCTGCTGCTGGGACAGGGAGGTGGCTGGACTCATAGCCAGCTCTCAGCAGGCTCTGTCAGCAGTTGATGAATTCCCCACACCTCGTCAAGCTAAGATGCACAGAACAGCTCTGAGCAGGGTGGGCTGGGGGGACGTGCAGGTGGGATTTGTGGTACCTCCTCTGGCCAGTGCAGGGATCAGGCAGCCCTGATCCTGGGTCAGTGTCTGGCATCCTCTTGCTCCGCTCAGACAGCAGGTTGCCTAAGAGAGGCAACCAGTTCAAATCCTGACACCAGCATTCTCCGTCTGCGTGGCCTTGGGCAGGTGTCCACATGGAAGCCAGGGAGAGCAATGGTACTTAAGCGAAAGGGTGACTATGGGGGCGGGAGGCATAGACAAGAAGGACCTGTGTGGATACCCTACAGTCGTTGGTAGTTGTCTTCCTGGTACCTGGTGGGCATGCCTAGGCCTGTACCTTCCCTTCACCTTGCCCCATATAACAGATGGGGAAACTGAGCCTGGCTTGGTACCCTGACTGGCCCAAGACCACGGAAAGTCTGCACCAGAAGCTGCCTAGCTTCCTGCCCCTCAGTGTCCTAGGGCCGCAGGGAACAGCCAGGCAGGCACTGGGCTAGAGGCAGCAATGAGGAAGAACAGACCTACCCCTGGGAGGCCTGCCTGTAAGGGTGCATCCCTGCCCCCACTTTACCCCATCCTCCATTTCAGCCCTCCATCCTCACACCCTCTCTGTCCTCTGGCACCACACCCGCCCTGGGCGCTGCCACTGGTCCCAGGAGCCTCCATCCTCCCATGACTCTACTGGGCCCAGGGATTCTGCAGGGGAGGGGTGGGCAGGGACATGGAGGCCAGCAGCTTCTTTATTCCGTCCAGCTCAAGTGCAGCCCGAGCCAGGCTGGGAGCACAGTTCGAGTGAGGCTGTAGCCACCACAGGTCAGCCTGACCCCAGCCTGATGCCCAGAAACAGCGTGAGTCTCTGGGGCAGGAGGAGAGGCACTGTGTGTGACTGAGGCAGCAGGACGTGTCACCCGTGTATCTGCTGCCACTGAGGAGGACTCTTCAGAACACTGAGAGGGAGACAGGAGCAAGTAAGAGAGAAGCAGAGAGGAAGAGAGGGAGGAGTAGGGATGCTGAGGAGGTGCAAAGCCAAGACTCCAAGCCTCCATTGTCTGGACCAGGCCTGGAGGCCCAGCCAGGACTCTGCACCCGGGATCTGGGCCCAGCCCACCTCCAGTGCTTTATCCCCAGCCAGGTGGGCAGAGAGGCCCAGGTGGAGAGAGAAAAAGGGAGAACGAGAGTGCCCTGGCAGGTCCCCCGTGATCAGCTCTGTGCGGGTGCTGGATGCTGAGGTACGGGAGGTGTGGTCCTTGGGCTCTGTGTGGGTGTCCTCCAGCATGTGTGTACTAGGGTGCCCCATCTGCCCCAGCGCCGCCCCAGGTTTTATATCTGTAACACGTGTGTTACACAAACGGGATCGATATGTACCAGCAGCAATGACCTTCCCTCAACCATAGGCTTGGTCCACCTTCCACACCAGCTTCCATGTCCACCTCACTGGGGTTCTGTACACGGACTTGATCGGTGGGCATTTCACCCAGTGACACCCCCATTAAGGATTCTGCTGTCACCGACGCCCTTGCTAGAAGGATGCTTATGAGCAGCAGGACATACCCTGGGAGTGTGTTGAGGTCCCTTTGTGAGCATTGTGCACGTGTGCCATTAGGATTATTGACGCTCCATGACTCTGGGCCTTGGCTCCTAGTCTGTCAAACAGGGAATAATACTTGTGTACACCTCATAGGGTCATGAGAATTAAATGCAATGGGAGAGTGGCCAGGAAGCCAAGCTCAGCCTTGTCTGGGGCACAGCAAGAGCTGTGCTCCTTGGGTTTCTTTTATGGTTGCTATTATTGTTGTGTGCCTGTTCTGTCCCCCGAGGGGCTGGACCAGCTCAGTGTGGGGTCCTGCTGCTGGCAATGCCCCTCCCAACCACCAGAGTGGGGACTTTTCTGGGGGAGGCTGCCCAGGGCTGCTCTGCACTGGTTCAGAGGCAGCCCGTTCACAAGTCAGTTCAGCTTATCTCCTGAGGATTGGAGGTCTGTCTGTAACTTCCCCTGGGTTGACATGAGATGACCCAGTGTCCGAGGATTAAAAACCCTTCCAGGGCTTCCCTGGTGGCGCAGTGGTTGGGAGTCCGCCTGCCGATGCAGGGGACACAGGTTTGTGCCCCGGTCCGGGAGGATCCCACATGCCGCAGAGTGGCTGGGCCCATGAGCCATGGCCGCTGAGCCTGCACGTCCGGAGCCTGTGCTCCGCAATGGGAGAGGCCACAACAGTGAGAGGCCCGCGTACCGCAAAAAAAAAAAAAACCTTCCACACCTGAGGTTCCAATGCCCCCAACCAAATCCAAGGAAGGGTCCCTTCAGCTGTGGGGGGGCGCCCAGGGGGTTGTAGTGGTGGGTCTGACACAGCTGTGCCTGTCTGTCCTCCTGCTCCCCACCCCCCAACACAGGCCCCGGGGGCTGGGCTCCTTTCTGCACAACTGTTCATGCTCACTGGCTCCTTCCCCAGGCCCTGGGACCCTTCCCTGCACAATCCAGACCCCTCTCCCTGCCCAGCATGTCGCAGGCTAAATAGTACCCAGAACCCACGAAGGTGGTCATGGGCAGAAAGGCTCTCAAAAGCCACCCAGGCCCCCAGGCCTGCCAGATGAATTCCAAGACTCCCAGGGTGCCCCCTCCTTCCCTTCACATAGCAAAGACTTTCCAGAAATGCCTCTGGCTGGTTCTGGGTCAAATCTACTGCCCTGGACATTGGGGCAGAGAAAGGAGATCCAGGGTTCATCCCCCAGACCAGCCCTGGTCCCTGCAGCACCCTGAACACACCAACACTTAGTGACCCCGATGGTGAGGGCTGCAGGGCTGCAAAAGTGTCCACCATGGGGTAATGACAAGTGTGGCTCCCAGCCCAGGAGAGGGGTCTCCTCGCTCCTTCCTCCCCCTACTCCCATCCTCTACAGTCCAAGGTCTGGGTTCTTCTCTCTGCTCCCAAAGGTGGCACCGTCTTTTCTGATGGGACCACCGTGAGGAGCCAGTAGGTGGTGGGCAGATGTGTCCCTGGCAGGGAGATACCAAAACCAGTGTGTACAGCCCCCAGAGAGGGACTGACCAGCTCCAGGGACTCGTAGAGGGGAAATGTCATGATTTATACTGTGTTTGCTCATTTTTGACTTATTAATTTGTTAAGAAATATTTATTGAGCCCCACTGAGTGCCAAGGTAGGGAAGTGGGGTGAGCAGAGCAGCCTGGGGGGTTCTGACAGTCTGGGGTATCAGCTTTTAGCTGGGCAGAGGGATCCCAGAGCTGTCCTCCATCTAGTGGGTTTGTTCTGGCCTCTGCCAGACACCCAAAGCCCCTCTGGGCAGACAGTGCTCTGGATGCAGCTCTGAACCCCACGTTCAAATCCTACTTGGGCCACTTCCCAGCGGTTCGGCCATGGGCTGGTACCCTCACCTCTCTGGGCATTGCCTCCCTCTGGAAAAGGAGGACAAAGCAATGCCTGGTCCCCAGGGTAGAGGGGACAGGACACAGGACATGCAGGCAACACCTGGGACATAGGACGTGCCCAGTGACACAGCACCACGTGGATTTCCCCTCCTACCCTGTGCAGGAGGCCGAGGGCAGGGTCAGGACCCCATGTTCGCTCCCTCAGACAAGAGCAGTCCAAAGCCCACTCTCTCAGGCCTGTTTCCCCATCTGTGAAGAGGCGAGGCAGAATCACAGGGGCCCTGCCATGGCACAGAACATGAAGAGGAAACACACCCCACTCCCAACCATAGCCCAGCTCCTTGTCCCCGGAGGGCATCAGGTTTTTCCATGAGGTGAGACAGCCAGATATCTTGGCCAGCAAGCATAGGGGTGGGGTCTGGGTGGCAGGGGGTGGAGTGGGGACATGGCTCTTCCATGCCCTCTGAGTGACCCTAGATTATCTCCTCCAGACAGCTCCTTCCGCCAACTCTGCCCTCTGGCTAATGCTTATCTCCGTGATAAATGGCCCCACTGCCCTGACACAGGAAGAGCTGTCTGTGTCCTTCAGAGCCCTCTATATTGGGCAGGGCACAGCCGGGTGAGGACTTGGGCCTCAGCACGTCAGCACCATGGTGGCCGAAGATCCCAGGCCGCTGACCCAAGAGTCTTGCCAGGTGGAATGGGGGCTCTGGTCCCAGGGAGGCTGGCTGTCTCACTGCCGGTTGTCTGTCTGGTTAAGGCCCTTGGGCACTCTGGTCTAAAGCAGGAGAAAGGCCAGGTCTTGGGGATTTTGAGGGGAAGGCAAGGCCCTCTTCTCACAAGGTGCTCACCGTTTTCTCCCAGAGACCCCCAGCCCCTGCGTGCCCCATACCTGACATGCACATACACAGCGGGACACCCCAACCATGACCTGGCAGCAGAGAGGGGCTGCTTTGACCTGTACGTGACCCTAATGTGACCGCTGGCAGACACTGGCTGCGGGCTGGATCCCATGCACAGGCTGTGGAGTGGCATCCCGTGGAAGAGGTAGCATGAGCAGGGAAGGTGGTGAGCCTGTCTCTGCAGGGTTCTTTGGCGCATCCCAGTTCTAACAGCTGCTTCAACACTGTCCCAGGGAGCGGGTGTGACCGGCCCAGGCCCCCACCAGAAAAAATGGAATCTCCAGGGCCCCGCAGGACAGGGTCAGGCTGTGCCTCTTTGCTGACAGAGATGTGCTCAGAGATTGTATATCCCGCAGGAGGAAATGTCTTTCCTTCCCTTTGGTCCAGGGCCAAAGGTCAGGTCCATTAATTCCGCTTTTCCTCCTGGCTTCAGCCTGACGCCGATACGGCAAAGGCAGGCCGTCTGTCCACAACCAGATCCTCAGTGCTCAGCCAACCCTTGGCTCTGAAGAAATGTCTGTTGATGAATGAATCTTGGCTCCACATGAATCTTTGATACTCTAGGTTTTTGCATCCAAATATAATGTTTCATTGAAAAAGAAATCTGTGCTTATTTAGTGCTGAGGTGGCTCCCAACACACGGCCAGTGTCACTGCTATTGCTGTTAACTTCAGGGCTGCCCTGAACCAGCCACTGCCAGTGACTTTGGGGTCAGGCACGGGGGTAATTACATTTTAGGGGGCAGTGTAACCTCTTTGCAACATTCTCAGCGTGTGGGTATGAACATGCATTTAAATCTTACTAGATTTTTGTGATGTTTGTGCCTGAACTTAACTTTCTATTAATAGAAAAACATGTGGGTTTTACATGTTACTCATCATTCAACATATATTGACTAAGCACATCCTCTGGGCTCCTCTGGGGTGAGACGACAGGCCAGCAGTGGCCAAGAGAAACCTGGCCTGCTCTGGGTCCTGCGTCCCCAGTGGAATAAGCACACAGTTAAAAGACCTGATCACAAGTTCCATGAATGCTCTGAGGAGCAGTGTAGGGGGCTCTACAGGGACAGGTACCAGGGGGCTGTCATGATCTAGAAGCCAGGAAAGCTACCCATGGAGAGGGCTGGACGCTGACTCTGAAGACTGAGTAGGCATTAGCAAGTGTAAAGGAAGGGGACATTTTCCAGGCAGAGAGAACAACCTGGACAAAGGCCAGATGGCCAGAGAGACCATTAAACTCTGAGTGTTCACTGCAGCTGAGTGGAGGAGGGAGTTGAGCTCCAGGGAGAGGTTGGACCAGAGTACACAGGCGCTCTGGGGGCCAGCAAAAGGGAGCATGGCAGGTCAAGCAGAAGGAACAGGAGGCCAGAGGTGAATTCTAGAGGTCCCTTTCTAGCTTCTGGGTAGAAGTGGGTTATGTAGGATTTCACTCCCCAAAGTCTGGAGCTGATTTTGCTGGTATGGCCGGGGATACAGGTTTTTTATTGCGCTCTGTTGTCTCCTCTATGCCTGTCCAGACCACAGGCTCTCGGGGGCAGGGGCGGGTCTGTGTCTAATTCATTTCTGAGGGCCCAGTGGCTGTCACAGGGCCAGACATATAGCAGGGGCTAAACAGAAGCCTGCTGAGTGAGGGTGTGCACTGACCTGGTGCCCCACCTGTCTGCCCAGTGCTGCCCATGGAACTGTCTGTCAGGCCTGACTCTACCCACTAGCTTGTGTCCTCAGCCGAGCAGGGCCGGGCCCTGCAGGATGTGCTGGACAACAGGCCGTGCATCCAGGAAGCAGACTTCGTGCCTTTCCTCACGCTCCCCCGCTGGCTGCCAGCCGGGGAAGCTCCAGCCCGGAAGCCCTCCCAGCCATCAGGCTCAGAAGTGCAGGCACCATCTACCGGGGCCAGATCAGATCCAGTGCCGTGCAGCCTGCAGCCCAGGGTCCCACCTACAGAGACCACCCTGGCCCCAGCCTCACCTCAGGCAGCTGAAGCGAAGACCAGAGGTCCTGGTGGGGTAGAGATTGGGATGCAGAGAACCTTGGGTGAGACCGGAGGGGAGAAGCACTGCCTACTCAGGGAAAACTGCTCACCAGCTACAGCTGGGCCAGTTCACCAGACGCAGACAGGAAGCAGTGATTTCTCCATCCCAGGAGGTGTGCAAGCAAGACCAGAAGCTGGAGGAACTCGCAGGTCCTCTCTCCACCCTGCTGTAAGAACCCCCCACCAAGCATCCTCTCTCCACCGTGCCCCAAAAGCCACCCCTTCCTGCTCCTGGGGGACCATCACTGTGTCTGTGTGGCCTCAAAGTCTCTCCTCCCCACCTCACTTGCCTCTTCTGTGACACAAGAGTGGGTGAGCTCAGGAGGTGTTTTCCTTTTATTCTCTGCTCTCAGCACCACACAATGATCGCATTTATTCTCAACATCCATAATAATTTTCTTCTAAAACAAAAACATGAAGAGTTCCAAACCAATTAGCGAAAACACAGGAAGGCACCTTAATTTCAGGACACAAAGAAATACCATCAGGCTCTCGTGTTTTCCTTGTGGTAAACTGGATTGTTTCTTCAAAGGCCCGAAGCTGTCTGGAAGGGGTGGGGGTGGGAGGGAGGCCAATGTGGGAGGTCCAGGACCCCCTCCTCTGCCCCCACATCCCTTCATACCTACCAGGAGCCCTCGGGGTGGGGCCATGGTCCAACTGTGCTTCTGCACACACACACACACACACACACACACACCCATCCTCCTCCACTCCTGGGATCACAGGCCTCCTCTTCCCTTGTACTTCTGATGAAATCCAATCCCCCAGCATAGCTGACAAGGCCCCTGGATCTGAACCAATCAGTGCTTCCACCCACTTCTTAATGCCCCTCCCTCACTCTCTGCTCCTGGCCTTTGCACTGGATATTCTTTCCTCCATGAACTCTCTTCTCCTGGCTAAGGACACATGCATCCTTTGGGACTCATCTTATATACCCCTTCCTCCAGGAAGGTCTCCCTGACCTCATCAAGGGTTCCCAGGGCCACTTGTACACCCCCTGCCACAGGCCTGCTCATTCTGACATGTACCTTCCTGGTCACATGTCTGTCACCTCCATTGCCACTCAGTGTCTCAAGGCCCAGCACAATGCCTGGCACAGAGAATGTGCCCAGTAGGTGTTTGATGAATAAATGAATGATCCTCAAAATGCCCTCAGAACCCTAAGCTGGCCTTGACTGAATGTTCCGGTTCCAAGCTCACTGTCAAACCCCAGGCGGGCAAAGCCTTGCCCTGAGCCTGAATGCAGGTCTGGGACCTGGGGATCCCTGCACCCTGGGGCGGGAGGGGGTGTGTGCCCAGAATTCTTTCCTAACATGGTCCTGTTATTTAGGGATGGGCCGAGAGCCCTCTGTGAGCAGGAAGCAGGAAGGAGAGCTGGGCCTCTGTTCTCCCACCCAATCCCCAATTTGGAGGACATGCAGCCTGTAATTTGGAAGGCTAATTTGGTCTGGGGTTAGAAGGGAGCACTCTGTGTGCTGAATGATGCCATGCTCTCCCAGGGGAGGAAGTGTCCTCTCCTCAGCTCTCAGGCACAGGCCACGCTGCTCCCGCATAGCCCCTGAGGCCTGGGCAGAGACCCCTAGACCATTGGGTAGCCAGCCCTCAGCCAGAGGAGAGGGAGAGAGGGAGAAACCTGGGGTCCAGTCCCCTTAGCCACTGACTGCCCAGACAGGGGTTACCTTGGGTCAGTGGGCCCCAGACGTCAAAAAGAACCAATGGAGAGTCCCCAAGGACGAGGGCCTCAGAGCGCCCCAGACAGCTGCTCAGAAGAAACACTGGGGAAATGGACACTGTGATCACTTGGCCCAGAAGCCACAGTCCTCAGCAATCCCCCACTCCTGCTGCTGCCTGAGCCCTGCCACAGAATCACTTAACATCCCTCCAGCATGATGGGTCATCATGCTGTTTCCAGCCTCAGAACACTGTTCACCTCATCCCCTGTGAGGCCCTGTCTGACCACCAGGCTGGATCAAGATCCACTTCCGAGCTCCCACAGCGCTGTGCTTCCCACTTCACAGCACTGGGCGTTCTGCCCTAGAGGTGCCTGATTGCCTCCCCCATCAGAATATGGGCTCAGTTAGGGTGGGGCCTGGTCGTTGTCCCCTTGGTGGCCCAGAGCCCTGCCCAGGGTCTGGCTCAGCAGAGTTGGTATGACAGGACCGGCAGAGAGGCTGCCCCACTCACAGCTGTGTGGCCTTGGAGTGGCACTTCTCTGGTCCTTGGCTTGCCTGTCTGTGGACCAGGCACACAGCAGCATTTCAGTATTCGATGAACACGTGAGTGAATGAATGAGAAGCTGGTCTAGATGGTCTACAATCCCTGCACCTCAAACCCTCCACAGCTTCTCTCCTCATTCAAGCTGCAAGGCTCTCTGCCCAGGTACATGCCAGCAGGGACTGGCACTGGCCTTGGGATAAGGTGGACAAAAGCCCTAGGGACAGTCAGGGCAGGCAGGACGTGCAGGGGAGCTGAGAAGCTGGGACCTTGAGAGGGTGATGGGTGGCAGAGCCTTGTGGGGGAGGGCATAGACTTCAGGGTGACAGATAAAGTCCCCATCCCTGAACATGCCTGGTGTTTGACGACCCCGGCCTGCCTGGGGGCAGCACCCCATCCCCAACTCACCCACACTCCAGCAGCTTCTCCCGAAACTTCTGCTCAGCCTCTAACCGTCTATCACTGGGGCTGATGATTCACACGCTCCGCACCTCTTTCCTCTTCCCAACTAATTATAGCTCCTGCGTGTTTTTCCCCCTGGAAAAATGTCTTCTTAAAAAAATATATCCCCAAGCCAGCAGTAATTAATTTGGTGAGCACCAGTGTGCAATTCAGACAGAATCTGAGGACAGGAAGGTCCCAGGTATAGCGAGAGGTCTTTTGTCCAACAGAGGAAGAGACGGGTATGGGACGCAGGTGGACATGGGACACCTCAAACAGCAGAAGCTCAGCCCATCCCCCACTCTGCCTATCATGACTCCGGGGACCTTGGGGAATTACAGTCACAGTAACAGTCATGGGGACTCTATGGAGCACTACTACACGCTGGGCCCAGTGCCAAGTGCCCGCCAAGTGCGCTGACATTCCATCCTCTGACACCTGCTGAAGTCGGCCCTATTGGCCCCACTATGGAGAAGGGGACACGAGCTCAGAACCTGCCCGGAGTCCCACAGCCGTCAGTGGTGGGGTAAAATGAGAAGCCTGTGGCACTGGTAGCCGTGGCCTGAGCAGAGGAAAGCCCAGGGCCATTAGCCCCTCAAGAGACAGGCAAGCACATGGCCCTCTGGCCTGTCTCTCCCTCACCCACCTTCTGGGAATCACAGCAGTTCCCCTGGAACTGGGCCAGAGTTGAGACCACAAGTGTTGTCTGAGCTCTTCGTGGGGCCCAGCGAGCAGACAGCAGAGCAGATGTCTGAGCAGGTGCCCCGGCCAGGTGGGGAGAGGAGACACTGCCAGGACCGGGTCCTAGAGCAACAGTGACAGAAAGACTGAGGCATTTGAGACTGGGTCAGGGAGCCAGACAGATATAGAGAGAGGGGCAGAGATGGAGACTAAAACAGAGAGACAGAGTCAGGTCTGAGTCAGAGCCCAGAGAACAAAGATAAACCCAGAGAGAAGAGACAGACACAGGGCAGGGGACTGAGCCCCAGACTGAGCAGCAGGGACAGCTGAGATGGGAGAGGACCCCAGACCTGGTGTGGCCAAGGGGCTGGTTCAGCCAGAGAACCAGAGGCCTGGAGGTCTAGGAGGGAGCCAGGAGGGAGGGTGTGTTGAAAGGAAAGTGAAAGGAAAGGAAAGCCTCATGAGGTCAGGCTTGGCTGGCAGGGGCCCCAAGAAGATGGGGTAGCCATGGACACTCCAGCCTGGCGTGGGAGTTGGAAGTATAGTGCCTCCTCACCTCTATCAATCCAGGAAGACTGCTTGGGGAGGTGGCTCCGGCGGGGGGCACATGGGCATCAGGAGAGCTGAGGTGCATGGATCAAATGAGCAGGGGGGCCCATCCTGGGAGGGCTCCCCTGGAACGGGCTCTCTGACGCTAGTCTGTCCCCCATCACCACCAGCGCAGAGGCAAAGACCCTCTCCGGGGGGGTTAAGGAAAATCCAGGCAAGGTTAGGCCTCTCCTTTTCTCCCGGGGAAGTGAAACCCTGGGGCTGTTTGTATGGTCAGCCTGAGGCCAGAGGCCTCCTGCTTGTCCTGCAGAGGCACGTGCCTCCCAGCCAGGAATGGAGGCCGGCAGATTCAGAGCTTCCCCCTGAACCCAGGATACGGGCAGCCTTCCCTGCTGTCCTGGTGTCAGGCTAGGACAACACCCCACACCTTATTCCCCACCGGCCATTTGGAAATATACCCCCTCTACCAGCCCCCAAAGCTAGGGGTCTGTCCCCCTCCTCAGATTTCTCAGGCAGGGCCAGGTCTCTCTCAGCTTAGGACAGGACTGTGCTTCCTTCCCCAGACCCTCAAGTCAGGGCCTGTCTCTCCCCTCAGACCCTCCAGGCTAAGCAAGGACCCCTCCCCCAGCCCCTTGGTGCCGCTCTGCCTTGGCAGCCCAGGAGGTGTCAACAGCCTCACTAACCACAGGCAGACAGGCTTGGCTCCAGCCATAACCTCCCCCAACTCCTTTGGACACCTGACACGGCTGCTGCCTGCCCTGGGTCAGGGCCCAGTGCCCAGGACCCATAAGCCAGGCAGCTGTCGGGATTTCCGGCTCAGGGGGCCTCCGGGGCTGACACCTCTCAACCACTTTCTCGTCTGGACTCTCCTGGACAAGTCTGTGCTCTTCTGGGGTCGGTGTCTGGATCCTGGAGCATCTATCATGGGAAGGGAGGGGACACAGCACGGAGCAGGTGGCCTTGGGTGACCTCGAGCCCAGAAGACTAGCACAGGCTCCCAGGATGTGTCCTTGAGCCCCAGGAATGAGGGAAGAAGTGGCTGACGATCCCTGTGAGGGGGGTTCACCAATGCAGGAGAAAGGTGCCCATGCAGGCCTCTCATTCTTGGTGTGGCCACTCTGGTGGGCCTGGGACACTACAGTGATCAGGGCCTTTTGATGGAAATACCTGTTTCATGGATCCCCAGGACAAACCAAGAAATCTCCTTTTGCAATGACATAACGGGAGGCAACACAAGGTAGGGTCTGGAGTCTGACAAACCAGGTCTAGCCAGCTCAGGCTCTGAGGAGATGACCGAGCCTCAGTTTCTTCACCTATAAAATGGTGCTGCCAGTAACTCCCTCCTGAGAGAATGCTATGAATAATCGAAATTTCACACATGAAGCTCAGTGAATGAACGTGAATGGCTCTGCTTTAGGTGGCCCGGATCCCACTAGAGGCTCCGAACCTGTCCCCTCCCTGGAGCTCCCTTTCCCTTCTAGGCCCCTCTGGGCAGAAGACAGGCAGGCACCCCTCAGCAGCTAGCCCCACTGCAGCCTGGGGCAGACCAAGCTGAGGCCTGGGGGGAAGGCGAAGGCCTAGGTGGGGCAAGGAGCCAGAAAGCCAGGCGGGTCTCCTGGGTGGGACCACTGGCAGGCCCCCGGGCCACCCTCAGGTCTCTGAGCAACGGGGACTGGACTGGATGAGTGCCTTCCTGCTTCCGCCTGGAATCCTCAGGCCACCCCAGGGTTCAGTCACCCTCTGTACCCCGACCCTGGCTCTGGCCCCCTTCCAGGCCAGCATGGACTTTGGCCCCAGCTCCTCTGACAAGCAGAGAGGGAGGACACCGGGCCCACCCCCACTGCAGACCGTTTTTAGCCCCCAAGGAACTCGGCGTCCTCCCAGCAAGGGTGCGTGGGTCTTAGCTGGGTATTAATAGCTCAGCTGGAGGAGGTGACTGGGACTTTCATAGCCAAACCCTGGAGGCCTTGCATCCTGGGCAGGCAGGGCAGCCCTCTTGTTGTCCACATGTCCTCTGCTGGCTCTCCACCATTCCTGTCCCCCAGGGGTTCTCTCATCTCCCTCCAGCCCCCACACCCTCACACATGCCTGGTTCCCCCCTTGTTGAATCTCCCTGTGCTCTCCTGTGGGGAGGGGGAGGCCTCTGGGGTCAGGACCCCAGCGGCGGGTCAACAGCTGAGGCTGGTTCGTGACCAGGCCTTGTGGGAGATGCGAACAGAGAGGCCTGTGATAAGGCTTCCTCCTTGGCACCCTTCTCTGCCTGCTGGCCTCTCACTCCTGCTTTTGCCTCCTCCATCCTAGCTCCCCAACTGGCGGCTGTGTGGGCTTGTCCCCAGATCTCTGGCCATGCTGGGCCCAGAACGGAGAAGAGGTGGGAAAACCTAGCTGGCAGAATGGAGGCCTGGAAAAAACGCCCGGGACGGTGCTGCTCACACACGGCTCAGGGGGGCAGCTGAGGCCTGAACTGGCTGCAGGGTCACCTCTCTGGGGCAGCCTGGGAGTGACAGAGCCCTGGGTGGTGACTGGGGACCTAAGGCCTTGGCACTGTTCCTCTCCTGAGACCCCC
The DNA here is from genome assembly GCF_964374135.1 of Grampus griseus. NCBI lineage: Eukaryota > Metazoa > Chordata > Mammalia > Artiodactyla > Delphinidae > Grampus > Grampus griseus. The sequence goes on along the minus strand of NC_139004.1, from coordinate 67,740,189 downwards.
CGCCCCCCATGCCACAGAAGCATCTCACATACCTGCCTCGACCACTCACCCTCACTGTGTTCACTCATCTACCCCCACTCCAGGGCACACAGTCTTGAGGGTAGAAATCAGCAACATGGATGGAGCGTGATCAACATGGAGGCAGGTGCTGTGGCCATCCACGTTTCAGAGATAAGCAACCAAGGCTCCCATCCTGAGGGCAGGGAGCTGGGACTGGAGGCCAGGCCCCCAGCCTTGCTCTAGTGGCTTTGGACGTAAGATCTGTGCCCAGTCCTTTTCAAACTCATGGTCAATCCCTGGAAGCCCCGTCTTATTTATCACAGGCATCCCTCTGTCACCGGTCCTGGCACACGTCACTTCCAGGATAGAGCAGGCAGACTTCTGAGTCTTTGGGGACCTCCTTCTCAGTTAGCTATGGCCTTCAGCACTGGACTGATTCTGACCTCTAACCTCTAACCCTACCTCAGCCTGAGGCCTGACCTTCACCCCAAACTGAGCTTAGCTCTCCATCCCCATCAAGTTCTGAGCAATAGCCCCTGTCCTCTGACCCCTGACTCCAAGTCAAGTCTGGACCTCTGACCATTGGACAAGAAGCCCAACCCTTTGATCTCTGACCTCAGCTCCCATTTAAGTCTCAGCCCTTAGGCCCAGCTTGAATCCAGGCCACTACCTGCTGGTTCCCGCCCCAGGCTGAGCCCCCAAGCCAGCTCCAGGCCTAGTCCCTGTCTCCCTTCCTGAGCCTCAGTCCTGGACTCACCCTGGCTCCCAGCTCTCAGCTTCTCAGCCTGGAGGAGGCCCTGCATTCTCCTCACACTCATTCAGCCACCTCCACCCTGAGTTTTGAAACAAGCTGACACAAGGAGCACATCACACCAGGCGATTTATGACTTGGACTAGCAGAGGCTGGAAACATATGCTGTTTCTGGGCTGGATCTTGTTGTTTGGACCACGGGGAAGCAGAGCCCACAGCAGAGGGAAGGGAAACAGATGGGCAGATGGGCCCTCGTGCACACAGACACCACGTGGTGGGGCGTAGAGGCCCTGGGCGACCTGGGGCTGAGGCCACGCTCTTCTGGGGCAGAGAGGCAGGCGTACCCACACACTCGGCTCTGGAGGAAACAAATTATGATAAATGGGACACTCCCCTCAAACTCCGGCACCTAGTTTTCTTTTTAGCCACAGAACCCATATTCACAGCAGCTCAGAGTGGAAACTGGGTCCAAGTCCCGGCTCTCCTTCCCACAGGCTGTGAGCCCTGGAGCATGCCGCTTAGCCTCAGCCTCCAACAGTGTCAGCAGCCTGATCTGTAAAATGGGGATGTGATGCTACTTTCCTCGTGGGATTTTTTGAGGACAAATGCAATTGCTGAGGCAGAGGCCTGGTGCATGCCTGGTACACGGCAAGAGCTCATGAAGGAGCAGCTATTAATATTTTATCAAAGATCAAAGTCCAGGGCTTCCCTAGTGGCACAGTGGTTGAGAGTCCTCCTGCCGATGCAGGGGACATGGGTTCGTGCCCCGGTCCGGGAAGATCCCACATGCTGCGGAGCGGCTGGGCCCGGGAGCCATGGCCGCTGAGCCTGCGTGTCCGGAGCCTGTGCTCTGCAACGGGAGAGGCCACAGCAGTGAGGGGCCCGCGTACCGCAAAAAAAAAAAAAAAAAGATCAAAGTCCAGCTGTTCCAACTGGAGGGTCAGTAGCCCCCCCTTCTGCTCCCACCCTAGGGCTCCTGGGGGACACAGTTTGGAAACCCTTGACCAAGATTCTAGGCTGGCAGGAGGACCAAAAGTAGCATTAGCTGACGATTATAGGAGCCAGAACAGCATGGAATTTGTCAGCATGGAATTAGGTCACAGAATTCTTAAAACAAAGAAGCCACAGAAGCCAAAAACACTCAACATCTGAAGGCACAGTGATCTCCTGGGCCAAGATTGGTGTGGACCAACCAAGAAAGAATGGATCCCTGCCTTGGACAGCAGGCTGTGGCACCGTCACATGCCTGTGGGCTTTTCCTGAGTGTCCTGGAGCATTCAGGGAGTGGAGGGCCTCCGGCTCCATCATGATCTCCAAAGCCCCGCATTTCCTGGAGATTTCCTGCTTCCCCATCGCCACTCTGCTCAGGTGTCCGGAAAGTCCAGCTGCTCTTGGGTGCCCCCTCTCCTTGGCCAGATCGCCTCTATGACTCCTCCCAGGACTCCCCTGCCCTGCTGTTGAGGTCCCTTGGGCGAATCCCAGAGGGCCATCCCTCAGCATCCCTGCTGCCCTCCCTGGTGCCCAGGCCCTGCAGAGTGGGCTTTGGACACACCGGTGACCTTAGGCCCTACCCACTCTGGGCCAACATTTCCTCAAGAGTGAAGGAAAGGAGTTGGCCCCGTGGGGAGAAGGTGAGCACCTGTGCACTGGGAACCCACTGTGCCCCAGGCATTTTACATCCATCATCTCTGATTCAGGAAACAGAGGGTAGGAGAGGGGGAGTGACACTCCCACGGCCACACAGCTGGGAAATGGCAGGGAGAGGATTTGACCTAAAGCTGCTGCCCTGAGAGCAGAGGCAAGAAGTGAGGTCCCAAGTGTGGGTGGGCTACCTTCAGTGTGCAGCTGCAGAGACCTACAGGCAGCACATCCTGCATCCCGATCGCTGGGGGCTCCCAGCCTCCACCATGGCTGGCTGAGCCCCACCCCCGGTGCCATTCCCACATGACCCTTCCAGGTGATTAATGAGGGCCCGGGCACCACTCAATAATTGGCCTCATTAGGCGGCTGGGGCTGCCCAGGGGATGGGGTGGCGGATGCTGGGCCCCGCGGGGACAGACCAGACAGCCTCCCGTTAATTACCTGAAAAGTCAGACAATTAGGTCTCCTGCCACCCACCTGCCCACGTCCTGCTGGCCCCTAATTATCGACGGCTGCTAAGCAGGCTGGGAGTGACCTGGATTTGGACTGATGACCAGCCACTGCCATCTCTCCCATCCCCCACCCTGCATCCCTCACAGGCTGTGGACATAGAGAGCTGGGGGGGAGGGTTCTCCCAGGGATCTTCCTGTAGCCCCATTTTCCCAGCCCTGGACACTTCCCACCACTATCTCTCCTGCCGAGGGCAGCTCTAGAAGAGAAGAGATGGATGTGTGGAGCCCCGGTAGCCCTCAGGGTGGAAGATGGGTGGACTGCTGGGGGAGGGGCAAAGACCTAGAAAGTGGAGTCCAAGAGGTGCGGGGGCTGTTGATGTGGCTGGCCTCCCCCTTGGGCCTGGCTCCTCCAGGGAAAAAATGCCAAACTGTATTCAGGTGTAAGAATGGCCGAGAAGATGAAGCTGAGAGCCTCCTGTGGGCCCTGGCCCAGCCCAGGGGATGCTGGAGGACCTGGGCCTGACCTTGGAGTCCCCCCACTCAGAAGGAGAGATGGACCTAGACAAAGCATGACCATGATACAGATTGTGGTGTTGGGGGAGGTGTGGAGAGAGGGGCTTGGCCTGGCTGGGGTGGTCCTGGAAGGCCTCCCAGAGGTGATGACCTTTAGGCTGAGCCAGGTTGGAGGGTGCACTGTTCCAGGCAGAGGGAACAGCACATGTGAGGGCCTGGAGGTGCATCCTTTTCTGCTTTTGCTGAAAGCAGTGACAGTGAGGCCGGGTACCCCTCAGCAAGTATCTACCATGTACCAGGCCATCGGGTGAGGGTGGCTAGACTGGCCCTGCCCCAGGAGGGCTGTGCAGGGGAGCTGGGATGGGGGGCAGGGATGTAGGCACAAGCCAAGACAGACAGACATGAACCCCAGGCCTCATGCAGCTTACAGTCTCACAAGGCACATTTTGTTCCTGGTCTTGTGTTGTGTGGTAGGTCACCTATGTCCATTATACGGTGTATAGTTGGCTGGATGGATGGACAGACGGATGGCAGACAGAGCCCCCCAGGTGAAGATGAAGAGCTTGAGACAGAGCAGACCTGTTACTTCCCACCTACTGCACCCTCCACCTCTACTAATGTTGTGCAAGAGCCCTGGGCCAGAAAGAGGAGGGATCTTTCCCAGGCTCTGCACCTCCCTCCATTGCATTTTATCTCCCCAACTGGCTCTGGCTCTCCCAGAGGTTGAGTACCCTGCCCTGTCTACCAATCTTGCACTCCAAGACATTTTTACCTTTGCCTGAGGGAATAACCTTGTGGGACATTCAGCTGCGACTGGAGATTGGAGGGGGGATGGGGTCCAGGGATTGGGACTCCTGGATCAATGTGATGGAGTATCAATGAGAGGAGGCAGGGAGAGGAGTTCAGCCTCCAGAGCTCACCAACTTGGGTGGGATTTTTTTAAGGGGGAGGTCAATTACATTTGTGTTTATTCCTTATTTATCTCTTTAAATACAGTATTTGATTAATGTAAAGGAATATCTGTGACAATACATAATAACATAATGGACACTGGTGACCTATTCCACAGCAGAAGAACAGGAAGGAAGTGTGTCTCGTGAGACTGTAAGGGCCATGAGGCCTGGGGTTCACGTCTGTCTTGCTTGTACCCGCATGCCCCGCCCCCAGCACCACAAATAGCGCCTGGCACCCCGTGGGCCAGTAACAGACGTTCACTGGTGGAATCTCCCTGTGTGTGCCACCCCTACCCAACTCCTGCCTCCCCCAGTGTACCAAGAATCTTGGTTTATCACTTCTGCTCTTTTGTAAGAGCTTTATCATCCACATATGAATGCCTAAAACAGTATTGTGTAGTTTTACTCTGGTGGGGGACTTTATAGAAATGGCTTTGAACTGAACGTAGTTTCTTGCAATTTGTGTTCTTCATTCTACGTTATGGTTTAGGACTCACCCCTGCTGCTGTGGGAGCTGTGGTTGATTTCTCAATTCTCCTCTTACTGGATGTTTGTGTTGCTCTTAGTTTCTCCTCAGGAACAATGCTGCTAAAAACATCATTATTTTGGGGGGATTTTATTATCATTATTGTTATCACTTGTCTTGTTCCCATCCCGGCAGAGTACACACTCCCTCTTCTCCCCGACCCCCCTGCACACACAGGTACTTCCCAGGCACACTGGTGCCCCAGAACGAGGCTTCCTGTGACCTGAGCCAACCCTGGAGGGGCAGGGGATGGGTAGGTCTGGGTAGGGGTCCAGCTGAAGCGACTCTGTGTATCTCATATCTGGATGAATACCCGTGCACCCCACCTTGAGTCAACCTCATAAGTACATCTGGCTCCATGTTCAAGATGAAATGGAGAAACAGACTGTGTAGTCCGATGGTCCTGGGTTCAAAGGCCCAGTTCATCTTGCACAAGGTCTACAACCTTGGATGAGTCAATTCTTCTTTCTGAGCCTCAGTTTCCTCATGTGTAAAGTGGGGGTAATCTTAGGACCGCCCTCACAGGGAGCCCCGTGAGTGCTCAGTGGCGGGCAGGGGTAGCTGACTTCGTTGCCGTTGCCCCTTTCCCTACTCCTGCTTCGGCTTCTTCTGCTCTCCATCTAAGGCGCTTTCCAAGGCATCCCATGGCCACCCCTAAGGATGAGGAAGCTGAGGCATGGCGCATGGAGGGCCCCTACCCAGGGACCTGTATGTCCCAGCCCATTCCCTGCTGCAGGGCTGATTGGCCCCCCTCCAGTGCATTTCCCACTGCCTCTGCGGGGTCTGTGTGTGTGCAAAGGGCAGCCATGCTGTCCCCTCTCCACCACATGATCCATGCCCTGCCACTGAGCCTCTTGTGCTCCTTCTTGCACTGTCTCAGCCCTGTGGTGTGAAGCTGGGGATGGCAGAGAGGGCAGCACCAGAAGGCCACCAGGGCCAGCAGTCCATTGTGCAGCCTGTCCCCAGCCTCCTGTCTGGGCCCCACCGTTACCTCCCCCATCCCATGGGCACCTGGAGTCCCCACCCTCCTTGACCAGCCCCCCTTTGTGCGGAGGACCCCAGATCCTGCCTGGCTTAGGGCCTCCCGGACCCTGACACAGCCTCCACCCTGCTCTGAGGGGTGGTCACACGATGGGCTCTCAGCCCTATACCAAGGGTGTGACAGGGAGCCTAATGCTGCCTCTCCAGACAGAAGGCGCAGGTGGGGCTGGGAGAGGAGGCCTTGGAGTGCCCAGGAGTCAGGTGCTTAATTTTGCAGTCGCACCGTTTTTGGATGAGGATTTGGGGCTCAGTGTCAGGCCGCAGGGAAGGAGAGCTGGGGACCAGGAGCCCAGATCTGCGCCCCCTGCTGTCACTGCTTGCATTCAACAGGGCTGAGCTGAAGCGGGGTGGTCTCCTCCAAACACAGACTTCCTGCTGGAAGGAGCCCACTGCTACCATCCAGCAAGGCTGGCCCCCTCCATGGTGTGGGGCCAGGGATCAGGGCCAGCCTTCACCCCCAGCTCTGCTCCAGAAGCACTGGCCTCCCTGGAGAGAAGTGGGTGAGAAAGGGCCGTTCCCTTGAATGTCCTGCATCCCTTCCCACCTGCCAATATCCGCCTTTCTCCAGCTCCTTTCAGGGAACCCCCTCCCCACTGCTGCTGCAACATTCCCTCCGGGCTCCCGCCCCCACAGCCCCCCACAGCCCCCCCCCAGGCCCCTCCTCCGGCCTCCGGGCGGGAGCACAGTAATTCGAGTTATTTTTAGCCAAGCCGCATCCTCCTAGAGACTCGAGTCAAGGGGAAACCGCCCCCGCACCTCCAGGAGCTGCTTGCAAAAAAAGATAGATTAAAACCAGTGCTTGGAGGGCTCGTGCCAGGCAGGCAGGCCAGCTCTGAGACAGAGCGAGGACCCTGGGTCTCTCACCCGCGGGCTCCCTGTGCTGGGACCCGGTTGTTAGGGGTGGCCGGGGTCCCCCACATGCCCCTCACTGCCACCACTCAACAGCTGTCCTCAGCCCGCCCTCTCCTGGCCCCATCCCCGTCATCCCCGTGGGTGGTGAAGAGGGCGTCAGGGGGAGCCATCCCTACTCTCCCATCCCGCTCTGGGCGGGGTGCCTTGGGGGTGGGCAGCCTACGTGTTTCCAGGGGAATTTGGGGGTCACGGAGGGATCCCTTTATCACTTGCCTGGCCTTCTGGCTGATTCAAGCCTTGTCCCAGAGGGGCTATCAAATGGGACAGAGAGGGACTTCCCTGGCGGTCCAGTGGTTAAGACTCCACGCTCCCACTGCAGGGGTGCGCCTTCAATCCCTGGTTGGGGAACTAAGATCCCACGTGCCGCGTGGTGTGGCAAAACAAAACAAAAACAAAAAAGAGGAACAGAGACCGTGGGCCAGGCCCCGTAAGCACTTGGCACGGAAGGGTCCCTGGAGCCTCCCCACAACCCCTAGTGTAGTAGGTGGTGCCCTCGTCCCCATCTCAAAGGGAGGTCACAGAGCCACAGGAGGACAGAGCGTTTGCTCAAGGTCACCCAGCTGCTAAGTGTCAAGGCAGCATCTAGGTCATGCCCTCCAACCTTTACCAGTGGACAGACTGTGAGGCCTGAGAGTGTGACAACCAACTAATGAACAGGTGTAGGGGGACACAGAAAGGAAGGACTGGCAATGCTGTATGGGGTTCCCACCTGCTGTGGATGCCACAGCACACTCTCTCAGACGCGTGCTCCTCAACTAGGCCGTGGCCCTCCTTCTCCCAAGCTGTCATCAGTGTGCGTCTCAGGCAGCATCCAAGCCCAGAAGAGCTTCCAGGAGTGGCCTTGACAGAGGAGAAAGAGCTGGGTGACCCTGGGCAAGACACTTTACCTTTCTGGGCCTCTGTTTCCTCATCAGCAACATGGGATTAACAAGAGAAGCCACTCTGCAGGTGTGGCGAGCACTGGCAACAGCTGATGCACAGCTCCTGGCTCCTGGCCCTAGCAGGATGCCCCTTTCCTGCCCAGGCCCTGGATTTAGGACTGTGTGCTGGAAGGTGAGGAAACCCACTGTGGGCCAGGCCCCTGGGGCTTTGGGGGTGCAGTGACAGCTCAGGGAGGCCCTGATCAGCTAGGGTCCGGTGCCAGGGAGTCATAGGGAGCAAATGCCAGCTTGTGCCCGCTCAGCCCCTCCCACCTCTCCCTGACCTTACACAACCTGCGTTTGAGCCCCAGCAGCATCCCTCCTCTCCTAGGAAGGCTGCAGAGTCCCTCTTCCAAACCCCAGAGGCTCCTGCCTAGATGGACCCCTCTCTGTTCTACATCTTGGGGTCCTGTGCCCACAGCTTCCTCCTGTCCCAGCCCCTCAGGCTCTGCACATAATAGATGCTCCAGGTGACCGTGGCAGTAGCCCTGGCCCAGCAGACATAAGGGTTTCGAGCTCAGAGCCTCACAGGGCCCATCCACTGATCTCCTAAGTGGAGCCAGGAATCATCCTTTCTGTTTGTTTGCTCCATCACGGAGAATCTCCCCCCAGCCTGTGTGGCTGACCCCATTTTACATGGGGCAGGGGCAGCAGGAGAGTGAGGTGAGGGTGAGTGAGACACTGGGAATCTGGGTGATTTGCCCAGGCACCCACAGCTTAGAAAGAGCGGTGCTTGGGCCAAAGCCTGTTGTCTAGGGCCACAAGCCCTTCTCGCTCAGGGGCACTCAATGGGACCTTTAGGGTCCCTAGCTCTCCTGACTGTGCCCCTCTTCAGATCCCCAGCTCCTTTCTGCTCTTTTTGGTGTCCCTTGTTCCTCCCTAAACAGGGCCAGGCCTCCTCCCTCTCACTCAGTCCATTATGCACTGAGGCTGGGAGGGGGTTTACTGAAGCACTAAATGAGGAGCAGGCAAGGGCAGGCCCAGAGCCTTCCCCAGACCTGGCCCCCCACTGTGGGACACAGACCTCCTGGCCCTCACTGCCTGCCCCAAACCCCCCTGGTCTGACCACCCTGGTTCCCTGCCTGACTTTGCCACATACCCTCTGTGTGCTTTGGGCAAGTCCCTGCTCCTCTCCAGACCTCAGCTTCCCCACCTATAGGCTTGGAGACGGGAACCAGATGATCTTCAAGGCCCCTGCCCCAATGCTGGTTTTCTCAACTCTGCCAGGGGCTCCTGGGTCGCAGCCTCTGTGTCCTGGGAGAGAATAGGGACTTTGAGAGTTGGGGGTTTGAAACCTTAGGGAGGTGATAGCCGCCTTGTTCATTCAGAATAATTATTGCAAAAGCTACTACACCCTTCCCTCTCGCACACTTAAAGAATCTTCCACCTGATCCTGAGGCAGGGGTGGTCCTGGGATCCAGCCCCTGGGCCATAACGGGGGCTGAGAAAGGAGGCCTCCCCTACCCCCAGCCTCTTTCCCTGGGCTAGGAAGACACACACAGGCCATAGGGGCATCCAAGCAGGATGGGGCTAAAGGAGAAAGGGAAGCTGGAGGGGCTGCGGTTGCCATGGCAGTGACACTGCTGGCTCTACTGGAGGCTGCTGGGGGGAAGAGAGGGGGTGCCTCCCAATCCTCAGCTTCATTGCTCTTTTTCACATGCTCTTTTTTCACCTTGGAAGCAGGGGTGAGAGCTGGGGGAGCCCCTTAGAGGTGCAGTCCTGCTCTGTCCAGCCCCCTCTCCTGCCCACCTACTCCATCCCTCCCTTCCTGGCAGGTCAGTCCTCTGTACTGCTGAGCGCCCCCTCCTTCAAGCCTGGCCAGTCCCTGCCTGCCTGAGGCTCACAGACCCCAGCCCCATCCAAAACTGGCAGGAGCCTGTCCTCCTCCCAGGGACACTGCCACCAACACCAACACCCCCTCCTTTCTAGGCGTGTTCTGGGAGGGCCCAGTGAGTCTGAGTGGAGGCAGAGCCAGCACAACGGACCCTCCCCCACTCTGGGCATCTGTTGGCCATAGAGGCCAGGGCTTCTTCCAGGTCACCGGTCAGTGTCACAGGGCTTCCTCCATGACCTCACTGGGCACACACCATCCCATGCTCCTCTGGTCCTGGGGGGCATCTGGACCACAGTAGCTCTCCATTTGGCTGTGGGACCTCTAGCAAGTCATGCCCAAGGACTCCATCTCCCCATCTGTGAAATAGGGTGATGGGAACCCTGCCAGCTCCCAAGGCTTCTGTGTGGTCTCGGGAATGCTCAGCCAGGCCCCAGGAGGCTTCCTGCCTGCTCTGCACTCCCTCCACTGTCACAAGCGAAGAGACTGAGGCTCAGAGAGATGAAGTCACTCCACTGGTGAGCAGTGGTCAGAATTTGAACCCGAGGGACTTCCCTGGTGGTCCAGTGGTAAAGAATCCGCCTTCCAACGCAGGGGATGCGGGTTCGATCCCTGGTCAGGGAACTAAGATCCCACATGCCACAGGGCAACTAAGCCCGTGCACCACAAGTACTGAGCCTGTGCACCTCACCAAGAGACCCCGCGTGCCACAAACTACAGAGCCCATGCGCCCTGGAGCCCACGTGCCACAACTAGAGAAAGAAAAACCCGCATGCCACAACTAGAGAGAAGCGCAGCGCCGCAATGAAGAGCCCGTGCACCACAACAAAAGATCCCACGTACCTCAATGAAGATCCCACGTGCAGCAACTAAGACCCGATGCAGGGAGGCAGGGAGGGAGGAAGGGAGAGAGGGAGGGAAGGAGGAAGGGAGAGAGGGAGGGAAGGAGGAAGGGAGAGAGGGAGGGAAGGAGGAAGGGAGAGAGGGAGGGAAGGAGGAAGGAATTTGAATCCGAGTCAGTCTGATGTCAAAACCCATTCCTTGGGCTTCCCTGGTGGCGCAGTGGTTAAGAATGCAGGGGACATGGGTTCGATCCCTTGTCCGGGAAGATCCCACATGCCGCGGAACAACTAAGCCCGTGTGCCACAACTATTGAGCCTGCGCTCTAGAGCCCGTGCACCACAACTACTGAGCCTGCACTCTGAAGTCCATGCTCTGCAACAAGAGAAGCCACCGCAATGAGAAGCCCGCACACCACAATGCAGAGTAGCCCCCGCTCGCCGCAACTGGAGAAAGCCTGTGTGCAGCAATGAAGACCCAACACAGCCAAAAAAAACCAAATTAAATAAATTAATTAAAAAAAAACAAACCCGTTCCTTTAACCCCAAACAGACATAGCCTCTAGTAACTCTGATGTGGACCAGCAGGGGCTGTGCCCAGGGATACCCACAGGCTCCACTTTCTCTGCCCTGTTCCCTCTCTGGGGAAAGACACCCTATACCACCACTACCAGGAGCTTGAAGCCAGGGGAGACAACCTACCCAGAGAACCTGTCAAGAATGGGCAGACAGGGGCTTGTGGGGGGGTGGGGAATGGATGCCAGAAGCAGGGGTGTGAGAGGTCTGGGAGGCTCAAAGGACTTCTTCCCAAAGGAGGGGAGCTCCAGGTGGCCTACGGTGGCCCCACTCCATCTGCAGTCCTGTGCTGCCCCCATGTGGAAGACAGGCTCACATTCCCCAGCGAAGACACATCACTTCTGGGTCAGGAGCCCCCCAGAGGGAAAATCAGTGGCCTGAGGCTATGAAGGTGTCCCCAGTGACTGGAGGAATGCGCTGCACCCCCAAGCCTCTGCGGGACCTGTCTTCTCTCTTCCCGACAGATCCTGGACCCCAGCCTGGCACTGCAAGCTGCCCACCACCTTTCCTTCTCCCAGGAGCTACGAATCCCAGACTTTTGGAGGAAAGTGAACTTGAGAGTTGTATTTTCCAACCCTCCATCCCATATTTCAACCTCCATCCCCAGGAATTCCTCGTATCTGAGAGCTTACTACCTCTGGGAGCAGCCCATGGTTTGGAAGAAAATCTGACTGCAAAAATGACCCTTGCCCATGGTATTTGCCTCCCTCAATCATAGCTCTGCCCTCTGGGGCCACAAGAACCAAGTGGCCTCTCACAGGAATTTCTAAGCAGATCCAAAGCTTAACCCGGTGCTTAGGGGCCTCCTCTCTGACCCCCAGTCTTCTTTCCCACAGGTAAAACATCCTGCTTCTGATAAGCCACTCTGGTTGCTCCTATCTGGGCACACTGGTAGTCCCTGTCCTCTGGAACTTCAGGACTGAGGGGACCCCAGCACCCCTAAGGACTGTCATGTCCTTCCATCCTGGCCCTTCTTTGGATCCTGTGCTCATTTTTTTTTTTTTTGCGGTACGCGGGCCTCTCACTGCCGTGGCCTCTCCCGACGCAGAGCACAGGCTCCGGACACGCAGGCCCAGCGGCCATGGCCCATGGGCCCAGCTGCTCCGCGGCATGTGGGATCCTCCCAGACCAGGGCACGAACCCGTGTCCCCTGCATCGGCAGGTGGACTCCCAACCACTGCGCCACCAGGGAAGCCCCCTGTGCTCATTTTTAGCATTCACTTGATACTGACATTTCCCCTAAGCCATTTCTGCCTCCCCAGAGCCGTTGTGGGGAACAGCATGGCTGGGAAGAACAATGACTGAACACCTAATACATACCCAGCACAGTGTTCAGTGCTTTACTCAAATTATCCGGTTTACCTGATAAAGGAAACTGAAGATGATTCAAAGAAATGGAGAGATATCCCATGCTCTTGGATTGGAGAAATTAATATTGTTAAAGCAGCCACACTACCCAAAGCAATCTACAGATTTAATGTGATCCCTATCATATTTCCCATGCCATTTTCCACAGAACAAGAACAAATAATCCTAAAATGTACATGGAATCATACAACACTGAGAATTGCCAAAGCAATCCTGAGGAAAGAGAACAAAGCTGAAGGCAAAACCCTTCCAGACCTCAGACAATACTACAAAGCTACAGTAATCAAAACAGAGTGGTATCAGCACAAAAACAGATATATGGATCAATGGAACAAATAGAGTGCCCAGAAATAAACCCATACACCTATGATCAATTAATCTTCAACAAAGGAGGCAAGAATATGCGATGGAGAAAAGACAGTCTCTTCAGCAAGTGGTGGTGCGAAAGTGGGACACCCCATGTAAATGAATGAAGTTAGAACACACCCTCATACTATACACAAAAATAAACTCCAAATGGCTTAAAGGCTTAAATATAAAACATGATACTATAAAACTCCTAGAAAGGAACATAGGCAAAATATTCTCTGACGTAAATTGCAGCAATGTTTCATTAGGTCGGTCTCCCAAGGCAATAGAAATAAAAGCAAAAGTAAACAAATGGGACCTAATCAAACATAAACTTTTGCACAGCAAAGGAAACCATAAACAAAATGAAAAGACAACCTACGGATTGGGAGAAAATATTTGCAAACAATGCAACTGACAAGGGATTAATTTCCAAAATATACACACAGTTCATACAACTCAATATCAAACAAAGCAAAACAAAACAACCCAATCAAAAATGGTCCGAAGGGGCTTCCCTGGTGGCGCAGTGGTTGAGAGTCCGCCTGCCGATGCAGGGGACACGGGTTCGTGCCCCGGTCTGGGAAGATCCCACATGCCGCGGAGCAGCTGGGTCCGTGAGCCATTGCCGCTGAGCCTGCGCGTCCGGAGTCCGTGCTCCGCAACGGGAGACGCCCCAACAGTGAGAGGCCCGCGTACCGGGAAAAAAAAAAAAAAAAAAAAAGGGGCAGAAGACCTAAATAGACATTTCTCCAAAAGAGACATACAGATGCCAACAGGCACATGAAAAGATGCTCAACATTGCCAATTATTAGAGAAATGCAAATCAAAACCATGAGGTATCACCTCACACTGGTCAGAATGGCCATCACCAAAAAGTCTACAAAAAAAAAAAAAAGTCTACAAATAATAAATGCGGGAAAGGATGTGGAGAAAAATGAACACTTCTGCACTGTTGGCGGGAATGTAAATTGGTGCAGCCACTATGGAAAACAGTAGGGAGCTTCCTTAAAAAACAAAAAATATAGTTACCATATGACCCAGCAATCCTACTCCTGGGCATATATCTGGAGAAAACTCTAATTCAAAAAGATACATGCACCCCAGTGTTCATAGCAGCACTATTTACAATAGCTAAGACATGGAAGCAACCTAAATGTCCACTGACAGATGAATGGATGAAGAAGATGTGGTGTGTGTGTGTGCGTGTGTGCATGCGCGTGCGTGTGTGTGTGTGTGTGTGCGCATATATATGGAATACACACAGTGGAATACTACTCAGCCATAAAACGAATGAAATAATGCAATTTGCAGCAATATAGATGGACCTAGAGATTATCATCCTAAGTGAAGCAAGTCATAAAGAGAAATCCCCTATGATATCACTTATATGTGAAATCTAAAATATGACACAAATGAGCTTATTTATGAAACAGAGACAGACTCACAGACACAGAAAGCAAACTTATGGTTACCAAAGGGAAAGGGTGGGGGAGGGATAAATTAAGAGTTTGAGATTAGCAGATGCAAACTACTATATATAAAATAGATAAACAACAGGGTTCTACTATATAGCACAGGGAACTATATTCAATTTCCTGTAATTAACCATATGAAGAATATGAAAAAGAATATATATACATGAATCACTTTGCTGTACATGAGAAATTAATGCAAGATTGTAAATCAATTATACTTCAATTTTAAAAAAATTATCCGGTTTAACCCCACAAGACAATTACTATTTTCATCTGCAGGTTACACTCAGAACTGAGGCTTAGAGAGCAGAGATCTGGACCAAGTAGAAAAGCTGACTTTTGTCTCTGTGAAATCCCTCCAGGCCAACTGACCTCTTGCCTCCTGATTCTGCCATCTGCCTGGATTGGTGAAGTACATACATTTAATTCCTCAAACATTTATCAGGTCCCCACATGTACTTGGCACTGTGCCAGGCACAGAAAAAAAATCACCCCAGATATCTCTGACCCTATAATTTCAATGAGTAAGCCCCAGTGGATCCTACTCGAGCTGTGAGTTGGGCTGTAGCTCTAGACAAGGTCTGGACAAGACAATACCACTGCAGGCCACATGGCTCAGGCGGATCACATCCAGCCCTGCCAAGTCCAAGGTCCGTCTGGTCACCGAGGCCTCACATCTCTCTGTGTCTTATGCCCAAGGCGTTTACAAGGGGCCTGGGTGATAGACGTTCTGCTGAGTCCAGGTAGTAGTTCTGCCCAAGGCTATGCCACAGAGGTCAGCAAGTGGACCCAGGCCTCTGCAGAGACAGAGATGGGGCAAGAACTGCTGACACACAGAGAGTGAGGAGGAAGGGCTGGAGGAAGCCCTGGAGGAAGGGCTAAGTTCTTTACCTTTTTTGTGTTAGAAACTCCTTTGACATCTGGTGATGTTTACTGACATCTCCTCAGAATAAGATTTTTAAATGTGTAAAATAAAATAGGATTACAAAAGATTTTTATGAAAAGGGAAAGATGTCCATGAGTTACTACTGAATGAATAAAATCAAGTTACAGAAGAGCTTGTATAAGCTCTTTACACATTTATGAAGAGAAAAAGAGAGAGAGACTGGAAGAGGAGCAAGAGAGAGTGAAAAGGAGGAGGAGAGAGGAGAGGGAGGGAAGAAAGAAAGAGAGAAATAGAGGAAGAAAGGAAGGAAGGGAGGAAGAAAGAAGGAGGAAGGAAGAAAGGAAGGGAGAAAGGACAGAAGGAGAGAGAAAGAAAGGAAGGAAAGTAGGAAAACTATCTCTTTATACATATGGCTGGCCCTACCATCTTTCCCTGGTGCCTCAGTGGTTAAGAATCCGCCTGCCAATGCAGGGGACATGGGTTCGAGCCCTGGTCCAGGAAGATCCCACATGCCACGGGGCAACTAAGCCCGTGCACCACAACTGCTGAGCCTGCGCTCTAGAGCCCACGAGCCACAACTACTGAAACCCGCACGCCTAGAACCCGTGCTCCGCAACAAGAGAAGCCACCGCAATGAGAAGTCCTGAGAAGCCCGCACACTGAAACGAAGAGTAGCCCCTGCTCGCCACAACTAGGGAAAGCCCGTGCGCAGCAACGAAGACCCAACGCAGCCAAAAATAAATAAATAAACAAATTAATTAATTAAAAGAAGAAAAAAATGAAAAGCATGGCAGGCCAATGGCTCCAGATCATGGTTCCCTTTAGCCCCCCAAATGGTCCCCTCAGGTCACAGCCAAAGCTCCTCATTCTTGTCACTGCCTCCTCCCTTGCCTGACAGCTGGGATTTCACCCTGGGCCTATCCCTATAGCAGCTCCAACAGTGCTGCATGGCCATCATCTCTGAATCTGCCTCCCTGTCGGACTATGGCTCTCTGCTCGTTGCTTACTCTGCCACTGTCAAAACAACCTAGTAACACCAAGTCCTCAGCACATGTCATTGCTCACTTTTTAGGATCTGTGAGAGCTACTGCTTAGTTGGAAGGCCACACAATGGGGCAGCCTGGTTCCTTTAAAGCTGTCACAGCCTTTTTTGCCGACCCCTAACATTTGCTTCCCTTTCTCAAGGTGTGGCAGTCAAACCTTCTCCCCTGGGAATTCTCTGGTGGTCTAGTGGTTAGGACTCTGCGCTTTCACTGCTGAGGGTGTGCGTTCAATCCCTGATCACGGAACTAAGATCCCACAAGCCATGTGGCATGGCCAAAAAAAAAACCCCAGAACAAAAAGCCTTCTCCTCTTTGTCCAAACTTCCAGCGCCACCTCTCCCATATACCCTGGGGCCTCGTGCCACGCCCACCTCCTACAGTCCCCACCTCTGCCTACTAGCTCCTCCACCTGTTCTCAGCACCCCTCAAGGACTCTGCTCCTGCAGAGGCAACTTTCTGGCCTCAATTGTTTCTTTTTTTTTTTTTTTCTGCGGTACGCGGGCCTCTCACTGCTGTGGCCTCTCCCGTTGCGGAGCACAGGCTCCGGACGCGCAGGCCCAGTGGCCATGGCTCACGGGCCCAGCCGCTCCGCGGCATGTGGGAACCTCCCGGACCGGGGCACGAACCCGTGTTCAATTGTTTCTTTGTTGGCACTAGGTTACCCCTTGAGCATCTGAGCCTGCTCTTGATTCTCCTAACTCACACCTGCCAGATTTCTCTCCCTCTCCTCAGGAATGCTTCAGTAAGGAGTCACCTGTGTGTCCTGCCTCCACATCCTCCTTTCCCTTTCACTCCCCAACTCTCTGCAAAATGCTTCGGTCAGTCCATGAACCTGCCTGCCAAGGAACGTCCATTCAGTAGGTGTTTCTCAAGTTCCTGTTCTACATCAAGTGCTGTGTCAGGCAATGGGAAAATGAAGGTGACCAAACCAGTTCTGAACTCTTGGTGCTTGAACCAATGAACACATATACAAGTAAATAGAAAACGTAGAGTGTGGAAAAGTTCTGTGAAGGAAGCAAACAGGATGAGAAGATGCAGAGTAACTGGGGAGATGGGGCAGAGGGTCTCTGTTTTAGATAGGGTAGGCCAGGGAGGCTTCTCCAAGCAAGCACGCTATCCAAAGAGCAGGGAAAACGTGGTACAGGTGGAGGGGATAGCAAGTGTAAAGGCCCTGAAGCAGGAACAGGTATTCCTGCTTGGCAGGAAAGAAAGAAGTCCATGGGTGTGGAGAAAAGTGAATGATGAGGAAAGCATTGCCAAGATTAGGGGAGGTAAAGAGTTTATCTCTAATGCAAGGTGAAGTCCTTGCAGACTTTAAGTGACAAGATCTGATTTGTTCTTAAAAAGTGCCCTCAGGCCCCACTGTTGTGTGGAAATGAACTATAGCGGTAAGAGGTGGGAAGGCAATAGAGTTATTAGGAGGCAACATTTACTTATTTTGGATGACAACAGGCATATCACATTTAATGCATCTAAAAAGAAACATCTGGAGACTTCCCTGATGTTAAGACTTCGCCTTCCCATGTGCAGGGGGTGGGGGGCTGGAGGCGGGTGCAGGTTCCATCCCTGGTGGGGGAGCTAAGATCCCGCCATGCCTTGTGACCAAATAACCAAAACATAAAAGATATTGTAACAAATTCAATAAAGACCTTAAAAATGGTCCACATCAAAAAAAAATCTTAAAAAAATAAAAAGAAACATCTGGATCACTGGCTCCCTCAAA
The DNA here is from genome assembly GCF_964374135.1 of Grampus griseus. Lineage (NCBI taxonomy): Eukaryota > Metazoa > Chordata > Mammalia > Artiodactyla > Delphinidae > Grampus > Grampus griseus. Next base: position 67,722,388 of record NC_139004.1, on the reverse strand, counting down.
ATAAAGCAAGACCCCTGTCCCTCCCCCAATCTTCCCCATTTCTGTAAAAAGCACCATCTTCACGCACTTGTTCAAGCCAAAAACTTAGGGGCTACACAGGCCTTCTTGCTCTCCCCAATCTTCTGCGTCCCAAGCCCAGTCTACCCTCTTTCCTTACCCACTCCTAACCATCCCCCGTGCCCCGACTCAGCTCCAGGCACCATCCTGTCCCATCCTGCACCAGACTCCTGACGGCTCTCCCTCCTCTGCCCGCTACAGTCCATTTTCCGCGCAGTAGCCAGAAATACTTTTTTAGGAACACGAATCTCCTGTTACCCCCTGCCTAACATGTATTCCTCAATGACTCCCTTCGCCTTCAAGACCTTTAATGAGACCTGGGACCCAAGTCAGGAGGAATATGAGGAAAAACGAGAGGGGTCGGTAAACCTGAAGGAGCGAGGCCAGGCCCGTAGCACCACCTTCCCATCTGGCTTGTGTCCTCCGGGTTTAGGAACCTATCTTCACGGCGCTGGGGGAAGCTTTTCCAGTAGTCCCTTCCTGCCGCGACAAGCCTATTTCCCGTGCTGCACCACGGCGTTCCTCTTCCTCTTCCGGTCCCAGGCGTTTCGGGATCTGCGGGCCCCGGTGAGTGCTAGCCGCGCGGTATCCGGAGCCATCCGTGACTCCCGGACGGCGGCGGGGCGCGTGGCCTTAGGGAGGACGGGGAGACCGGCTGCCTGGCTGTGGGGAGCGGAAGCCGCGGGGCGGGGACGTTGCTCGTGGGTTCTCAATGGATGGATGGGAGGGGGAGAATTCGGATTTGGGGGGAGAGCGCAGCCTTGCGGCTGGGGGGGTAGTTTCGAGGCACCATTACCTGAGTTTGGGAAGGGGAGACTGGCGTTGGGTCGTGCAGAATGAATCCGGGCTGGTGGAGGGCGCAAATGCAAGGCATCTGTGCTGAAGCCTCATTCAGGCTTCTGGCCTAACGTTCTTCTAGATCAAGGCGAAGAGGTAGGCCCGGCCCCGCGAGCTCTGATCTCCACTCTCGTCCTCCAGTTGCAGACATGGCCAAGTCCAAGAACCACACCACGCACAACCAGTGTAAGTTCCCCTGGCCCAGCCTTCATCTAATGCCCCAGACCCTGGCAAAGATTAGGGATACTGGTCAGGGAAAGGAGGCACATTCCTACAGTGGGCCTGGGGCTGATTTTACTTTCAGCCAGCATTACCTATGGGGCTGTAGATTTAGAAGCCAGGGATCCGCTTGGGATAACCCACAGTGCTTTGCATTCAGTGGTAAGGGGTTTCTTAGACGGATCCCAAGTAAGGAGAAATTATGGTTCTCCCGGGCTTGCAGCTGTGATGGTGGTCTTATTAGAGGAAATCTCTTTTTTGGTCTAATTCCTTTTTTCCCCACAGCCCGAAAATGGCACAGAAATGGCATCAAGAAACCCCGATCACAACGATATGAATCTCTTAAGGGGGTGAGTGTGTGCGCCGAATCAGAAAAAAGTGTGTGTTTGGCTCCAGTTGCGTGGTCAGGGTCTTTCATGTAGCTTAACTGTCCTTCGTTTTGCCTGGACTTCATGCTGTGCCAGACCTGTAATAAAGCTTTACTTGGCTTTACTGGCCCGAGTTGTAACCTGCCTCCTGAGAGCAGTTTGTCTGATCATCTCCCTTGCTCACTCTGAGCTTTTCAAGGGAAGGGGTGGTCTTGCCTGTGTACCCAGTACCTTGTGAGCCTTCCATTCCACTTTGACCACCCATATGACCTTGATCTGATGCAGTACTAGGCATGGAGGGGGCAGCTTCCCTTCCTGTGCTAGGGAGTTCTAAGGATTAGCCAAGAAGGCTGAGGCTGTAGGGTCTGAGCACAACTGAGTCTTGTCTCCACTTTGCTACTCCACTGTACTGTTGGTCTCTCCCCGCCCCCTTCCCTTCCCTCCGTTGGTCCTTATTCTGCCTTGTTTGCTGTGAATCTGTTGTACTAACCTTAGTATTTGGCACCTTTTAAGGGTGAGGGGGTGGGGTGTCCGTGAGGGGGGTTTCAGGAAAAACTCAACCAAAATCCTGCTGTAGGAATTTGTTCTTCCTTTCTGAGCTCTATTGGGCTCTAAGGGCCAGATATTTCTGCATTTAAGGTTGACTTGATGCTGTCTCAGCTCCCAGCAGGCCTCGGCTGGCGACTGATAGTCTCGTGGGTGCTGCTGTGGAGAGGGGCACCATGGGTGACTTGGGGGCCCCTACATGCTGCACTTAACAGCCACCTGTACATTTTTTGTCTTCCAGGTGGACCCCAAGTTCCTGAGGAACATGCGTTTTGCCAAGAAGCACAACAAGAGGGGCCTGAAGAAGATGCAGGCCAACAACGCCAAGGCCGTAACTGCACGTGCTGAGGCTATCAAGACTCTTGTAAAGCCCAAGGAGGTCAAGCCCAGGATCCCAACGGGCGGCAGCCGCAAGCTCAGTCGACTTGCCTACATTGCTCACCCCAGGCTCGGGAAACGTGCTCGTGCCCGCATCGCCAAGGGTCTCAGGCTCTGCCGGCCAAAGTCCCAGGCCAAGGCTCAAACCAAGGCGAAGGCTGCAGGTGCAGCTGCGGCTCCGGCTGTGGCCCCAGTTCCCGCTCCAGCTCCCGCTCCCGCTCCCAAAGGTGCCCAGGCCCCCACAAAGGCTCCAGAGTAGAGCCTTTGTCTGCCAACGTGAGGACAGAAGGACTGGTGTGACCCCTGGGCTGCTGTCTGCATGGGGCTGGTGTCCTCCTGTGCTATTTGTACAAATAAACCTGAGGCAGGATCTTTCAGTCACGTGGGGTCGGTACCTACATTTTGTGTGGGTAAAGAGTTTAGCCTTCCTTGGATGGCAGGGTGTGGGTGGGAGTCGGGAAATAGGGCCTTGGAGTGCCAGAAGGGGACTTAGTAAATGAGGAGTGGTTCGGTGCCTTAGGGACACTGGGGCACATAGCTTGCTGGACTGGGCAGGCTGGTGAGGACAGAGAAAAACCCCAAACATCCCTGTCAGGTCTTAAAGCTTACCCAGAAGAAAAGGGAGCACCCAGAAGAATTCTGCACTCTGGCCTGGGGAGTTCTAGGTTCCTAGCGTGCCTGGCCAGCATTCACTGCTCTGAGTTGTACAGTCCCCCAAGTTCTAGGGCTCCTGGGAGGCCAAGCAATGGTGGCACTGCCTTACTTGCATGACTGTGCTGTATTCTTTGCCCCCTGGATCAGGTGCTTCACCAGCAGTCTTAGCCCTCAGAACAGCCAATGAAGCACTGTTCCTGGTCACACTAGATCTTCATCTGTAGTCCAACTTTGGGCACTGGGGATGCTCAAAGAGTTGTCGTTATGCTGGGGCAACAGGTGGGACCCATGGTGTATGATCCCTCATCTCTGAAGTAGGTGTTACTATTATCTTTGAAAGCCTGCTCCGTGAACATCCTTGCTGTTAGTACTTCAGAAGTGGCCCCTGTCCACACAGACTTTATTGTTGGGCAGGGGGGAAGAAAGGTCCTTGGCACTGATCGGGGTGGAGGTTGGAGAGCGCGGGGCTCAGCTTTCGCTGGGCAGGGTGGGCACGCTGGCCAGGGCAGGCAGCAGCCGAGTGTATATGTCGATCCCGCGGAGGAACATGGCCTCGTGCAGCCGTTCATCGTGGTCGTGGAGCAGCACGGGTGTGTGGTTCATGGGTGAGAAGCCCAGAGCTGGGACCCCCACCTGCAGGGGGCAACAGGAGCCGTTAGGGGGAAGGCCAGCACCCAGGACCATTCCACTGCCCACCCTACTGCAAGCAGCTCACCGCGCGAAGATAGCGGCTGTCTGTGGCAGCGGGGAAGATCTCCGGCTCCAGGGTGAGGTTCCTGTAGAGGGAAGAACCTGGTGAATGAATGTGGAAGCAGAGAGGGGAGAGGGCAAGGGAAGGGTTGAAGGAGCAAAGGAAGGTGGGAGGGAGGGAAGGGGAGAGGGGGGCTGGCCAGTGTGCTCACATGTCCTTGCAGACCCCACTAAAAGCTGCCCACCAGAGGTCTGAATCATCAGTAGATGTCACTCGGGGCTCTGTCCATTTCTGTGGGGAGAAGGATGGCAGGATCAGGACAAGGCCTGGCATCTTGCCCTATTCTTCATAGGGTAGGCTGTGCCTGGCACGGGGCACACACCCACCTACCCAGACATCCAGCTGGCCAGTCCAGCAACAGGCCCTCTTTCAGTCTCTCAAAGGTCACAGGTCTGGGACCTTCTGTGCCCTCCACTTCCTGTCCATCCTCAGATCATTCCTAAGTGCCCCTTCCTCAAGATGGCACTCCCAGACCCCTCAGACTGGTCAAATACTCCAGTTACAGATTCACAGTTATGAGGTCCCACCCTTTCCTGGACCACATGTGTTCACACTTACATAAAAGTAATACATAATTTTTTGATTCATGTCTATTCCTCCCTTCATTGTGTAAAGACTATGAGGGCAAAAACTTGTCTAATTTCACTCCCTAGTATTCCCCAGCACCCAACAGTGGCCTACAACAACTAACACTTGTTGGTGAACAAAACATGTCTCTCACAGCTAAAGCCAGGATGTATGCAGGCACACCAAACGTACACTCCTGCAGTGATACATGCAGCAAGCCCAGCCTCCCCAGCTCCTACAACTCCCCTGTTGTAGGTTCCCCAGTCCACACCTGAGCAAACTCGAAGGTGACCCCTTCGCCAGCTGCCTGGCACCAGCCCTGCAGCTGCTCCTCGAAAGCCTGTGAGAAGGGAGATGAGCTGACCCCTCAGGCTCTCCCTGAGCCTCTAGGACAGGGCTGAGGACCCAGGCTCCCTCCTCCAAACCCAGGTGGAGATGGCACCTTCAGGTCCACATCTGGTGCCACGCGGAAGTCAAAGCTGGCGCTCATAGTGGCAGGTACCACATTATAGGCTACACCACCCTCTAGCTTAGTCAGGTTCACGGAGGTTACGGCCCCCTGCTTCAGCTGAGGGTCTGACTGCAGCCTGTGGGCGGGGGCAGGGGCAGCAGCAGCAAGGGGGAAGAACAGATAAAAAGGGGGCTCAGCCCCCCTCCTCTCCTGCGTAGCCTCCCAGAGCCCCGTGCCCTTTCCCAGGCTGCCTCACCTCTGCCTCTCCTTCTCCCGAAAAGCCAGGATAGAGCTCACAACCTTGTGCTAGGAGAGTGAGGTTAGATGTGAGAGTGGCCCCAGGACAGCCTCGGGAACTCCCAAACTCCCTCCCCGTATGCCACACACCAGCTTCTCTGCTGCCGTGTCCTCAATGAATCGTGAGCCGTGGCCTGGCTTCCCAGTGCTTGTGACCTGCACCCCTGAGAGACGCAGGGGGAAGGGGGTGTCTTCAGTATGGGAGAGGCTGGAAAAGCAACCAGCCCTGGGATGGGCCCGGGGTCTTCCCCTCATTCCAGGCTCCTCTGCCAGGTCTCTGCCCGCCTCAGAATGCACAGTGTAGAGCTGGTTTCTGCCCATGGTTAGGGCCTCCTTTCAGAAGCTCAGGAAAGAGATGCCCAGGTAGGAAGGGGCTGGGAGGCAAAGGCCCTGGGTTCAAGGCCTACTCAGGCCCCAACTTGCTGTGGAACCCTTGGCGGGCCCCTGCCCCTTCTGGCCCAGTGTCCCATCTGCACAGTGACCCCCAACGTCCAAGTGCATACTCACACCAGGGGCTCCGCTCACTGTAAAAGACAGTGAAGGCGTCAGTGGGGTTGGCCAGGCCTGAGGAGGAAAAGGTTGGCCAGGCCTGAGAGGGTGGAGCGGCCCAGCCCCCACTAGCAGCCTCCCTATCCCCTGCTGGCCAGTCAGTGTCCTGCCACCCTGCTCACCCTCATCCAGGGCGAAGCCAGCCCTCAGGGCCTGGAACTCGGGCCGCTTCACAAACAGCTCCATGCCTTGGTGACCCCCAATCTCCTCATCTGTAAAAGAAGCAGGAATGTGAGATAGGGGGTGCCCCAACACTCTCCCCACCCCTGAAGGTGCCCCTCCTCGAGTCACTCCTACCTGGCACAAAGGTCATGTGGATGGTTCTGGGGAAATGGTGGCCCTCAACCTTCAGCCTCCTCACAGCCTCCAGGTACCTGAGGGGCAGTAAGAGGGTGTAAGCCAGGTGCTGGGGGGGAGCCATCAGAGCAGGCAGGCTGCAGCCTTGGGCCGTGCTCTGCCACGGCCTAGCAGGTGACTCCAGAAAGTCTCTGTCCCTGTCTCCCCATCCATGCAATGGTCATAGCGGGAATTCCCGCCCAAGGTAAGGGGTCAAGATGTTCCTTGGCCTTGATGTTCTCCAATCACACCTGGGTCCTGGGTCAATCCAACGGGCCAGTGGGGAAACTGGGAATGAAGGACACTCACTGGATGCTGACACACTTCATGTCCTGGGCGCCCCTGCCATAGATGTAGCCGTCAGCATCCTTGAAGGCTTCAAAGGGGTCATGACTCCAATGTTCCTGGGGGCAGGGGCAGGAAGAGGGACCCAAGCACCAAATGTAGTCGTTAATCCACTCTGCTCAACTGTGGCCCTGCCCAGGGAGCAGGTGCCCTAGGAGCCCACGTAGGGCTGAAGAGGGCAGCTGACAGCCATCCCTCATCTCTGCCTCCCACCACCAACCCTGCCTCTGGCATACCCCACCCCTGGCATGGAATGGCTACTGGGCAGAGGTTGCTTGATTGAGTGGAGTAATGCTCTATGAGGTCGAATCAGTGCCAGGACCAGCATCGTGGGATCCCTGCAGTCGAATGGGGGATCTGTACCATCTTTGTCCTCAAGGGTGTTCCACTCCCTACACCCCCCGCACCTTGAAGACAGGCACCACATCGGTGTGGGAGTTGAGCAAGAGGGAAGAGAGTCTGGGGTTGGTGCCTGGCCAGGTCAGCACAGTCACCACACGGCCAGGTGCCACCTGGAGAGGGCCAGGAGGAGGGGTCGTCAGTGCACGGTGAGGAGCTGCCCCAGGCCCACCTCCCCTACCCATGCTGGGCCACAGGCTCACCTCCACTTTCTGACAGCCCAGGCCCAGTTGGCAGGCTCTCTCCTCAAGGAAGGCCACGGCAGCCCCTGGGAACACAGACAGCCTTGCTGCTGCTTCTGCCTCCCCACACCTCCCACGGGCCCAGGCAGAGATGGGGGTACATCCAGAGAAGGGAGCAGACCCCTGCCTCAACACAATTCCACATCCGTCAGAGACATCTGCATCGCTGTCCCCAAGAAAGAAGACATTTTTGGCCAGTGACCCTTTGTAGAAGGCCAGGTGGGAAGTCCAGAGTGAGAAGCAGGTGTCATTGTTACCTTCCTTAATGATAGGGAAACTGGCGCGGAGACATAAGGCTCACCCACTGTTTCCCAGCTGGTAAATCACAGAGCAGGGATTTGGATTGGACCCCAGTACACAGTTCCCAGCCACCAAGCCTGATTCCCCGAAGGTCTGTGGCCTTTGTTCAGCCCCAGTAGGCTTCCGGGGGCCTCTTCTTCCCTTCCCCAACCCCAAGTGCTGGAGAGTAAGGTGAAGTTGTTCCCTATTTAACTACCAGTTGTAACTTTTGGAGCAGCACAGCCTGGAGGGGATGCTGAGCTGTCTGCTGACCTAGGGAACGGCTTAGAGGAATGGAGGCGCCATTTGAGGCAGATTAGGCTCAGCTGGGTGACGGGTTGGCGCCTGGTTTAGAGCACAGTCCCCGCCCCTGATGCCCCACCACAGGTCCTCCTGGAACCTCCGCGTTCTCACCGTAGTCGGGCTCGGGTTGGACGGTGCGGATGCGCAGGTACTGACGGAAGAGCGTCACGGATGGGTGCTCGGCTTCACGACGCTTGCTGGCCATGGCGCTGCCCTGCCGTGGTGAGCTAGGGGCAAAGCGAGTGGCTACCTACCCCTCCCCGCCGCTGGGGCTGGTGGGCTCCATTTACACGCAGTCCCTCCCCAGGGCGGTTCCCCGGCCGCCCCGCAGGGAGAGAATACCTTGTTTCGGAGCCCCCAGTTACAAAGGCCCCATTCTGTTTCAGGCGCTGTGCTGGCCACTTTCAATACATTTCCTTATTTAATCCCCCAAGGAACCCCATGAAGTTCGTGCCTCTGAAAGCCCACATTACAGAGGAAAAAACTAAGACAGATTCAGAGACACCTAGAAAGTAGCTGAGCCACGTCTGAAACCAGACATTGACTCCCCCCCGCCCTCCTCAAAAAAATTCTCCCAGTTGCCCGGATTTCATGTCAGGGAGCCCCAGATCCCTCTACCCCTCTCCACGGCCCCCCACCTCACTCTCTGCTGGTTTTGGGCCCGCGCTCCCCTCTCGGCGTCCGCCCTGAACTGTGGGCGGGACTCCAGGTCCTGCGAGGTCTCCGGATCAGAACTGCCGCGGTCCGCCCACCACGTGGCCGGACCTCGCAGGGCGGGACCGAAGACTGCGAATCAGGGCCGTCCCAATCTCTAAGGCCCAGTGAGCGTGGGCGTCTCCGCCAGCCAGTGGTTCCAGCCTCCGCCACTTACATGAGCCTGGGATTCAGGGGCCCACCCCGGGGCAGCTGCCTCCGCCGCCGGCTCCGCCCTGCAGCCGACAGCGAGCTACAGGCTGGCCCCGCCCCCGCAGGCCCCGCCCTTGGCCCTGGGCAGCGGGCCCCACCTCCCGCAACCTCCCGATTGGGCCAGAAGGGAGGAAGGCGGGCACTGACCGGAAACTTCGCAGCTGCCTCCTTGAGCGCCCCCTCGCTCTCAGAGTCCAGCTTTGAAAAGTCCTGCTGGGTCTGGCCCCGGCCTGCTCCACCACCCCCTCCCGCGAGTCTTGGACTTCTCCCCTCCTCACGCCTCAGCTCCTCAGGGGCGGCCTCCCTGACTGCCTCAATGCTCCCTGTGTGGAGAGGTTATTGGTTAATATCTGTGAGCTCCAAGATGCTGGTCCATGTACCCGTAGGATTCTGTCCCTGGCAGGGGACAGAACAGACGGACAGCGTGCCAGGAATAAAGGATAAACGAACGGATGGGCGCATGTGTGATCGCACCACTGTGTAGGCAAATCTGTGTATCAGTGGGTGACTGTGTGTATGACAATGTGAGATGGTGGTTGGGTGTGACAGAGGATGGCACGATGAGAGGATGTAATCGTGACGCTGTATGACAGAATGAGAGGTGGGAAACTGCACAAAAGCATACGTGTGGCACCTTCTTGGCTGACCCTGTGCCAGGCTCCCTGGCTCTTCTGCAGCCACTGGAGAAGGAAGATAAAGAGGCACAGGTGTCCCACTGGCCACCCACAGGCTGCACACAGTTGTAGCTGCCCATTTGTGCATCCGGCTGTCCTTTGTACTCTCAGCCAGTTCTGCCCTCAGTTCCAGGGGCTGAATCAGCTTGGGGAGGGGTGGGGTTGAAGACTTCAACCTCTGGGCACAGAGGAGGCAGGCTGGCAGGGTAGGGTAGGGTCCATCCAACCCTCGTGAGGTTTAAGTCAGACTGCTGACCCACAGATTCCCAGGGGCAAGCAGGCTTGGTGGTTCACCAACAATGCTATTGTTGGGGCCAAGGGCAGGCCATCCCAAAATGTGCCTCAGTGGCATGTTGGTTATTTTGAATTAAAGTCACTTGAGAAATGTCCAATGCAAGAGAGACATTCGACCCTCCTTTCTGTCTCCCTGAAAACAATAAATCTCTATACAAAAGGTACACTCCCTGCATCTGGAGGTAGGACACTCTGGTTTCTGGAGATAGGGAATTCAGGCTGAGAAGCCTGTATAAACCAACCTTGTTAATTCTTTAATTTACTACCCTCAAGCCCACTCTGTTTAGATTCTTTACTAATTCAGCAGCCAAAATATGCTTCTTTGTCCTGTCAAGTCCTCACAAATTTATTCTTTGTCTAAAAAGTATAAAAGCTGCCTGCTCTGGCCACTTCTTAGGTCCCATTTCTATGAGACCTCCTTGCACATGATTAAAATTTCTTTTTCTCCTATTAATCTGTTTTGTGTCAATTTTATTGTTAGTCCAGCCAAGAACTCAAGAGGGGTAGAGGGGGAAATTTCCCTCTTCCCAATACTGTGTTACTTATTAAATCACATTCTCCACCCCACCTTTACAAATCTTGCTCCCTTCGGCCATAGGTCCTCTATTCCTGACTCACTCAACTCAGCCACTAGACCCTGGATTTCCCACCAATCCCAGTGGTCATTCAGCAGTAGTAACATCCCCTCTCCATGACACTCCCACGTCGCCAGCCCAGTATGGCCAAGTGCTCTGCTTAACCAGACTCAATCCTAAAACCACTTTCTAAGCTAGGTGTTACCATCATGCCCATTTTACAGATGAGGAAACTGAGTCAGAGTAGCCACTCAGCAGCCATCTAGTAAGTAGCGCATGTCCTTAGCCTTCCCAGGCTGCTGGAGCAATCCCTCCAGCTCTCAGTCCCAAAGCAGTCCCAGACTTGCCTCCAACTCTAACACCACCTGCAGCAACGCCAGGAAACAGAACCTGTCACTCCCTAGGCATAACAAAAATGCTTTCTTTTATTGTGCCTCTGAGATGAAATGAGAGGTCCTGACTGGGCCTGGCCCTCTGGCCTCTACCCTCCAACCCCAGGGGCTGCCTCCCTGGTGGAGACTGGTCCAGATCCTCCAAGCTCAGGCCAGGCCTGGGGCCTGGACAGTGGGTGAGCTCAAGGCAGATGGTCAAGGAAGGCAAGAAGGACGAGGTGGAAGTCTTGTGGTTTGTGGAGGTAGCAGGCATGGCCTGCATCGCGCAGCTTCACCACAGAGTGGTTAGGCAGGTGGCGGAGCTGCCGCAGTGACTCCCAAGCCAGGACGCGGTCCAGCTCCCCATACAGGATGAGAGTCGGGGTCTGCAGGGCAAGGCAAGGGACTGTGATCCTGGGGCCTGATGGGGACTGGCCCTCAAGCCACCTCCTTAGGAAATCTTCCCTATACACCGCATCTCTCCCATCCAGATCAAGGATGGGGCCATGTGTCCTCCAAGTAAGACCTGAGGCCTTTCCCCCTATGACTCGAGCCAGGGACAGGAAGCCAGGACTTTTGGAGACCCTCCTCCCAGTACCTTCACAGCCTGGAACTGTTCTTGGGTGTAGTTCTGGGTGGACGCAGGTGCAATGGGCACGAATCCATGCAGCTGGTGGTGGCCTTGCATCAGGAAGGGCAGGGCATAGCAGCCACTCAGTGAAGGGCTCACCAGCACGACATTCTGCACCTCTAGGTCCTGCAGCACTCGCTCCAACAGCTGTGCCCGCCCTGCCTCTGTGCTTGCCTCCTTCGAAGGTGCCGAGTTCCCAAAACCTGGGAACAGCAGAAGGCACCAGCTGAGGGAGGCTGGGAAGGAGGTCAGGACTTCCTGCCCACCAGAGTGAGGGAAAGAGATGGGGGGCAGTGGCATATAGCATCTGCTACCCCAAACTTCCTAGACGTTATTTTTGTACTGTGATAGGGCTGCTAGAAAACCATCTTTCATTCATCATGTTGGCAAAACTAAAAAGACTGATAATACACAGTGTTAAGGAAGATGTGGACACTTTTGTACATGACTGGAGGGTAAATCCACACAGCATTTTTGGAGGGTAAGATAATATTTGTCAAAAAACTTCAAGTGTGTGTCCTTCGACCCATCAACTGGCCTTGATGGCTACCCTACAGAAATGATTGCCCACATGCTCAAAGAAGCATGTCCAAAGATGCTTCAGCTTCCTTACTTGAGCATTTCAACTGACACTGAAAACTCTAAAGCAGGCTACATGTACAGCCACCAGTCGAGGAGTGGCCAGATAAAACCTGTTCATCCCTCTGATGGCACACACTACGGAGAGGGAGGGTCACAGTGCCTGGCATGACCCATGAGACATGGTAGAGGAGAAGAAAACTAGGCTGCAGATAGATTCACTAAGCTGGCAGGACACCAGTCATGTTTACAGCCCCCACCAAACAACCCTGTATCTCTAGGCATGGAAACGCCCAAAGAGGGCCTGGCACCCTCAAACTGCTTAGAGAAGTGAGAGGGAGAGAAACATGGCATAGGTCTCTGAGGGCATCACTCTTGGTTGATTTTTTAATGACAAGAATAATAGCAAAAATCATTTGTATAGCTGAAAAAACAAAAAGCTACCTAGTTTGTCATAAAAAGGACAGTGAGATCTCCCCATGCAATCGCTTGTGAGGCAGGTCATGTTGCTAACTGCTCTGTGACATGCAACAATCCACACTGTAGTTTTCAAGGTAGAAAATAAAAAACACAGAGCTTTTCGTGTTGACACTTTGTGTTGTGACTTGCCACTGCTTGTTCAGACACTGGGGTCCAGATGCTCCCCAGCCACAACTTAGGGCTTTCCTAACCCTCCAGTTCTCCCCTCTGGCATGCTGTCCCCATGTCCCTGCTGCACGTTACCTCCTTAGACCCAGGGGTGGGGGCTCTCACCTGGGAGGTCAAGGGCCACGGCCCGGTAGCCCCTCTGTGCCAGCAGCTGCAGTGTGCCCAGCTGCTCCCATGTCCGGGAGTTAAAGGCCTTTCCATGGAGCAGCACCACATCCACCCTGTGGGCACACAGGGGAGTGTGTGTTCTGAGGGTTCTTTCTTCCCAGGCTACTCCCACTGCCTTCCCAGGCCCTGAGCACTTTGAGCTGAGCTGGGGGACCCACACAGGGACTCCCCGCGGGCCTAGTCCTTCCACTACACCCTGAGGTCAGCACCCACCTGCGGGCCCGGTGAAGTGGGAGCACCTCGCGGTAAAAAATGGGGGAGCTGCCAGGGGTGAGACCAGCCAGGATTGTGACATTGGGGTCTCCCCAGAGCCAGGAGGTCTGCTCAGGGGGTCCTGGCAGCCCCACATACAGTAGCAGCATGAACAGCAGGCCCAGGCCCAGCAGGGCGACCTGGGACCGGGTCATGGAGGTCTGTACCACAGTCTGGAGGAGGAGAGGAGAGGGAGAAGAGGGTAGGGCTGAGCCCCTGCAAGGTCCCCTGGACCCCATTCTCAAATCCCACCCAGGAGCGCCCAGCAGAGGAAAAGCTCAGCCCTTGCCCTTTCCTCTGCTCCAGGCAAGGATCTGAGGGTTCACACCCAACTACTCCACATGCCAGGGCAAGGGCTCAGATACCCTAAAGCGTGAGGAGCATCTGAGATGTCCTCCTGGCATCAGTGGCCACCATCATCCTTGTGCCAGCTAAAACCACTTCCATTCATCAAGTGCTTATGATAGCCAGGCCCTGTGCTTGGCCCTTCACATGTAACGACTCATGAACCCACACAAAAACACTAGGGAGCAGGTATTATAGGTCTCTTATAGATGAGGAAACTGAAGCTCAGAGAGGTAAATTCTCTTACCCAAAGTGCAGAGTAGCAAGCAGGGGAACTGGGACTTGAGCCCAGGGCTGGGCTCCTAACCACCAGGCCACACTCAGTTTGCCAAGGAGGAAACCAAGGCTGTGAGGTGACAGATGAGCTCGTGGACAGAGTGCTGAGAGTCATCAAAGGTGAAAGACATCAAAGAGTAAAGCGATGTCCCACTGAGGGCATGTTTTGAAATGGTTCTTTTTATCACACTGCATATAATAATGCTAAAATCAGAATGTGTTTTACCACTGATGGGAATATTTAATGCTCTACCCCAGCTGATATTACGTGGGAAGAGAGCTCATGGAGAATATCCTTGATGGAGGAAATGCCTAGGCATGAGGGGGTATGCGGCTAGGGAGAAGCATGGCACATCTAGAAGTGGAAAGGGAGCCGTGGAGGCTGGAGAGACAAATGCCTCCCACCCCCCAGCTTCACGCCAAATGACCTGCTTCATGGACTCCTCTAGTTTGAGTCCTTTGCCAGCCCAGAAAACAGACCTCAGTATCCAGGACCCAGACAGAGCAGTTAGCCCTGCCTTTGAGACTCTGCTCTACCAATTCCTGGCTGTGTGCCTTGTCAGTAAAATGGGGAGGATAACCTGGCAGCTGCCCTCCCAAGACTCCTGTGAGATTTCGGTAATACAGTGGACCTGACCAGGGGCTGTCTTATCATTTCTTGGGTCTAGGGTGAGCAGGCCTGCCTTGTTCCCAGATTCCAGTAAACAGGTCTGTCTTGAGTGTCAGCTGGGCGCTGGCTGGAGTTCAGGGCTGGGGAATCACCTTGGACCCCCCCACCCCCCACCCCTCCCGGAACAAGAAGGCTTGTTTCCCAAGCCCCCACCCCCAGGCTCAAGAGTCAGGTGGTGACTGGGCAGTGGCAGCCCCTCTGGGGCTGATGGAGGACCAGATGATGAGTGGAGGAAAAGCACGCTCCTCTCTTCTTTCTGACCACGACCAGCCTCGGACGCAAGCCTCCAACGCGCGGCAGCCTAGGTTCCCACCAGGCAGAGCATCCGCGCTGAACCTCTCCTCTGGTGGGCCTGGTGCCCTGGGGCACCTCTCCCGGTAGGGAGGGACGGGACTTCAGCCGTTGCTATGGCAACCCAGGCAGCTGGAGCACTAGACAACAGTACGCTACAGATATGGGGCGAGGGGAGTGAGGCGCTGTACCCGCGTTAGGTCCTTGGCATACGCGTCGACAATGACACACAGGTGTACAGACGTGCACACAAACTCTTGTCCCCAAATGCTTTTCCTTTGTACGAGCTATTCCCTGCACGTACAGGCAGCCTCCTTGCACACGCACGGGCCTCTGCACAATCGATACCTTGAAACACCCTCAAAGTCACGCACACATTCAGCTATCAGGAAGGCAGAGGGACAGGTAGACACACACACGCTTTCAAAACCATATGTAGACCCTCATATTTCAAGCACCCAGTCATACACACAACCCCAGAACTACACACGCACACAAGAAATACACAGGCACAGGCAGAAAGACGGACACCCAAACACAGACCCTCAGAAATACACACACAGAGACACAGGTAGATATACACCCTTAAAATCACACGCACACAGAAATTCACACAGTAGACATACAGACACAAGCGGGCAGACAGGCTGACATAACCCCCCCAACACAGGCACACAGAAACACCGATACACCACACACACATACACGTACACCCAGACCCCCAAGAACACACGCTGACAAACGCGCGGGCGCGCACACTTGACACACGAACACAAACATACTCGCTGCCCCAGCGCGGGCCCCTCCCAGCAGGACTCTGTCCCAGGGCTCCGGGGGCAAGGGGCGGGGCAAGGATGGCCCGCCCCCGGGCACCCTGCTGGCCTCGCTCCCCGGGGACACTCACCGGGCCGACAGGGATGACCGGGTCTGCCACCGTGGGGCGGGCTCCGCTCAGGTGCAACCAGCGCCAAACAGCCCCTAGACGTTGGCGCTACCTCAGCCTCCGCCTCTCTGCGGGCGGCTGCGAGCCTCCGCGCGCCTGCGCAGTCCGCGGTCTCGGGTCCACGCCTAGTAGCCGAGCTGTAAGGGGCACTGGGGGCGGCACCCCAAAGCACAGAGGTTTGGCGCCCCCGTCCCCCCGTTCCGATTTTCCGGATTGTTTTTGGCCTGAAAGCCGGGGGAGGGACAGTCGACTTCTTCCCAGCAGCACGTCTCCACCCTTGCTCAGTCTCCGGTCTGTACAGCAGGGTTAAGGATAAGGGTTGTCTTAAGGACCACAGAGGGTTGTCACCACCACAGAGGCCTGTCTTAAGGACTGAGGGATAGGTCAAGCCTTAGAACAGTGTCTGGCGCGGAAGCCTCGCTGTGTAACTGCCAGATATTAGTATTGTTATGCAGCAGCCCCAGGTCTCCGGCCATCCACTTCCCTGACCCCTGCAAATACACATGCGCTCGAGCACTCGGTCAGGGCCTGGGGTGGCCTCTAGGCTCCTATGTCTCTATATGTCACCTATCCTGGTTGGTGACATGCGACCAACATCTGATCTGTCCCTGGCCTGTGTGGGCAGACCTGGAAAAAGGAGGCTGCACGGAACACCCAGCATTCACTCCTTATTAGCACTCTGTGAGGTAGGCAACATCACAGCCATTCTACAGGCAAGGAAATAGGCTCGGAGGCGTTGGGAAAACGATCAAGGCTGGGCATTGGCAGAGCTTCGCATTCAAACCTGTCGGGCCTCAGCCACATGCCAGACAGACGACTCTGGGTTTGGGCAGCCCAGGCTGGGGATGAGGGGGTGGGGAGGAAGGGGGAGGGAACAGGAAGGATGAGACCCCAAAGGAACGCTCCTTCTCAAGCCACACCATATGCACGTGGAGCAGGTCGCTGAGGGTCTCGGGGCCGGACCCTGTCCGGTGCTTGGGGCACGTGGGGCCGAGGGGCGTGGGGAAACTGAGACAGCTGTGAGAAGGATGGGTCTAGCAGCACCCGTCGGCCCTGGGACGGCTTGCGGCCACAAGCGGGCGCCCCGGAGCACGGCCCGGCCCACGCCCTCCGGCGGGCCACATCCCTGCTTCCCCGCCCCGGGCCCCAGTCGCCGCCTGCACTCGCCTGCCTCCTATTTGCGAGAGCCCACGCAGCTCCCCAGGTACCTGCCCTGCGCCCCCCAACCCTCTCTTCCTCTCTCCAATTACAACCCACTCCCACCTACCACAAGTTTCTCCTCTGCCTATCTCGGTTCCCCAGGCCCCCTTCCTCGGGTCTGCCCCCACCCCCTCTGCATGCACCCTACCAGACCCTGCGATCCACAACCGAGGTCCTCGGAGGGGACACAGCGAGCGGTGGCGGCGCCGGTGACCGCGCCCCTGGCCGCGGCGTCAGTGCGTTGGGCCCCAGCGGGCAGCGCGCTGAGCACCTCGCTTCCCTCGCCGGCCGGAACTTCAAAGCCTTTCCCTGCTCAGCGCTCCGGTTTCCGGCTCCGGAAAACAGATTTTTTTACTCTAACCCCTATCCTCTTCGGCCTGCGATGCCAACCTACGACCTATAACAGTGCCTGGAAGAGGAAAATGTTGAAAAGCAAAATAGTCAGCTACTTACTGTTGATTGCTGTTGATCCATTTACTATGCTTACTATGTGCTAGGCACGGGCGAGTGTTTTACATGCCTGGCCTCATTGAATCCTATCAACCACCTAGGAGCTAGTACTATTTTGTATTATCCCCATTCGTAGAAAAGGATAATAACAATGGGAACAATAATTGTAATGGGAGACCCATGTATTAAGTTCTTTCCAAAGGCAGGCACCATCAATTATCAATTCTTTTTTTTTTTAACTCATAAATTCTTGAGATAGGCTTTAACATCCCATATTTCAGATGAGGAAACCAAGGCAATTAGGTAGTGGCAGATGCAGAAATAACACCTATGTCTTCCTCACCCCCAAAGCATGTTCCTAGAGTTTTGGGAGCCTCCTTGATGCTCCAGGAGGGACCCCTGCCCTGTCTGTGGCAGCCTCCCTGCTCCACCTGGGCAAGGTGTTCTGTGGCTTCTCATCAGCCTGGCCTTGAACCACAGGTGCTTCACCAGCACAGCAGGAGGTATGGCGGGCGTGGAGCAGCACGAGGGCACCATCCAGGTGCAGGGCCAGAGCCTCTTTTTCCGAGAGGCTCACCCGGGCAGTGGGCAGGCCACCCGCTTCTCCGTGCTGCTGTTGCATGGCATACGCTTCTCCTCCGAGACCTGGCAGAACCTGGGCACGCTGCACAGGCTGGCCCAGGCTGGCTACTGGGCTGTGGCCATTGACCTGCCAGGTAACTCCAGGGAAGGCTTCTGGACAGGGGTTGTGGGAACCTCACTGGGGACCCAGGGCTGGGGGCTGGGGGACTGGGAGGACCTAGCCAGGCTGACTCCTGAGCTAGACAGGGCGCAGTGCACACTACAAGGGCCTTTGAGCTTCTCTAGTCCATCCGGGTGTGGTCTGGACACTGCCCAGCTGCTTCTAACTGTGTTGCCCGGGGCAATGTCTCTGCTTCTGTTTCCTCATCTGTAATGGGAGATAACCACACTCATTCTGGGGTTTGGCTCTAATGAGAATGGAATGAGATTATCCATGTGAGTATGTGGCCAGTACCTAACACATAATAATCGGTGCTCAGTCGATTGGAAGTAAAATATTTTGAAAGAGCCGAAACCACAGGCTCTGTTAGAAGCCCTGAGGAATGACACTGAGTCCCCTGGCACCTTTGGGGGTGGCTAAGCCCCCAGTCATGATCCCACATACAAAGCCCTAATTTAGGTCCTGAGGGAGGAAGGAGCAGCACAAGACTGCCAGTCATAGCCTCAACTGGCGGGCCCCAGCCCATGGTGCCAAGTGTGAAGGTGGCAGCATGGCCAACCTGCTCCCCTCACTGGCCATGGCTGGTATGGTTTCAGTGCCCAAGGGCGGGCCTCCAGGCTGGGACAGGATTGGTTCTGACAGTAGATTGGGCTGAGCTTCAAGGCCAAGGCCTTGAACTAATCCTTTTGCAGAAGGTAGGGATTGACTAATTGGAGGGGAGGGATGTGTGCAGAGCCAGTCTCTCATCCACTGTCCTGGAGGCATCTACCCTGCCAGCCCTGGGACAGGTGCCTTGAAGCAGTTAACTCAATTTTCACAACAATCTCAAATGGCAAACACTTTTGCTACCTCCTTTTAACAGATGGGGAAACTGAACAGTAGAGTGAGGGCTGAGGGGACTTTCCCAAGCTTACATAATCTATAGTGGACAATTGGGACTTGGATCTGGCCAAGCTGGGCTTCAGAGCCTGATTCTTTGAGGACGCTGTACTGGGGGAGATGGGCACAAACATGGAAGGAAATGCCTTATGCTTGCTACAGATATGACAGACCTAGGTTGCTGTAGGAGTAAGTACAGCATGCAACACTGCCTGTTGCAGGAACCTGGCACAGCGGTTGACCTAGGAGGGCTTCCTGGAGGAAGGGACCCTCTCTCCCCTGTTTTCCTACTCACCACCTTTGTCTCTCACACACCTGAATCCCTGCAGGTCTGGGGCGATCCAAGGAAGCAACAGCCCCTGCCCCTGTTGGGGAGCTGGTCCCCAGCAGCTTTCTGGCAACTGTGGTGGATGCCTTGGATATGGGCCCCCCAGTCGTGATCAGCCCATCGTTGAGTGGCATGTACTCCCTGCCCTTCCTCGTGGCCCCAGGCTCCCAGATCCGGGGCTATGTGCCAGTGGCCCCCATCTGCACTGACAAAATCAATGCTGCCGACTATGCCAGAGTGAAGGTACCCCTATGTGGGAGGCTGAGATATCCCTGCCAGGAGCAAGGAACAGTCCATCCCTGGGTACTGGGTAACCAAAGGGGTAGCTTCCGGGAGGAGTTGAACCACCAAACTCCGCCCTTTTGGTGTACTAGGCAGAAGATTACTGTGGCAAGCCCTGTGCTAAACTGTGTGTTGGGGCATACACAAATTCATACCTCTCCAAACCATCCCTGCACTGGGCCAACTTGTCTCTCTCTGTCATTTGCACTGACCCCAGGGAGAGACCAAAGTGATGGGGAGGGCTGGAATTGATCTCTAGGAGGCTGGGGCTGGTGGGGCAGGTCCCTGTTGACTCTGCCTCCCTTTGCTTTCTCTAGACCTCGGTTCTTATCGTGTATGGAGACCAGGACCCCATGGGTCAGACCAGCTTTGAGCACCTGAAGCAGCTGCCCAACCACCGGGTGTTAGTCATGGAGGGGGCGGGGCACCCCTGTTACCTTGACAAACCGGAGGAGTGGCATACAGGGCTGCTGGATTTCCTGCAGGAGCTAGCATGAGGCGCAGCCCTGCTGATGGGGGTGGGCCACTTGCCTGCCTTGGGCTCTCTCTCACTCATTCTCTCTCCTTCCCTTCGTGGGCTCCTGCTCATCCTGCACATCCAACAGGTGTGTCTTTCTATCTGAGTTCTTTTAGGGTCTGTCTTTTCCTCTTCTTTCTCTTGCAGTGACAGACTGAAGATGTGAAATCAAGAGAAAAAAATTCAGGAATCAAGGGATATAATCTGGTGGAGGGTAATCCATTAGATGAGCTTCTCCTATAGGCTTTCCTGCTCGGCTTGCATTCCTTCCTCTGCTCTGCCCAGCCTCCCCCCACCTCCCAGCTCCTCCTTTGGCTGCCCTGCTGGGCACAAACACCCCCTACCTTCACCTCTTAGGCCACAAATACATACATGCCCACATGCATGCATACACATTACAGTCATCTATGTTCCCAAATATGATCCTTCACTTGGGGGCAACCACACAGGTACATGCAACTGTGGGCTGATACGCACACTCTCACAGCAGCTTTGCATTGCATGCACAGGCACACACACACATACTCTGTCCCCACACAAGCACTTGCACAGGCACATGCTGCCCTCCCCAACCATTCAGCACCCCATGGCTGGGAAGGTGGGGACACCATGAGGCCAGCCCTTGCAGGAGACCCTCTACCAAGCTTAGGGTGTGGCCAGCTTTGAACTTCACTCACCCACAGGTTGCAGCTGGCCCCCAGATCAGAAATGCCCACAAAAGGGAAGGGCCATCACTTCGACCCTCAGATCTCCCAGCTTTTCCACTTTCTTCTGGGTGCTCCACAGCTCCCCAGGTTATTAGGCCTGGGTCTTCTCAGCCAAGCTAGTTTCCTGCTCTGAGTTTTGGGGGGTGGGGAGACAGAGATTGGAGGTCTGTGAAATAAAGTGATGCAATTAGACCCCGCAGGCTCTCGCTGTCTCCAGAGCGCCGCCCCTCCCCCGCCCCTTGGGACCGCCACTGCAGGCCCCTCCCCCACCCTGGCGGGACCAGATGGTCCCCCTGCCCTTTGTCCACCGGGCCAGATGGAGGGGAAGGGAGATTGGATTCCCCTCCCCACCCCCACACACCCAGGTGCCAAGAGACTCAGCTGTAGGGGGAGGTGGAGGTCAGTGGGACCAGGCTGAGCCGATTACGGAGGAGAGGGGGAGGTAGATTTGCGCCCCAGGGGGCGCGGTGCGGGAAAGCGAGAGCTTGGGAACCGCCCAGCTCCTCCCCCTACTCTTACCCCTTCCCTAGTCGAGTACTCAACTGCGCCGCGTCCCTCGCGACCCTCGCGACCCTAGCCCAAAAAGGAATTCTGGGGGTAGCTCTGGGAGAATCACGGGGCGGGTGCACAGGGTCACACCGCTCACAGGCGCCTCCTCCAGCTGGTCCGATAACCTGTCCTGGACGGACGAGGGCTTGGCCTCGCGGAAGCTGGGGGTGGCTGAGGGGTGCGGGGCTTGGTGGGCGAGAGCCCCGCGCGGGGATGGATGGCGCAGAAGCGAGGAGCGCCGGGAACCCGACCCGGCGGAGGGTCGAAACTTGAGCTCCGAGGGACCCGAGCCGGAGCGGGGCAGCGCGGGCGCTGGCGGCGGGGCCGAGGCCGAGATGGGGGTGCAGAGGGCTCGGCAGAGTCACCGGGCGGGCGGCCCGGGACGGAAGGACCGGCTGGCCCAGAGCGAAGGGACTGGGAGTGGGGCGCAGGCGCGGGTGGCGCGGGAAGGACCGTGGCTGGGACCGCGCTTCAGGCCGGACCAACCCCCTCGCCCCCCACTCCCGGGGGCTGGAGGAGCCGCCCGGGTAGGGTCGCCCCAGCCCTCCCGGAAGCGGCCGCCGCTCGGGGCGCACCGCGGCGCGCGGGGCGGGGCGGGCGGCTGCGGCACTGGGGCGACTGGGGCGGGCCCGCCGCGCTGTAATCGGATCCGGGGAGGGGGCGGGGAGGGGCCGGGCCGGGCGGGCCGGGGGTAGGGGGGGGCGCGGAGCCGGGCTCCGGGCCGGCCGGGCTCCGCGCCTGTCAAACCCCTCATTGTTCGCAGCTGATGTCACTCGCAGTTGTGAGCGGCCGCCTCTCCCGGGGACAATGTGGGACTGAGCGGCCCAGCCGCCGCGCCGCCACCGCCGCAGGACAGCCCCAGCGAGGTAGGGCGCGGGCCGGGCGGGGCACCGCGGGCCGCGAAGTTTGGGGGTTCGGCCAGGGGCGGGGAGCCCGCGCCTGAGTCCACAGGCTGGGGTCGCGGGTTTGGGAGACTGGGAGACTGCGAGGAACACGTTCCCTGTCCCACACGGGCCCAGGCCTGCACAGGTGGGGGGCGCTGGTCTGCTAGAGGAGCCCCCAGTACCAGGGAGGGGTTTCCTGGACCTGAGACCCCAGATTTGAGGCCCTCATCCCACCTGCTGTTTCTGTCCTTTGGACCTGCTCTTCTCTCGACCTTCTGCCCTGGGTTCTGGTTCTGCTCCATCTCTGTCCCCATCTGACATTCCCCTGCAGTTCCTGGCTCAGCACACACCCCTTCCCATTCTCTGCAGTCCTTGAGGGCACCAGACACAGACCTCCAGGCCAGGAGTGTGTGGAAATGACAGTTGGGGGCTCGGAGTGGTCCCTTGTGCCCTGTGGCTCTTTAGCCCCTCAGCTCTGACCTAGCTTCTTAGCTGGAGTCCTGGGAGGTGCGGGGGCTCTGGCTAGTCACTTCAGCCTGGCCCTGGAGCCTGCTTCGCCAGGAGAGGGAGGTGCCTGCCTCCTCAGTCCCCTATCCCAGGCCCGCCATCTTGGGACCTGTAGCACCCAGTGCCCCGCCCGACTTCAGCACCCTGGGGAGTGGTCTTCAAGGGGATGCACCCAGGGCCAGGTGCATTCCCTTCTTCCAGAATGTGGGCTCTTAGTTCCCACCAAGCGCAGGATGATCACCTTCACGCTGGACCAATAGAGCATGTGTCTCCAGGGGTTCCTCTTCTCCTACAAAGAGTTTTTAGACCCCCAGTGACTCCCCAGGACCTTAAACCTCAACTACAGCCTTCACTCTTTCCTGGGGTTACCCTCACTGCTTCAGAGCCAGCACCTGGGACCCTATCCTTTTCCCATCTGAAGGTCCCCTAGCCCCTCCGGGCCCTGGAACCCCCTCAACCTCCAAGGCGCCCCCATCCCAGCCCCCACCCCCCAGCCTTCATCAGCATGCAGGCTCAGGCTGCCCAAACACAAGGGGATTGTTCTTCTTGCATGCTCAGGGTGGGGGGCTGGGAGCAGGCGGCCCACACACCCTGGCAGGCCCAGGCCACAGGGAGGCTGGCTTTGCCCCGCCCTGTGTCCCCAGACAGGCTCTGCCCACCCTCTCTACTCCCATCACTGCCCCCCTCCAGCCTCCATCCCCATTGCCTAGTGGCGCTGACCTCTTGAGGAAAGAGCTCTGAGCTGCACAGGTGGACCCTGGGATTCTGCCAGCTCTGCCAGTTGCCTCTCATTCTCATGTAGCCTTACAGACAAGCCCCTTCCTCTCTGGGCCTCAGGTTCCTCTCTGATGAGGGCCTTCCAGCTATGACAGTCTGAGCCCGATTTTGTGAAACCTATGCCACACCACAGTTCTTCCTTCAGCCCCCCTTCGCCATGGGGAAACCCACTCAGGGCCTCCAGAAGTCTCAAAGTGCAAATCCCCCACCCCAGTGATAATGCCTGGGGAGCCCCTAGACCCAGAGACACAGCAGGAGCAGGGGCTGGGGGTGCTAAGGAATGGGAACTGGGAACCCTGTCCAGGCAGATCCTGACTCTCGCATGGGGCTGGTCCCCTGAGCCCTGGGTCTTCTCACTCCACTGTCACTGCTTCTCTGGGATTCTTGGCCCCATCGCTGGTCTCTAATGCCTCTGGGCCCTGTGAGCCCTTTCTTCTCCCTGCACACTGAGACTGGTACTGGGTCCTGCCCTCCTGGAGGAGCTTCTGCCCTCCTGGAACTCTGTAGTGGAAAGGCAGGCTCAGAAATGCCCAAATGGGGCTTCTTTGTGTTGTAGGCATCTTGGAGGGGCAGAGAGGCCTGAGTGATAACATCTGACTTGGAAGGTTGGGGAGGGCTTCACAGAGGAGGCAGCATCTCAGAAGGATTTGGACAGAGTGGGGAGGATGGGCATTTCAAGCTAGGATCATCCTGGGCAAAGGCCCAGAGGCCTGGTGGTGCTAGGCGTGTTTTGCAGTCTGGTGTGTGTGGGGGATGGGGTAGAGATGAGACAAGAGAAGTTGGCAGAGACCAGATCATGAAGGGCCTTGAGTGCCCATCTATGGAGATCAGGCTTTATTCATTGGGCATTGGGGAGCCAAGGATGGCTGTTGAGCAGCAGAGCGACCCAGTCTAGCATGGAGAATGGAAGCTAGAGACCTTTCTCAATTTGGTGAGACAGTGAGGGGATGTGTACCAGTGCATGGGGCTGTACCATGAAGTTGCACCCTTTCTCCTGGACTCCAGTCTGGGCCTGGGCCTGCCTTGGTTTCCCTTGGCTGTGAGGACTCTTGAGGGGTTGCCTAATGATGCTCTAAGGAGGCTGTAGCATTTCTGGCACCAGCCAGCTTGTCAGAGCTTCCCGTCTCTGCCTAGTACTGAGTCTACAGGACAGTTCTAGGTCAAGGAAGCAGAGGCTGGAGCTCATAGACCCCAGGCTGCTCTCCTCCAGGCCCCTCCTCCCCCAACTCTCCCATAAAGTAGGTATGAATGGCCATCCTGCGAGGCTGTAAGGCTGAGAGGCTGGGCATATGGATCCAAGGATGCTGTGGCAATCCTTCTGGAGGCCTAGTTAATCAGAAAGGGTGAGCATGCCCAGAGAAATGGGCAGGGGAGTCAGGATCCCTCAGTGCTGATCCCCTCCGGCCCCAGGGTCCACTCCCCCCACCCCATCCCCACCATGCCCTGCTTCGCCTCATGCCCTGAGCCATTCTCCAGCATCACTGGGTGTGGCCAGCATGGCTGCTTTTGGAGAGGAATAGAAGGAGGCTGTTAGGTTGGGGACCGTTGGGGGATGTAAGGTGGGGGATGAACTTGGAGACTGGACCCTTCTCTCTTCCCAGCCCAGGTGGGTCTACAAGCCCTAGTTGGTCCAGACACTCTTGCTATTAGAGCCAAGGGAATCCCCCAAGGGGCGGGCCAGTCCACTTGAGTTGCTTGGCCCCAGGAGCCTTCCCCTCCCCCGGATTGTTCTTGCTCCAGAACAAAGCCAGGGTGGACACTTGATCCCTGCGTGTGGGGGGGAGCTGGCTAAGCCCCCGGCCCTTTGATTGGGCAGCTGTCATGAGAGAGAGACAGCTGGGGGGGAGGGGCAGGAAGGGGCAGCCACCATTGCTTACACAGCTGTCACCCGCCCCCCCCCCCCGCCCCCTCCAGCTTGAGTGGCAGGAAGCCAGAGACAGAAGGAGTGGGCACTGGATCTGGGGAGGGGGTCTGGGGAGAAGAAGGGAACGCCCGAGGTCAGAGGCCTGGTCTGAGCTTGGTATGTCCTGCCAGGGAGCCCTGCTGACCAGAGGGGGCTGGGTACCCCCAGAGGTGAGCTGGAGGTCAGTGTGGCATGACGCGTGGCTGCCATGTGGGTGGCCCAGCAGGGACCTAGGGCCCACCAAGCTGGAGCAGCAAGCAACTCCCTAGAGCCCCTGTAAGGGTAGAAGGGGAGCCAATATGCCTAGTAGGGCTGCTTGTCCTTAGGGCTCCTAGAATAATTAGAGAGACCTGTATCAAAACCCCTTGTTCTCCCCTAAAGAGAGGAAAGACCTTGAGGGTCTATCAAAACAGGAAGGACACAGAGAGACCAGCCACTCCCCTCCCCCACACACCCCCTTCCTGCAAACACACACACACATAGCACAGGTAGGTAAACTGAGGTCTAGGTCAGGTGCAGGCCTGGCCAAGGTCACCCATTGAATTGGGGGCAGTGGGGCTCTGCTGTAAACCCAGGTATCTTTTTCAGGGCAGGAGCCCTAGTTCTGGCCACATCCCAACCCTTCTGCCCTATTTTCCCAGGAGCCTTTGCCCACAAAAGTTGATGTGCAAATGGTATGGGGACAATGTCGGGTCTCCCATTGGTTACCACCCCAAAGAGGTCCCTGAGCCCCAGAAAGTTCCGGAGCTTAAGATGTGGCTCTGGACAAGTACAGTCCTTTCCAAACACAACCCATGTCTACCAACCAAGCAGGGGTCTGAGAGACTACTAAAGCCTGCTCCCCACCTTTGAAGAGCTGCCCCTGTCCCCCCTGGAAGAGGACAGACAGACCCAGACAGGACAGCCAGACAGAGGAGGCCCTCACACTAGCAGGCAGGGCCCTGCTAGTCCCACCAGGCCCCACCTCTCTGTGACCTTGGGCAGGTTACAGACCCTCTCTAGGCACCAGGCTCCCCTTCTGTTTGGTGAATTCATCTGTTCAGATAACCAGCGTGTTCTGAGTAACTTCTCCAGCCTGGCTCTGGGAACACAAGGAGAGGGTGGCAGCCTTGGCTCCTGCTCTAAGGGGCTCCCGGGCTGGCCAGGGCAACAGAAACTAAGCACGTCATCACGAGTGCTTTGCTGGGGGAACTGCCGGCAGCTGGGGGAATGTTAGCAAGGGCAGCCAGCATGAGGCTGGCCAGGATGCTCACAGAGCACAGGCCCTGCATCCACTGTTGACCTCTGACCTCTGGAGAGCCGATGGACAGAACTCAAGCGGAGGGAGGAGCAGGTGCTGGGGAGGCAACAGTTACTGGGTGTTTGGGGAGTCAGGGTTGTCACCCCCATGGTACAGATGAAGAAATAAAGATCTCAGGCCATACAGTGGCTTCCAGAGACAGCCCGGCTGGGAGCCCTATCCCGCCTCCTCCATGCCCACGCTCAGGCTAGCAAGGGGGGTTCTGAAGAGGGCATTGAACAGAGCTCCACACCCTTGACCCTCGAGTCAGGATAGGGCAGGGGGCTGAGGAGGAAGGTGCCCAGGGGTCTCTGGGGTGCTCGAGCCCAGCACACTCATCCCCCCCACCCTTCCCAGGCAGTAGGAATTCATAGGGTTAGGGCTTGTTCTTGGCTCAGACTTGGCACCAGTTGGTCCCCTCCCTGTTTTCCTGCTCAGGTTCTGGTTCCCCAGTGAGCTTCCCATCAAGGCAGAGCCTTGGCGGGCGGCAGCCGCTGGAGGAGAGGGATTTCCAAGCAGGATTAAGGTTCAGGATTAAGTTGGGGCATGAAAAGGGGTCGGGTGGGGAGGGCTGGCGGCTGGGCTAATCCCAGCAGCTAATCTCCAGCTCCTCCTTCTTCCATCAGTTAACGGCCTTGACATTCCCCAGCCCCCCAATCCCTTTCTTACCCATCACCCAGTTCCAAGGGGGAAGCAGTCCCTCCATTTTACGGGTGAGAATACTGAGACTCAAGAGTCCAAGTGATTTGTTTCTGGTACAGTAGAAAGTGCTCCAAGCTGGGAACACGGCCAGCCCGGACACTCCTAACCTCCTCAGCACATAGGAGAGGGCTCAGAAAACCACCGTGCACACGGCTGGTCCCCAGACCCCACCGCCACCCCCACCCCCAGTGCTGAATGAACCTCGCTCACAGCTGTCCGCAGGAGCCTCTGCTTTAGTGACTTCTAGTGGACGGATGCAGCCCACCCTCCTGGAGCCTCACTACCTTCACTTCTGCCCACCTTTCAAGACCTCCCATGGCTCCCGTGGCTGCTCCGGCTCCCTCTCCAGCTGCTCCTCCAGGCTCTAGCCAGCAGGGGCTCTGGTCCCTGGGCGCAAGTGCCTCCCATTTGAAGTAACGTTTCGATTTTAACCCAACCTTCAAGGGCCAATCGACAACGGTCCCCTCTTCCAAGAGGTCAGGTAGGAGGCTCCCTCTCTGGACTCCCATAGTTAATTCTCCTGACGTACGAGGGGAAGGGAAGGATACTTGTGGAAACTGGGTGCCTATCACATATGCACCTATCTCATTTTAATTCTCATAACTCTGGGGACTGGATTGGGTATCCCCTTCTTACAGATGGGAAGCTGAGGCTCAGAAGGGTTAAATATGTCAGCCAGGCTTACACAGCTAGTGAGCTGCACACAGCAAACTGGTCAATGTGACACTTGAAACTTGTGGTCCACGCTGTCTCTCTGCTCTGGAAGTTTATCTAGCTTGGCTCTGGGGTTCCCATGTAAGGGCAAGGGACCTGAAAGAAAGCTGAGCTCTTCTCTAACCCATCTCCCACTGCCCCCCGCAGAGCCGGCCAGGCCACAGCGTGGACGCACTCCCAGGCGGCCTCGGCCCCAGCCCCGCCTGACAGGATGAGCGGCTCAGATGCGGGGCTGGAGGAGGAGCCAGAGCTCAGCATCACCCTCACACTGCGGATGCTGATGCATGGGAAAGTAAGTGCTTGTGGGGGAGTGCTTCGCTGTGGCTCAGGAGGGGGCAAAGTGCAAGGCGAGGCAAGACCTGGTCCTCCGGGAGGGAGTTTGCTCTTGGGTATCCTGTCTCCTGCAGAGCCCCTGCCTGAAGTAGGGGCAAGCGCTGGGCCTGGGGTATTGGTACCCTGCTGACTCCACTCTTGTCTTGTTTGCAGGAAGTGGGCAGCATAATTGGGAAGGTAGGTACCTCGTTCTGTTCTGTATGTCCCCTTCAACCTGAGACCTCAGTCCAGGAAAGGAATCAACGGCTGCTTGGCCTAAGAGCCATTCTCTATTTTGCCTCCTATTTTGTCTCCTGCAGAAAGGAGAGACTGTAAAGCGAATCCGGGAACAGGTGAGAACGGAGTTTGGGAGAGGAGCCCAGGGCACCTGGTTTGGAGGGGAGGGGAGATGCCTGCTTCACCTTGTCCCTGAATCCACCAGCTGGGATGACCAGTGAGTGCCCCTAGAAGGTGGCTGTTTCCAGCCTTGGCTGGGGCCTGGTGAGTGGAGGGGCAGGCAAGTTCTTGGCCAGGAAGCAGAGAAGGAGCCCCGTTGCCTGGCGCTTGTCTTGCACCCACAGAGTAGCGCCCGGATCACCATCTCTGAGGGCTCCTGCCCTGAGCGCATCACCACCATCACCGGATCTACAGCAGCCGTCTTCCATGCAGTCTCCATGATTGCCTTCAAGCTGGATGAGGTCTGTGGCTGTCTGAGGGGCTGGGGGCCACGGGTGGTTCCCCGGGAGGAACAGGACTCTGACTCCACAGAATGGCTACGGGTGGGACAGAAGGCCAAGCTGAGGACAGGGTTCTCTCATTGGAGTGGGACGCGGGCAGGCTTCCCTCCTTCATCCCCCAGCAAGAAGGTGCTCCAGGGGAGGGGGAGCAGTAGGGGCATGCACAGCCAACCCAGTCTTCCTGCCCAGGACCTCTGTGCTGCTCCTGCAAACGGGGGGAATGTCTCCAGACCTCCAGTGACCCTGCGCCTTGTCATCCCTGCAAGCCAGTGTGGCTCGCTGATTGGGAAGGCTGGCACCAAGATCAAGGAGATCCGAGAGGTGAGGGGAAGGGGTACCACCCCAAGAGAGTCTTACCCTTCAGTTTCGAGGGGAGACCTGGGCTTACAGCTTCCTGTCCTGTGGGGAGCTCCGAGCCTAGGCATGCTCTGGGCTATGGGAGTAGCTGAAAGTGGCCCCCGTTCTCTGCTTGCAGACTACAGGTGCCCAGGTGCAGGTGGCAGGGGACCTGCTCCCCAACTCCACAGAGCGTGCTGTCACCGTCTCTGGGGTGCCTGATGCCATCATCTTGTGTGTGCGCCAGATCTGTGCTGTCATCCTGGAGGTGCTGCCCTGGGGCAGGGAGAGAGGGCAGGGGATGGGCCCTGGGCCTGCCTTGTCAGGCCCTCAAGTCCCACGTGACACCAGGTGGGGATAGAGTGGGGCTGCAGGGATGGATGTGAGAAGCTCCAGGATGTCGGGCTGCATTTACCTGGGGGTTATAGAGAGGGCCTTGAGAACACAGGGCCCTTGGGGAGGTCAGGGGGGGCCTGAGAAGGTCCTGATAGAGCCTCCCCTTTTGTGCCTTCCAGTCCCCACCCAAAGGAGCCACTATCCCATATCATCCAAGCCTCTCCTTAGGTACTGTCCTTCTCTCCACCAACCAGGTGAGGGGGAACAGCAGGAGGGGTGGGATGTGTTACCGGCAAAGGGGATGGAAGAAGGAATTGGGGGTCCAGGGAGAGGTGGGGAGGGGTGACTCTGGCCAAACTGCCCTGATCACAGTAACCCCTTTTTACCCACTTTGTCCCCACAGGGCTTCTCCGTCCAGGGTCAGTATGGGGCTGTGACCTCAGCTGAGGTGAGTGACCGCAGCCCAAGGCACCCCTTCCCGAACTGAGCCTCCTCTGACTCCTGACCCTTCTTCTTGGCACAGGTCACCAAGCTCCAGCAGCTCTCGGGCCACGCAGTCCCCTTCGCCTCACCCAGCATGGTGCCAGGTGAGCAGTCCCTGCAGAAGGAAGCAGGGGCAGATCCCAAGGGGCCAGGTAGCCCCTCTGGAAAGGACATGGGGAGGCAGCAAAGGTCCAGACTCACGCCCAATCCCTCTTCTCCCCCCAGCAGGACTGGATCCTGGCACACAGACCAGCTCACAGGAGTTCTTGGTTCCCAACGACGTGAGCACGGGATGGGGTAGTTTGAGGGTGGGTAGGGGGGCCTGGGGCGTCTGGGCCTCACCTAGGGTTGAATTCCACCCTCTCTCCAGCTGATTGGCTGCGTGATTGGGCGCCAGGGCAGCAAGATCAGTGAGATCCGGCAGATGTCAGGGGCACATATCAAGATCGGGAACCAAGCAGAGGGCGCTGGTGAGCGGCACGTGACCATCACTGGTTCACCAGTGTCCATCGCCCTGGCCCAGTACCTCATCACTGCCTGGTGAGTGTGGGGTGGGGTATCACAGGTCATGGGACTTTTGTGCCTGAGAAAGGCACAGGTCGGGTGGGGAGAGCTGACCTCCCTTCTCCTGGGCCTGTCCTCTGCCTCCCCTAACCTTGCCACACTTGTTCAGTGTTGCCCCATCTTCCCCATACATCTGTCCCCCATGTCCTGTTTCTCCAACCCTGTCTCTTTTCCCTGGGTCTTCGGCCTCCCCATTTCTCCCCTTACCCAATGCTATATTTACTTGTCCTTTCTTCCCGTCCGCGCTCTTCCGACCTTTCCCATCTTCTCCTCAAACACACCCACCCCAGGTCATTGTTCTCAAGTCCTCTCTATTTTTCATCTAATCTCACCCCTTATATTTGCCCTCATTGCCTCCTTTCTCACCCCCGACCTTCCCCTTCATCTTCCCTCTCTATCCCTCTTTCCAGTCTAGAAACGGCCAAGTCTACCTCTGGGGGGACACCCGGCTCGGCCCCCACAGACCTGCCTGCCCCCTTCTCGCCACCCCTGACGGCCCTGCCCACCGCTCCCCCAGGCCTGCTGGGCACGCCCTATGCCATCTCCCTCTCCAACTTCATCGGCCTCAAGCCTGTACCCTTCTTGGCTCTACCACCTGCCTCCCCAGGGCCACCGCCGGGCTTGGCGGCCTACACTGCCAAGATGGCAGCGGCCAATGGGAGCAAGAAAGCTGAGCGGCAGAAATTCTCCCCCTACTGAGGCCAGCTGAGGCACAGGCACGGGAGCAGGCAGGACTGCCGGCAGGGGGCTGCCTCCACTATCTGCCCAAGGAGACTCCACCCCGGGGGGGGGGGGGGCGGTCCCAAACGCCGCTAATGCCCAGACGCATGGATGCACCCCCCCACCCTGCCCCGGTCTGTGGGAGTTCCTGCTCTCGGAGTGGGGGCTGTTTTTGGCCCAGGGTTCTGGGAGCTGCAGCAGCCCCAGGGTAGGGGTCTTGATCCCCTCTAGCTCTGTGCTTGGATGCAGGGAGCATCCTAAGTGCCCCCACTTTGCGGGGGTCACTCATGCACTCCCCATCCCTCAGGGCTTCCCTGCCTCCTGTCCCCCTGTGGGGATCAGGGAGGAGGCCTGGGGGCGGCTGGGGGCCATGCTTCTCTCCCCACCTCCCTGCAGATTCCTGCTGCTTCCACTGATACCCTTTTGACTGGAATGGACTGGCTGGGCTTGGCAGAGGGCAGCCCGAAGAGGGGGCACTGCCAGGCAGCTGGGGGAGTGGCATGAGGGCAGGGGCCGAGTTCTCAGCAGCAGACACTCTGTACAGTTTTTTCAATTCCTGTTTTTGAATAAATATTCTGAGAGACCAGGAAGCTGTGAAACACTGTGGGTATTGGCAAAACCTCCAGAAAACGGGTGTAGCTGAGACCCCAGAGGACCCCCATCTGTGACTCCATCAGCCCCAGCTGGGCCTCGGCCCCTTCCACATGCCAGTTCTGGGGCTTCAGGGCTCTTTGGGGGGTCATGTTGTCCAGCCTCCTGCCTCTGGCACCAAAGCGATCCAGTTGTTTTCTGGGCATTTTTAGAAGCTGATGGAGGAGTTCCAGTAGTTTTGTCCAGCCTCTCCTTGGTGCAGATGTGCAGGAGGTCTTTCTGAATGTCCCTTCACTGGTTCCTCCTGCTGTGGCTGTAACCCAGACCCTGCCCTACTTGGCCCATTCCCTTTGGCTGTGAGCCATTAGGGCCTTCTGTGATCCTGCCCACCTCTGCTTCTTCCTTGGCCTGGGGATCACCCATGAGTGTCCAGATCACCCAAGCTGGAGAAGCCCTTAGAGATGATCCAGGGTACAGATGGGAAAACTGATACCTAGTGAAGGGTAGGTCTGTGTACAAGGCCATGCAGAGTTGGGCCCAGAACTCAGGATTCCTAGCTCCCAGAAGCCTCTGGGCTTCACTTGGCTGCAGGTCCCCTTTCTCCCATTCCAGAGCCAGAAGTGCAGGCAGGCTACCTGCCATAAGCTGTGCCGGAGGCTGGATGGGCCCTTTGTGATACCACCCTGCTTTCTCCAGTCCCGGCTCACCTTGGGAGACATCTCTCACGTGGCCTCTGGCATGCTCAGGCTCTCCCTTCCTGCCAAATCCCGGGCTTGTTCTGGAGCCTCAGAAGGGCCTAGGACAGGGCCCTCTGGAGGTCTATGGAGGTGCTGCAGGAGGGCCCGCGGGTGCCAGGCCCGCGAAGTGCAGGCCCGCGGGGGCCGGGGTAGCGCTCGTCGGGCGAGACGGCCCAGCGTCCGGCGTACAGGGCGCTGCAGCAGGCCGTACAGGAAGGGGTGAGCCGCGAAGGCCGAGTAGGCTACCCAGGTGACGGCCGCCTCGGCCGCGGCGGCCTGGGCAGCGGGCGCTAAGCACGCACAGCCGTAAGGCAGCCAGCAGGCTGCGAACTGGCCCACGGCCAGCGCCGGGGCCAGGGCTGCTTTGCCCCAGGGCGGGCGAGGCCGAAGGGGCGGCAAAATGGAGAGGCGGCTGTCCAGAGAGTCGGAGCGCGGCCGGGACCCGCGCGCGGGTCGCGGGGGCCGCAGGGCAGCGCGGCGCGCCACGAGGAAGATGCCGCCGTACGCTCCGAGCAGCAGGAGGGCGGGCAGCGCGAAGGCCAGCAGCGCCCAGAGCGGCCGGAAGGGCTCAAGGCCCCCTGCCAGGACAGAGCAGCGAGCCGGGGCAGGGGGCGGTGCAGGCGGCGGCCCGAGCAAGGAGAGCGCGCCCAGCAGCCCCGCCGCCGCCCACACGGCGGTGAGCACGAGGGTGGGCGGAGGCCGCGCGCCGGGCCGCAGCGGGTGCACTATGAGACGGTAGCGCGCCAGGCCGAGCGCCGCCACGCCGAGCGTACAGGCGGGCAGCAGCGCCGCCGAGAGGAAGCGTGCCGCGCGGCAGGGCGCGGGGCCCAGGCGCACGCGGCCCAGCCCCGGCGGCGGAGCGGCCAGCAGGCCCAGCGGCATGATGGAGCCGGCAGCCAGCAGGTCCACTACGCACAGGTGCACGAGGTAGAGCGCGTCGCGTAGTCCCGGCGTGCGCAGCACCACAACCAGCAGTGCGCCGTTGCCCAGCAGTGCTGCCGCCTCCACGACAGCCGCCAGGATCAACCCCATCGAGGCTGCGACTTCTGGTGCGTTCAGCCCTGTGGCGTTGGCCATTCGAGCGCTCAGGCTTCACCCTGTGCTGGGATGCAGAGAGCGAAATGGAGCTTCCCCCGCCTGCCCCTCGCCACCCCCGGCCCCATTCCCATCACCCGTCCGTTGCTCCTCTAGCCTCTCACCTCACAGGCTGCCCAGGTGCTGGCTCAGACACCCAGGCTGCCATTCTCTTGGGGGCTTGGCCGGCCCCATGGAAGTGTGCAAGGCTGGGACTGTGGTTCTCTCCTCCACCCCAGCAACTCAGCCCCTGCTGGAGATGGTACTGGCTGTCACTTTGATGCTGCCCTTTGGAGATACACAGGGCTGGCAAGGGAGGGGCAGGGCCTGGCACCGGCCCCCTGGGTCCTAGCAGCTGCCAGCTGGAGGCTGAAGGCTGTGCTGTGGAAGTGCTGTGGGTGCTTCGGGAGGGGGGCCCAGAGCAGGCACAGGCTGGAGTGAGACTCAGGACATTAGAGTGTGGGCTTTGGAGTCAGCCACATCCTATTCTGCCTTTTCCAGGGGTGGGAAGTGCCGCCCCCCACATCTGCTGTCTTCTGCCATCCCCATCAGTGGGGTTAATCGGATCATTCAGCCTTTGTACTGAGGGGAAACTGAGGTACGAGTGAGACAAGAGCTGGAGCTGGGAGACCCCTAGGTACCCTCTCGTCCTCAGTAGGGCTAGTTCTCTAGGTAAAGTGAGGGGAAAAGCACAGGACTTGGCACATAGTAGGTTGCTTAGCTGGTATTAGCTTGGCACAGAATAGGTGCTTCAAGACACTGTGGAATTAATGAGAGGAACCCTTAGGGAGCAACTGCTGTTTGTTTTGTTTTGTTTTTGCTGTTAGGAAACAAGTCCCCTTCTGCTAAGCACACTCTGAGTTTTCTTTAGGAAGCCACCTCTCCGCAACTCAGGACATGTGGTTTGGGTGAGCAAGACCCTCACCTTTCATATCACATTCCTGACTAGGCATGAAACCCAGTCCTGGCCAGTCAGTGTGTTGCACCCCCCACCACCAAGGTATTGGCTCAGGGAAAGCCATGTGACTCCAATGGGGCCTATCCCCCCAGGTGGTGTCACCCAGTCCCATGGCAAAACCCCATGTATACCTTGATGGCTTGCCTTTGTGTCTGAAGCTCCTTCCTCTCCCTTGAACCCCAGTCTTGGGTTTCCAGCTGTCTCTTCAACATCACCCCCAGTACAGGGTCAACTGGGCATCTCAAAAGTCCTATGCCCCAAAACAGGACTTGACTTATGACCCCCCACCCCAATCTGCTCCAGAGAGTCTTCCCCCATTAGTAAATGCCATCTCAGAAGTTTCCATTGACACCTCCATTTCCTCCACACACCACATCCAATCCATCAATGTGTCTGAATCCAGCCATTTCTCACCACCACTACCATGCTGCCAGCCACTATCACCCCTCACCTGGACCATTTCAGATCCGTCCTGGCCTCCGCTTCTGCACCTTGTGCTGGTCATTTGTCTGTTTGCCCTTAGATCCATTCCCATCTTCCACAGCACTGCTCTGCCTTCTAAGAAACTGATTTCCCAGGCTCCTTTGTCATTTGGTTTTTGGGTAAATTCAGCCAATGGAAGTTACCAGCAGAAGGCTGGAGGGTGGCAGGAGGGAAGAAGCCAGGGTATCTTCCCTTTCATGCTCAGCCTGGATCTACCTCTGGATCTGCCTCTGTGGAGGACATTCTCTCTCCATAGCCCTGGCTCCCTTCAGGCAGTCCCCTCTGGGGTTCTGGTGCCTGCTGGGTGACCCTGGCCTCTGGGCATTGGAATACCATCATTCGTCCAGCCTAAGAGTGGTAGCAACTTCCTGCTGTTGCTAATCCCAGGGTTGACTTACCAGCCCCTTTGGTAGTTCAATTCCTTCCCTGTATCAAATTCCTCTTGTCTGGAATACATAGAGTGATTTCTCTTTTGTTGATTGGATCTTGACTGACACCATAGATCCACTCTCTACACAGCTGGCTGAAGTGGATCCCTCTAAAGACAAATGAGATCAGGTCATGATCCTGCACTCATCCTTCCAAGAACTTCCCGTCATCAAAATAGAATCTCACCTCCTCTTTGCTGAGATGGCCTTCTCCCCACCTCTCTGACCTCACCTGCCTCCTCCTTGCCTCCCATACTTCCAGCCGTACAGTCTTCATGCTTGTCCTCCCACATGTCAAACTGGTTTCCACCTCAGGATCTTTGCATGTGCTGTTTCCTCTGTCAGAACACCCTTGCCCCAGATCTCTCCATGGCTTGCTTCCTCACCTAATTCAGGTCTCTGCCTTCAATGACCATCTTTTCTAAAACTGTTCCACTTTCCCATCACTACTCCTTTAACCCTGCTTTATTTTTCTTCCTGGTACTTTTCCTACCTGATATTGTATTTCATATCTATGCACATACTTGTTTAGATCCTGTTTTATTAGAATGCAAGCCCCTTGAGAGCAGGGACCTTGTCTGTGTCTTGCTTGTTCCTGTGCCCCTAGAACCCCTCATAGGCACGCAGTCCGCATCAGCACAGATCTGGGTGGCAGACAACAGGGCATGAACCTCTGGATTTGAGTCACCTGTTGCTGGAATTCGAAGGGCCCCGGTCCAATTCTCTATTATTCAGATGAGAAAACTGGTGCTCAGAGAGGGAAGGAATGTGTTCTGGATTACACAGCCAAGTTATACCTGGAAACCAGGTCGCCTGCTTCCTAAGCTCTGTCCACACAGGCACCACTTCCTGTACTTGACCACAACTTGAATGTGGGCATTTGCCTCCAGGAGGTGAAGCTGGATTCTTGAGGTCTTGGTTCAGAAGAAGGAGAGAACATTGGCTTTCTCACTGCCCAGTTAGGCCTGCAGGCCTGGGGCAGCCTCCAAGCCACCAAGGTCTGGGGAGGGCTCAGCAGGGCCAGGTGGGAAAGCAAATGAGAACAGGGGACTGGAGAAGGCAATAGGGAGGGATGGGGACTATGGTGGGTTGGAGAGTGCATGTTCCCTGCAAAATCATTCAACTAAATTAGCAATTAAAACACTTTGGGAGGGACTTCCCGGGTGGTGCAGTGGTTAGGAATCTGCCTGCCAATGCAGGGGACACGGGTTTGAGCCCTGGTCTGGGAAGATCCCACATGCCGTGAAGCAACTAAGCCCATGCGCCCACAAATACTGAGCCTGCGCTCTAGAGCCCATGAGCCACAACAACTAACTACTGACCCCGCACGCCACAACTACTGAAGCCCGCGCGCCTAGAGCCCATGCTTCGCAACAAGAAGCCACCACAGTGAGGGGCACGCATGCTGCAACGAAGAGTAGCCCCCACTTGCTGCAACTAGAGAAAGCCCGCGTGCAGCAACAAAGACCCAATGCAGCCAAAAATAAATTAATTAAAAAATAAAAACAAAACAAGGGCTTCTCTGGTGGTGCAGTGGTTGAGAATCCGCCTGCCATTGCAGGGGATATGGGTTCAAGCCCTGGTCCAGGAAGATCCCACATGCCGTGAAGCAACTAAGCCCATGTGCCACAACTACTGAGTCCGCACACCACAACTACTGAGCCTGTGTGCCACAACTACCGAAGCCTGTGCGCCTAGAGCCCGTGGTCCACAACAAGAGAAGCCACCGCAATGAGAAGCCCACTCACCACAACGAAAAGTAGCCCCCGCTCACCGCAACTAAAGAAAGCCCGCGTGCAGCAATGAAGACCCAATGTAGCCAAAAATAAATAAATAAAATAAATAAATTTATTAAAAACAAAAAAAACACTTTGCGACCTCCCTGGCGGTCCAGTGGTTAAGACTACATGCTTCCACTGCAGGGGGTGCGGGTTTGATCCCTGGCTGGGGAAGATCCTGCATGCCGCGCGGCCAAAAAAAAAAAAACCACACACACAAAACACTTTGTAGTTCGTCTGTTTTTGTTTTTTGTTTTTTTTTCCAAAGAAATGCAGGAAGGATAAACCAGAAACTATAGCAGGTGGGTGGGCATGGAGTGAGAGGGCTAGGAGGACACTCTTCTGAGCATAGATTTGGATAGATTGGACTTTTGAGGACCATGTTAATGCTCTACATGTTGAAAAAAATAAATCAACAAAGATGAGAAAAACCCTAAAAGTGAATATAAATAGAAGCAAATGAACCTACCAGCATTTCAAATGAATAGTATAACCACACTGAAGGGAAATAAATAACTAATCCAAGTAACATTTGAACCTGTGTTCAAATTGTTGCTTTGACCATTGACCCTCAGTCTAAAGACAAAAAGATAATCTTGAATGATTCAGTAAATCTTGAGCTCTAATTAGAAAGTTTGTTTTTCACAATGGTATTGGGTGTAGCAATTCCAAAACTGCTTTTTGTGTGGGATTGAGCAAATAAGTAAATATACTGATGTTGATGAGAACCAAAGTTCTGACAGTTGGAGAAGGGAGTAAAATCATGGATATGGGGAAGAATGGAGAGACCATATGGTGTTGGATTGGAATTGGAGAAACAGACACAGATAGATGTGTTTATTTACATATACATATTTCCTAGCCCTCTCTGCTACTGGGACTGAAAAGCAATGACACCCAGTACCAAAGAGCATACCTACTGCCCAGATCTTGGATTCTAAATACCGTTTCCTGCTCTAGGGGACCAGGGCTCCTTGGAGAAATGGCTGATTCTAGGTTTGTGCAAGATGAGCCTGGAACATCGTGTGATACCAGAACATAAGGAAGTGCTCATAAAATGATGTAGACACAGGAGTCAGCTTAAAGGACCTTCTGCTGGCCAAAGCTGGGACAATTTGAGGATCAAAATAATAACAGTAATGGATTATAACCCATTGCATAAAATAGGAACCCACAAATCCATACTGATAATAAACAAAGGGGGCTATTATTAATAAATATAGAAGAAATGATGGAATTAAATTATTTAACTATCATTTGCAACCATCTTAGCAAAAATTGATTCAAGTCATCGATTTCAGGTAAAAATCATCATTGGATTTTAAAGCTAGTGGGTGAAAGTTGATGAGGAATGGAACATTTACACCTCAAAATATTTCCCCACAGATTACTGATTAATTAAAAATGGGGGAAATGGTAACTTCCCAGTGGAGAAACCTGGTGGACACGACCTTGAGCAACCAAATTTACATCACCAAGAATGGGACATGTCCCTCCTGATACAGTGCACCGAGGACACAGCATTCATGTAATGTTCCTGCCCAAACTGCAATGCCTGAATCTAATCACTGCAAAACATCAGACAAACCCGAACTGAGAGACAGTCTATAAAACAACTGGCCTGTACTCTTCAGTAGTGTCAAGAGTGTCTAAGTTATGAAGGAAAAAAAAAAAGGCTGAAGAATGGTTTCAGATGAAAGGAGACCAAAGAGACACGACAACTAAATGTGGTGTGTGACACTGCACTGGACCCTGACCTGCTGTCTAGCATCTGCACCCCTTGTTTGTGGACAGGGTAGCCTGGGGTGATAACTAGCATTCTTTCATGACAGCAGAGCTGCACCCCTTGCAGATATTCTCAATTCATTTATGATATTCACATAGAAGACACACATGGGTGTTTGGTGCCAAGACACAAGGAATGCTTGATTTGCCTGGCCACGTCTGGGCTAAAGGACAGAATCACCAGGTGGGTGCCCACATGACCAACAGTTCTGAGTTGATGGGGACGGTCCCTTTTGGAGGCTCAATGATCAGAGGAGGCCAGTCGTTGCAGTGACCAATGTAGACTGACCAGGGTGGGTGGGAGTGTGTGTACAACCCACGTCCTCCGTGTGAGTGGTCACTCCCTGGAGTGGGGCTGGAACTGCTATGTGGTGTGGTGGGTCACTGTGGAAAGCAAGAAGGCCCAGGCCTGGTGCAGCTTTGGCACAGGCAGAGGTCAGGGGGGTGAGCCAATACCATGTGCACTTGCCTGTGCATGTCTGAAGTTCAGCCCACCTCGGTGATCACGCCTCTCTCGGATGGACAGTCTGGGCCAGGGTGGATGGCCCGGGGGGTTGTGGGACCCGCCCACTCTCAGCCTGTGCCCCTCTAACTACACAGGCTTGAATAGGCTGCTGTATCTGTGTCCCAGTAATAATGCCAATCCATCACACCCATCACCTTAGGAGACGAGACTGAGGCCACAGCCATGCCAGGACCACAAGGATTAGAGGGAGAGGGGATCACTGTCTGGACACAGGAGGGAGATTT
Organism: Grampus griseus; assembly: GCF_964374135.1. Taxonomy (NCBI): domain Eukaryota; kingdom Metazoa; phylum Chordata; class Mammalia; order Artiodactyla; family Delphinidae; genus Grampus; species Grampus griseus. The sequence goes on along the minus strand of NC_139004.1, from coordinate 67,682,695 downwards.
GAGAGCAAGAAGGGGTGATATGGGGGCACCAGGGATGGGAGGAAGATTGAGGATGATGGTCTAGCTCCTGGCGGTGGACGGGAGGCGGGTCGGGCAGACAGCTCAGAGGCGAACCTCCAGCAGGTAGCATAGGCGGCACTGACTCTCCTGGTAGATGAGATACTCACTCTGGAAGAAGCTGGAGCTGCTGAACTCTGGGCAGGGCATGGGCTGGCCCTGGGGCACCACCACTTCCTGGCCATCCAGCTCTAGCTTGGTGTCCTGGGTTGGAACTGCAGGGCACAGCAAGGGCCATGAATGACCCAAGGGTCACTGGTCCTTGGCTTTACCGGTAAGTCCTACCCCCTGTGCTCTCTACTTCTACCACAGGGAGTGCCCACTCATTCCCACCTTGCCAAACTCCAAACTGCTGCATAGGCTGGGCCTTCTGCCTGGAATCTCCTCCCCCATTTCTCTGCCTGGGAAATGCCTGCTCATCTTTCAATGCTCAGTCAATGACACCTCTTCTTTGAAGCTCTCCTGGATGCCCAGGAAAGATTTGTTGAATCAGTGAATGTTTGTTGAATGATAAAGTGAATGACTGCATTGAAGAATCCTGCTTCTTTTCGTCCTTCCTCACAAGCCCCTTCCTTGCTCACCTCCTCCCTGAAAGCATCCTGCTCTATCTCAGCCTCACCTCTATCCTTAGGCCTGTCCAGCTTCATGGGATTCACCAGGCTCTGTGTGGCCACGGGTAATGACACTGTCGAAGCCAGGGGGGTGCTGCTTCAAGCTGGGCTCATAGACGGTGATGCGGTACTCTCTGCGCACTGCCACCTCACCCAGGAACATGTAGCCAATGTCATGGGCCCCGCAGGACATGCCAGTAACTGGGGGACACAGGGAGGCTCAGGGTAGGCAGACCGGCTCTCTGCCTGACTCCCTGGGCTCCTCTCTGCTGCACTGTTATCTCCTTTGGCTTTGCTGCCCCGGCCCAGAAAAGTACCCATCTTTCTTCCGTCCTTCCTCCAACCATTTTTCCAGGCCCCTTGTCCTGGCTGTGCTCCCTCCCCACTCTCTCCTCCATTGCTCAACTCCCAGAGTCCAGGCGTCTGCCACCCTCACCAAGGTCAGTAATGGCCTTCCAGTGACCATATCTGGGGTGGGGGCTTTTCAGGCCTGCTCTGCTGATTTTGCCACGGCATCCTTCACCCTCTACCCTGAGACCCCCTTGCAATGCTCTCCTGAGGCCACCCTCCACTTCTTCTTAGGCTCCTCTGCCCTCCTAGTGGACGCCTTGGCCTTGAGCAACCTTCAGCTCCATCTGCACTTGGGTGAATCCTCCGACCTTGGTCTCTTGAGTGGCGGAGGGCAGTGATCTCCAATAATGAGGTCAACCTGGGCTGAGAAGCCAGTAGGGGCAGGTCACCTCAGTGAGGACACCCCTGAACAGAAACTTGGGGGTCATTAGAGACACCCTCGACCCTTTCCCACAATGCTGCCCATCCCACCTCCCACATACTCCTCTCATGGATTCTCTCCTCCGCCTCCATTGCCCTGGGCTGGGGGCCCATCACATTTGGCCTGGATGGGAACACAGCCTTCCTGCAGCCTCTGGCCTTTGCCACCCTCCCAACGGCTGCAGCCACGTTCAACTGTACTCCCCATCACTTTCTGAATAAGGCTCGCTTGATCCTCCTGGGCCCCCAAGCCCCACACCCACACTAGGCATTTGCTCTAAGCTTTGTCAATAGGTCGTGCCTGGAGGTGCTGACCTGCCGCAGCCTCCCAGGCTTCGTGCCACTCCCTGGCTGCTTTACCTTGAAGGCTCCTCTTTCACCCCCTCCCAGGTCAGGTTGGCACACTCATCCCATCTGCATCGCCTTCTCCAGGAAGCTGTCGCTGACCAGCAGATGCCTCCTTTGAGTCCCCCAACCCCCAGGATGCCCCACAGAGCTCTCTAGTCAGTAACTATCCGAGGGGTCCTCTCCTGGATCCACTGCAGGTGGGACAAGTAATGGGCCCCATGCTCCTTAGTGTCCCCATACCCACTCAGGGCTTGGCTCTGAGGGACACCTCACCATAGCCATCTGACTTGCTGTTCTCCGAGGCAAAGTAGATGCCTTTGCCAACACGGCCACCAGAATGTGGCCTGATGCGAAGCCCACTGGTGAGGATGGCGGCCACCACAGCCACGTTGGTGCCATGCCACAGTAGCTTCTGATTACCCAGCTTGTCGTGGGCCTGGAACTGATCTCCCTAGGGGGGGAGATGGGAACCAGGAGAGTCATGCCACCCAAGCTCAGGTGTTTCTATCTGCCATCAGAGGGTATGACCAAGGCCAAGGGTTCCCTAGTCACTCACATACTCATGCACACATGCACAAGACCTAGGCCTGGTGGAAACTGGTCAGAGTTTCTCAGCCAACTCGCTAAAGGGAAGATAAGCCAAGATCATCTCCCTAAGGGACAAGGTAGTGATGGTGGGGAGGGAATCTTCCTCACCTCCCCTTCTCGGTTCACTGTCCAACTATGTTGAAGAGCAGGGCAACTGTACTTGCTGCCAGTCTTTTCCAAGCAGGGATGTATCACCTGCGGGGAGAGAAGAAACTGGGTGCCAAGAGCAAGAAATGTATGGACTAACCTCCACTTGTCCCCTGCAGTTCCAGAGCTCTCCTCAGGCCCTGGAGACACAGCGAGAGAAGGCCCTAGGAAAGGGATTCTTCTGGGCACCTGGAGGGCAGACAGGCAAGGGGCCAGTGCCCACTGCTAGCTCGGCTCCTCTGTGGGGACCAGCCCACCTTGTACTCAGGCACCTTTGGGTCCAGCAGCTGGAGCTGGCACTTGAGGAGCTGGTAATCTCGGTCCAGTGGGTGTGGCACCTCCTCCACTTTCTTTGTCTCCTTGGGGGCTGCCTGCAGGGTCTGGGCCAGCTCGATGTCTGCCAGCACCTAAGGGGATGGGCACTGGCAGCTTGTGTGTCCCCTTGACCCTGGGCCTCCCCTCCCCCTCCCACATAAATAGGACCATGGCCACCCCACCTTATTCAGCCCCACCCCATCTATCTGTCTGTCCTTCCCCTCCCCTGTCCTTCGGCCTGCCCATCGCAGTCGATCTATCTGTCCCCCATCTCCCTTGCCCCATCTATCTGTTTGGTAACCCCACTGCCTGCAACCTGCCAACCCTCACCAGCAGCATATCCTTCTTGGGCTGCAGAAGTTCCGGGGAGTTGATGGGTGGGGGCTGGCTACGGCCGAAGTTGTGGGGAATGATGGTGTAGAAGTGGGAGGACAGCTCCTCCAGGCTGAGACCACGACCTGTGGGGGCTTTCAGGGCCGCCTCCACTGCCTCCAAGGCCTCCAAACCCCGGGAAATCTGCTGCTTGCTCAACTTCCCCAGTGGCATCTTCTTCACATCTGGGGGGATGGGGAGAGTGGGGAGTCAGGCCCACAGCCCTGCCAACCCCAGACCCCTGCTACCCTTCCTGGCTCCTCCCCCCTCACCCAGGTTCATGATAGCCATGGCATTCTTTTTTTTTTTTTTTTTTTGCGGTATGCGGGTCTCTCACTGTTGTGGCCTCTCCCGTTGCGGGGCACAGGCTCCGGATGCGCAGGCTCAGCGGCCATGGCTCACGGGCCCAGCCGCTCCGTGGCATGTGGGATCTTCCTGGACCAGGGCACGAACCTGTGTCCCCTGCATAGGCAGGCGGACTCTCAACCACTGTGCCACCAGGGAAGCCCAGCCATGGCATTCTTGAACATGTCCTTGCTGAAGATGTTGGTGATGAGCTTCTGTGTGGCTGCGTCCAGGGAGCAGGGCTGCACTTGCTGAACCACGAACTACGGTCCTCACTGGGCCTCCGTCTACCTAGGGGTAGAGGGCCCACCTGGGCAGGAGCAGCTGGGCAGGGCACCTGAACCTAGAGCAGGGCCTGGCCAGACCGAGGCCAGAGAGGAAGGCCTGTGCCTGAGAGTATACAGCTGGGCAGTGGCTGTCCCTTCCCTCGGCCCAGGCCCACCCTCCCTCTCTGGCCACTTCACCTTCACCATGGCTTCCTGGGCCTCATCCTCTCTCTGTACTTCGATAAGTGTATACTTGCTGGGGTGGGCCACAAAGTGGTCCCGCTCTGCCCAGCTGTTCTTGGTCTTGTCCCGAAACTTCTTTTCAAAGTCCTTCTGTGCATCCTCCAGTGACATGAAGCGGCTAAGTTGTGACTGCCCACCTCTCCCGGCAAGCAACAGCTTTCAGAGGTGTGCCTACCACAGTGCCCGCCATAAATGTTTGCTGGCCTCTACTGTGCAGGCCCTGTGCCGAGCGCCCCTGGATGTCAGAGGTGGGGCAGGGCACAGTCAGAGGCTGTGGCCTTTTGGCCTGAGTAAGCTGTGGGGACCCCGGGAAGCAGGGGCCATGCGTTGAGCAGGGATAGGTGGGGAGGATGCGGGCACAGGGTGGGTGAGTGGTACTCACCACGCGCCCCCAGCGGTTCCAGCAGATAAAGCAGTCACCTTCTTCCAGCAGCTGGATGATGTAGAACTTGTTTTTGTTGCTCCCAGTGTTGGTCTGGTTCAGGGTACAGTCGTAGTCTTCATGCACCTGTGGCCAGAGTGGGTGCGTGGAGGGCAGGCTGGCTCCGGCCGCCCCTGAGTGGGATGGGGTACCTGGCTGCACGCTGACAGGAATCACACTGCACTGGGGTGTCAGAGGAGGCCCTGTCTGGGAACCCTGCCTTAAGTGTCGTTGGGGGAAGACTGAGCAGCTCAGGGGCCTGTCCTGGGGTCTGAAGAGCAGACATGACCCACCTGGATCTGATGGGATATAGCCCTGCCTGACCTTTGGGGTCTTGTAAGAACACAGTTTACTTGGGAGCCTTGAGCTATTTAGCCAGAGCCAAGGGGGAGGGGAGGAGGTCTGAGTGTACTTGTACCCAAGAGGGAGCAGGCACTGGGACTGGCTGGGGACTACAGCTTACCTGGGTCCTAGGGTTGCAGCTGAGTGGGCACAGGGGGTCCACTTAGGCTATGCGCTTCTCTGTGGGTGGAGGGCCTCGGCAGTGGAGCGGAAACTGTCCTCCTCTTGTGCCCCCTGACGCCCCTTCTTCTTCTCAGGACCCTCACGCTGTACCTGGGGCTTGCGCTTCGGAGCCATGGCTGTTCTAGGGCACAGAGGGGGTCCTCAGGCATCCGTGACATTTGCGTCCCACCTGGCTGGCACAGCACTAACTTGCCCCACCCTGAGATTGCCCTTTGGTGACCTCCCTCTGCCTCCATTTCCCCACTCCCGGTCCCTGACCAAAACCGGCTCTCTGCACCCCAGATACACCCCTTTCTCCAGTCACCAGGGCCAGGCCAGGCCCCTGTCCAGTCTGCCCAGTCTGGCCAAGGAAGAGGGGCTCTCCACCCTCTATGGCTCTTTTGTGTGTTCTGAGGTTGAAGGGAAAGTGAAAGGAGAATCTGCCCCCTCCCATTTCTGGGCTCCTCTCCCCAGAGCACTCTCTGCTCCTCCCCCATCTCAGCTAACTTGGACCTGGCATGGTTGCTGGGCTGAGTCACCCCAGCTATGGAGGAGAGTGGGCAGTGGCTCCCGGGGGGCTAGCACTCCTAAGGCCAGATCTGTCTCTCCAAAGATTAGGACCCAATAGCGCAGAAACCCTTCCCAGCAGGTTCAAGAGTTCTGGGGTGCCAGCCTTCGTCCCAGACCAGTGGCATTGAACTGCCAGAGGGCAAGGGTCAGTCACACCCGCCCTGCCCTGCCCTGTGGAGGGCTGTGGGAGAGGCCATAGAGCACTCACCTAAGAGAAGCAGGGACCTGGGAGAGGTTGTGGCCACCAGGTCAGTAACTCCCAGGCAGTCCTAGTTCTAACAACCTCTCGTAAGCCTTAGGGGAGCAGGGAAGAAGTGGGTGTGGGTAGGATTCCAGCTATTTGGCCACCAGTCTGGTGAGTCAGAGGCTGGGCAGGCCGAGGCGGGCAGGCAGCCTGTCCCATGGATGGGTGGACACTTGATCCGGACACAGCCAAGGCCCAGGAGACTGACGCGCCCTTAGAGCTGCTCATCTGGCCTGAGGCATGCAATACGTATCCACCGGTTGTCCAGTGACCTTGGCCCCAGGTGCGGGCATTGCCTTCTCCCGGGGGCTGCCGGATCTCTCCCCCGCCCCGGTTATTTAGAGTCAGACTCTCTCACCCTGGCCCCCGCCCCTGACGGGGACGAGTCACGTTCCAGGAAAAGGAATCCCGCGTCTCTGGCGCCCCCCAGCGTCCAAGGAGAGCAAACACAAAGACGGTGTCGGGGTCCGACCCCTCTTCATACGTCAGTCAGCCGCAGGGCGCACGCGCCGCAGCCGTTGGCCGGAAGCGCCAGGGAGAGGCTTGCTTCCTACTGGAGCCGGGCGCGGGAGCCTATAGGAGTTCTAGGAGGCGCGGCCACAGACATTTATCCTATGGGCGCTTGGGGGCGAGACAGAACCTACCCAAGGGCCCAATGGAGCTGTGGGAGGCGGGGCCCACCGGGCGGTGGGAGCCTATCTTGGCTTGGAGTCTTGTGGGACGGCCCGGGTTCAGCCGCCACGTGAGTTCGCCAGGAGCCGCCGCAACACACACGGTGGGCAGCATGTCGGCGACTGGGGCGGTTCGAAAGAGGGGAAAGCCGGCCTCGGGGGCCGGGGCTGGTGCGGGGGCCGGCAAGTTGCGGCGAAAGGTGAGCACGGCGCTTTGGCGGGCCGGGGTCCATCCTATGTTACTGGGTCATTATCCCCATCCGGGGGCCCCGGCACCGGTCCCCTCGACCCCGGGACCCCAGCTGGAGTCAGCTTCGTCCCGTTCTCCGCGCGCCAAATACTGAAAAATCCTTTCACTTGAGCCGGGGGCTACCGCCTTTCCCAGTGACTCTCGAGGGACCCTAAGGGGCCCTTGGTCGAGCCGGGGTGGTCGGGACCCCTGACCAAAGAAAGTATTATATAATTCCTAGGGCGACTCTTCTGGGGACAAGGGCAAGTCCAAGGGTGGCGGCAAGATGAATGAGGAGATCTCCAGCGACTCGGAGACTGAGAGGTGAGCTCTTTTTTTCCACCTAGTAGAAAAGAACACTGGGGCCCATTTGTGTATGGAAGGAGTACTCAATGACGGGGGCTAGAGCTGGGCCTAGAACCCAGGACTCTGACCCTTGATTCTCAGATCTTGATTCTTTCCTCCACTTTTTGACCCTGAGAACTGTCATTTCCTTCACTGCAGGGGCGGTCTCTGTGTGGGGAGGACCCCCAGTCCTAATGGGAGACCAGTGAGACCTTCCTTCATGACAGGGAGCTGAACTCCAGGCAAGGGGAGAGGGATGCAAGAAATGCTTGCTAGTTCTTCATTCTGTTCTCCCACAATTTCACAGTTATTGAGAGTGCCAGGCACTAGTTTCACTGTTGAGAGAACAGAGATGAGCAGGCAGGTGAAGACGGAATGTGTTGTGGTGGGATGTGTATCTTAGAGCTGCGTGTTGTCGGAACAGAGAAGGGGAGTTTAAATGGGGCCTGGAGAGATGAGGAGGGGTTCCTCATGGAGAGATAGGGAAGGCATTCAGGGACCAGAGAAAAGTCTGGGGGCTAAGTGGGCTAGATGGGAGATGAAGAGGATGGGAGGGTAGGCAGTGGGTGCATCTGGACTGTGGAGGGCTTTGCGTACCTCCTCCATTCTGCAGGTGATGGGGGTGGAGTATGTTGCAGAGTTCAGAGGGGGCTGGCAAGGTATCAGGCCTGACCCTGTGGCATGGAAGCTGTCATATCAGAGAATCCCGGTGCCTTCCTTAAGAGTTGGCTTTAGAAATTCTAATTCTAAAAGTTGAGTACATGTTGGCCTTAACCTGCTCACAGATTTAATATATACTTTTTGTAGTCTTAAGGTTACTGTGGGTGTGTGCCAGGCCCTGTGCTAAGCACTTTTAAATATTTTTAAAATGTATTGTGAAATGTATCAGCTACAGAAGAGTTAACGAAATGTAATTGTACCATAAAGAGTAATGATGAAATGATGAACCTCTGTGCACCCACCAGAACTAGACCATTTGTAGAAACTTAGAAGCCCCAACTGCCATTCCTGACTTAAGTTAATCATTTCTTTGGTTTCCTTCCTTCCTTTTTCTTCTTTTTTTTCCTTTTCCCTTTTCTGATTCAGGTATAACTTACATACAGTAATATTTACCTTTCTTAGTGTACTGTTCTGTGAGTTGTGACAGTCGCATATAGTCGTGTAACTACCACCACTGTAAAGATATAGAAGGGTTTTACCACCCACCAAAATCCCCCATGGCTCCTTTGCAGTCAATTCCCACCCCACTCCAACCAGTAACTGCTGTCCCTAGAATTTTGCCTTTTCCAGAATGTTATTTGAGTGGAATTACAATGGTTGTATACTTGCTTTGATTTTCTTTAGAGTTCTGTCTTCTATGTGTGAACCCGAAACAATAGATTGATTCCTTGGGTAAACTGAGTAGAAGTTAAGACCCTGGTGTATGAGGGAAGGGCAGCACCAACCCTGTTGGCTGAAGACTTGCTGCGCACTGGGTACTAACCGGTCTCAGGAGCATGGTCAGGCCTTGGCTTCCTTGAGAATTTCCAAGGTCGTTTCTGGGGAAGTTGTGGGCAAGGTCATGGATGAGTCTAGGAAACAATTGGGCTACCTGACAGCGACTAGGTATCTACAGGCACTTGATCAGAGGGAACGGGCTGCCCTGGGTTTTCTGCTTCTGAGTTCCCGTGACTTACCTCCAGCTCCCAGGAGCAAGTCAAAGTAGGACTTATCTTGAGTGAGGGGCATGGAGGGGAAAGCAGGGACTTCACTAGCACAAGGTCAAGCCAGGCCCAGTTAAGCTTCACCTGGAATCCCATCCTCAGGGTAGAGGATGGTGCCTTGGCAGTGAGGATGGGGCGTTGATAGTCCCAACACGTCTGCCTCTTGGTTCCTTGCATCAGATCTGGGCTGGCTGCTCCCCTGTGTCTGGGGGGTCGTTGTTGTTCTGAGATCTACCGTTTCTGCTTTACATGTTGGATCTTCTGTTTCCTGTCTCCCATGCCTTCCCCATTCTTAGCTTACTCTCTTGTTCAGGGAGCACATCCTCCATCCTTAAAAGAAGGAGAAAGGACCACTTTTGTGGCACCTTGTACATCTGATATGTTTTCATTTATCATTAATGGTTTAACTGGCATGCCATTCCAGTGGTTAGCGTTTTATTCCGAATTTTGTACGTGCAGCTCCTTTGTTTTCTCCTCTCAGTGTTGCTGTTGAGGCTTCTGGAGTCATTTTGATTCCTGACCCTTTGTATACGGTCTGATTTTTCTTGGAAGCCTGTAGAACCTTCTCTTTCCCTCCAGAGTTGAGAGATTTCCCAGTGATCTCTTTGGGTTTGGGGTCTGTTTTCACCCTTACGTTGGGCCCTGGGTGGGCCCTTTCAGTTTGGTAAGTCACATCTTTCAGTTTTCTGTGTGTGAGACCATTGGCCATGAGGGCTGGCAGGGATGGGGGTGTCAAGTGGCTGGGGAAGCAGCGAGGAGCACGGTCCTAGTGGCCAGAGGAGCGGGCCGAGCCCTCCTGCTCACAGCCTAGTTCCTCCTGCTCACAGCCTAGTTCCCAGGAGGAATGAGGAGGAGGAGGCGGAGGAGCTGGAGGAGACCGCACAGGAGAAGAAGCTGCGCTTGGCCAAGCTCTACCTTGAGCAGCTCAAGCAGCAAGGTGAGCCTGTGGACTGGGCAGGTGAGGGGCGGGGCCTATGCCTGAGTCTGCCTGCTGTGGCCCCAGCCACCTGGTGGGTGACTGATGCAGGTAGCCGGTGGGCTGCTGGGGCTGCTGCTGCTGGCGGCCCTGTGGGAGGGTGGCTAGGAGCTCTAATGGATCTTCTGGGGTGGGCCAGGCCTTCAGGGGGCTTCAGACTGATCTGATAAGTAAAGGCAGGGGGTGGGCAGGAGACCATCCAGCCCTCCCTCCCCTTTGGCTGAGGTGGCCTGAACTTCCATGGGACACAGCCCAAATGTTCAGGGCCCAGGACTGAGGTGGTGGGTGGGGATGGGAAGGGAAAAGTGGGGTGTTGTTGGCCTGGGTTTACTTGGCTTGGTCTGTCCTACACAGAGGAGGAGAAGGCCGAGGCCCGCGAATTTGAGGAGGACCAGGTGGCAGGGAGGCTGAAGGACGACGTGGTGAGTGTGGAGGGAGGGTGGTGGGAGGGAAGGGATGGGGCTGGTCCTGCTCCTGGGATCTCACCCCTCTCCTCTCCATGCAGCTCGAGCAGAGAGGCAGGCTGCAGAAGTCGGTGGCAAAGGAGGTGAGCAGACAGGGCACTTTGGTGTCAGATTGGAGGGAATCACCTGGGTTGGTGGGCAGATGGCCCAACTGAGGACTCAGGCTGTGGGGTGTTTGCTCTGGAACATAGTGGGCACTTGGGCAGACAGGGTCAGGTAATGGTCTGGTCTTGGCAGCCCTGGGTCCGGTTTTCCTTCTGGGCAGTGTGGTGGGAAAGGATGGCATGTGTGTGTGTGTGGAGGGGGGCCTTCCTGCCCCTAGTTGTAGTGACCCGGTCCCTGCCTGCCTAGATCCAGGCCCCAGACCCTGCTGACATTCGAATCTTACGGGGCCACCAGCTGTCCATCACATGTTTGATTATCACCCCTGACGACCTGGCCATCTTTTCTGCCGCCAAAGACTGCACCATTATTAAGTGTGAGTGAGTGCCTGCGTGGGGGTGCAGCTGTGAGGGATCATCTGGGCCAGCTGGTCTGGGGAGGAAGAAATAATCAGGGAAAACTGAGACCCAACGGGGGAAGCTTCCAGAGACAGGTTTGCTTCCAAAGAGGTGTTCTCTGGATGACAGTGGAAGCTTCTGCCCAGGAGTGGGACTTGTGAGCTCCCTGTCAATGTCATTGGAGATGATGGAGTGGAGGCAGGATGATGATTTAATGGGAATTGATGCTTCAGTTGGGCAGTTGGACTAGAGGACAGCTGAGGCTCTGTGCAGTCCTGGGATTGAGTTCCTGGTCCTCCTGGGTTCCTGGCCTTTGACCACTGAGGGCTGTCCTCATCCACCCATAGTAGTAACAGGAAGAGCTCGTACCATCAGTCCCAAGCACTTTCCTGTCCCTTTTCTTCTGGGCTTCATGGCTGCTCTTTGGGATTATTGTCACCACTTAACAGATGAGGAAACTGAGGTGACTTGTCCAGGGGCTCACAGTGGCTAAACCAGATCTTCTGACCTGAGGCCAGGAGTTTTTCCATGGTGCCACGCTGCCCTTGAGGGGGGTTGCCAGACAGTCCTGCCTTGTGTCCCAGTAGCATCTCTCTTCCCCCTTGGTGTCAGGGAGTGTGGAAAGTGGACGGAAGCTTCATGTGATCCCTCGAGCCAAGAAGGGTGCCGAGGGGCAGCCCTCCGGCCATAGTAGCCACGTCCTCTGCATGGCCATCTCCTCCGATGGCAAGTACCTGGTAAGGCAGGATTGGCCCCGGGAGTAGGTGAGAGGTGTGGGCACATGGTGGGTGCCCATGGCCATTGCCCTTGTCTCCATAGGCCTCGGGTGACCGCAGCAAGCTCATTCTCATTTGGGAGGCCCAGAGCTGCCAGCACCTGTACACCTTCACGGGACACCGGGACGCCGTGTCGGTGAGAAGCTGGGCCTCCTTTAGTGGACGTTTCTCGAGCACCCGAGTGGGCCAGGCATGGTACTGGGATCCAGGGAATGGTGTGAAAGAGGCAGTGGGTCCCCATCCTCAGGGAACCTGCACTTTGGTGAACAGGACAGAAACAGGGTGAAGCAATAGGGAAGAGCTGGGGGAGACTGAGTCGAGCTTGCCTAGGGAGAGGGAGGCCTGAGAAGTCTGTACTTGCTTGAGGGCAGGCAAGTGTGCCCCTGGCTCCACGTAGAGCCCCACAGCGCTCTTGATGGGGGCTGGCTTCCTGTGCCACGTGACCTGCTTTTCAGGACGTCCTCCCTGGGCCTGACCTCTGTCTCTCCTGCTGTAGTCCAGATTCCTTTTGCCCTCTTTCCATGCACCCTTAGGGGCTGGCATTCCGCAGAGGCACCCACCAGCTCTACAGCACGTCCCACGACCGCTCTGTGAAGGTGTGGAATGTGGCGGAGAACTCCTACGTGGAGACGCTGTGAGTATGCGCAGGCAGAGGGCACGCGGATGTGTGCGTGCAGGTTCACGGGTGACCCCATCCTCCCTCTGTCCCCCTCTCCAGCTTCGGGCACCAGGATGCTGTGGCTGCACTGGATGCTCTGAGCAGGGAGTGCTGCGTGACCGCCGGGGGCCGGGACGGGACCGTGCGTGTGTGGAAGATCCCCGAGGAGTCCCAGCTTGTCTTCTACGGCCACCAGTAAGGCGGCCTGCTGCACCGGGCATTGAGGGGGCCACCCGCATGGGCTGGGGATGAGGTTGGGCCACGCCCCTCATGGTGCCTTTCTCCAGGGGCTCCATTGACAGCATCCAGCTCATCAACGAGGAGCACATGGTGTCGGGTGCAGACGATGGGTAAGTGCTGCCTTCTACCACTGCCACTGCCCCTGGACTTGCCGCGTAGAATCCTCCTGCTCGGGAGCTGTAGTAACCCCTTTCCATAGATGAGGACATTGAGGCAAAGAGCGCAGGGGACCTGGTCTGCTTCCTGTGGCTGGTGTGCACTTGGTCCCTTCCTGCCGTGTGGCCCTTCTGCCCTGCCCCTGGCCCCCTCACTGACCGTGCTCCCTGTCCACAGTTCTGTAGCCTTGTGGGGCCTCTCTAAGAAGCGGCCACTTGCCCTGCAGCGTGAGGCCCATGGGCTGCGGGGGGAGCTGGGCTTGGAGCAGCCCTTCTGGGTGTCATCGGTGGCAGCCTTGCTCAACACGGACCTCGTGGCCACAGGTGGGTGCCCTGTGTGGCAGAAAGGAGGGGATCTCAGGGTGGGCTGGTGAGGGGGGTGCTCACTGTCTCCCTGTCCCCCAGGCTCTCACAGCAACTCTGTGCGGCTCTGGCAATGCGGGGAGGGCTTCCGGCAGCTTGACCTTCTCTGCGACATCCCCCTGGTGAGTGAGGCTTGAATACCCAGCCTGTCTTTACCACACTCCCAAGGCCCGTTACAGTGTTTTCCTGCCAGAAGGGCGGTTCCTCAGAGCAGGGCCAGCTATGATTTCTCTTTCTAGCCCCAGCTCCTAGCACAGGGCCTGCAGGAACCCTCCCTTCTTCCTCTCCCTTCCCCGCCTCCACTCCCCTCCTTGTCCTAGGCCCTGTCCTGGTTACTGGGGTACAAGGCAGGGAAGTGTGGGCAAAGGCATGGAGGGCCAGGCCCTGTGATGGGATCTGCATGACTGGTGCCAGACTGAATGCCAGGCTAGGGTGTGTGGACTTGGTGCAACCTAGGGCAGAGTGGCAGGATCTGTCAGTGACTTCTAGTGACAGTTCAGGGCTTGGGTCAATGGTGATGGTCATGGAGTCTCCAGAGCCAGGACCAGGAGCCAGGCCCTACTTGGTGTACACCATCTCCTTCATCCCCACAAACTCTCTGCGAGGCCTGTGCTCTACTTTCCCCATCTCACAGAGGTGGATGCTGAGGCCCTGAGGGGTAGAGGGCTGGCCCAGGTGGCAGGACGCAGAGCAGGGATTTAACCCAGGCTGGGCCTTTGACTGTGATGCTGGGGCTGTGGTGAGGGATCTGTTCTCACATCTTACTGCCTTGTCCCTCCCTCTTCTCAGGTGGGCTTTATCAATAGCCTCAAGTTCTCCAGTGCTGGGGACTTCCTGGTGGCCGGGGTAGGGCAGGAGCACAGGTATGAGGCACTTCTCGAGGGGTGCGGGTGGGGCAAATGGCATAGGGTGGGTGGCTGGGTGGGAATGGGGTGGATCCCGGGTGGGGCTGGGCCCGCCCTCAGCTGCTCCTCTCGCCCCTGCAGGCTTGGCCGGTGGTGGCGGATCAAAGAGGCCCGGAACTCTGTCTGCATCATCCCTCTCCACAGGGCCCCCAGGCCCCCTACTGCTGGCTCCTGACTCTCTCATCCCCTTTATTTAAGTTCTTCCCAGGCCATCCCCTGCCTTCCTTGTATTAAAAGCCTCCTCTTCTGGGCCTTGTCTCCTCTAGCTTCTTGACTGGGGAGGGCAGGGGGATGGCAGGGGATGGCTTAGTAAAGGCCTGGGGGCTTTATCCTTTCCAGCGAATTTGGGGATGGAGCCCTCAGCTGGCTTCTGGCTCCTAGACCCTGAGTATCCTCTACGACTTTGTTAGGCCAGCTTTCCACCCAGTGCTCCGGGCTGGTTGGGGTCAGAAGCTGCTGATCCCTCAGCTAAGAAGCTGTGGCTGTTCAGTGTGTGTAAGGGCTGGCTGTGGGGTCTGAGGACTGAAAGGAAGACAGTTAGACCTACAAGTCAGGCTGATCTGCACCACCCAGGCCAGGTTAGGAAGCTTTAGGAGCTAGACTGCCCTTGGGGTGGGGGTCCGGGTGGAGGTGGGACCCTGCATTGCTCACTGCTTGGGGACAGTGTCAGAGGTGGGAATAGCTCTGCCCTTGGTCTAAATGACAGCCAGGCTGCATGATTCCTCACAGCAGTGACCCTGCCAGGTTAATGTGTTCTCCTGATTCCACCAACTGGATAATTCAGCTTCTGCCATGGAGTGAAGTAAAGAGGAGGTGGAGAGGCTGATTGGAGAGGCAGCAGTGCAGGGAAGTGTCCTCTTCAATGGAAAATGAGCAAGGTGTGTTAAGGATCGGCTCTGAACTTTCCCTTAATGCCTTGGGCCCAACAGCTGAGCCTATGGTTCTCAAGCAGCAGCGTGGTCCCCTTGGGGGAGGAAGCTACAGGGCTTCCCTCCTGCTCCCCTGCTCATGAGGCCTCCCCCTTGGACAGACCTGCTCCTACCTTCATTCTTCTGGGGCCAGAAGGGTCAGGTTCAGATTGAACCCCTGAAAACCCTGTTGTGGATCAGAGGATGTTACTAGAATTCACTCCTTATGTCCCGCCTTAAATAGAGCTCAACGACAGCATACACATACCTCTTGAATAATATTGCAAGTAACATGGAAATGCCCCTTAATACACAAACCCCTTTTCCATTAGCACATTCCCAGGGAGAAAGGAAAGTTTGAAAATAAATGCTTTTGGAATTGAAACTGAAAATAATCCCTCTTACGGCTTCTAGTCTCAGCCTTGGTCAGCTGAGACTTCTGCTGTAGTTGGGCTCTTCCTTCCTCCCAAGCAATGGGAAGCCATGAGAGGGTTGAAAGCAGAAAATTAATAGGATCTGGTTCACAATAAAAAGAAAAAACAAGTCACTGCTCTGTGGAGAATTAATTAGTAAATGTTTGAGGGAAGAAGGGCATCCACTTAGGAAGCTATAGTAAATAGCAGGTAAGAGGTGATGGTGGTGTGAGAGGGCCAGCAGAAGTGGGGAGGCAGAGCTATGGTTGGGTTGTGTTTGGAAGTGACGCCAACAGATCTTGCTGATCTATTAATTGTGGGATGAGATGAATGTGGCACCACAGACAGTGTGACATTTACCAAGATGAGAAAGACCAGGTGGAGAAAGCAGGATGAGAAGGATCAGCAGTTTAGTTTGCAGTGTCTAGTAGATGTAGGGAAGTTGAGTAGGCAATGAGCTCACTGCTATATGTTTTATAACATATGAAGCCATGTGATTCTGAGGTGCAGAATTACACCTCCCACCTCACACTCCAGTGGTCTCAAGTGCTCTCCTGTCTTCTCCCCTGATGGACTCAAGGCCACAATTAGATGGGTGAGGGGCAGCCACTGTAGCAGCTCTTAGCTCTGTTCGTAGCTCTGAACCATGCAAAAGACACTAGGTGGGGCCCTCCCCATCTCTGCCTGTTCCTGTCCTCTGAAGACCCCCCTGGTCATCATGAGGCCTTGGTACCCTCTCAGAGTCACAGCCCCAGGGGTCACTGAGGTGCATTTCTTACTCCTTTCAAAACACTGAGGTGAGCAGCATGACTGAGGGGTGGGGAGGAACTGAGAGAACAGCCGGTAGGGTTCAAAACATCAAAGGGATGCGGGTCCTACTAACCACTTTGTGGACCCCATCAGGAAGCCCACCACAAGCCACTTAGGATACCTCACCTCCAGATCCCGCAACTGGCATACAGGCACCCCCAATCTACCCAGAAAACTACTGGAATAAGAAAATTTAGCAAGCAGGCAAGATACCTATGGTATTGTGTGCAAGTATCTTGTGAATATACTAAAAAACACTGAACTGTGTACTTTAAGGGGGTGAATTGTATGACATGTGAATTATATTCCAACAAAGCTGTTTATAAATAAAAATCAAAAGCACCCCCGAGGGTTTCCCTGGTGGCGCAGTGGTTGAGAGTCCGCCTGCCGATGCAGAGGACACAGGTTCGTGCCCCGGTCCGGGAAGATGCCACATGCCGCGGAGCGGCTGGGCCCATGTCCCATGGCCGCTAAGCCTGCACGTCCAGAGCCTGTGCTCCGCAACGGGAGAGACCACAACAGTGAGAGGCCCGCGTACCAAAAAAAAAAAAAAAAAGCACCCCCGAAACTGAAAGATTCAAGGGCAATATACAAAAATCAACTGTATGAGCAGTTGGGGAATTCTTGATATAGAAGTGCAAAGTTGAAGGATTTACATTATCTGATTTCAAGACTTACTGTCTTGAAAAACTATAAAGTTACAGTAATCAGGACAGGTGGTGTTAGAGTAAGAACAGACAAACAGATCAATGATACAGAATAGAGAAGCCAGAAATAGACTCACATTTACACAGTCTATTGATTTTTTTAATGTACCAAGATAATTCAATGCAGAAAGGAAATACATTTTTCACTGGAAAAAAAATCTTGACCCCTATCTAACATCATAGCCAAAAAAAAAAAAAAAAAAAAAAAATTAATTCAAGATGGATCACAGACCTAAACAAAAACTAAAGCTAAACCTATATAAAGCTTCTAGAAGAAAACCCATGAGAATTATTTTGTGACCCTGGAGTCGACAAAGATTTCCTAGGACAGAGAAAGTGCTAAGTATAAAATATTGATAGACTGGACTTCATCCAAATTAAAACCATCTGTTCATCAAAAGACAGCATTTTAAAAAGTCACAGGCTAGGGAAAAGAATATTTATAACACATGTATCTGACAAAGGACTCATATCGAGTATAAGAACTTCTAGAACTCAGTAATAAAGACAAACAATCCAATAAAAGTGGACAAAAGGCTTAAACCAATACTTCATAAAAGAAGATATATGAATGGCCACTAAACACATGCTCCTCATAATTGGATCCATGAGCATTTGAGGACTGAAGGGAGAAATTAAAGTCCCTGCGCTCTAAGGGCACAGGAAAGATCCCACATATGGAGCCTGGGTAAACGAGGGGGCTGGGTCCCAAGATGGAGGCAGACTCAGACAGGAAAGAGGCCAGAGACTGGGGTGTTGGTGAATGTGGTGACCCTAGGGGCAGGGAGGGTGCTGGGGCTTTGAATGCCACCAGGACCTGCTCAGACTCAATCCAGTGGGCAGGGAGGAGCTGCCCCAGGGGCTGAGGAGCAGAGGGGTGACACCATCCAAGCAAAGGTTTTGAGGGTGTGCTGGGCAAGTGGCCTGGGGTGAGCATGATGGGGGTGAGCCTCCTTCTCCAACCCCGTTCTTCTCCACCATTCTTCTCACCCTCTACCAGAGTTTCACCCCAGAGGCTCTCAGTAGACCCCCTCAGGGAAGAGTGGGAAGGAGAGAAGAAAGGAGGGGTCAGTGAGGGTGTCAATGGGATCAGCCCTCTGAATATGCTCCCAGCCCCAGAGCCTGCTGGGGAAGGAAAGCACTGCTCGTCCTGGGGGCCTCACAGATTTCCCTGGTATTGTATGAATGGGTCAGCAATTCAACTCTTCTAAGGTAATCATTGGTAGCAGTTTGGTCTATATACCTTTCTCCCTCTTTACCTGCGTTTATAGCATACGTGTATAATTATATATCTTGACAGTTTTTTACCATCCCATCCAATGATGGTTTTATATCCCATCCAATGGGATCATAATGATGTTCAGCTTTTTCACTTACAAATACATCTTGGGTATACCTTCTCATCAGTACACATGGATCAAATTCATTATTTTTCAACAGTTATGTTGTATTTTATAGTTTGAATGGACTATAAACCATTAAATCAACGCCCAATTTTACCAACTGGGGATATCACCAATGACTACCTTTATACACCTTTACATCAATGGGCCACTATTTCTGGTGTCTTGCTTTTGTAGCTAGGGCTTTGGCCATTTCCAGCAGAAA
Source organism: Grampus griseus (assembly GCF_964374135.1). NCBI lineage: Eukaryota > Metazoa > Chordata > Mammalia > Artiodactyla > Delphinidae > Grampus > Grampus griseus. Next base: position 67,664,462 of record NC_139004.1, on the reverse strand, counting down.
AGAATGGACAGCACTTCTGTCTTTTCTTTGGAGGGGGCTTAACCGTCGGGACCCAGCCTGGTGCTTGAGTCATAACTGCCCTTATGACATCATAGGTCTCCCTCCCCCACTTTCTCTCCATGCCATGACTAGAGGAACACAGACCTGAGGGGATTTGAACCATCTACACCCAATCCATGTGGGACCAATGGTGAGTAAGAGAGAGACTGACACACTAGGCTTTTTTAGGGATGTCCCCATAAATCTCTCGGGATGAGGGGATCTCCCTGACATCTGAATACTCTGGGAAGCCCTGTACGCTGGCGATGTGTGGGTTACTTAATGGAGAGGGAGGGAGAGCAGCCTCCCTCTTGCCTTTCCCCTAATTGCTGATTGCAGGAGAAGGACCAGCCCAAAACAATTAATGAACACACCAAAAATGAGCCTCAGCAGAATGAGCTGATCTTGAAATCTTTACCGCCAGCACCATTATCGAACTTAGAGAAGGCAGAGGCAGGAGGAGCCTGGACTTGGATGTCTCTGGTCTTTCTGTCCTAATGCTTGTGGCTAGTGTCTTTTGTATGTTCCAGAGCTAAGAACAGGAATAAACTCATTCTTGTCTGTCCTCTTTCCCCATATTTTTCTAGGCTAAACAAGAGAATATAGCTGCAACAAAGGGAGTAGATGATGCTAATAAGAGACTCAGAGCAGTATGATGCCCCCACCCAGATGACACGGGGCTGGGGGTGGGAATGTGGCAGTTGTGTTTGTGGAATGGAATGGCCAACATATGCGAAGCTGGGCTTAATCAATGGTGTGTGTGTGTGTGTGTGTGTGTGTGTGTATGTGTGTTTGAGCGTGTGCATGTATGTTTGCTTGCTAATTAAGATTTAAAGTTTGAAAGTCAAGAGAAGTGAAGATGGGGAAGAGATAAGAGGTAGAATTTTATGGGATGTGGGAACTTTTAATACTATGTTATCACAGAGGAAGAGAGCAGGTTGTGGATTGGAGCTGCAGTCAAGGATGAAAGAGCAGGATTAGAAGAGGAAGCCACTTCTCCAGTAGCTGAGTGGTGTCTGAAGGGAAGGATCATGGATCCTGGTCAGGCTCAGGTGGACTATGATAACCCTTTGATCATGGTATTCTTGCTCTAGGCTGGCCAACTTGACCCATGTAAAACTGGGTAGCCAGGACAGATATACTACCATTTTACAGATGGGAGCTCTGAGATTCAGAGGTCAATGTGATGTATCCATGTCCATTAACCAGAGTGGGGCAAAGAAAGGACACCTACCTACCTGGTCTTCTGGTTCCAGCCAGTGCCTTGCCCAGTGCTCTTGAGGTTCAGAAGAAGGGGTGATTGTTGATAGGGCATCAGGATCCCTTCCTGGCACACCCTGGGGCTGAAGTGGGTGGGGAATATCCTCCAAATGTCTCATCTTTTTTCTTGTTAGATCCCAAGAACCCAAAACAGGCCTCCCATCAGTAATCCAGAAGTAGTAAAGATCCAGGCCTGGTGGCGGGGCACCCTGGTGTGCAGCACACTGCTGCACGTGGCTCTCAGAGTGTGGATCATTCAGGGCTGGTGGAGGCATAAGCTGGTGAAGCTGCATGAGAACAGGCAGCGGACAGCTCTGGAGAACTTTACACGGAAGGAGTGGGTAGCAGTCAGGCTGCAGTCCTGGGTCCGCATGTGGCGCATCTGTTGGCGCTACTGCCATTTGCTCAACGCTGCCCGCATCATCCAGGCCTACTGGAGATGCCACTCCTGCGCTTCCCAGGGTTTCATCAAGGGCCACTACAGAGTCACGGCCAACCAGCTGCATCTCGAACTCGAGATCTTGCTGGGCTCAGGGCCTTGCATTGTGACAGAGTGTATTCCCCTTCCAATAAAGCAGTGAAGTGGTCTTTCCCCAGCTTCTCTCTGCTTGATAAGCTCCAGGAGGTCAGGGCCAATGATGGCAAATAGTTAGCATCTCATATGCTAGCTCTGAGGAATTGGCAGGGGTTGTCTGAGGAGGATGATTTTGAGCCACTGTCCAGACTGAGCAGAGACTGTGATTGATTAGCAACGTCTGACATAGGTAGGAAAGTTGGGGGTACAGATCTGCCATGCTGCCAACTCAGGGAGCATCACTCATGTTCAGTCTATGGAAATGGTGCCTCTCCCTAAGGCCGTGTATAATGGAAGCCTGGGGCAGGGGTGGGGTTGTTGCGCACAGCAGCACTTTTGCCAGGAATTCACTCACCAGGTCTAGTTGCTCTGGGTGTGATCTCCCAGCCACCCCCATGGCTGAGAGGAGCACACCCACCCCAAGCTCTTGATCCTGGCTCCTGTTGGTTCGTAAACTGGCCCCTGTACATGGAGGGCAAGAAAAGACCGAAGAAAGAGGCAGATTACCCCAGATTAGTAGGTGGCAGGTTTAGTAAGCAAGGGAACTTATTTACAAGACTTGTCTTGGGTGGCCACAGACAAGTAGATCTCCGTACTTGCTTGCCAGACTCTTGCAAGTTTATATAGAGGCCTTAATGAGGTTCAGCCACATATACCACCCAGATGTTCTCGAGAACACATTACTCTCTCAAGGCTGAATCCCTGAAAATGCCTCCCACTGTGGGAATGGCAGGCAGAACATACATTCCCAGGACAGGGGAGGGGGTGAGGGGCATCTAATTGCCTGGGTCTAGCTTGTGAGTACAGCTGGCGGTCACATCCTTTCAGTGACCTCCAACAGCTCCCTGCTGTATCTTCATACTTGACCTCCAAGTCAGAGTCTGAGCTCCAAACTGAAAATGGTTAGACTGCATAGCCCCTGTCCTCACTCCTACCTCAAACTCTGTCCCTCACTCTCTGATCCCGAATGCAGGCTAGGACTCATTCCCCTCCAGACCTGGTTGGTGTGGGAAGTTCCAGAGGTGTGGAGATGGAGAAAGAAGGCAACCCACTTCTAGCCAAACCTTCTGGTGAGTGTCATCCCCTAGGCTATCACAGACCTAGAGCTGAGAAGCCATCAGTTGTGTCTGCCTCTCCCTCTCCCCAGTCTCTGCAAGAATTGATCCAGGTGGAGCTGAGACCTCTGACAGTCCCTTCTTGTGAAAAGCTGCCACCTGGGGTGAGACTGGCGCCTAAGTGATGATAAAGGGCCGGTTAAGAGGTCAAGGTTAGGCTGCCCTTCTGCCCATCTGGGCACTGCTGTTCCGTGGTTTCCTGCAGAGGGAGGGGTCTAAGGTCTTGGGTTATTCGCCATTAAACCTGCAAACTCAGAAGCCCTATGTCCAGCCCAGCTCCATCTCCATCTCCTCTGCCCTGGCAAGTTGGTCCTTCAGCTCACATTGCCCAGAAATCTCATGCTCCAGCTCTCTGTCTTGCTCTAGGGCTTGAGCTCTGTCTTTCTTGCTTTGTCCTTCTGTGTCCTGCCCTGTCTCACTCAGGTCCTAGTCTCTCACTCTTGCTCTGAAGGACTTCTATCTCCTCTCTCCTTGCTTCTCTCTACTGTGTTCAATGTCTCAGAGTAAAGAGCAAGGACTTTGCAGCCAGACCAAGCTAGGTCACACCAACCATGGCTTCCCCACTCACTGCTGTGTGGCTGCAGACATGTCATTTTCCCTCTCAGAGCCCCAGTTTCCTGAGCTGTGAAGTAGGGCTAATGATCCTCATCTTTCAGTGTGAATGTCAAGTAGCATAAAAATTCAGCCTCAGCAACAAAACAAGGAAAGAGGGGTCGCACCCACAAACTTTAAAAACTGGCTGTCAGGGTGGGAGGGAAATAATGTTTAGCCCAATTAAGAAGACCAAAAGTTAGTGTTCCCTACCATCAAAATCAATTGCAAATGTTTGTCTGTTAATGCTTGTCTGTAATGAAAATTTACATGTGTCATCTCTGAAAATGTCTTTTCATTCACATAGGTATGAAGTGAAATATCTGGCACCGCCAAATAGTGATATAAATTCCTGAGCATAGGATTATAATCGAGACTAGTCATCACTTGGAAGATATCTGTAGACTTCTATGAGATTCTTTTCTTGATATTTGCCTTTAAGCATGTCATTACATTGCAGATCAATTACTTCCAATTGAAGTTCAGGTGGTTGTTCCTCAATTGCTTAGATAAAAAAGTTTAAAAATATGGAAACTCCTCTTGTACTTAACATGGAAGTCTGAAAAGTGCTTGTTGCTGGAACTCTAGTTTGAACTCAGAGAATATATCCACTGAAAATTTGCATGAGAATGGTTATCTTGCTTCTTGTTTTAACTTTTGACAGCTCAGGAAGTGCATAAAGCAGCTTGACATTACTTATTTAAAATTATTTGTCAAGGGGCTTCCTTGGTGGTGCAGTAGTTAGGAATCCGCCTGCCAATGCAGGGGAAACGGGTTTGAGCCCTGGTCTGGGAAGATCTCACATGCTGTGGAGCAGCTCAGCCTGTGCGCCACAACTGCTGAGCCCGCGTGCCACAACTGCTGAAGCCTGCACGCCCAAACCCTGTGATCCACAACAAGAGAAGTCACTGCAGTGAGAAGCCCGTGCACTGCAACAAAGAGTAGCCCCCTGCTCGCCGCAACTAGAGAAAGCCCAAGCACAGCAATGAAGACCCAATGCAGCCAAAAATAAATAAATTTAAAAATTTTTTAATAAAAAAAAATCTAAAAAAAATAAAATTATTTGCCAAAATGACTCTACTTCAGTATAAGTTTCACATAAAACATTGCTTTGCTCATTAATTTCACGTTTAATTCATTAAAAAACATGAAGACTGCAGCAAAACTTATTTCCAATGTCATTCAGGTTTTTTTAAAAATTTTATTTATTTTTGGCTGCATTAGTTCTTCGTTGCTGCACGTGGGCTTTCTCTAATTGCGGCGAGCAGGGGGCTACTCTTTGTTGTGGTGCACGGGCTTCTCACTGTGGTGGCTTCTCTTGCTGTGGAGCACGGGCTCTAGGCCCGCAGGCTTCAGCAGTTGTGGCACGTGGGCTCAGTAGTTGTGGTGCACGGGCTGAGCTGCTTCATGGCATGTGGGACCTTCCCAGACCAGGGCTCAAACCCATTTTCCCTGCATTGGCAGGCGGATTCCTAACCACTGCGCCACCAGGGAAGTCCCTGCCATTCAGTGTTTGATTATAGTAGTTTAAGGCAGTTTTTCTTGCTCAGAAAAATTTCAATCTTGACCCTGAGCTTAAAAGTCCTCAATAAAACTTTATCACTGCTAAGACATAGAACTGCTGTGTGGTTGATAAGTCAGAATATTCAGCTTCTATTTCTTTTTTTTAATTTATTTTTTATTTTTTTGCTGTACGCAGGCCTCTCACTGCTATGGCGTTGCGGAGCACAGGCTCCGGACGCGCAGGCTCAGCGGCCATGGCTCATGGGCCCAGCCGCTCTGCGGCATGTGGGATCTTCCTGGACCGGGGCACGAACCCGTGTCCCCTGCATCGGCAGGCAGACTCTCAACCACTGCGCCACCAGGGAAGCCCCAGCTTCTATTTCTGATCAAAATTCATGGAACCAATGATGGTTGTCAATAAGTGGCAAGTGAAATTTATCATTGACATTACTGGTTCAGTAACACGATAGATTCAAATATTTTCCACAGAGTACCTAGTGATGAATAATACAATGAATAAACACAGGCTTTAAGCACTTTATATTTTCATAAACTTTGTAAATTTGTTCAACTAAGCCTTTTTTCCCCCTGCTTCACACATATTTTCACCACTATCATTTTTATCACATCTTAGCAGATTCCACTTCAGGTTGTACTGAATTAATGTTTTCTCAACTTTAAAAAATACTCTCAACTGTATTTGTTTCATGCAGACTATTCATAGAACTCAATTCTTCAGTCTTCAAACTTGGCATTTACCCCTTCAATGAACAACAGCTGAACTGTATTGGTAATATCTGTCAACTCATTAAGAGCCAAGGAAATCCACTTGAAGTCATTTGCTCTGTCTTTAATTGACTTTTGATTTTGTTCCCAATGTCTTCAACTCTTGGAGCAGCTATTCTCATTGAAAGGCTAACAGTTAAATTTATTTTCTCTGGACACATTTTTTTCAGAAGCTGCAATTAAACTTGATTTAATTAATTCATCATTAGTAAACATCTTTTCTTGCTTGGCTAACAAATGAGCAAGTTGGAAACGTACTTTGCCTGCAGCCTCATTTTCACTTTTCTTATTTTTGTGGAGAAATTCTGCTGTGATGAGATACTCCATTTAAATCTTTTTAAATTTAAATGTCCCCTGCATTGGCAGGCAGATTCTTAACCACTGCGCCACCAGGGAAGTCCCAATATTGTATTCTTTTAGCACAGCTATATAGCGTCATTGCATAATGAGCACAATGCTTTGCCATTTTCTTAAAAGTGCAATACTTAAAGTCCACTTTTCTCCTTTTTCCATTGTTTTGACATGATGAATATGTACTGGTAATAAAAAATAAGTCACAGCACAGCAATATGTGTGGTACCCAAAACACTATTCAGTTATAACTGTACCACTGCAATTTATTGTGTGCTGAGCAGCAGTGGGAAGTGATGAGTGCCACATATAGTCTGTCACAACTATTCAAATCTGTCATTGTAGTGTACGTGTGGCTATAGCCAACATATCAACAAATAAACATGGCTGTGTTCCAATAAAATTTTATTTATGAACACTGAAATTTGAATTTTATATAATTTTCATATGTCATGAAATATTATTATTTTGAGTTTTTTCAACCACTGAAAAATGTAAAAACCATTCTTTACAGGATGTACAAAAACAGTGGGCTGGGTGTAGCCCACAGGCTGTAGTTTGCCAACCCAAGCCCTAAATCAATGTCCATTACATGGTTCTGAGTCCCCAGTAGGTACAATGTGTGGAAATGGTACTGCACCTGTGACCACCCCTTCTAGTTATATGCTTGGGTGTTTGTGCTTTCTGTCCCTGCACCTTCAGGCTCCATGTTACTGGAGGTTCTAGTTTCTAGAGTTGGAAGGCACACATCAGGGATCACTGTAAGAGTCCCATTAAACTTAAAGCTACAGCTGTGACCTGGTCACTTCAGACTCCTTTTGCCAAGAGTTAAGCAGGCGATGAAAGGTGTCACCACTCTGGCAGGGATAATTAACCCTGATATCATGAGGAGAAGGTGAAGGGCCTGCTGCTACACTATGGGAGCAGGGAAGACTATGAGTGCTGCTTGGGTGAATCACTGGAAGATGTCTTGTTGCTTTGCTGCCCAGGTATAATGGTAGATGAACACAAACATGCCCTGAGAAGTACATGCTAACCAGAGAACCAGGTGCCTCAAGGATGAGGGTCTGAATTGCTGCTTCCCTTCAGGCAAACTGCCTAGACCAGCAGAAATGCTAGTCAAAGGTGAAAGGAATTTAGAAAGGGTGGTAGAGGAAGGGGGAGAGGAGTGTGAGTAATGGCCTCAAAATAAACTGTAGCAGTAGGGACTGAAGTTTGTCTCTCTGACCCTTCTAAGTTTTCCCAGGAGAAAAGACCTACATGAATCCTGAAGAAGCTATTTTTAAATGGTAAAAACTTGCTATGGGAAGCAAGTATATGTGAGTGACATGAAGGGGTGGGCTGTAGTGAATATGTGGACGTAGTAGATCCACTCTTCGTAGCTGATGACTCATCCCACAGCTACTGGGAATACTGGCTACTGCTGGGTCACTGCTATGTCCCGTACTACGAATTGCCTTTGGCCATAGGGAAGGGATTTGACCAAGGCATGTCCTTTCCTAAGGGGAAGCCTGTAGCTAGTGACTTATCATTGGTGTTATGAGTTCAATTATGCCAGCCACACAGGATTATCCAGTCTTGAACTTCCCCAACCCCACAATACCCTAAACAAGCAATATGGAGACCCTACAGAATTCCCAGATCTGAGGCCCAGGGTGAAAGCAAATGTGTCTCTTGGGCCAGGGCTTCTCTCTCATTGAGGTACACCCAGGGGTTCTGTTGTGGCTCCAGGTCTTAAATGCCCATGGTGAAGTCAGAGTTGGGCTGGGGACCACTAGGAAGAAGAAGAGTCTTTTGTGGGCAACCATCCCACCCACAGCCCTGGAGCAAGAATCCAAGCTGGGCCACTAAGAGGTCTTGTATTCATTCTCAGAATCCACCTGTCAGGACCTCCTCACAGGGACAGTGGACATTCGTGGACAGAAGAGAGCAGCAACAAGACTGTTTAGTGGGGAGAGCCTGAGGATTCAGGGCTGCCACTGGGTATCACCTGAAAAGTCACATTCTGTCTCACTTTCTTCTGCCCTTCTCTCTACATTTCTCTCTCAGACTCCAAGTCCCCATGTGCCCCCTGCCCCGCCTCCAGTTTTCTCCCTTTCTCTCTTCCAGGTTTTCCCAGTGTTACCCTTCTCTCCTAGCCCCAAAATGCTCTAGACTCCTCATCTCAGACCTGGGGATTTTCAGCGCACCCCAAGCAGAGCGGACAAGGCAGGGCATGGCAGGATCTGTCCCTAGTCATGGAGAGAAGGGTTGCAGGCCCTGAGGCCTTTGGGTCTCCAGAGGAGTGGGCTAGGGGTGGAGTCCATTCATTCATCCATTTATTACACATTCAATGAACAATTATTTTTAACCTACTATGTCCTGATATTGTGCAGCCTCTGGGGTCACAAATGTGAAAGGGGCTCAGGCTCTGTCCTCTAGGAACCAGTGAGGGAAGAGGCTGATCAGTAAACAGGTGACTACAGTAGGATCCAATGAGGACCATAGTGGAGATCTATGAGGGGGTTTGGGATTTCTCAGGGTTCAGACCTACGAAGTCACTCCGTTAGGGGCTGCCAGGAAGACAGCTGTGGTGGGGCCTGCATTCAAGGGTAACCTAGCTGTAGTGTGGGGGTGGAGGCCAAAGAAATGACCCAGGCAGGGGCTGATAGGGAAGGGCTCTCTTAGCACAGGCCACTCCCAGCAGACCTGCTTTCCTTCCCCTGCAGGCTCTGGGGCTGGGAGCATATTCAGAGGGCTGATCCCATTGACACCCTCACTGACCCCTCCTTTCTTCTTTCCGCCCCTCCCTGAAGGGGTCTACTGAGAACCTCTAGGGGGAAATTCTGGTAGAGGTGGCAGAGAATGGTGGGGGTGGGGTGGAAGAATAGGGAGACCCCAGAATGCTGGTACTTCTGTGGGTCACCCACAGTGGTCATGAGAGGTGCTTGTATTTTGTTCCCTGTGTCCCTTACTCTAGCCCCAGGAGATGCACCCCCGTCATGCTCGCCTCAGGCCCCTTGGCCAGCATACCCACAAAAAATTCCCTTGGATGGTGTCACTCCTCTGTTCCTTAGCCCCCGGGGAGGTTCCTCCCTTCCCACTGGCTTCAGTCCGAGCAGGTCCTGGTGACATTCAAAGCCTCAGCACCCTCCCTGCCCCTAGGGTCACCACATCCACCAACACCCCAGTCCCTGGCAACTTCCCTAATCTGTTGTGAGACCAGACTAAGCCATGTAAGGTCTCTGCACCTCAGTCTCCTCATCTGTGAAGTGGGATGAATGTCATTGCTCCATGATTATTACCAGGGACAGCAGGGACAATGGTGACTAGGGACTAGACTCTGGAGCCAGACTAATGGGGGCATTAAACAGATGTGGGTCTCCCAGGGGCATGGCCAAACACCTTTATCTTCAAACAGGTGCTTCTTGTACCTTCACTGTCCCATGCATTGTACTCTACTATTTCCCCATTCTCCAATTTACTCTTATCCTTTCCATTCTCCCATCCCATTAACTTCACACTGACACCCCCCTCCAGCCTTAAATGGCCTCCTCCTCTTCTCTACATCTGCTGTTCCCCTAGCCCCACACTGACTTCCTCCATACTCACTCTACACATTGCAAATGCATTTCTCAGTGACCCCTGGGGCTGCGACCCTGAGAGGGGACCAGGGCCTCACGATAGCCCGGTAGGTTTTCAGAGGCCAGGAGCAGGCAAGAGGTGGGGTCCTGCTTGTGCAGTGGCTGACCTTCACCCATCTCCTCACTGTGACCTTGAGGCCTCAGGGGAGGAAGTTAGGAGAGTGCTTGAGTCCACTTGAGCCTGAGATGGGGGTCCTGGGCTGGTCCTGGGGGCTTATGGGCTTTCTGGCCTGTGTGGGTCTTGCTCTCCCAGGGGCCTGATAACTAGATGACTTACAGATAGGCAAGACATAGGAGGTTTAGCCACAGTAAGGGAGTTTACTCTGTTCTCCCAACCCTGATATCCTCATCAGACATGCTCATTGTTAATTTTTGTGGATATCTTCCTAATTTCCACCACCTTTTAAAAGAATGACTTTATAAGACATGTGTGTAAATCTATGCTTATATTTAGTTGATCTTGATTTGATGAACTTGCTAATCTTGCTAAATCTTGTACATGCTTCTATATTAGTAGATAGAGAACACACCCATTCTTCTAATTGTTATTTGGTATACCATTATTTAAATGAATTGAAATCCATCATACTAAGTAACGTAAGTCAGAAAGAGAAAGACAAGCACCATATGATATCCCTTATATGTGGAATCTAAAATATGACAAAAATGAACTTATTGATGAAACAGAAACAGACTCACATAGATAACAGACTTGTGGTTGTCAAGAGGGGGCAGTGGGGGGAGAGATGAACTGCGAGTTTGGGATCAGCAGATGCAAACTACTATATATATAGAATGGATAAACAACAAGGTCCTATTGTATAGCACAGGATATTCTATAACCTGTGATAAACCATAATGGAAAAGAATATGAAAAAGAATATACATACATATATATATATATATATATATATATATATAACTGAATCACTTTGCTGTACAGCAAAAATTAACACAACATTGTAAATCAATTATACTTCAATAAAATAAATGTAAAAAGATAAATGAATTGAAATCCATTTAATGAATACCAGCCAGGCTTTAATGAGTATCACTATACACATTTGTGTCAATGGGTCAGTATTTGAGGTATTCTTCTTTGTAGCCATTTACATAGGAAAGAAAGGACAGGTCCTCTAGGTTTTCCTTAGAAGGGGCTCAGCTATTGGGAGCCATCCTGGTGCCTGAGTCATAGGTGCCCTTATGACATCACGGCTCTTTCCCCTCCTCTTCTCTTCTTGCCAGAGCAGTGGCTGGAGGAGAACAGACTTGAGAGTGATGGGAACATCTAGACCCTAACCATGGGTAACTGAGTGTAGATCTGAGGGGATTTGACCATCCCCCAAAGCCGTCGGCATTTAATGTTTTATAAGAGACAGTCAGATTTACCCAAGCTTTCTGGAGGGCAGTACATTTCCCATAGTTTCCTCAGGAGGGGATTCCTTCTCATGTTTGAGATTCCAGCAAAGTCCAGGAAGCCTAGTGTGTGGGTGACTTGGCACTTAGTGGTGGGAAGAGCACCCTTACTTTCATGTTTTTCTCTCTAAACCCTGATAAGGACAGCAAACCTTCCAAATTACAATCAAAGATAATGATGAAGTCGCATTGATAGAAGAGAGCTTGAAGGAGCAAAGGAGAGGAGAGCAAGGGACTCCACCTCCAACTGCCTACCCACACCACTGCCTCTGCCTTCCCACCCCTCCCTGCGTAGATGGATCCAGGCTGTACTGTGTTGGAGAGAGCCTTGACTTGTGACATCTCTGACCCTTGTGGTCCAGTGGAGTGACCCAAAGGTCTGTGACCATGCAACTTATTGTCCAAAGAGAAATGCTTCAGGGAGTTAAAGAGATACTTATCAAAATTATACCAGGACAATAGGCATAAACTCAGGATGTGCCAGGCAAACTGGGATGAATGGCCACCATACACAGAGCAGGAAATGAACAGGGATCCACTCCTCCTTGGCTGTCCTTTCCCCCTATTTTCTCCTTAGGCTAAGAGCTGTGAGTCCAGCCAAGGTGTGTGCCAAGGAGGAGCGCAAAGAGTTTGAACCCAGACCACACATGGTTGAGAGCTACAAAGTGGGGATTGTGTTTGGGGAATGCAAAGGCCAAGATACAGGAAAACTGGATCGTGTGTGTGTGTGCGCATGTGTGCACATGTATCTTTGTGCATGCGCATACATCTTTGTGCGTGCACGCTTATGTGCACATGTATCTTTGTGTGTGCATGCATGTGTGCGGAAGCAGGACACTTACTTGATCTCTGAGGTCCAGCTGCTGCCCACAACAGCTCTCCTGCCACACCTTAGGGCCGAAATGTATGTTTCTTTTTTTTAAAAATAAATCTATTTATTTATTTATTTTTGGCTGCATTGGGTCTTCGTTGCTGTCTGCAGGCTTTCTCTAGTTGCAGTGAGTGGGGCTTACTCTTTGTTGTGGTGCGCGGGCTTCTCATTTTGTGGAGCACGGGCTATAGGCATGTGGGCTTCAGTAGTTGTGGCACTCGGGCTCAGTAGTTGTGGCTCACGGGCTCCAAAACGCAGTCTCAGTAGTTGTGGTGCAGGGGCTTAGTTGCTCCACGGCATGTGAGATCTTCCCAGAACCAGGGCTCAAACCCATGTCTCCTGCATTGGCAGGCGGATTCTTAACTACTGAGCCACCAGGGAAGTCCCTGTATGAGTTTAATTGTCCCCTGTTTTCTCTTGCAAGGCCCCAAAGTAAGAATCATGATGATGGAAGAACAGAAAGCGGCTGTTTTCATCCAAGCCTGGTGGCGGGGCACCCTGGTGCGCAGGACTCTGCTGCACACGGCTCTCAGAGCGTGGATCATTCAACGCTGGTGGAAACAGAAGCTGGTGAAGCTGCAGGAGAAGAGGCGGCGGACGTCTCTAGAATGCTACGCGCGGCAAGAATGGGCAGCTGTCAAGCTACAATCCTGGTTCCGCATGTGGTGCATCCGCCTTCGTTACTGCCGTTTGCTCCACGCTGTCCGCATCATTCAGGTCTATTGGCGCTGGCATAGCTGCCATACCCGTGGCTTTATTCAGGGCCGTTACGACCTCAAAGAAAACCAACTGAATCTTCAACTTGAAATCTCTTTGGGCTCGCAAGCTTGTAGTGTACAACAGTACATACCCCTTCCAATACAGGAATGACCAGGTCTGCTATATGTGTCCCCAGCTCTTTGTCAGACATACTTCAAGGAGGTCATTGAGCTAATGATGGCAAATACTTGGCATCTCATAAATCAGCTCTAAGGAAGTGGCAGGGGTTGCCTGGGGTCCAGTGTGGAGGATTCTGAGAGTCTGGTGCTCTATGAGCAGGGCCTGTGATTGATTAGCAGTGTCTGCCATGGGTAGGAGAGTTGGGGTTGCAAGGCCACCAAGTCTTCCAACTCCAGGGAGATTCTTTCACAGTGTGGTCTATGTAAATGGTGCCCCGATGTAGTTGTGCAACGTGAAGTCCTGTGTCATCTTTTGCTCTTTCCCCCAAAGTCTTTAAAAAATACTATTTAAAAATTGTGGTAAATACACATAACATAAAATTTACCATTTTAACCATTTTTGAGTAAACAGCTCAGTAAAATTAAGCATATTCAAATTGTTGTGCAGCTATCGCCTCCATCCATCTCCAGAACTTCATTTATCTTGCAAAATTGAAACTCTGTACACATTGAACAATAATTCTTCATTCTCCCCTTCCCCAGACTCTGGCAACCACTATTCTATTTTGTCTCTATGAATTCGATTACTCTAAATGCCTTATATGAGTGGAATCATACAATATTTGTCCTTTTATGACTGACTTATTTCACTTAACATAAGGTCTTCAAGGTTTAGTTGTTTTAGAGTATTTTTACATTAAGTCCACCACCTTGTCTTTCTCAGGGACAGTTTCTGTTGATTTACTTTTTTCCTTTGAATGGGCCATAATTTTCCTCTTTCTTTGTATGCTTTGTAATTTTTTTGTTGTTGTTGAAGATTGAACATTTGAATCTCATAATGTGGTTATTCTAGAGGTCAATTTTTCACTCTTTCCCTGATTTTGCTGTTTTTGCTGTTGTTGTTGGTTCGTTGTAGGGTGTCTCTGTGCTGGGGATCAGTATAGGTGTAAACTTAAGGTCTTCTCTGGTCTTTTCTGGGCCTCCACCTTTCCCTGGGCATACATGGTGACTTTTAAAATTTCCTTGTATATGTGGTTACTTTTTTTTTTTTTTTTTTGCGGTACGCAGGCCTCTCACTGTTGTGGCCTCTCCCGTTGCAGAGCACAGGCTCCGGACGCACAGGCTCAGAGGCCATGGCTCACGGGCCCAGCCGCTCCGTGGCATGTGGGAATCTTCCTGGACCGGGGCACGAACCTGTGTCCCCTGCATCGGCAGGCGGACTCTCAACCACTGCGCCACCAGGGAAGCCCTATGTGGTTACTTTTAAGTGTCCTAGTCCTTAAGGGTCTGGCTCCCAAAAAGGGAAAAAGAGAAAAGGGGTGGGGGAGGAAGGAGAGGTCCCATCTCTTTAAATCCCCTGTAAGCCACTTCAGCTGGAAGGGGAGGGTGTTGCAACAACTGTGGTGGGGATTGCAACAATGGCCCCTGTCTCTGTTTCTGCACCTCTGTGATCACAAGTAGTCATCAGCAAAATGAGCACAGATCCCTAATATTTGAAGGACAGATTCTTTATTGCTCACCTTGGATTCTGCAAGCTTCATACAAATTTCTCCAGAACTCATTCACGGATGCCTGGAATAGCGCTGGGGGCTAGGGTGTCAGGGATGGATAGCCAGTACCATAAAAGCTGAAATTAACCAAAATTAATGACAGTTTACTGTCCAAGTTTCTGGAATGATGCCTTCAATTAGACCCTAAAGACTCTACCAATAAACTGTTTGAACTAATAAACAAATTCAGTAAAGTTGCAGGATACAAAATCAACATACAAAAATCAGTTGCATTTCTATATAATAAAAATAACCTATCTGAAAAAAGATATTTTAAAAAGTCTCATTTACAACAGCATCAAAAACAATAAAATACCTAGGAATAAATTTAACCAAGGAGGTGAAAGATCTATACATTGAAAACTAAAGAAATAGAAGAAGATACAAATAAATGGAAAGATATCCCATGTTCAGGGTTCAGAAGAGTTAACACTGTTAAAATAGCCTTACCAGCCAAAGCAATCTATAGATTCAGTGTAATCCCTATCATAATTCCAATGGCATTTTTCACAGAAATAGAAAAATTCCTAAAATTTGTATATAACTGTAAAAGACCCTAAATACCCAAAGTATTCTTGAGAAAAAAAGAACAAAGCTGGAGGAATCACACTTCCTGATTACAAAATATATTACAAAGCTATAGTAATCAGAACAGTATGGAACTGACATTAAAAACAGACACAGACCAACTGGACAGAATTGAGAGCCCAGTAATAAACACATACATATATGTAGGGTGAAGTAATATTTGACAAGGGAGCCAAGAATATACAATTGGTAAAGAATGGTCTCTTCAATAACTGGTGGGAAAACTATATCCACATGCAAAAGAATGAAATTGGACACTTCCCTTACACCATATGCAAAAATCAACTCAAAGTGGATCAAAGACTTAAGTGCAAGACCTAAAACCACAAAACTCCTAGAAGAAAACAGGGGAAATACTGCTTGACATTGGTCTTGGCAATGATTTTTTTGGATATGACCTCAAAAGCACAGGCAACAAAAGCAAAAATAAACAAGTGAGACTACAGCAAATTAAAAACTTCTGCACAGCAAAGGAAACAATCAGCAATATAAAAAAGCACCCTGCGGCACAAGAGAAAATATTTGTAAAACGTGTGTCTGATAAGGGGTTAATTGCCAAAATATACCAGGAACTCATATAATCCAATAATGAAGAAAAACAATAACAACAAAAACAAAACCAAACCTAATTAAAAAATGGCTAGTGACCTGAATAGACATTTTTCCAAAGAATACATACAAATGGCCAACAGGTAGATGAAAAAATTACTCAACACCACTAATAATGGAAATGCAAGTCAAAACCACATGTGATATAACCTCACACCCGTTAGAATGGCTATTATCAAAAGACAAATGATAGCAAGTGTTGGCGAGGGTGTGGAGATAAGGGAATCCTTGTATACACTGCTGGTGGGATATAAGTTGGTACAATCATTATGTTAATCAGTATGGAGGTTCCTCAATACATTCAAAATAAAACTACCATATGATCTAGCAATCCTACTTCTGGGTATATATCCAAAGGAAATAAAATCACTTTATCAAAGAAATATCTGCATTCTCATGTTTACTGTAGCATTATTCATAATAGCCAAGCTATGGAAATACCCTCTTTCTATCAAAGGACAAATGGATACACATATAAAATGAAATATTTTTCAGCCATAAAAAGAGAAAGAAATCCTTACATTTGTGACAACATAGATGAACCTGGAGGACCTTATGGAAGACATAAGTAAAATAAGCCCAACAGAGAAAGACAAATACTGTACAATCTCACAAAGTGGAATCTAACAGAGTTGAACAGTGGTTGCTAGGGGCTGGGAGGTGCGGAAAATGGGGGGCTGTTTATTAAATGGTAAAAACTTTCAGTTATATGATAAGTTTGGGGATCTAATGGACAGCATGGTGAATATAATAATAATATTGAACTGTATACTTGAAATTTGCTGAGAGTGGTTTTTAAGGGTTCTTGTTTTAAAGAAAAGGTAACTGTGAGGTAATGGATGCGTTAACTTGATTGTGGTAATCATTTCACAATGTATACATATATCAAACCATCATGCTGTATATCTTAAATATATACAATTTTTATTTGTAATTATACCTCAATAAAACTGGAAAAATGATAAAAATATATTCTAGATACAAGTTCATCAAATATGTGGTTTGCAAATATTTTCTCCTGTCACCCAACTTGTCTTTTCATTCTCTTAACAGCGTCTTTCATAGAGCAAAAGTTTTAAATTTGACCAAGTCTAATGTATCAATTTTCCTTTTATGGATTGTATGTTTGCAGTCAAGTCTAAGAACTTTTTGCCTAGACTTTCTCCCATTCCCCCCACTATAGATCTGGCAGCCATTAAAAGCATAAGGGAACAGAGAAATGCAAATCAAAACTACAAGGAGGTATCACCTCACACCAATCAGAATGGCCATCATCAGAAAATCTACAAACAACAAACGCTGCAGAGGGTGTGGAGAAAAGGGAACCCTCTTGCACTGTTGGTGGGAATGTAAATTGATACAGCCACTATGGAGAACAGTATGGAGGTTCCTTAAAAAACTAAAAATAGAATTACCATATGACCCTGTAATCCCACTACTGGGCATATACCCAGAGAAAACCATAATTCAAAAAGAGTCATGTACACAATGTTCATTGCAGCACTATTTACAATAGCCAGGCCATGGAAGCAACCTAAATGCCCATCAACAGACGAATGGATAAAGAAGATGTGGTACATTTATACAATGGAATATTACTCAGCCATAAAAAGGAACGAAATTGGGTCATTTGTAGAGACGTTGATGGACATAGAGACTGTCATACAGAGTGAAGTAAGTCAGGAAGAGAAAAACAAATATTGTATATTAACGCATATATGTGGAATCTAGAAAAATGTTACAGATGAACTGGTTTGCAAGGCAGAAATAGAGACAAAGATGTACAGAACAAATGTATGGAACCAAGGGGGGAAATTGGGGTGGTGGTGGTGGTGGTGGTGGGATGAATTGGGAGATTGGGATTGACATATATACACTAAAATGTATAAAATGGATAACTAATAAAAACCTGCTGTATTAAAAAAATAAAATAAAATATTAAAAAAAGCATAAGGAAACACACCATGAGTAACTTTATTCTCATAAATTCAACAACTTAAAAGAAATTAATCAACTGTTTGAAAGTTACACAATACCAACCCAATCAGATGAAACAGATACCTGAATAGTCCCTTGGCCATTAAAGAAATTGAATTTGTAATTTAAAAGTTCTCTAAAAAGAGATCTCCAGGCCCAGATGGCTTCACTAAAGAATTTTTACAAAATATTTAAAGAAGAATTTTCACACCAATTTTACATAATGTCTTCCAGGAAACAGAAAAGGAGAGAATGCTCCCAATTTTTATGAGGTCAGTATTACCTTGATATCAAAATCAGACAAAGGGAATTTTTTAAAAAGTGTACATTAGTACCTCTCAGGAACGTAGAGGTAAAAATCAAACCCAACAAGGTACAAAAGAAATTATACACCAGCACCAACTATAAATTTATCCCAGGTAAGCGAGGCTACTTCAAACATTCAAAAATTAATCAATCCACCATATCAACAGGCTAAAGAAGAAAAATCATATGACTATATATAGTCAGAAACAGAAAAACCATTTGACAAAATCCAACACCCATTCATGATAAAAACGAAACTCTTAGCAAGTTAGGAATAGAGGGAACTACCAAACTTTAACTTGATAAAGAGAATCCACATCTAACATCATACTTTTATTGGTTCTTGGTATGATGAGTGATTTTCTATTGTATGCTGGACATTTTGGATATTATATTAGGAGGCTCTCAAGGCCATTTAAATCTTCTATTCTAGAAGGCAGCATCCTATTTAGGTTTAGTATGTAGATGCTGGCCTACCTTTGTGGGCCCTGTTTCCAATGAGAATTTTCTTTTCTGGGCTCTTTCAATGCAATTCTGGTCTGCTTTATTCTTTTGGTTCCACTGGATCCCTTCTGGTGCCACCTACAAGGTAGAAGCCATTTTCCTGGGTTCCCTCTTGCCATTAGATGGAGGGTTTAGGATGTTGGACTTCTGAGGTAGAGAGCAATATGCTGGCCTGTTCACTGGCCACCTGGTGTCAGTGGGTGTCCCACCCGGTCTCTGCTGGTGCCACTGGAGGAGAGAAGGGCTACCTGGACTGCATTTTGCTGTTGGGTGGAGGGACAGGAAGTTCCTGTTCTGGATCTTCTTCTGTGGCTGGCTGGATGGCCAGGTGCTGCTAGGTCTGGATTGCCTCTGCCACTGACTGGAAGGCCAGGAGATACTAGGCTTGTTGGAGCTGAGGTACAGGAGGATCCCCTCTCTCCTCCCATTTAGTTTGGGGTAGGAGATGGGTTGATCTGCTCAGGTTCTGCTGTTGCTGCTGTGGGTAGATCAAGCCTGCTTCTGTTAGCAGATGATAAATGAAGTGTGTTGGCCCACATGGGTTCTGCTTTTACTGCTGCTGAGGACAGACTGGGTCACCACTGCTAATGGATGTGGGGTGTGGAGTGGGTGGATAAGCCTGGGTTCCACTGTTGCTGCTGTTGTGAGCAGATCATGCCTGTTGCTGCCAGTGCATGTGGGGCATGGGATGGGTTGGCTTATAAGGGTACTGTAGGCAATTCAGTCTGCTGTTGCCACTAGGCGTGGGTCTCCCTGCTTAGTCTCTGCTGGGCTTCCCCTTCTTTTGACCAGAGAGAGCATGCTTTTCTTGTTTTGTTTGTTTTGTTTAGCTTTCCCTATGCCTGTTGTTGGTTTTAGGTTGCAGACGTATCTGGTGTCCAGTCTGAGATGTATGACAGATAAAACAAGAATTCATCTAGGTGTACCTTTTAAAATCTTGAGATTCCTAGATGATCCGCCATCTCTCCATATTTCAGAGTCCTTTTATGATTGTTGAATTATTTTCAGAGTATTTAGTTTGTATTTAGAGGGGAGGAGAAGGGAAAATTAGTTGACACCATCTTGTACCAAAATTGGAAGCTCTCACTCCTAGGTTTTTAACCAAATAAAGTGCAAAACTTAGGTTCACACAAAAAAACACACATATACATAGCAGATTAATTTGTAATCACCCCAAACTGGAAACAACTCCAAGACCCTTCAACTGGTAAAAATTTCTGATAACATCCATACAATGGAATACCACTCAGTAATTAAAACAAATGAGTACCCACCACACCACAGGTCTCAGACACATTATGCTAAATGAAAGAAGCCAGATTCAAAAGGCTACAAATTATTATTCCTTCTACATGACATTCTGGAAAAGGGAAAACAATTGGTACATATTACAGACCAGTGGTTGCTAGGGTTTGGTGGAGAGTAGTGGGTGACCACAAAGGGGCACAGGGGAATTCTACTTTATGTATCTTGAAGCTCAGTTATTAGGTACATATATAGTCTATGATATTAAGATATATGATATTACATATATATTCTATGAATTATTGTGACTGTTGATAGATATAATATTGAGGTTATATTTTTACAAAGGTCTCATCTATTAAAGATATATATTAAAGTACTGTGGATTAAGTGGTATGATTTTTGTTGTTTGCTTTTAAAAAATTATGTATTTCAATAAGAAGGGAGTAATTAACTCTGTAGCCTAATGTAGAGAGAATGCATAAGAACAGAGAAATAACCATTGGATTTGGTCAGTTGCAATGTTGGTGATGTTGATGAGTGCAGTGTCAGTGAAGTAAGAGGGGTAGAAGGCTGATTGGAATGGGCTGAAGAGAAAATAGTAGGAACAGAAGTGGAAACAGTGACGGCATGATTTGCTATGAGGAGAAACAGAGAACTGGAAAAGAAACTGATTAAGATCGTATTTTTTAAAGATGGAAGAGGTAGACATTGATAATTTGGATAGTGGGGTTATGAATGCAGGATCAAACACCTTGAGATGGCAGCAGGATAATGGAGGAGTTAACCTTTGATGGGATCAAAGACCCTTCATTTATTTCACTTGGAGGGAAGGCAGCAAGTGTGGTCCAGATGGAGCTGGGATGCAGAATGAGGTGGTAGGAAGATGGAGGTCCAGTCTGCTCCCATTTCTTCTGTTAAGTGTGTGGTGACATATATCATCATTATGGAGTTCAAGGGGAGAAGCAGAATTGGGCATTTGGAGAGGAGGTGGTATGAATTATTCAATTCAGAAAAAAGAAATGCAAACACACCAGATAAATTTATTGGGAAATTTGTCCAATGGAGATTTGCAGTCATGAATATGAACCGAGACCATGCCTCATGGGTGTTTTGCTCTAGCCATGCCACTCTTCTGCAGGCACAGAGCAGGTAGATAATTAAGTTCATCCCACATACATTTGCAGAGAGAGGACCAAGGGAATTCAAGTTGTTCAGGAGAGAGATTACAATAATTAAGTATAGAATCTGAACTGGGTAAAGAGAGATACAAGGGTTTGTCAGGGTGATGGCTGTAAAAAAAATTGGTAGGGTCAATAGATTGGAAGACTTTATCACATCTGAAGAAACATTCTATTAGGGGTATTTGAAAGGTGAACTGGAAGGAGAGAATAAAGTAAAAAGAGAATGAAACTCCAGAAAAAGCAATTTGGGCAACAGTACACTGATTGGTTAATGGTAAGGTCCAGAGCCACACTATTCAATGGAATAGGCACTAGCCATATGTGGCTATTTAAATATAAATTAATTTAAATAAAATTTAAAAGTCAATTCTTTAGTTGCACCAGGGACATTTCAAGTGCTCCACAGCCATGTGTGGCTAGTGGCTACTACACTGGACAGCACTGATACAGAACATTTCCATCATCACAGAAATTGCTACTGAGTATAGCATTGCTTTAGTATGACCATGGGAGTGAGAATGGAGACAAGAGTAGGGATGGGGGTAATATCAGGGGGAGCCCTGTTTGCTACACAGCCCTCAGGGAGAGGAGTTCTGGTAAGGGAATTGTGAAGATGGAGTTGAAGTGCCATGAACTCCTGTTTTCTACCAGTCCCCAGGGTCATCACCTGCTCGTCAGCATGCCCAGTCACATCTATCACTAAGGCCAGCCTCCTGTCCTTTACCTGGGGCTGCACTGCACTTCTACCAGAAGAGTCAGCCACATGCTGACCTTTTCACTAGGTGATTGCCAAAGATACCTTGTCTGAGGCATCTGAGATCCCAGTCAATCCCCAACTACAGGCGGACAGAGAAGACCCTCACTGTCTGTTCTCATGTGCAGAGGTACCCAAAGTCTTCAGGAAGATGTAGCTCACCTGTCTCGCAGATTCCTGGCGAGAAGAAAGGAATGGGGCTGGGGATGGGAGCTGGGACTTCTGGCTCTGTTATATTAGACTAGGACCTTGGCTTCTGTTTTGACAACTAAGTAAGTAGCATATGGAATTGTCAGTCCAGAACAGGGTTCATGGGCACAAGGGAAAAACCTCACTAAAGTTCTTTCCCAGGGAGAAGAGGAGGCAGCATGGCTTAAGTCCTAAAATTTCCATTAGCTGGTGGGGAGACCATGAGACATACCAGATCAGGTTAGACCTTTACTGAGGACAGGAGACAGTGCCGCTTCTTGCCATCCCTTAGGGGTTGATGATTTCAATGTGGAACTGCAGGTGAGTGGCTGTGACTACACAGTGGCCCCGGAGAAGAGCACAGGTCTGGTAGTTGTGGCCTTGCCAGTGGTACTGGATCATGTAGATGGCATTGAGCACCTGGCAGTAACACCAGTGGATGTGCCACATACAGACCAAAGCCTGGAGCTTGACCACTGCCCTCTCTGTGTGTGCGTAGGAAATCAGGGCTGCCCTCCGCTTCTTCTGCCACAGCCTGTCCATTGTCAGTCTCCACCAGCACTGAATGATCCAGGCCTTGAGGGCTGCGTGTAACAATGTCTGGTGCACCAGGGTTCCACGCAACCAGGCCTGGATCTTCTCGGCTGCTTTTATTCTTTCTTTTATATTTTTCTAGGCAGAGATAAGAGAGACCACTCAGGGCACTTCCTGCCACCAACTTCTAGGATATTCCTGGAAAGGGCCTTGATTATTTTAATAGTCAGCCCTTCTTTGGAGACTTCAGGGGAGTTAGCAGGACACTAACTAAGAGGCAGAAGTCCTGGGTGGTGAGTCCTCCTCTGCCAACATGGACACATCACCTTACCCTCAGAGTCATAGCATCCTCCTCTTGACTACCTCACAGGTGCATGGATCAAGAGAAAAACCATTAGTAACTAGGAGGGTGCATTAAGAATGTGAGGGACTTAGTTGTACTCTACCTCTTCAGTGCTTATTGGGTTTGGGAGGTTTGGCCTCATAATGCTTTTGCCTGGTATTCTCTGCTAATTCTAGTTCCATTGGCTGATTTCTTTCTGCCACAACAGTGTATTTCAATATGGCGGTGAGTTTTTAACACCCTCATCACATATTCTACTCCCAGCCTCCCCATACTGTGAACATTCTACTTTCTAATTCAGAGTCCTCACATCCTCATCTCCCAGCTCATGCATTTTCTTGATGGCTTTCCTTCTCGCCATTCACTCTTTGTGTCACAGTCAAACCCAGAGCCAGAGAGTTCATGCTGAGAAGGAAGTGAAGGAAAAATAAGCCAGTATTGAATTGACTCCTGATTACTTTAAACTCTGGATCCCTAAGAGGCACAATTCCACACCCTCATGACACTGACATAAATGTTCTGGATATCTGTTAATTATATGGAGATTTTACCTACCTCTTTTTTCTGCTGCTACTTCTGCTTCTGCTTCTTCTTCTGCTTCAACCTAATTTCGTCTTCGGAATCCTCAATCACAATTAAAATTGAATTGCCGTCTGTCTGTCATGAGAATTAAACGGGAAATGAATGGATGAGCTAAGAGTACCGTTTCTCTCTATGGCTCTGCACGAAGATACCCACTGCCTCAGCATCCTCTTTTTTCCCAAAAGCTGTGAAGTCCAGAGTGATTCCCACCCACCCTCAAGCCTGCTGAGTGGATCTGGCCATGTCTCTTACACAAAATCGAACCCCCATGGCTTGTCTCTAGATGGTTCCTTTATTTCTCTACTTCCCAAGGTCTGATGAGTAATATGAGGGGGAGAGCTATGAGTTAACAATTGCTTTATGACATCAGGATTAGGATATATGCCACATAAGTTGAGTCTTCCTCACAAACAAGCTCCATGCGAACTTGTATTACCTGTCCACTTCCCTTCTGTCAGAGACATATCCGAACTCAGAGTGGAAAGACAGGGCACTTGGGTGCCGTTCCTCCAGTGAGGTCCATCCACATCCTTTCTCATTATCAGTCACACAGGAGGGCAGGAGGGACCATGGCAGGATAGCTCCATACAGTTCTCTACTGTCTCTCAGACTTAGCACTTCCTGTCTTCCCTGGATTCAAGTTTCAGTACCTCAGTGTGCCATAGGAAACTAGAAAGACTAGATGAATCTAGAAAGCAGTAAAATAAAAAACAATCTTAAAATTAATTAAATAGAAAACAAAAATGAGTGGTGGAAGATAAATTTAAAAGCTGATATTTTTCAAATTACTTTCAAATTACTGCCTCTGTGCTGGGTCTCAGAGCGTGTGAGATTTTTCATGAGTGCTTTAAGAACAGTCTCTGTTTCCCACAGCCCTCCAGCTTTCCCCCACACAAGCCCCGCTGGACTTCAAAGCCAGAAATTCTGGGGGCTCATCATCCCGGTGCAGGATCCCCAGGCGAAGGAGCTCTGTGTGGGGCTCAGACCCCTCACTCCTTGGGGAGAACCTCTGTAATAATTATTATCCTTTTGTTTGTGGGTTGTCACCCTGGAGTGTGCGTCTTGACTATACTGACTCCATTCCTCCCACCCATCTCGTTGTGGTTCCTTCTTCATATCTTTAGCTGTGGAAAATCGTTTCTGCTAGTCTTTAGGTCATTCTCATAGATAGTCGCTTTGTAAGTAGTTGTAATTTTGGTATTCTTGTGGGAGGAGGTGAGCTCAGGGTCTACCTACTTCACCATCTTGGTCACATCTTCAGATTAGCATTTCTTAATGTTTATTGCCTGAGTTATTTATTACTATGATTATTTCTAAGCAGAGAATTTCTTTTTTAAAAAATTTTTATTGGAGTATAGTTGATTTACAATGTTGTCTTACTTTCAGGTGTACAGCAAAGTGAATCAGTTATATATATATATATATATATATACACATACATATATATATATATATACACCTACTCCTTTTTTTTTTTTTAAGATTCTTTTCCCATATAGGCCATCACAGAGTATTGAGTAGAGTTCCCTGTGCTACACAGTAGGTCCTTATTATCTATTTTATATATAGTAGTGTGTATATGTCAATCCCAATCTCCCAATTTATCCTCCCCTCCCCCTTATCCCCTGGTAACCATAAGTTTGTTTTCTACATCCGTGACTTTTACCTCTTTTTTTTTAAAATTCCACATATATGCGATATCATATGATATTTGTCTTTCTGTGTCTGACTTACTTCACTCAGTATGACAGTCTCTAGGTCTATCCATGTTGCTGCAAAGGGCATTATTTTGTTCTTTTTTATGGCTCAGTAATATTCCATTGTATATATGTACTATATCTTCTTTATCCATTCCTCTGTTGATGGACATTTAGGTTGCTTCCATGTTCTGGCTATTGTAAATAGTACTGCAATGAACATTTGCGTGCATGTATCTTTTTTTTTTTTTTAAAGATTTTCTTGATGTGGACCATTGTTAAAGTCTTTACTGAATTTGTTACAATATTGCTTCTGTTTTATGTTTTGGTTTTTTGGCTGCAAGGCATGTGGGATCTTAGCTCCCCAACCAGGAATCGAACCCACACCCCCTACATTGGAAGGCAAAGTCTTAGCCACTCAACCACCAGGGAAGTCCCCGCATGTATCTTTTTGAACTATGGTTTTCTCCAGGTATATGCCTAGGTGTGGGATTGCTGGGTCATATGGTAGTTCTATTTTTAGTTTTTTAAGGAAAATCCATACTGTTCTCCACAGTGGCTGCACCAATTTACAGTGCCACCAAAAGTGTAGGAGGGTTCCCTTTTCTCCACACCCTCTCCAGCATTTATTGTTTGTAGATTTTTTGATGATGGCCATTCTGACTGGTGTGAGGTGATACCTCATTGTAGTTTTGATTTGCATTCCTCTAATAATTAGTGATGTTGAGCACCTTTTCATGTGTTTTTTTGGCCATCCATATGTCTTCTTTGTGGAAATGTCTATTTAGATCTTCTGCCCATTTTTTGATTGGGTTACTTGTTTTTTTGACATAAAGCTGCACAAGTCGTTTGTATATTTTGGAGATTAATCCCTTGTTGGTTGCTTCGTTTGCAAATATTTTCTCCCATTCTGAAGGTTGTCTTTTTGTTTTGTTTATGCTTTCCTTTGCTGTGCAAAAGATTTTAAGTTTAATTAGATGCCATTTATTATTTTTGTTTTTTATTTTCATCACTCTAGGAGGTGGATCAAAAAAGATCTGGCTGCAATTTATGTCATAGAGTGTTCTGCCTATGTTTTCCTCTAAAAGTATTATAGTGTCCGGTCTTACATTTAGGTCTTTAATCCATTTTGAGTTTATTTTTGTGTATGGTGTAGGGAGTGTTCTAATTTCATTCTTTTACATGTAGCTGTCCAGTTTTCCCAGCACCACTTATTGAAGAGACCGTCTTTTCTCCATTGTATATTCTTGCCTCCTTTGTCAGAGATTAGGTGACCAAAAGTGTATGGGTTTATCTCTGGGCTTTCTATCCTGTTCCATTGATCTGTATTTGTTTTTGTGCCTGTATCATACTGTTTTGATTACTGTAGCTTCATAGTATACTCTGAAGTCAGGGAGCCTGATTCCTCCAGCTCCATTTTTCTTTCTCAAGATTGCTTTGTCAATTCGGGGTCTTTTTTGTATCCATACAAATTGTAAAATTTTTTATTCTAATTCTGTGATAAATGCCATTGGTAATTTGACAGGGGTTGCACTGAATCTGTAAATTGCTTTAGATAGTATAGTCATTTTCACAATATTGATTCTTCCAACCAAGAACATGGTATATCTCTCCATCTGTTTGTGTCATCTTTGATATCTTTCATCAGTGTCTTATACTTTTCTGAGTACAGGTCTTTTGCCTCCTTAAGTAGGTTTATTCCTAGGTATTTTATTCGTTTTGTTGTGATGGTAAATGGGAGTGTTCCTTTAACTATTTTTTCTAATTTTTCACTGTTAGTGTATAGGAATGCAAGAGATTTCTGTGTATTAATTTGTATCCTGCAACTTTACCAAATTCATTGATCAGCTCTAGTAGTTTTCTGGTAGGGTCTTTAGGATTATCTATGTATAGAATCATGTCATCTGCAAACAGTGACAGTTTTACTTCTTCTTTTCCAATTTGGATTCTTTTATTTCTTGTTCTTCTCTGATTGCCGTGGCTAGGACTTCCAAAACTATGTTGAATAATAGTGGTGAGAGTGAACATCCTTGTCTTGTTCCTGATCTTAGAAGAAATGCTTTCAGTTTTTCACCATTGAGAATGATGTTTGCTGTGGGTTTGTCGTATATGGCCTTAATTATGTTGAGGTAGGTTCCATCTATGCCCACTTTCTGGAGAGTTTTTATCATATATGGGTGTTGAAGTTCGTCAAAAGCATTTTCTGCATCTATGGAGATGATCATATGGTTTTTATTCTTCAATTTGTTAATATGGTGTATCACATTGATTGATTTGCGTATATTGAAGAATCCTTGCATCCCTGGGATAAATCCCACTTGATCATGGTGTATGATCCTTTTAATGTGTTGCTGGATTCTGTTTGCTAGTATTTTCTTAAGGATTTTTGTGTCTATGTTCGTCAGTGATATTGGACTATCATTTTCTTTTTTTGTGATATCTTTGACTGGTTTTGGTATCAGGGTGATAGTGGCCTCGTAGAATGGGCTTGGGAGTGTTCCTTTCTCTGCAATTTTTTTGGAAGAGTTTGAGAAGGATAGGTATTAGCTCTTCTCTAAATGTTTGACAGAATTCACGTGTGAAGCCATCTGGTCCCGGACTTTTGTTGTTGGAAGATTTTTAATAACAGTTTCAATTTCATTACTTGTGATTGGTCTATTCCTATTTTCTATTTCTTCCTGGTTCAGTCTTGGAAGGCTGTACCTTTCTAAGAATTTGTCCATTTCTTCCAGGTTGTCCATTTTATTGGCATATAATTGCTTGTAGTAATCTCTTATGAGCCTTTGTATTTCTGTGGTGTCAGTCGTAACTTCTTTTTCATTTCTAATTTTATTGATTTGAGTCCTCTCCCTTTTTTTCTTGATGAGTATGGCTAAGGGTTTATCAATTTTGTTTATCTTATGAAAGAACAAGATTTTAGTTTCACTAATCTTTTTTTTTATTGTTTTCTTTGTCTCTATTTCATTTATTTCTGCTCTGACCTTTATCATTTCTTTCCTTCTACTAACTTTGCGTTTTGCTTGTTTTTCTTTTTTTAGTTCCTTTAGGTGTAAGGTTAGGTTGTTTATTTGACATTTTTCTTGTTTCTAGAGGTAAGATTGTATTGCTATAAAGTTCCCTCTTAGAACTGCTTTTGCTGCATCCCATAGGTTTTGGGTCAACGTGTTTTCGTTGTCATGTGTTTCTAGGTATTTTTAATTTCCTCCTTCATTTCTTCAGTGATCCATTGGTTATCTACTACCATATTGTTTAGCTTCCATGTGTTTGTGCTTTTTACAGTTTTTTTTTCCCTGTAATTGATTTCTAACCTCATAGCGTTGTGGTTGGAAAAGATGCATGCTATGATTTCAATTTTCTTAAATTTACTGAGACTTGATTTGTGACCCAAGATGTGATCTATCCTGGAGAATGTTCTGTGTGCACTTGAGAAGAAACTCTATTCTGCTGCTTTCGGATGGAATGCCCTATAAATAACAGTTAAGTCTATCTGGTCTAACTAAATGTAAGGCCATACACTATAAAACTCTTAGAGGAAAACATAGGCAGAACACTCTATGACATAAATCACAGGAAGATCCTTTTTGACCCACTTCCTAGAGAAATGGAAATAAAAACAAAAGTAAACAAATGGGACCTAGTGAAACTTAAAACCTTTTGCAAAGCAAAGGAAAACATAAACAAGACGAAAAGACAACCCTCAGAATGGGAGAAAATATTTGCAATTGAAGCAACTGGCAAAGGATTAATCTCCACAATTTACAAGCAGCTCATGCAGCTCAATATCAAAAAAACAAACAACCCAATCCAAAAATGGGTTGGATAAATAGACATTTCTCCAGAGAAGATATACAGATTGCCAACAAATAAATGAAAGGATACTCAACATCACTAATCATTAGAGAAATGCAAATCAAAACTACAATGAGGTTATTACCTCACTCCAGTCAGAATGGCCATCATCAAAAAAATCTACAAACAATACAATCCTGCAGCCTGTGGAACAAAAACCACATTCACAGAAAGATAGACAAGATGAAAAGGCAGAGGGCTATGTACCAGATGAAGGAACAAGATAAAACCCCAGAAAAACACCTAAATGAAGTTGAGATAGGCAACCTTCCAGAAAAAGAATTCAGAATAATGATAGTGAAGATGATCCAGGACCTTGGAAAAAGAATGGGGGAAAAGATTGAGAAGATGTAAGAAATGTTTAACAAAGACCTAGAAGAATTAAAGAACAAACAAACAGATGAACAATACAAATAACTGAAATGAAAAATACACTAGAGAGAATCTATAGCAGAATAACTGAGGCAGAAGAAGGGATAAGTGCCCTGGAAGACAGAATGGTGGAATTCAATGCCACGGAACAGAATAAAGAAAAAAGAATGAAAAGAAATGAAGACAGCCTCAGAGACCTCTGGGACAACATTAAACACAACAACATTTGCATTATAGGGGTCTCAGAAGGAGAAGAGAGAGAGAAAGGGCCAGAGAAAATATTTGAAGAGATTATAGTCAAAAACTTCCCTAACGTGGGAAAGGAAATAGCCACCCAAGTCCAGGAAGCACAGAAAAACCCAAGGAAAAACCCACGCACGAAAAACCCAAGGAGAAACACGCCGAGACACATAGTAATCAAATTGGTAAAAATTAAAGACAAAGAAAAATTATTGAAAGCAGCAAGGGAAAAACAATAAATAACATACAAGGGAACTCCCATAAGGTTAACAGCTGATTTCTCAGCAGAAACTCTACAAGCCAGAAGAGAGTGGCATGACATAGTTAAAGTGATGAAAGGGAAGAACCTACAACCAAGATTACTCTACCCTGCAAGGATCTCATTCAGATTCGATGGAGAAATCAAAAGCTGTCCAGACAAGCAAAAGCTAAGAGAATTCAGCACCACCAAACCAGCTCTACAACAAATGCTAAATGAACTTCTCTAAGTGGGAAGCATAAGAGAAGGAAAGGACCGACAAAAACAAACTCAAAACAATTAAGAAAATGGTAATAGGAACATACGTATCAAAAATTACCTTAAACGTGAATGTATTAAATGCTCCAAACAAAAGACAGGCTCGCTGAATGGATACCAAAACAAGGCCCATATATATGCTGTCTACAAGAGACCCACCTCAGACCTAGGGACACATTCAGACTGAAAGTGAGGGGATGGAAAAAGATATTCCATGCAAATGGAAATCAAAAGAAAGTTGGAGTAGCAATACTCATATCAGATAAAATAGACTTTAAAATACAGAATGTTTCAAGAGACAAGGAGGGACACTACATAATGATCAAGGGATCAATCCAAGAAGAAGATATAACAATTATAAATATATATGTACCCAACATAGGAACACCTCAATACATAAGGCAACTGCTAACAGCTATAAAAGAGGCAATCAACAGTAACACAATAATAGTGGGGGAGTTTAACACCTCAATTACACCAATGGACAGATCATCCAAACAGAAAATTCATAAGGAAACACAAGCTTTAAATGATACAATAGATCAGATAGATTTAATTGATATTTATAGGACATCCCATCCCCAAACAGCAGATTACACTTTCTTCTCAAGTGCGCACGGAACATTTTCCACGATAGATCACATCCTGGGCCACAAATCAAGTCTCAGTAAATTTACAAAAATTGAAATCATATCAAGCATCTTTTCTGACCACAATGCTATGAGATTAGAAATCAATTACAGGGGAAAAAAACATAAAAAACACAAACACACGGAAGCTAAACAATATGTTACTAAATAACCAAGAGATCACTGAGGAAATCAAAAAATACCTAGAGACAAATGACAAAGAAAACACGATGATCCAAAACCTATGCAATGAAGCAAAAACAGTTCTAAGAGGGAAGTTTATAGCAATATAAGCTTACCTCAAGAAACAAGAGAAATCTCAAACAATCTAACCTTACACCAAAAGGAACTAGAGAAAGAAGAACAAACAAAACCCAAAGTTAGCAGAAGGAAAGAAATCATGAAGATCAGAGCAGAAATAAATGAAACAGAAACAAAGAAAACAATAGCAAAGATCAATAAAACTAACAGCTGGTTCTTTGAGAAGATAAACAAAATTGATAAACCATTAGCCAAACTCATCAAGAAAAAGAGGGAGAGGACCCAAATCAATAAAATTAGAAATGAAAAAGGAGAAGTTACAACAGACACCGCAGAAATACAAAGCATCCTAAGAGACTACTACAAGCAACTCTATGACAATAACATGGACAACCTGGAAGAAATGGGCAAATTCTTAGAAAGGTATAACCTTCTAAGACTGAACCAGGAAGAAACAGAAAATATGAACAGACCAATCACAAGCACTGAAATTGAAACGGTGATTAAAAATCTTCCAACAAACAAAAGTCCAGGACCAGATGGCTTCACAGGTGAATTCTATCAGACATTTACAGAAGAGTTAACACCCATCCTTCTCAAACTCTTCCAAAAAACTGCAGAGGAAGGAACACTCCGAAACTCATTCTATGAGGCTACCATCACCCTGATACCAAAACCAGTCAAAGATACTACAGAAAAAGAAAATTACAGACCAATATCACTGATGAATATAGATGCAAAAATCCTCAATAAAATACTAGCAAACAGAATCCAGCAACATATTAAAAGGATCATACACCATGATCAAGTGGGATTTATCCCAGGGATGCAAGGATTCTTCAATATACGCAAATCAATTGATGTGATACACCATATTAACAAATTGAAGAATAAAAACCATATGATCATCTCCATAGATGCAGAAAATGCTTTTGACAAAATTCAACACCCATATATGATAAAAACTCTCCAGAAAGTGGGCATAGATGTAACCTAGCTCAACATAATAAAGGCCATATATGACAAACCCACAGCAAACATCATTCTCAATGGTGAAAAACTGAAAGCATTTCCTCTAAGATCAGGAACAAGACAAGGATGTTCACTCTCACCACTATTATTCAACATAGTTTTGGAAGTCCTAGCCACGGCAATCAGAGAAGAAAAAGAAATAAAAGGAATCCAAATTGGAAAAGAAGAAGTAGAACTGTCACTGTTTGCAGATGACATGATACTATACATAGAGAATCCTGAAAATGCCACCAGGAAACTACTAGAGCTAATCAATGAATTTGGTAAAGCTGCAGGATACAAAATTAATGCACAGAAATCTCTTGCATTCCTATACATTAATGATGAAAAATCTGAAAGAGAAATTAAGGAAACACTCCCATTTACCATTGCAACAAAAAGAATAAAATACCTAGGAATAAACCTACCTAGCGAGACAAAAGACCTGTATGCAAAAAACTATAAGACACTGATGAAAGATATCAAAGATGATACAAACAAACAGATATACCATGTTCTTGGATTGGAAGAATCAATATTGTGAAAATGACTATACTACCCAAAGCAATCTACAGATTCAATGCAGTCCCTATCAAATTAGCAATGGCATTTTTTTTACAGAACTAGAACAAAAAATCTTAAAATGTGTATGGAGACACAAAAGACCCCGAATAGCCAAAGCAGTCTTGAGGGAAAAAAATGGAGCTGGAGGAATCAGACTCCCTGACTTCAGACTACAAACCTATAGTAATAAAGACAATATGGTACTGGCACAAAAAGAGAAATATAGATCAATGGAACAGGATAGAAAGCCCAGAGATAAACCCACACACCTATGGTCAACTAATCTATGACAAAGGAGGCAAGCATATATAATAGAGAAAAGACTGTCTCTTCAATAAGTGGTGCTGGGAAAACTGGACAGCTACATGTAAAATAATGAAATTAGAACACTCCCTAACACCATACACAAAAATAAACTCAAAATGGATTAGAGACCTAAATATGAGACTGGACACTATAAAACTCTTAGAGGAAAACATAGGAAGAACACTCTTTGACATAAATCACAGCAAGAACTTTTTTGATCCACCTCCTAGAGAAATGGAAATAAAAACAAAAATAAACAAATGGGACCTAATGAAACTTAAAACCTTTTGCAAAGCAAAGGAAAGTACAAACACGACAAAAGGACAACCCTCAGAATGGGAGAAAATATGTGCAAATGAATCAACGGACAAAGGATTAATCTCCAAAATATATAAACAACTCATGCAGCTCAATATTAAAAAAACAAAGAACCCAATCCAAAAATGGGCAGAAGATCTAAATAGACATTTCTCCAAGAAGACATACAGATGGCCAAGAAGCACATGAAAAGCTGCTCACCATCACTAATTATTAGAGAAATGCAAATTAAAACTACAATGAGATATCAACTCACACCAGTTAGAGTGGACATCATCAGAAAATCTACAAACAACAAATGCTGGAGAGGGGGTGAAGAAAAGGGAACCCTCTTGCACTGTTGGTGGGAATGTAAATTGATACAGCCACTATGGAGAACAGTATGGAGGTTCCTTAAAAAACTAGAAATAGAATTACCATATGACCCAGCAATCCCACTACTGGACATATACTGAGAGAAAACCATAATTCAAAAAGACACATACACCCTAATGTTCATTGCAGCACTGTTTACAATAGCCAGGTCATGGAAGCAACCTAAATGCCCATCGATAGATGAATGGATAAAGAAGATGTGGTACATATACACAATGGAATATTACTCAGCCATAAAAAGGAATGAAATTGGGTCATTTGTAGAGATGTGGTTGAATCTAGAGACTGTCATACAGAGTAAGTCAGAAAGAGAAAAACAAATATCGTATATTAATGCATATATGTGGAACGTAGAAAAATGGTACAGATGAACCGGTTTACAGGGCAGAAATTGAGACACAGATGTAGAGGACAAATGTATGGACACCAAGTGGGGAAAGCGGTGCGGGGTGGTGGTGGTGGTGGTGTGATGAATTGGGAGATTGGGATTGACATGTATACACTAATATGTATAAAATGGATAAGTAATAAGAACCTGTTGTATAAAAAAGCAAATAAAATAAATTCAAAAATTCAAAAAAAAAAACCTATAAGACAATCTACAAACAATAAATGCTGGAGAGGGTGTGGAGAAAAGGGAACCCTCTTCCACTATTGGTGGGAATGTAAATTGATACAGCCACTACGGAGAACAGTATGGAGTTTCCTTAAAAAACTAAAAATAGAACTGCCATATGACCCAGCAATCCCACTACTAGGCATATACCCTGAGAAAACCATAGTTCCAAGAGAGACATGTACCACAATGTTCACTGCAGCACTATTTACAATAGCCAGGACATGGAAGCAGCCTAAGTGTCTATCAACAGGTGAATGGATAAAGAAGATGTGGCACATATATACAATGGGATATTACTCTGCCATAAAAAGAAATGAAATTGAGTTATTTGTAGTGAGGTGGATAGACCTAGAGTCGGTCATACAGAGTGAAGTAAGTCAGAAAGAGAAAAACAAATACTATATGCTAATATATATGGAATCTAAAAAAAAAATGGTTCTGATGAACCCAGGGGCAGGACAGGAATAAAGACGCAGATGTAGAGAATGGGCTTGAGGACACGGGGAGGGGGAAGGGTAAGCTGGGACCAAGTGAGAGAGTGGCGTGGACAGATATACACTACCAAATGTAAAACAGATAGCTAGTGGGAAGCAGCCACATAGCACAGGGAGATTAACTCAGTGCTTTGTGACCACCTAGAGGGGTGGGATAGGGAGGGTGAGAGGGAGACACAAGAGTGAGGAGATATGGGGATATATGTATATGTATAGCTGATTCACTATGTTATAAAGCAGAAACTAACACACCATTGCAAAGCATTTATACGCCAATAAAGTTGTTAAAAAAATGTCTATCTGGTCTAATGTGTCATTTAAGGCCTGTGTTCCTCTATTAATTTTTTTTTTTTTTCTTTTTTTGTGGTATGCGGGCCTCTCACTGTCGTGGCCTCTCTCGTTGCGGAGCACAGGCTCCGGACGTGTAGGCTCAGCGGCCATGGCTCACGGGCCCAGCCGCTCCGCGGCATGTGGGATCCTCGCAGACCGGGGCATGAACCTGTGTCCCCTGCTTCGGCAGGCGGACTCTCAACCACTGCGCCACCAGGGAAGCCCCCTCTATTAATTTTATGTCTGGATGATCTGTCCATTGATGAAAGTGGGGTGTTAAAGTCCCCCACTATTATTGTGCTACTGTCGATTTCTCCTTTATGGCTGTTAGTATTTGTCTTATATATTGAGGTGCTCCTATGCTGGGTGCATATATATTTACAATTGTTATATCTTCTTGGATTGATCCTTGATCATTGTGTAGTGTCCTTCTTTGTCCCTCATAAGAGTCTTTACTTTAAAGTCTATTTTGTCTTATATGAGTATTGCTACTCTCACTTTGTTTTGATTTCCATTTGCATGGAATACCTTTTTCCATACCCTCACTTTCAGTCTGTATGTGGCCCTAGGTCTGAAATGGGTCTATTGTAGACAGCATATATATGGCTCTTGTTTCTGTATGCATTCAGCTGGTCTATGTCTTTTGGTTGGAGCATTTAATCCATTTACATTTAAGGTAGTTATCGATATGTATGTTCCTAGTGCCATTTTCTTAATTGTTTTGGGTTTGTTTTTGTAGGTCTTTTTTCTTCTCTTCCTCTTTTGTTCTCTTCTCTTGTGTTTCTTGTCTAGAGAAGTTCCTTTAGCATTTGTTGTAAAGCTGGTTTGGTGGTGCTGCATTCTTTTAACTTTTGCTTGTCTGGAAAGCTTTTGATTTCTCCTTCAAATATGAATGAGAGCCTTGTGGGTAGAGTATTCTTGGTTGTAGGTTTTTCCCTTTCATCGTTTTAAATATATCCTGCCACTCCCTTCTGGCTTGAAGAGTTTCTGCTGAAAAATCAACTGATAACCTTATGGGGATTCCCTTGTATATTATTTGTTGCTTTTCCCTTGTTGCTTTTAATAGTTTTTCTTTGTATTTAATTTTTTTTTTTTTTTTTTTTTGCGGTACGCGGACCTCTCACTGCTGTGGCCTCTCCTGTTGCGGAGCACAGGCTCCAGACGCACAGGCCCAGCGGCCACGGCTCACGGGCCCAGCCGCTCTGTGGCATGTGGGATCCTCCCGGACTGGGGCATGAACCCGCATTCCCTGCATTGGCAGGCAGACTCTCAACCACTGCGCCACCAGGGAAGCCCCTGTATTTAATTTTTGTTAGTTTTATTGATATGTGTCTCAGAGCATTCCTCCTTGGGTTTATCCTGTATGGGACTCTGCATTTCCTGGACTTTGATGACTATTCCCTTTCCCATGTTAGGGAAATTTTTGACTATAATCTCTTCAAATACTTTCTCAGGCCGTTTCTCTTTTTCTTCTTCTTCTGGGACCCCTATAATTTGAATGTTGGTGCATTTAATGTTGTCCCAGAGATCTCTGAGACATTTCTTTTCATGTTTTATGCTTTTAAAAAAAATTTTGGCTGCACTGCACAGCTTGTGGGATCTTAGTTCCCAAACCAGGCCCTCAGCAATGAAAGTGTGGCATCCTAACCACTCAACTGCCAGGGAATTCCCTCTTTTGTCTTTACCCTGTTCCATGGCAGGGATTTCAACCATTCTGCCTCCAGGTCATTTATCCGTTCTTTTGCTTCAGTTATTCTGCTATTGATTCCTTCTAGTGTATTTTTCATTTCAGTTATTGCTCATCTCTGTTTGTTCTTTAGTTCTTCTAGGTCTTTGTTAAAATTTTCTTGTATCTTCTCGATCCGCCTCCATTTTTTTTCTGAGATCTTGGATCATCTTGACTATCATCACTCTGAATTCTTTTTCATGTAGATTGCTTATCTTCTCTTCACTTAGTTGTTTTTGTAGGTTTTTATCTTGCTCCTTCGTCTGCAACATATTTGTCATCTCATTTTGTCAAACTTACTGTGTTTGTGGTCTCCCTTCCACAGGCTGCAGAATTGTACTTCCTCTGGTGTCTGCCCCCTTGATGGGTGAGGTTGGTCCAGAGGCTTGTGCCATTTTTCCCTTGATAGGGGGTTTGATTGGTGTTATAGTGATCAGAGCCTGCCCTAGAAATTGATCAGGGCCTCCCCTTTGCTCTGTGGTTGTCACTGACCTGTCAGGGGTGGGGTCTGCTCCCTAGCTGTTGGGGTAGAGGCCCAAAGATCTATTTCTTAGCTGTGATTCTGATCTGCAATGTGAGATATGTGGGATTGGAGCACTCCCACTGGGAGAGAAGCCACTGTGTATTTCTCCTCTGAAGCTGTTTACCTGTGAATATGCTCTGTTGTATCCCCTTCTGCCCATTGTGAGGGCTCACAAAGTATATTGTTGGCACTGCTCTCAGTCCCACCTTAACTGTGGGTATGCCGGCGATCAGCCCTGTTGACTCTCACGTGTTGTTTTCACCCGGCCACCGGCGCAGGTCCACTGAGGTCAGGTCCCAGGACTGCAGTAGTTGTACACCTGTACCCACTGTGGGAGCTAAAGAGGCAGCGCAAACTCTGGTCTGGCCCAACCCCCATGAGTACATGCCCAAAGAGCCCACAGCTGCTAAAGCCAGACCCATTGCGGCTGCAAGAGCACTTGTCCTTTCGGATGTTTCACAGGCGCTGAATTAGGGAAGGCATCAGTGGAGGTGTAACTCCACAGTTTGTGCAGCTGCAAGGAGAAATTTCAGCTCTTCTTCCTTAGTCACACAGCCCCTGGGGATCAGCTGTGGTTTCAGCCCCTCCTCTGGGCAGATTTCCTAGTGGGGGTAGTTATCCACATCCTCCTGGGACAGCAGAGCAGGTCCTGACACCCACTGGTGAATTTCCTAGTAGTGAGAGCTATTCGTGCCCTCCTGGGACAGCAAGGTAGGTCCTGTGGCCCGCTGGCAGAATTCCTAGTTTCGAGAGCTGTCCACACCCTTACAGGTCAGCAGGGGCGGGTTCTGTGACCTGCTCGCAGAATTCCTAGTTTTGGGAGCTGTCCACGCCCTCCTGGGTCAGTAGGGGTGGGGCCTGGTGTCTGCCTGTGGGTCTGGAAGAGGCAGCCAGTGCCCACCTCTGGAGCCCAAGATGGTGGTGGCTTCTCGCACCTGCCCCCAGAACTCCTGTAGGTGGTGTCCTGTTGCCTGGGAGCACTCACAGGGATAGAAGTTCTTATGGTGTTCCCTCTCCTCTTCTCATGCGCCTCCCAATAATGGTTCCTTGCCTCTCTGGTGGGCCCAGGCTTCTTCCTAGTACACCCGCAGTTGCTGTGGCCCAACCTCTTCAGGCTCTTTCTGCACCTAACCCTGGTCCTCTCTCTGGGCCTGAGCTTAGGAGTCTGAGCTTTAGTACCTGACCCTCAACCTCACTAACAGAGGAGTATCTCAGGTTTGAGAGTGCAGGGTGGGGGTGCTGACCCTCTGTGCAGGTTAGTCTCCATTTTGCCTTTCACAAACCAGTTGCTGCTTCCCCTTTTAGGCTCCAAAACTCCCCCTCTGTCTTAATTTCTCCACTTGCGAGAAACCTTCCCACGGTGCAGGAAACTTTCCTCCTTCACAGCTCCCTCCCCAGGGTGCAGCCCTGTCCTGATTCCTTCTTTTTCTTTTTCCTTTTGTCCTACCCAGTTACGTGGAGGTTTTCTTGTCTTTTCGGACATCTGAGGTCTTCTGTCGGCATTCAGTAGCTGTTCTGTGTGAATCATTCTGCTTGTAGATCTATTTTCAATGTTTCTGTGGAGGGAGGTGAACTCTACTTCCTATCCCTCGGCCATTGTGATTGAGCAGTGACTTTCTAATACCTTAATTCTTTCTACATATATTAGTTGCTTTCTAAGGAAGATACTTCTCTTCTCATTAAATTTTTCATTTATTAATTTATATCGGTGTGAACTGATGGGTTCCTATTTAATTCTATAGGTTATAATCTGCTATCATCATAATTTTGGTGCTCAAATTGACCCAGATTTGGCCACTGGGAGCCCTTCAGCCTGGCTTCTGCATTCTTTTGACATGTCCCCCTCACTTTTGATTATTTCTTACATCAAGATATTACAGACTTGGAAGAAATAGAAAATATATATTGGTCTTTGCCCCTAGACCCTGGCACAGAGCTCCTGAAAACCTTGTAATTTCTTTCTTTTTTTTAAATTGTGAATAATATTTTATTTAGTCATTTTTGTTTACAACTGAAACTATGGGAATTCAAAATTAATATACTTACCCATGAACTTCTTATAGACACCAGAAAATGTTTCAACTTTGTATCGCACATTGTTCTGCTGTGCTTTATCCAAATGAACCTTTATGAGCCAGCTGCCATCCAGTTTCTTGCGGATTCTCTTGCCCACAATCTCACTTGGGAAAACCAAGTCCTCCAGGATCACATCATGCATGGCTGTCAGAGTGCAGCTCCTGGGATACTTGCTTATTTTTTGTATGGCTTTTTCGAGTTGGCTTAGGCAGAATTCTCCTCTGAGTGACAAAGACAACATGTCTCCTGCTGAACTTCTTCTCCAACTCACACAATAGCTGGACCTGGAGTTTCTGGAAAGATTTCAATTGAGGAATGAGAACAAAGGTTATAATAGCTTTCCGACCACCACTAACTTCAATGTCCTTGGCAATTTTGATGTTCAGCTCTCGCAGCTGGGCCTTGAGGTCCAAGTTCATCTCCAGCTCCACGAGGGCCTGGAAGATTCCAGACTTGAACTCCCAGCTTCTCACAATTGGGCTTCATGACCTTCACACTGGAACTGAACATGGCCTTGACCTTGCCAATGAGGCTAACTAACATTTGTTCCTCACCCACCCCCACATTTGGAGGCCTAGGTCTCAGGAGAGCTCGTTAAATCCCAGAGGCAAAGGGGAAGAGGTGGGAATGGCGCCAGTAGAGAAACCGGAAGAACCACAGAGAAACGGTGGAAGCCTAGAGAGTCCCAGGAAGCACCCTTGTATTTTCTTAAGTGATAACAGCACTAGGAGCATCTTTTGTTCTAATATTTGGTCTTTGAACTGGATCATGACACAGAGCTTCTGAAATTCTTATAATTTCCTGGATGATAGGCGTGTCCTTTGTTCTAATGAGGTGATTCTGAGAGAGCTCCTGGATGGACTAACGATGAAGGCTGGTCATTGAAAAGATCAATATATAATCAGAGTGTGGAATTTTCAGCTTTACACCCCCTTTTCTTGAGAAGGGAAAGGACTGAAATAGGGTTTTCCAAAAGTGTCAAAAATTAAGTGTTTTGTATGAGTAGTAAAGGACACACACAGGAGAAAGACTCATAGGAGGCAAAACTGACCGTTTCCCACTCAGAAGGGGAAGAATTGTAGATTTTTCTAACGTAGTGGTATTCCCTAGAAGAGCTGCCACAGTATCACCTGGAAAGTTGTTAGAAATACTCATTCTTGGGAACATGATACACTGAATCAGAAATGGTGAGTGGGGGCTTCCCTGGTGGCGCAGTGGTTGAGAATCCGCCTCCCAATGTGGGGGATACAGGTTCGAGCCCTGGTCCGGAAAGATCCCACATGCCACGGAGCAACTAAGCCTGTGCGCCACACTACTGAGCCTGCGCTCTAGAGCCCGCGTGCCACAACTACTGAAGCCCGTACGCCTAGAGCCCATGCTCCACAAGAGAAGCCACCGCAGTGAGAAGCCCATGCACCGCAATGAAGAGTAGTCCCCGCTCGCCGCAACTAGAGAAAGCCCACGCGCAGCAACGAAGACACAATGCAGCCAAAAATAAATAAATAAATTAAAAAAAAAAAAAGAAGAAATGGTGAGTGGGGCCCAGCAATCTGCTTTAATGAGACCCTCCACATCACTGGGACTGTTGATAAAGTTCGAAAAACATTGCCCTATTTCCCTCTTACGTTCAATACCCATGATAGGATCTCTTTATGAGCAGACTGACCACTTTCTTCAGGGGCAGAGCTAAGAGGTTATCTTGGAGTGAAGGCTACCACAGACATGCTTTGCATATGTGGAGTAGAGAGCAAGGGAAGGACCTGACTAGTTCATCTATTCTCCTCATGCAGTTGTTTCATGAATGGCTGATGATTGCCCATGGTTTCCTCCTGCTGACTTGTTGAACTAGGCAAATGACAAAATGCCACATTGGCTCACAGGTGACCAATCCATGATTAGATTCACACTCAGGCCATTCTAATTATAGATGATTAGCTGATTTATTCATTACTCCACAGCACTTCTCTTTTTTACCACACTACACAGCATTACAAGAATGTTCTGGTCTTCTGGGTGCATTAAGTGAGAGATAATCCCATGTTTATTGTAAGAATTTCCTAGGCATACCTTCTGCCAAGTTTCTAACTCAAAAAACAATTTTTGAAAACCCCTTCCTGAAAAGCAACTTACATAAAATTCAATCTCCTTCAAGTGTTTCTTAATTTGCTGAGATCTCCTACTCCTTTGCTACCTGTCTTATTGGCAACCCAACTTCAGTGAAAATGGAGGTTTATTGGCTCACAAAAGTAAGAATTCCCGTAGTAGAGTGGGTGGTAGCCTCAGGCATGGCTGGGTCCAGAGGCCCAAAGGAATCCTTAGGACTTAGTCCCTCTCTTTCCATCTTTTGGTTCTACTTTCCTCTGTGTTGGCTCCATTCTCAGCAAGCTATTTCCATGTGGTGTACCCCAGCAGCTCTGGTTTCGTAATTCTTACAGCCATCAATCCTAGTAGTTCTACCACGGCACCAGAACTAAGTCCCAGTGGCCTGGCTTGCATCATATGCATATCCCTGAACCAATCACTGTGGCCATATACATAAATTATTCCAACATTCTTCTAAGTAGTTGTACATCCTAGGTTGGTGCCTCCATCACCCAGGAGCAATCATGTGGGTGCCCTGCATGGAAATTCTCCACCCATCCTTGTGGAGCTTCTAGGGATGAGGGGTAATCAGGGCTCAGAAGAGCAGAGCTGTGTCTGAGGATGGGCAGGTTAAAGAAAATGATCTCTGCCAGCAATTTACAGATCAGAAAATCCTGTGTCAGAGAAACAGCTACAAGGAGACATGACATTATAAGAGTTGACAGAGGAAGGCAGAGACTGAAGGAGAAAGATACTGGGGAACATAAAGAGATAATTATAATTAGAGTGAAAGACAAGATTATGAAGGATAGACAGAGAGGGAGACACAGAGACAGCAATGAAGACCAACAAAGCTAGAGAACAGTATGCCCAGATGAATGGAGACACAATAACAGCTCCTCCTTCCACCACCCAGCGCACACACACACACACACACACACACTGCCAGAGAGAAATAAAAATTCAAAGAGTCTGAGAAAGACATGTCTTTTGGGTATGAGGGATTTGGGGTGGTTGATGAGAGAACCATTCATTCAGGGATGGTGGGACAGTTGTTTCTAGGGAGAAAGATTTGAGTCATGGTAAAGCCACAAATCCAGGGCGTGGATAGAACTGTGTATTCATTCATTACCTAAATATTTACTGAAACAACAAAAAGACAACCACAACCCAATTAAAAATTTTTTTCAAAACTTTAATAGATGTTTCTCCTAGAGAAGATACACAAATGACCAACAAGCACATTGAGATGCCCAACATCACTCATCATAAGAGAAATGCAAAAGAAAACACAATGAGACACCACTTCACACTCACTAGGATGGCTAGAATTTTCTTTAAAAGGAAAATAACAAGAGTTGGCAAGGATATAGAAATATTGGAACACTTGTATATTGCTGATGGGCTGTAAAATGGGGTAGCTACTAAGTATTTATAGTGGCATTATTCACAACAGCCAAAAGGTGCAGACAGTCCAAATACCTATCAAGAGTGGATAAACAAAATGTAGCGTATGCATACAATGGACATATACTCTACTATAAAAAGTAATGAAGTACTGACACATGGTTACAACGTGGATGAACCTTGAAAACATCATGTTAAGTGAAAGAAACCAGACACAAAATATTGCATTATTCCACACTAGGTAAATCTATGGAGACAGAATGCAGATTGGTGGCTGCCAGTGGCTGGAGGAGCAGGTACTGGGGAGTGATTACTTTTTGGGTATGGGGTTTTCTTTTAGGACAATAAAGATATTTTAGAAATTGATATATATAATAGTGGTTGCTTAACACTTTGAATGTACTAAATGCCACTGAATATTATGTGGTTAATATAAAAATGGTTATGTGGATTTCACTTATTTGTGCGATGTTATGGTCAGTCAGGTGAGGCCACATGAGAATAGGAGAGGCATAGGAAACAAGGTTTACTGTACTTACAGATCCTAGAGAAGAGGTCACCACCTCATGTCACACAGGGTCAGAGGACAGGCATCAGGTACTGGGCAAGCGGCAGAAGACAGGGGTGAGAAAAGAAATTTTGCCATGGTCTTTCTTGAAGCAGGAAAGGCAAGGTCGGGCAGGGTAATCAGTTCAGGATTGGCTTGTTTGAGTAATTCGGGTGGGCTCTACGTTATAGGAGTGGTCCCCAGATGCCTGGTACCT
The DNA here is from genome assembly GCF_964374135.1 of Grampus griseus. Classification (NCBI taxonomy): domain Eukaryota; kingdom Metazoa; phylum Chordata; class Mammalia; order Artiodactyla; family Delphinidae; genus Grampus; species Grampus griseus. Next base: position 67,620,930 of record NC_139004.1, on the reverse strand, counting down.
GGACCTTGGATCTGGAATCCGGACTTGCGATGATTAAGGCATTGGAATATTGCCCTCTGGGGTGCACAGGCCCGAGAGAGGAGGTAAGGCTCTGGATTGGTTGGTTTGCAAATCATAGGCATGCTCCAGGCTGAGTCCTTTGCCATCTCAAAGAATTGGCCAGCCCTGGGAGGGGTAGTCTACCCAAGCCAGAAAGGAATGTTCAAAAATGATGTCAAAATGTCAAAATATACAGAAAGTTAAAATATATAGCCAATAACATACTGAAAGAGAGAGGGAGAGAGAACCAACTGTTCTAGATCCTGGGAACACAGCACTGAACCTAGAGTCCCTGCTCTTTTGGAGCTCACCTCTCGTGGTGGGGGAAACAGAAAACAGAGAGGTAAGATAACCTTGGTAGGGATGAGGACTGAAATAGGAAAGCAGAGTCAGGAGCTAGAGTATACAGTAGTGGGAGGGAAAGCTATTTCAATAAGGTGGTCAAATCAAAGGAGGCCTCCCTGGAAGGAACATGGAGCAAAGACAAACCTGAATGGAGTGAGGGCTCCATCTGCAAGAAGACAATCCAAGGAAAGGTGGCAGCAAGAGCAAAGCACTGCGATGGGAGGGTGCTGGGGTTTTTTTGATATTAGCAGAGCCACCAGGGAGGTCATTGAGAGAGTGAGATGGGCAAGGCCAGACTGTGTGGGCTTATGTAGTCCCCAGGTGGGTGGGGGCATTTTGGAATTGGTCTAAATTGAATGAGAATGCTCTTGGATTGGAAGAATTAACATTGTTAAAATGGCCATGCTACCCAAAACAATCTACAGATTTAACTCAATCCCTATCAAATTACCCATGACATTTTTCACAGAACTAGAGCAAATAATCCTAAAATTTATATGGAACTATAAAAGACCCAGGATTGCCAAAGCAATCCTGAGGAAAAAGAACAAAGCAGGAAGCATAACCCTGCTACACTTCAAACAATACTACAAAACTACAATAATCAAAACAACATGGGGACTTCCTTGGCAGTCCAGTGGTTAAGACTTGGCTTCCAATGCCGAGAGTGTGGGTTTGATCCCTGGTCGGGGAGCAAAGATCCCACGTGCCTCGCAGCCAAAAACCAAAACATAAAACAGAAGCAATACTGTAACAAATTCAATAAAGACTTTAAAAATGGTTCACATATGGGAAAAAAAAATCTTAAAAAATACCCCGAAAAACCCATGGTATAGGAACAAAAACAGACATATGGATCATAGGAACATAATAGAGAGCCCAGAAAGAAACCTGTACACCTACAGTCAATTAAATTTCAACAAAGGAGGCAAGAATATATAATGAGGAAAAGACAGTCTCTTCAGCAAGTGGTGCTGGAAAAGTTGGGCAGCCCCATGTAAATCTGTAATAAAATAACTGAGGACATAAAAAAAAATGTAACCAAAAAAAAAAAAAAAACGTAACCCATGAGCCCCCCCCAACAAACTGGGGGCTAACAAATAAGCCAGAGCTATAAACAGTCCTAAATGCTTTGAGCACCCCCCAACAAACCAGGGGCCTACAAAAAAGCACTGAGTGCTTTGGACACTGATCCATAAAATGTCTTCAGTATAATCAAAATAGTGAGAACACAAGGAAATGTCCTTGTGCTACTTCAGTATAATCAAAATAATGGTGAAACTTTGTGCTGCTTTTGCGCTCAAGGACAAAACACGGCATGTTTTCAAGAAAGCCAATTATTGCTTGTATAATTAATAAAAACATAGGTTGCTGCTTTGGCATTTCTAAAATGTTAAAAAAACAAGTCTTAAAATGTAAACCTAAATAATACTTTAATAAAAACTACCACAACAGGACAGATGGCGCTGTTTTGCCTGAGCGAACGACAGGCCTCTACTGCTGTGCTTCGGCACAATTCATCTTGTGTGATGAGCTTACTTTCGGCCCTGTCATAAGATAAACTACAACATTTGGCGCCCGAACAGGGACTTAAAGGTAAGTAATCGCATAATCGCGAGACAGAAGGAAAAACTGGTCCGCTCAGAGTAAGCGAAACCTTCGACAACAGTAGAGTAACTGTAATAGGGAATTCCCATTCAATAAAATTTCAATACATTAGACTCCTAAAACAGTTATTAAGGAGTTCAGGAGTAAAAGTAAAACCAAAATCTTTTGATAAATTGTTTGCGCTGGTACGTAAACATTGTTACTGGTTTCAATCTACTGGTCATAACCAGTTGAATTTAAAAGTTTAAAAACAGGTTATGCGAGCCTTAAAAAGAGCTCATCAACATGGAAACCCTATATCTGTCCGTATTTGGTCTCTTTGTAAATTAATTTCCCTTGCCCTAAAACCATTACAATCTAAAACTAAAAGTGACAATGGGGCACGCCCTCAGCGTCCGAATTCTGCTCCCGATCATTCTGCTGCTTTTCGTACTCTGTTTCATGAGTCTCCTATAGAGGACCTTCCTCCGCCTCCTCCTCCCCTTGTGTCTGAGACAGGAAAGGATTTTTTGGATTCCAATGATAAAGGGGCTTTTTCTGATGATGATAAAGGTTAAGAACAGACTAACAAACAAAATGAGATGCCACTTTCTCAACAAAATGAAATTTCTGATATACTTTCAAAGTTAAAAAATTTGATGGTTAAATTAAAAAAAAATAAAAACAATGCTACCACTCCTTTATATCAGGAGCCATGTCCTACTATTCCTCCGGCTCCTCCTTTAGAATTAACAGCTTATACTGTTGGAACCTCTCGTCAGTTTCGCTTTCCTCTAAAACCTGAATCTAATAAAATATTGTTAAAAGAATAGATAAATAAAAAAAAACAATATTCTGAACCATTTTTTGCTTTCCCTATTGTTAGACAAGCTATGCCTACTAATAATCAATTTCCAAATGAATATATAAACGTTGAGTATAACCCTCATGATGTAAAAATTTTTAAAATACTAAAAAGAGCCATTAATACATATGGGATACATTCTAATTACGTTCAAGGTCTTTTGTCTAGGTATGCTTCCAAAAACATATTAATTCCTCAAGATTGGGAGGCGCTTACCAAGACTGTTACTTGGTGAAAAGAAGAAGACACCTCCATTGACCTGGGGGCAAATAAAAAAGTTTACAGACACTGCCAGAAATCTTGTCATTTCACAGGGTAAACCTCTCACTAACACCAATCTTTTTGTAGCCATGTTGACAATGCTGTCTGCACAGGTAATAAACATATCAGCCAATGAGATAAATTGTACTAACCATACTTATTGGACTTATATTCCTAACCCTCCTCTTAATATGGGGGGTACCTGATGGGATGCCCCAATTCTTGTATATGTAAATGAGTGTGGATGGTTGCCTGGTCCTTTTAATGATAGAGGCCCTTTAAAGCCAATAATAATAATAATAATAATAATAATAATAATAAATTACATGGTGGGTGTTAATAAATCTCCTATTTATATGGAAAAGGGAGATCATTACCTTAAAATAAATTATCAAGCATGGTTAAATGTTGTCAAAAATAAAAGCAGATATCATGGGTTATACCTTTTAAATGCTTAGTTTTAAAAGTTCTAATTCCACTCTTAATGAAAATGTTTCCACACCTTACTTGCCTCCATGCCAGATGCCTCTTATAGATCGATTATCGGATTGGGTCCATTGGACTCGATGCCAAGGAGAAATGGCTCGGGTTCTTGTTAATACTTCTTAGAAAACCGTCATTGATTAAAGCCCTTTTGGCTCCGCCCAAAAAAAAAGGGGTCTAAAAAATTTACACTGACATAGAGATGATAACACTATTTATAACAATACTATTAATGATACCATAGTATGACACGCAGGAGGGTTTTCTCCTCCTGGTCCTCATTTAAATGGATATCCTATCCAAAAAAATCTATAAAAGCTTATGACAGCTTTAAAAAAGATTAATACTTGGGTAAAACATATGGATAACAAATCTAAAAATTATAGTTTGACTTTTCATAAAAATGTTACTCGATATACTCATAGTTATGTAAAATTACCTTATATATTGTTAAAAGAACCAACTATATAAAATGAGACTCAAGATATTATAATATGTAAAAATTACTCTCTGTATACCTACATTACCTCTAGTATATCTTTTAACAAATCTACTAAAAGTTTGTATATCTTACGAGCTCGGACAGGTCTTTGGCTTCCTGTCAATCTTAGAAGGGAATGATAAAAATCTCTTCCTATGGCTGTTTTACAGTATTTAGCTGATACATTAAAAAAAGGTAAAAGATTTATAAAAATGTTGATTACAGCTGTCATGGGTATTATAGCCATAACAGCTACTGCTACAGTAGCTGGAGTTGCTTTAAAACAATCTATTCAGACCATTAATTATATAACTGATTGAAATAAAAATTCTAAAATACTTTGGTCTTCTCAACGACAAATTGATTCAAAAATACATTCAAAAATAACAGACTTACACCAAGCTATGGTTATGTTGGGGGATCAACTTGTAAATTTACAAAGACAAATAAAGCTACGTTATAACTAGAATCAAAGTGCCTTATGTGTCACTTCGGTTCCATATAATCAGTCTACATTCCCCTGGACAAAAATAAAAAAACATTTATTACATCACAAAAATTTAACAAAAAAAATCGTAAATTTACAAGAAAAAATTCAACAAACTTTTCAAAAAAATTACGACTTAATTCACAAAAAGTATGAACTAAAATTATTCAAAAACTTAATAATCTAAATCCCATGTCTAAATTACATGTTTTATTTGGTTCTACTACAAAATTACTAATACTCATTATAATAATAATCATATATTTAATTATAGTCCAACGACAAATAAAAACTACCCGCCACACAACATTACAACAAACTACTGTGTTTTCCTTAATACTATACAAACTACAAAATAATTCCATGTAGTTTAACACCGGGAGTAATGCTGCCATGTTCTCCTTGATACTACAAAAATTACAAAACAAAAAGGGGGAAATATAATAAAGTAACTGAGGACATAAAAAGAAAATGTAACCCATGAGCCCCCCCCACCAACAAACTGGGGGCTAACAAATAAGCCAGAGCTATAAACAGTCCTAAATGCTTTGAGCACCCCCCAACAAACCGGGGGCCTACAAAAAAACATTAAGTGCTTTGGACACTAATCCATAAAATGTCTTCAGTATAATCAAAATAATAAAAACACAAGGAAATGTCCTTGTGCTACTTCAGTATAATCAAAATAATGGTGAAAACTTTATACTGCTTTTGCACTCAAGGACAAAACACGACATGTTTTCAAAAAAGCCAATTATTACTTGTATAATTAATAAAAACATAGGTTACTGCTTTGACATTTCTAAAATGTTAAAAAAACAAATCTTAAAATGTAAACCTAAATAATACTTTAATAAAAACTACCACAACAAGACAGACGGCGCTGTTTTGCCTGAGCAAACGACAGCTCTCTACTACTGTACTTCGACACAATTCATCTCATGTGATAAGCTTACTTTCGGCCCTGTCATAAAATAAACTACAACATAAATCAATGAAGTTAGAACACACCCTCACACCATACACAAAAATTAACTCCAAATGGCTTAAAGACTTAAATATAAGATGCGACACCATAAAACTCCTAGAATGGAACATAGGTAAAACATTCTCTGTACCAGTGTTTTCTTAAGTCAGTTTCCCCAGGCAATAAAAATAAAAGCAAAAATAAACAAATGGGACCTAATCAAACTTACAAGCTTTTGCACAGCAAAGGAAACCATGAGCAAAATGAAAACACAACCATACACCACACTATGAAGGAGTTTCCCTGGAGCTGGCTGACTTGGAAGCTGGGCAACTTCATGTCTCCTACCCATGGCAGACATTACTAATCAACCACAGACCCCAGTCATCCAGCACCTGGCTCTTAGAATCCTCCTTTATATGCGACCCCAGACAACCTCAGAGCTGACCTCTGCCATCATTTACCTTGACCCTTCACTGAGACAGTGACCTACTGAAGATTGTCTGAGATCTTGTGACACAGTGTTGGACCACACCCGATCAATTCTTTATTGGGAAGGGGATGCAGTCTGTAATCCAACAGACCTGTGACCCTAGAAAGATCTCAAGCTCAAGTCTTAGTTGGCTTGCTGTGAGTTCATAGCTGCCCCTGAAAAAGTCACGGGTATGGCAATTATGCCAGCGCCAACAGACCTGGATAATGTGGGCAGCATGGAGCAAACGGCAATAACGAAGGCGGATGCGCTACATGCGGACACAAGACTGTAGCCTGACCACTGCCCATTTTTGCTGAGCATGATCCAGCACAGCCCGCCGCTTCTTCTCCAGCAGCTCTGCCAGCTTCTGTTTCCACCAGTACATGCTCTGAGGGCCGCGTGCAGCAGCGTCCGGCGCACCAGGGTGCCCCGCCACCAGGCCTGGATCTTTATTGCCTGCAACTCTTTGTCAGAGGGGGGCGCTTCCACTAGGGGGTGGGGCTGCAAGGAAAAAGAAGGGACATTCAGGAAACATTCCCGACCCACCTGAGCCCTGGTGTAGCCAGGAAGGGGTCCTGATCCTTTATCAACAATGGCACCTTCCTCAGAAGTTTGTGAGCACTGGGCAGACCACTGGCTGCAGCCAGAGACCAGACAGGTGTCCCGTCTCTGCCACTCTTGGTTAACAGACACATCAGAGTTGAACTCTGAGTCTCAGGGTCCTCAACTGTAACATGGGGCACACCTTCCCTAGCTGTCACCTGGTTCCTTGGACCTGGTTGGCCAGTCTAGAACAAGAACACCACGATCTATCGGTCAAAGGGTTATTCTGTTTGGCCTGGGCCTGACCACCTACCTGGGAAGCATATCACTTCCCTTCAGACCTCACCCACAGGCTAGAAAAGGGGCATCCTTTGCTCTCCTTTCATGCCTGACTCCAGCTCCAGTGCACGACCTGCTGTCTCCCTCTGTCAGCTCACAGGATTAGAAGTTTGTGACTTCCTTGGTGGCACAGTGGTTAAGAATCCACCTGCTAATGCAGGGGACACGGGTTTGAGCCCTGGTCCGGAAAGATCCAACATGCCATGGAGCAACTAAGCCTGTGTGCGACAACTACTGAGCCTGCACTCTAGAGCCCATGCTCCGCAATGAGAGAAGCAACCACAATGAGAAGCCTGCACACCGCAACGAAGAGTAGCCCCCACTTGCCGCACCTAGGGAAAGCCCACACGCAGCAACAAAGACCCAACTCAGCCAAAAATAAATAAGTAAATTTATTTAAAAAAAAGAATTCTCTAATTTGTTTGAGTGACTACTGTCTAGGTTTCTTTCCAATTTGGATTCCTTTAATTTATTTTCCTTATCTGATTGCCATGGCTAGGACTTCCAATACTCTGTTGAATAAAAGTGGCGAGAGTGGGCATCCTTGTCTTGCTCCTGATCTCAGAGGACACGTTTTGTGTATCCCTTAACTACCTATTGTGGATATAGATGGTTTTACTACTTTTGTCTTTTAACCTTCCTACTAGCTCTGTACGTGGTTGATCTACTACTTTTACTATATGTTTACCTTTACCAATGAGATTTTTCTTTCGTAATTTTCATATTTCTAGTTGTGGCCTTTTCTTTTCCACTTTGAGAAGTTCCTTTTACATTTCTTGTAAAGCCGGTTTAGTGGTGCTGAATTCTTTTTGCTTTTGCTTATCTGTAAAACTCTTTTTCTCTCCTTCAAATCTGAAGGATAGTCTTGCTGGGTACAGCATTCTTGGTGGTAAGATTTTTTTTTTTCTTTCTTTCATCACATTGAATATATTGTGCTACTACTCCCTTCTGTCCTGCAGAGTTTCTGCTGAAAAGTCAGTTGATAGTCTTATGGGAGTTCCCTTGTATGTAACTAGTAGCTTTCTCTTGCTGCTGTTGAGATTCTCTCCTTATATTTAATTTTTGCCATTTTAATTATAATGTGTCTTGGTGTGAACATTTTAGGGTTCATCTTGTTTGGGACTCTCTGTACTTCTTGGACCTGGCTGTCTGTTTCCTTTCACAAGATAGGGGAATTTTCAGCTAGTATTTCTTCAAATAATTCTCTGCCCTTTTCTCTTTCTTCTCCTTCCAGGATCCCTATAACGTGAATGTTGGTATGCTTAATGTTGTCCCAGAGGTCTCTTAAAAATATCCTTGTTTTTTAAAAATTCTTTTTTTTTTTTTTTTTTTTAGTCTCACAAGGATTATTTTCACTAATCTGTTTCCAGTTTTCTGATCCATTCCTCTGTATCATTAATCTACTGTTGATACCTCTAGTGTATTTTTCATTTCAGTTACTGTATTCTTCAGCTCTGTTTGTTTCTTCTTTATATTTTCTAACTCTTTGTTGAAATTCTAACTGTGCCTATCTACATGGTCCGAGGGGGCTGGGTTCCTGGTGCTAACAGGCTAGAGAAAGGATTCCAAAATGACACTTACCAATGCAGGTATTATCGTGGTAGAATTAGCTTCCCAAATTGGCTGCTGCCAGCATCTCCATCCACAAGAAGATCCCTAGTTGCATCCTGCCCCTCCAAGAGGCTCTACAAAATCAGCAAGTGGGTCTGAACCAGGCTCTTTTCAAACTACTGCTTCTGTACCTGGACTTGGAATGTCTGAGATTTTGCATTCACCCTTTTAAGAGTGAAGTTTCTGTTTCCTATAGACCTCTGGCTCTCCCCAAAATAAGCCCCACTGATTTTCAAAGCCAGACGTTCTGGGAGCTCATCTTCCCAGTGCAGGGTCCCTGGTCTGCAGAGCCTAATGTAGGGCTGAGACTCTTTGATCCTTGGGGAGGACCTCTACAGTTGTGATATTTCTTCCATTTGTGAGTCACCTTCCCAGGGGTTTGGGTTCTGACTACACTGCATTTCTAGCCCCCTGCCCATTTTGTTGTGGTTTCCCTTTTATGTCTTTAGTTGTGGAAAATTTTTTCTGCTAGTCTTTAGGTCATTCTCATAGATAGTTTCTCTGTAAGTAGTTGTAATTTTGGTGTGCCTGTGGTAGGAGGTGAGTTCAGGGTCTTCCTATTCTGCTATCTTGGCCTCCACCCACCCCTCAGGTTTTAATATTGATAACTATGTTGTTCCTCTCTAAGATCCATAAGTGGCTCTTTCAAATAATGTGTTGTTCTTTTTTTAAGGCTAAGTGGTCTTCTGTGAAAAATATTAACTTTATTTCTTTAAATTGTCTTCTTAAATCTTCCCTTTAGCTATTGTGTTTCTGCTTGTTGGGTTTAGGGAGGCTTTTTCATGCTGCTGGTTTCCCCTAAAGCTTGATGACTCCTGGTTGCGCACTCATCTTTGTTCTGAGATTCCCTTTAGCCTGTTGATGAATGCTTAGTCCCTGACTCCACAGATTACATGGGCGGTGTGGGATAAACTGTTGGGGTGAGGTGTCAGTGGGTGGTCACCTGGGCAGGAGTCTTCCTGTACAAGAGAGTCACACAGTAGCAGGCCCTGCCTCTCCTTCCCAAGCCAGTCACAGTTCCTCCCTGAAGACAAGCCCTCTCTTGCCAACCGCATGACTCAACTGTAAAGGTGGCTCCTCCTCCTACAGATATATTCTAACTAGTCCCTGTGGTAGCCCACAGACTCTGCTGCCCCCTGCACGAGGTACCTCCTAGCTTGAAGGGACTGCACGGCTCTGCACTTTTGTATGAGACCTTTTTAGAGCTTTGATTCATTTTCTTTCAGTCTTTTCATATCTGCCTCTGTCCTTTAAAGCAGCAGTCCCTAACCTTTTTGGCACCAGGTACCAGTTTCGTGGAAGACAATTTTTCCACAGACGGGGGGGTTGGGGAGGGATGGTTCAGGAGGTAACGCAAGCGATGGGGAGCAGCAGATGAAGCTTCGCTCACTCACCCACTACTGACCTGCTGTGTGGCCCATTTCCTAACAGGCCATGGACCGCTACTGGTCTGCGGCCTGGGGGTTGGGGACCCCTGCTTTAAAGTGTCCATATAATTTCTGTCCACTGAAGATCTCTTCCTATTTTTTTTAAGATACTATTAGAGATTTTTTTTTTTTTTTTGGCGGTACGCGGGCCTCTCACTGTCGTGGCCTCTCCCGTTGCGGAGCACAGGCTCCGGACGCGCAGGCTCAGCGGCCATGGCTCACAGGCCCAGCCGCTCCACGGCATGTGGGATCCTCCCAGACCAGGGCACGATCCCGTGTCCCCTGCATCGGCAGGCGGACTCTCAACCACTGCGCCACCAGGGAAGCCCCTATTAGAGATTTTTAAAAAATGTATTCCTGGACTTCCCTGGTGGCTCAGTAGTTAAGAATCTACCTGCCAATGCAGGGGACACAGGTTTGAGCTCTGGTCCGGGAAGATCCCACATGCTGCGGAGCAACTAAGCCTGTGAGCCACAACTACTGAGCCCGTGTGCCTAGAGCCCGTTCTCTTGCTCTGCAACAAAAGTCACGGCAATGAGAAGCCCGTGCATCGCACCGAAGAGTAGCTCCCGCTTGCTGTAACTAGAGAAAGCCCGGGCACAGCAACAAAAGACCTAAAGCAGCCAAAAAAAAAAAAAAAAAGTACTCCTTTTCTGTTATTCCCAGGAATTTGCAGTGGGACAGGAAGATCTGAACCTGTGCTCAAATATTTTAATCCATTTTCTTATGGACATTTTCTGAGTTTTCTTTGTGGTCATGTTTCCTTGAAGTTTGGGGTAAAAATGTTGAAGCAGATTTTAGCCAGTGATGAAGAATTTCCTCTACAGATGGTATGTCTCTATTTTTTTTAAAGTAAAAATGTAAACTTAGTTTCTTCTTGTTCTTTCTTTCTATTTCCTCACTTTCTCTCCTGAACATTTCAGTCTGAAAGTCATTAGGCTGGGCAGTGCAACATAGGTGTACTGGGGGGAGTGGGGAAGAGAATCCCCATGGCACAGAGCAGGACATGGATCCCAAGAGGATGAGGAAGGTGTTGGCATGAAAGGTCTACCCAGCATGGAACCCAGGCAGGGGTAGGAAGAGTCCACACAGGGATCCAAAGTCATGACAGTGATGTGCATCATAACTAGTGGGATGAGGAGGGCACCCTTAGTAGTATATTCAAGTCTGAATTTGAATACAATGAGGAGGATATCCACACAGGGTGGCCTGACATTTTGTGTATTTATTAATGGTATTATTTTCTTTCTTTGCACTAAGGATTTGAAATCTGATGTATATTTTACATTTATAGCACTTCTCAATTAGGACTAGTCATATTTCTAAGCATCAACAGCCAAATGTGGTTACTGGCTACCACATTGAACAGACCAACCTTAGGGAATACAATATGTATCCTTAACTTACCAAAGTATAATATAAATTTAGTACCAGACAATTCAAGGACTTCAGAACATTTTAACTTTGGTTAACTCCCTTTGCAAGTTAAATAATTACTGTTTTGCACACTCCACATTCATTTAGATTTCCCCAATATTCTCTAGTTTCATTTCTGTTGCATCTCTGCCTGCCACCTAGGCTCATTTTCCTTCTGCCTATAGAATATCCTTTAGTATTTATTTTAGTGTTGGTCTGCCGTTGATCAATTTTCTGTTTTTGTCTAAAAAGTTCTGTCTTTCCCTCACTATTGAAGGATGGTTTCAACAGGTAAGTCAGTAGTTATTATTTATTTTCTTTCAATACTTTAATAATATAATTTTACTGTCTTCCATTCCTTCTGCTAAGGAGTCAGCTGTTAGTCTAACTGTTGCTTTTTTTTTTTTTTTTTTCAGTATGCGGGCCTCTCACTGTTGTGACCTCTCCCGCTGTGGAGCACAGGCTCCAGACACGCAGGCTCAGCGGCCATGGCTCACGGGCCTAGCCGCTCCATGGCATGTGGGATCTTCCCAGACCAGGACGCGAACCCGTGTCCCCTGCATCGGCAGGCAGACTCTCAACCACTGCACCACCAGGGAAGCCCAACTGTTGCTCTTTTGAAGTAATCTTGTTCCCTTTCTGAGAGTTTTCTCTTTGTCTTTGGTTTTCACCAGTTTTCCAATTATGTGCCTATGTGTGGTTTTCTTTTTATTTTTTCCTATTGGGCTTCTTGAATCTGTGGTTTTCTATCTTTCCTCATTTTTGGAAAGTTTTCAGCTGTTCTCTCTTCATATGTGGCTTTCACCTCATTCTCTATCCTCGTCTACTAGGATAGGAATCTAATTATATATTTGACTTTTCACTGTATCCCAAGTGTTTCCAATCCTCTCTTTTGTATTTCCATCTTTATGTCCCTCTGTGCCTCACTGTATATATTTTCTCGATTTATTTTTCAGTTAAGTAATTATCTCTTCATCCTTGTACAATCTTCCGTTAAACTTATGCATTGAATTTCTAATTGGTTGTTGTGTTTTTCTGTTCTAAAATTCTGTTTGATAGTTTTAAAATAAGTTTCAGTTTTCTGCTGAATTCTCATTTTGTCTTCTACTTTCATTAACATATTATTTATTTTAAAACTTGTATCTGTACCTTCATTATCTGTCTCCATTGTCTTTTTTTTGTTTGTTTTTAATTTGGCTGCACTGGGTCTTAGTTGTGGCATGCTGGATCTTCATTGCTGCACGTGGGATCTTCAGTTGAGGCATTTGGGATCTTCAGTTGTGGCATGTGGGATCTTTTAGCTGCAGCATGTGAGATCTAGTGACCAGGGATCAAACCCAGGCCCACTGCATTGGGAGCATGAAGTCTTAGCCACTGGACCACCAGGGAAGTCTCTGTGAGTCTATTTCTGTTGTCAGCTATTTCTCTTGTTTTCAAGGTGGGTTTTTTTTTTTTTTTGGTCTTGAGTTTGGCTATTTTTTATTGAGTGATGGATGCTGTACAAGAATATTCTTCAAAATAAGTTGAAGTCTGAGATGAAGTTCTCTTTCTTCAGAGATGATTTACATTTGCTCTGGTAGGTGACTGGAGCATTAGAAATCCTGGGTTGCCTTAATCTAATTTCAGAGATTGAGATGATGTGAAACTGACCTTCCATCATTGGAAATGCTAGTCTATTTCTAATTCATTTTTCTCTTAGTATTGTAAGCCCTCTTGCCTTCCAACACTCAACATCAGGGATTTACAGGATGCCCTCATTCTTGGCAGTCCTGGTCTCCAAATTCTGTGCCTCCTCACAAAGAAACTCTCAAAAATTCTGCTCAAAATTTCAGCTTGTTGACTTTTCAACTGCCTCTTCACCAGCCCTCGCACCACCTCTACCACTAACCAGGGAGGTGAATAATAAGATGCCAATGTTGAGTTGACCTTTTTAATTCTGTGTCCAGAACACTGGATGCTTGTGACATCAATAATCTAGCTTCTCTCATTTATATAGAACATCCGTCTATCTTCTGCTTCCCTAAAATGTTTCTTCAACTTTCTCAGCTTTAACTCTAGTTACCGTTTACTTTTTTATTGACATAAGAGACACATAAAACTTACCATCTTAACCATTTTTAAATGTACAGTTCAGCGCTATTAAATATGTTCATAACGTTGTACAACTGTCACCATCATTCATCTCCATAACTCTTTTCTTCTTGTAAAACTGAAACTCTGTGCCATTAAACAATAACCACCCATTCCTCCACCTCCAGCTCCAGGCAACCACAATTCTACTTTCTGCCTCTATGATTTTAACTACTCTAAGTACCTTCTATAAGTGGAGTCATTTAGTATTTGTTGTTTTGTGACTGACTTATTTCACTCAGCATAATGTCCTGAAGTTTCATCAATGTTGTGGCACAAATCAGAATTACCTTCCTTTTTAAGGCTAGATAATATTCCATTGTATGTATATACCACATTTTGCTTATCCATTTATCCATCGATGGACACATGGGTGCTTTGATATTTTAGCTATTGTGAATAATGCTATGAACATAGGTGTACAAATATTCTTCAAGACTCTGCTTTCAATTATTTTCAGTATATACCTGGAATGGAATTGCCATATAATAATTCTATCTTTAATTTTTGAGGAACCACCGTGCTGTTTTCCACAGCAGCTATACCATCTTACTTTCCCAGCAACAGCGTACAAGGGTTCCAATTTCTCCATATTCTCATCAACACTTGTTATTTTCTGGTTTTTTTTTAAAAAATAGTATCCAACCTAATGGGTGTGAGGTGGTATCTCATTGTAGTTTTGATTTGAATTTCCCTAATGATCAGTAATGCTGAGCATTTTTATATGTACTTATTGGCCATTTGTATACCTTCTTTGGACAAATGTCTATTCAAGTCCTTTCTTCGTTTTTTGTTTTGTTGTTGTTGTTGTCGTCAAGATTTAGAAGTTTCTCTGTATTCTGGATATTTATTTCTTATCAGATATATTATTTTAAATATTTTGTCCCATTCTGTGGATTGCCTTTCTGCTCTGTCAACAGTGTCTTTTTTTTTTTTTTGCAGTACGCGGGCCTCCCACTGCTGTGGCCTCTCCTGTTGCGGAGCACAGGCTCCGGATGCACAGGCTCAGCGGCCATGGCTCACGGGCCTAGCCGCTCTGCGGTATGTGGGATCTTCCCGGACCGGGGCACGAACCCGCGTCCCCTGCATCGGCAGGCGGACTCCCAACCACTGCGCCACCAGGGAAGCCCAACAGTGTCTTTTGATGCATAAAATTTTTTTAATTTCATGTAGTCCAATTTGTCTATTTTTTCTTTTGTTGCCTGTGCCTTCGATGTCATATCCAAGAAATCATTGTGAAATCCAATGCTGTACAATTTTTGCCCTATGTTTTCCTCTAAGAGTTTTAGGTCTTTGATCCACTTTGAATTTATTTTTTATATGGTGTTGGATATGGGTCCAATTTCATACTTACGCATGTAGATATCCAGTTTTCCCCATACCAATTGTTGAAAACACTGTCCTTTCCCCCACTGAATGTTTTTGGCATCCTTGTAAAAAATAACTTGAACAGAGCCCATGTCTGGGCTCTCTTTTCTATTCCATTGGTCTCTATGTCTGTCTTTATGCCAGTACCACACTGTTTTGATTACTGTAACGTTGCAATAAGTTTTGAAATTATGAAGTGTGAGTCCTTCAGCTTTATTCTTCTTTTTCAAGATTGTTTTGGCTATTCAGAGTTTCTAGAGATTCCATATGAATTTTAGGAAATTTCTATTTCTGCAAAAAACGTCATCAGGATTTTGATAGGGACTGCACTGAATCTATAGATTACTTTGGGTAGTATTGACATCTTTACAATGTTAAGTCTTTCAATCCATTAACAAGGGATATATTTCTATATTTTTATGTTTTCTTTAATTATTTTCAGCAATGTTTTGTAGTTTTCATTGTACAAGTCTTTCACTTTCTTGGCTAAGTTTGTTCCTAAGTATTTTATTGTTTTTGATGCTATTGTAAATACATTTGGGGGGATAATTTTCTTTTAGCACTGTTCATTGTTAGCAACTGATTTTTGTCTTCAATTTTTTTTTTTTTTTTTTTGCTGTACGCGGACCTCTCACTGTTGTGGCCTCTCCCGTTGTGGAGCATAGGCTCCGGACATGCAGGCTCAGCGGCCATGGCTCACAGGCCCAGCCGCTCCGCAGCATGTGGGATCTTCCCGGACCGGGACACAAACCCGTGTCCCTTGCATCGGCAGGCGGACTCTCAACCACTGCGCCACCAGGGAAGCCCTGTCTTCAATTTTGTATCCTGTTACCTTGCTGAATTCATTTATTAGTTATAACAGTATTTTAGTGGAACCAAAACTCTGGTGCTGATATTTTTCCTCCCTCTAGAGGGAGCTCCTCATCAGCCAAAATACAACGCCTTGGAAAATGCTTTTAAAATACCTGTTTTGAAACGTTTTCTTCTTCATGTGATTTGGTTGCAAAAAGGAAAGTAGTTCACTCATAAAAATTCTCACAGTTTTAACACTTAAAACTTTGGAAATAGAATTTCCTCACCTACTTGTCACTTACTTATACTCCCCTCCCCTCACCAAACTGTATTGGTTTTGGATCTATTTGTTAAAAATATTAAAATGCAACACCTTCTGATTTGTTTGTAGAATAGCTGTTTGTCATTAGGAAATATAGACACTTTAAAGCTAATAAAACCTTTGCATAATTGCTGGATACAGCTGGAAAGTGTATTGAATTAGGAGGCAGAAACAAGAATGCTAACTTCCCTCCAAGCATCAGGGCTTTATGATAGTCTTTTCCAGTTTCAGCAGCCATTAAAATCAACATCAGAGGGAAGTGAGCTTAAATTCCAGACCAGCATATCACTGTAGGACGAAAGGTTAAACCAGGACTTTGCCCAAATAAGAAGAAAAACCAATCACCTGGCAAAGGACATGAACAGACAGTTCATAGAAAAAGAAACAGTGGGGCGGGAGCGGGGGGGTGGGGTGGGGTGCAGATTCTGAACATATGCAAAGATGCTCAACTCACACATAAAAAAGAAATAAAAAGTTGATTGCTGATGACAGGTTCTCCAGGTTGGTAAGGGTGAAGAGAAACTATTATATGTTGTTGGTTAGAATGTAAACTGGCAAAACCTCTCTTTGAGTAACAATTTAACAAAATCCATCAAAACAAAAAATGCACAGACCCCTTGATCCAGCAATTCTACTCTGGGAAGTTTTTTCTACAGAAATACTTCCAAAAGTTAGCATCCACTTGACATCAAAAATCAGATTAGGTCAGCACAGGAAGAGAAAACTATAGGTCAATCTGACTGATGAACCCACATGGCAAATATTAAAAAACTGAATCCAGTGATGATTTCAAATAATACTTAAATGAGTAGAATTTATCTCATGAATGCAAGTGTATTGATCATTGTTCTTTTTTTAAAAAAATTTATTTATTTATTTTTGGCTGCATTGGGTCTTCGCTGCTGCGCACGAGCCCTCTCTAGTTGCCACGAGTGGGGGCCACTCTTTGCCACAGTGCGTGGGCTTCTCATTGCGGTGGCTTCTCTTGCTGCGGAGCACAGGCTCTAGGCACGAGGGCTTCAGTAGTTATGGCTTGCCGGCTCCAGAGGGCAGGCTCAGCAGTTGTGGCACAGGGACTTAGTTGCTCTGCAGAATGTGGGATCCTCCCAGACCAGGGCTCGAATCCATGTCTCCTGCATTGGCAGGTGGACTCTTAGCCACTGCCCCACCAAGGCAGCCCGATCACTGTCTTTAACTACAAACAACACAAGCTGTTTCATATTCATTTAAGCAGAAAATAAAAGTACTGAAACAATACTTATTAGCTCACCAGATTTTAAGGAAGCCTGAAGAGTAGGCTCAGAAACAGAGCAAAGAAAAGCTACATATCTAGAACCACAGAAAACACCTCACCCTAGAACCAGCCTGATGAAGATTCCACCATGGGCACAAAGGATGCTCTCTTGATTTTCTGGATCCCAAGCCACAAGTTGAAAATCCCTAGTGGGTACATTTGACTGGCCAAACCTGTCACATGTCTGCCCAGCAGCTAGGGAAGCTGGGAAAGCAAGAAATTGGCATTTACAGCTCTATAATTAGAAGCAAGGGGCTCAGGTGCCAGGTAGTCTTAAATATGGCCAAGGCCCACCACTGTGAGGATATTTCCACAGTAAAAAAATCTATTGATGTAATTTACAATATTAACAGATATAAGAGGAAAACCATGTAATCCTCTCTACAGCTGCAAAAAGAAAAACATTTAATAAAATTCTTCATTTAAAAAAAAAATTAGGGACTTCCCTGGTGGTCCAGTGGCTAAGACTCTGCGCTCCCAATGCATGCGGCCTGGGTTCAATCCCTGGTCGGGGAACTAGATCCTGCATGCATGCCGCAACTAAGAAGTCTGCATGCTGCAACTAAAAGATCCTGCATGCCACAACAAAGATCCCTCATGCTGCATCTAAGACCCGGTGCAGTCAAAATAAATAAATAAATATTTTTAAAAAATCATTTGTAATTCTATACAATAGCAATGGAGATTTTAAAAATGAAATTAAGAAAACAATTCTATAATAGCATCAAAAAGAATTACTTAGGGAAAAAATTAACCAAGCAGGTGCAAGACTTGGACACTTAAAACTATAAAACACTGTTGAAATAAATTAAAGGAGACCTAAATATATGGAAAGATATTTTGTGTTCATGGGTCAGAAGACTTAATACTCCCCCAGTTGACCTACAGATTCAATGCAACCCTATTAAAATTCCCACTGCCTCCCCCATTTTTTTCAGAAATGGACAAGCTAATCTTGACGTTCATATGGAATTGCAAGGGTCCCAGAATAAAACAGTCTTGAAAAAGATAAAGTTGGAGGATAGATATATAAATCAATGGATGAGAAACCAGAAGTAAACCTATAGATCTATGTTCAATTCATTTCAACAAGGGTACCAAGACAACGGAAAGAATGATCTCTTCAACAAATGGTGCTGGGACAACTGGAAAAGCCCATGCAAAAGAATGAAGGTGAACTCTTAGTTACCTCACAACATATACAAATATTAACACATAATCGACTGAAGTCCTAAGTGTAAGAGATAAAACTAAAAAACTCTTAGAATAAAAAACACAGTGGGGACTTCCCTGGTGGCACAGTGGTTGAGAGTCCGCCTGCCGATGCAGGGGACGCGGGTTCGTGCCCTGGTCCAGGAAGATCCCACATGCCGTCGAGCAAAAAAAAAAAAAACCACAGGGGTAAATCTTTATAACCTTGGATTTAGCAATGGATTCTTAGCTATGACACCAAAGCACAAGCAACAAAAGAAAAACAGCTAAATTGGACTTCATCAAAATTTAAAACTTTTGTGCATAAAAGAACATTACAAAGAAAGTGAAAAGACAACCAGAAGAATGGGAGAAAATATTTTCAAATCATATATCTGGTAAGGATATGGTGTCCAGAATATATAAAAGACTCACAATTCAACAACAAAAAAGACAAGTAAGCCAATTAAAAATAAGCCAATTAAAAAGTGGAAAATGGTTTGAATAGACATTTCTCCAAAGAAACATATATAAATGCCCAAGCAGCACATGAAAAGATGTTCAACATCATTAGTCTTAGAGAAATGCAAATCAGAACAATGAAACACCACTTCACACTAGCATGGCTATAATAAAAAATAAATGGAAAACAACAAGTGGAGATGTGGAGATTGGTAGGAATGTAAAATGGTATAGCTACTGTGGAAAACAGTTTGGTGGTTCCTCAAAAGTTAAACAGAGAATTACCAGGTGACCCAGCAATTCCACTCCTAGGTATATACCTAAAAGAATTGAAAACAGGTGTTCAAACAAATACCTGTACACAAATGCTCACAACAGTACTATTCACAATCACCAAAGAGTGAAAACAATTCAAATATTTGTCAATTTACAAATATATAAACAAAATGTATCTATACAATGGAATATTATTTAGCCATAAAAAAGAATGAAGTTACTGATATATTCTACAACATGGATGAACCTTGAAAACATGCTAAGTGAAAGAAGCCAGACACAAAAGGCCATATAATATATGATTCTATTTATACAAAATGTCCAGGATAGGCAAATCCATAGAGACTAAAAGCAGACTAGTGGCTGCCAGGGTGTGGGGCAAGGGAAAGAAAATGGCAAATGACTACTTAATGGGTACAGGGTTTCTTTTGGGGATGATGAAATTAGAACTAAAATTAGATGAAATTAGAAACTGGACTTAGATAGTAGTGATGGTAGTACAACATTGTGAATGCACTAAAAGCAACCGAATTGTATACTTTAAAATAGTTAAAATGGTTAATTTTACATTATATGATTTTTACCTCAATTAATTTAACAAGATACACAGAAACATACACGGTTTTCTATTTCTTTAGGTACACGGATGTTCTGTGTCCATAAATGCATAGCTAATTGTCCAGGATACCCTCCAAGCTGGGAACAGTAATAATGTAAGGCAGAAAACACTGATTGCCAAGCAAAATTTATTTTGAAATGTATGAATTAAAAATAAATTATATAAACTATAATGGAAAAGACTCTAGAAAGAATATATATATGGATAAAACTGAATCGATTTGCTATACACCAAAAACTAACACAACATGGTAAATCAACTATACTTCAATAAAAAAATAAATAATTTTAAATAAAAAATTTAAGTCTGTGCATGGCATAAGGTCTGAAAGAATAGCTCTGGGGGTAAATTTTAAGGGAAATCCCCTTTCCACCTTATATGTCTCTGCATTTTTTGAAATTTTAGAAACAGACATACTATATTTATAATCAGGGGAAAAAATTAAGCAAGAAAAAGAGAAGCAGAAGCTGGAGAGGGGAGCAGTGAGGAAACAAGAGACCAAGGAGTGTTGTCTGTGAATGCTTAGTAGGATTCAGGGAATGCATCTTCCCCTTTGGCCCCATATGCTGCCACTTTGTGAATAACTACAAAAGCGTGAACATAAAAGGGGCTGGCAGGTTTTTCCAGGGACTTTTAGAAGGAGACAAAGCCAGGATATTCTGACAACAAACAGCCAGGCCAGAGTGGGGCAGGGGAGAGATCCACAAGGAACAGTGGGATCTAGTGTTCTGACCATGGCAACCCAGCCTGGATGGACTGAGCCTCAGAGTGCTGGCCACAACCACAGCCCCCTTCTAAGTGATTCATTCTTCGGAATCCAGCAGATTGGGCTGGAAGTAGACACCTGACACCAGGACCAAAGGTTCAATGCAGTGATAGAGGCCTTTGAGATGGCTGATACCAGCACTCCGCTCACCCAGACTGCAGACGTTAAAGGAAGCAACAGGGTCCACTCTTGAGGACTTTTAATGTGATGCAAAGAGGTTGCTTGCTTGACAATAGCGCCAGAACCTGTAAGACATGCCAATGGACAGTACCATGGCAACTAGTATGAGTCATGGTAAGAGGGCTCAAATACACATAAACAGGAGCCACAGCGCATGGCCCCACGAGCAGTGGGCACCCAGCAAATCCTCATGCAGAAAAATGAGCAATACCATGCATGCTAAAGGCAGAGCCAGAATGGCCTCCCCAATTCCAAAGGACTCACAGCATCTCTGCATCACCTGCGTCTGCAGTTCCAGTCCTAACTCTGAATCCTAGAAACACAGCTCTCTGTGAGCTCCCATGGGCCCTTGACACACAGTTGCATTCTTATAGCACAGCAGGGCAGACCTAGGTTTTGTGGGAACTGAAGCTTATATAATTTGGAAGGCCTACTTTAAGAAAAAGAATACAAAATTAAAGACTTAAAATTAGGCAAGTGAATATTTAGGTCAAGTAAAGAAATCACATCAAATTACACATTTTAGGGCTGCCCTGGTGGCACAGTGGTTGAGAGTCCGCCTGCCGATGCAGGGGACGCGGGTTTGTGCCCCACTCTGGGAAGATCCCACATGCCGCGGAGTGGCTGGGCCCGTGAGCCATGGCCACTGAGCCTGCGCGTCCGGAGCCTGTGCTCCGCAACGGGAGAGGCCACAACAGTGAGAGGCCCGTGTACCGCAAAAAAAAAAATTACACATTTTAAAAAGTTGGCAAACATAACAAACATTGTTATGTTTGTTATGTCACAAACATAACAATGTATATATTACTTAAGTGTCCTACCTCTATAATATTTTTCCTACATTTTTTGCTGCATAACCTTTGATTACTTCTTCATATGATGATTTTACAATATGATTTTCTATAGAAACTTGTTTATTATTGACATTTGAGATGCATAAAATGTGATTTCTTGTGCCAACATATGCACCATTCACAGCTGTTCTGGTTGGTTCCCTATAATCGCTGGAATTCTGATAAATTCTACTTCACAAAATTTATACCAAAAAAAGAAAAAAAAGCTTAGAATGTTTATAACTGTGTCACTGCATTATCAAACATATTCCTGACAAAGACAAAACTTCAATTTTAATCAGGCATCAATGAGAACAGAATCTACCTCTTACAGTTTAACATGCCTGATAAAAGGAAGAATTTTCTACAGACCGGTTTTTGTCTCCATACTTTTCAAATCTTGCTTTTCCTCCCCTGTACATATACTTCTGCTGCTGGGCACTGTAGGGAGTATCCATATCACCACAGCAGCACTTCTGTCCCAATATCCTCATACCATGATACAGGTGAATGGATGACATAACTGGAAGGAGAACTCCTCCTGGAAGCCATTGCTAGCAGAATGGCTAGCAAGAATTTACCTATTCCCAGGGGTGACTGTGAACCACATAAACCTATCACATTAACCCAAACTAAGTATATCCCAACTCAGCTTCCCCTTAGTCACATTCCAAAAGAAACTGCAGCCATTCCATGGCACCCAACAAGAAAAGGGTGACAGAGGGGGTCAGAGAGGTGGAGACAGAGGCCCTCTCCAACTGCAGCTAAAATATCTTGCTTTCACAAACTTAACAAAAAACATACTAGCCCGTGAACACACTGCTTGGATCCCTCCCAAAGGCTCTGACACTTAAGCTTCCATAAATCCACACTGGTGATGAGTAGTCCTAAGTAAAATCCCTTACTTGAAGGAAAGCTGCATGAATCTCTCTCTTCACTGCCACCAGCAGGAACAGACATAAGTAACTGGAAGGTGTATAAAGAGCACGACTTAAGACACCAGTTAAGTCTGAGAAATAAACTGAAAGCAAGAGATAATGGCAGGCCCCCCAAAATGATGGGAATCAATAAATAAGGTGACCGGTCAATTCCTAAGGAAATACAAACAAAAGAAGAGGAGAAAGAAATGTGGGCGAAATGTGGATGGACAGGACCTGATGAGGGGAGCCTTGTGTGCAGGTGGGTGGAGTCTAGTGATGGGGGTGCCTAACAGTTGAGGGCGGGGCTAAAGACTAGGGTGGCCTAACTGATAGATGAGTGGAGCCTAAAGACCAGGGCCATGGGCACACAAAATGTGAGTGAGGCCCATATAGAAGGGATCTGCCCAGCAGGTAATGAGCAGTGTCTAAAGGTGAGTAGGAGTTTGGAAATAAGATGGATAGGGCCCAGAGATGAGAGGCCAGGGCTACCTGGGCCAGGCCCCCTTTCCTCCCAGCACCAGAGGTGGGTCTAGAAGTGGGAGGGTACCCCACTGAGCATCTCCATGTTCTTCCTTCCCCCGATCAGTTAGAGAAGGCAGCCATAAAGATTCAGTCATGGTGGCGTGGCAACATGGTACGCTGGATGTTACTGCATGCAGCACTCAGGGCCTGGGTCATCCAGTGCTGGTGGAGGTCGATGCAGGCCAAGATGCTGGAGCAAAGACGGTGCCTGGCACTAAGACTCTACACCTGCCAGGAGTGGGCAGTGGTGAAGGTGCAGGCACAGGTTCGAATGTGGCAAGCCCGCAGATGGTTTCTCCAGGTGTACCAAGCGGCCTGCATCATCCAGTCTCACTGGCGCTGGCATGTCAGCCAAACCCGAGGCCTGATCCAGGGCCGCTATGAGGTTAGAGCCAGCCAGCTGGAGCTCGACATTGAAATCCTCATGACCTAGGGTGCTGGCAGAGCCAAGGAGACTGGATCTCTCTTCCAATAAAGACATTTACTGACCATGGTCTTGCCCTCTGGAAATCAGACCCATAGATGAGGGATCGGCCCTTTACCTTCCTGCCTTCCACCCAAAGAAAAGATTTCCTGGCATCATCTTAATGCCCATGCCAGGGCAACTCACACTAGGCCCTTGCTCCTAATGCAAACCTGACCGATCCTGTGCCCAAAAGAAACCTCAGGGCCCAGGTCAGTCTCTGACACCTCAGCCAGCCTGATCAGAGCTCCCTCCACAAGTTGGGGGTAGGCATTGGGCTTTATTTTTCTGCAGCCCCTGCCCAGCCATCTCCATTCAGGGTAGGACTGGCTGCAGTCAGAGCCAGCTGGGAAGGCCAGGATTCCACAGGTCTGTGATTGGCAGGGCCCTCAGGGCCAGCACAGAGCTTAGCAGGGAGCCAGGAGGACAGGGTACCCCAGCTGAGCAACAGCAGGACAGGCACTGTGCCTCAATGGGGGATGGCCAGCCAAAGCCAGCCCCTGGGGAAGGCCAGCACAGGAGCTGCGATGCTGCAGCTGTGCCTGCTGCCTCCCTCCCCAGGGGCTGAGAGACAAGGCTTCCCTTCCCTGTGCTGGCCACTTCCGAGGAGAACCACGCATGGGGTTGAGGAGGGGAGAGAGCGCCTGGGGATTGAAGTGGGTAAACAAGCAGAGGAGGATTAGGGGTGGGCAGGGGTAGATGGCTGTCCCTCTGCCATTGGAGGTCATTAGCTTGGCGACACAGCCTCTAAATCCTACCACATCCTCAGAAGCAGCTGTGCCAGCCTCCCCTCAAGATTCCCTCTCTTCCCCAACCCTCCCACAAACTACCACACCCTCTGCTGGGCCTGCCTCGAGTGGGTACTGATGGAACTCTGCTTTGCTGAGTCTCTCATTATCTCTTGGCATTTATGTCTCAACCATCTCTGAACATGATCTCTCATTCTCTGCTTTGTCATTCATGCCCAAGATCCCTCACTCTCACCCTGTGTCAGATATGATGTTTGTCTGAACCTGCATCCCAGAAGTCTGAGGTCCATGGCCCTCCCCAGAATTTTGCGATGGGTGGCCTTGCAAGGGATGGGAAGACCAACTGGGGAGGTGTACAGAAGTCAGAGGTCTTCATGGGCCTTGCAACTGGGTAAGGTTTTCCCTCACCACAGGGCCCATTGTGTGTGTGTTTGGGATTCAGGGCAGGGTGTCCCTAGAAGCGCTGTGACAGATGTGAGGATTCAGGGTTCAGTTCAATATCCATCACCTCCAGTAGCTGAAGGTGACAATGATGCAGCTAGGTTCCTCACTCTTCCAAGGGATCCCTTTTAGGAACTTTGGACACAGCTCTCTCCTCCCATACTGGCAACAGTGAGTGGCAGGAAACTGGTTAGGTCTGCAAACTGAACATGACAGGAATTCTGTGTGATTAGCCCATTAGGCGCCCACCCCTGCAGTGAGAGGTGTTTAAAACCTGTGCTGGCAAGAATTTAACTCTCTGATTCACAACCTACATTGGGCATTGGAATACCCTAAAACACACACAAAAAAATACTGATGCCTGGGCCCACCCAGAGACTCTGCTTTAATTGGCTGGGAAGTGGCCTAGGCACTGAAGTTCAACGTGCAGCCACAATTTGAAAACCGCTGAGTTAAGTCCTTCCCAGCCTGGGTCATATGCCCGCCAGTCAGCCTGTGTGGTCCCACCTGGGGACAGTCGTGCAGAATTCCAAGCTGAACACTCAGTGGGCTCAAGGTAATCAAGGCTTTCTGCTCTCTGATGAGCTAAGAATGCAAAGTAAAATGGGGATCTAGAGGCAGAGCTGCTTTGGGTCAAAAACCTTTGGAAGC
This sequence comes from Grampus griseus, assembly GCF_964374135.1. Lineage (NCBI taxonomy): Eukaryota > Metazoa > Chordata > Mammalia > Artiodactyla > Delphinidae > Grampus > Grampus griseus. The sequence goes on along the minus strand of NC_139004.1, from coordinate 67,595,625 downwards.
AGGAAGATGCAGCCCCTCCTGAGAGCTGGGGCCTGAGATGGGGAGAGGCTGTTGGGGGAAAGTAGGCTGGGCCTCTTGTCCCAGGTAGAGGGGATCCCAGGAAGATGGCACCACACAGGTGTGAACAATGGAGACTCTGGGGCAGCCCAAGAAAGCCAAGTTTCATCCAAAGTCTTCACCACCACCTGCAAGAGTCCCTTCAAAGATCAGGGGTCTTGAGGATCCTTTTGTAGTTCATAAGTGTGATGATTGGGTGTTCACGTGCTTGTGTGACATGTGCCTCCTTCCAACCTTGTTACGACTGTGGCACATTACCCGTCTGACATGAGAAAAAAAAAAAGATCAGGGGTCTTGAGAAGCCAGGGATGGTCTAACCCCATGGATGCTGGGCATCAGAGAGCCCCAGGCAGAGGAATGAAGCATAGAACAGGAGTCAGGAGAGAAGCTCTTTTAGCAGCAAGGTCTGTGGCTAGTTGCCTAGATTTGTGGAGCCATCTTTCTCTCCTTAGCAGGGATGAGGCCACATGTGGGATTTCTTAGAGGTAGACCTCTCAGAACCTCATAGATCCTCTCTTCTGTTCCCCACCATCACTGAGAACTGAGCTGCATAAGGAACTCTTCCTGAGAATACACTGAAACACTGAAGTGGGGATGGGAGGAGCATGCTTGCAGCTTTGAGTCAGGAGTGAGCCTAAGAGAACTCTGGGGGACTTGGTATCCCCATTCATGCTCCTCCCTCAGGTGACATCATGGCCCCAAGAGATATGTGACCCAGGCCTGTTCAACAAAGAAATAAACTGACCCTCAGATGGGCCTAGCCTCCTGGGTCCCTAAGAAGGTAGTTCAGTAAGTGAAGGCTCATCTCCTACAGGTCCCCTTCAGACCTGGAAAAGGTCCCCAGGTTACATCTAGTCTCTTTGCCACAAGACGCCCATCCCATGCTCTCTAGCCCCTTACCTCATGCATCACCAACCTCAGATCTGATCCCACTGCTCCAAGGTCTCCATCCTGCCTTGTCTTCTTTCTCTTTCCCACATGTCAAACCCTAAATGAGATGCCCACAGCCACTGCCATGCATGTCTGGCAGCTTGAGTGGGCTGACCAACATCCCGCTGGATCACTCACACACATTCACACACATTATCGAAGGACACTGGTTCTGATCACTACCCCACCCACTCCCATTTTGCCGGGTGGATGTTGCTGGTGTAAAGAGGTCTTTGTTCAGCTTTGTTTCTAAAAATCAAATTTGTTCAGGTGCATGATAAATTAGTAGTCTGGAAATAAGTGCTTATTATGTAGAAGGGCTGGACTGAGTTGAGAAGAAAATTTGTTTTCTGGGCACTCCCAAACTGGGCTTTCATATCTTCAGAACAAAGAACTTAGGATAGAGTGTGACCTTAAAGAGGGTGACCACAGATTCTGACAGCAAAAGGGGGTAGGGCACAGGGCAGGCAGAGAAAGTTCCAGACACACAGGAAGAGACAAAAGCCCATTCACTGCCCCGAGACAGAGGAGTGTGAGGGGGCTTAGGTACTGCTGCAGCCTGTTGCCAGATCCTGCCCTTAGCCCCTCCCCTCAGGTCACTCCAGTAGGCACAGGGGAATCTGGGGGAGGCTACATGGTTCAGAGGCAAAAAGTAGTAAAAGCCAAGGAAGGGGGAGTTCCTTGGTGGCCTAGTGTTTCGGATTCTGGGCTTTCACTGCCATGGCCCGGGTTCAATCCCTGGTCAGGGAACTGAGATCCTGCAAACCATGTGGCATGGCCAAAAAACAAAACAAACAAAAAAGCCAAGGAAGGTACCAAAGTAATGGGTCTAAGGGCTGCCCTCATTGAGCCCGGTATACTCCCTATGGGGCTGGGAAGTAGCCAAGAGTCCCTAGACCCCCAAGATGGGACAAGTAAGACATGCCAAAAGGACTGGTGGTCCCAAAGAGGCCTAGGACAGAGACAAGAAGCCACAGACTGTGGCGATCTCACCACCTGAGGCCAAGGCAGGGACCATGGGCATCATAGAAGGTGGATTTAGGTCTGTGGGGGGGGGACACAGTAGGATTATCTATTGGGGGCGGGCTAAAGACAACATGGTTTCCAGGAGAGCAGGCAGGACCACCCACAAGACCCAACCCAGGAGGGGAAAGTGGGAGGTATCAATGAAAGATGTTTGGCTATGAGTTGATAATTGTTGAAGCTGGAATGTTGTCTACTCTGTCTCATTTTGGATGTGTTTGAACATTTCCACAATAAAAACATAAAAAAAACTTTAGTATAAATAATAGAAGAATGAAAATTACTTAACTTCCGTAACAGTTGGGAATTGTACTGGGCTCTTAGGAACAGAAACCTGAAAACCAGCGGCTTAAACAAAAGTTTGTTTTCTTCTCCCATAAATAAAGCCCAGTAGTGGCAAGGCCAAGGTACAGCAGTTGCATAATATCAGGAGGTCCCATCTTCTCTGTTTCCACCCTGCACTCCTAGGATGGGACTAGTCCTCTTACTCTAGGATAACTCCTAGAGTTCCAGCCATCATGTCTGCATTTCAGGAGAGTAGATGAAGAGCAAAAAGAGAAACACTTCTGCCAGCTGACTTCATTTCTTTTAAAGACCTTTCCCAGAAGGCTCACTCACCCAGCCCCCTCCACTTATATTTCATTGGCTAGAACTGTTACCAGACCTTCCCGGCTACAAGGACACGCATTGCTGCCAGGTGTAACCAAAGAGGCTAGATTCTGTTGTGATGCAAACTTCCAAATCTCAATGGCTTAACGGAAATGTATTTCTCACTCACACAAATCTGCGGGGCTCCAGGCAATTCTCCATGCGGTGTCCCTCCGGGTGCTTGCTCAGTCTTTCAGGCTGCTCCATGCTTACACCACCTCCATGTGGATATGAGCTCCTGTGATTGCACTCCTCGAAGTAGGGGAAGGAAGGACTGGAGAGAAGAGCACCAGCGTTGTAGGTTTCCACTTGGAAGTGTCTTATTTCATTTCTGCTCACTTTTTATTGGCTCAACAGCCATGCAGCTGTGTCTAACTTCAAGGAGAAGGAAAATACAATCTTCCAACATGCCTGAAAGGAGAGGGAACAAGAATGTTGGTGAACGAGTCAATATGCCCCATGTCAGGGTGCCGTTTACAAGATAGAAGAGAGAGTAGGTATGGAGGGCGGGGGGCAGGCAACCAGCAGCCTCAGCCACAACTCCTAAAACGTTAGAGAAAAAATATGAAGAAGAAATCTCCATCAATTCAATGGAAGTATGAAACGGAAAAAAATAAGAAAGCAGGATAGAAAACCCAAAGATGGGAATAAGTCTGTATTAAATGCAAATGGGTACAATTCATCTATTAACAGAATCTCATATTAGGTTTTTAAAAATATCCAACCATATGATGTTTTATAATGGACACATCTAAAATAAAAGAAAGCTGGAGAATGAAACTAAAACAACAGAAAAACATAAAGCAGAAGAGAACATTTAGCTGTTTAAAAACACATTTACTCTCCTCTCTCCTAAGATCTAAGGAAAATGAAAAGAAAGCAATTAACTTCACCAAAAAAGCTCACAATTGGGAACAGAGTGAAACAAGGGCTGTCAGAGGATAAAGAGGACCACAATTCTGGAAAAGGGAAAGTAAGAGGAGATGGGTACCAGATGAAGCAGGAAGGAGGAAGCTGAAGAACAAACGCTCAGAGGGGCAAAAGGATGAGGAACCAGACTCAAACACAGGCACCTGACTCCAGGACCCAGGCTCTTAACCATTCTCCCAACTGCCTCCTCCAGGAGATTTGTGGCTCTGGCTGTAAAAAAAAGTCCTGATAGGGAATTCCGTGGTGGCCCAGTGGTTAGGACTCCGTGCTTCCACTGCAGGGGGCACAGGTTCAGATCGGAGAACTAAGATCCTGCAAGCCGCGCGGTGAGGCCAAAAAAAAAAAAAAAAGTCCTGATGGAATGAAAGAATATGGAGCTCACACTCCTATATTTAAAAGATAAAATGAGTATTGAGGGCAATGGGCAGTCTTGCCACCATGAAGTTCTGCAAAATATAAAACAACAGATCATTCCAAGTAATATAAACTATTCCAAAGTATAGAAAGAGCAGAAAGTTATCCAACTATCTTTATGATGCTGGCATAGCACTGTTATCAAAACCAGACAAGGAGAAATACATCTACACGTGGAACAACTCCTACAGAACACCTACTGAACACTGGCAGAAGACCTCAGACCTCCCAAAAGGCAAGAAACTCCCCACGTACCTGAGTAGGGCAAAAGAAAAAAGAATAAACAGAGACAAAAGGATAGGGACGGGACCTGCACCAGTGGGAGGGAGCTGTGAAGGAGGAAAGGTTTCCACACACTAGGAAGACCCTTTGCGGGCGGAGACTGCAGGTGGCGGAAAGGGAAAGCTTCGGAGCCACGGAGGAGAGCACAGCAACAGGGGTGCAAAGGGCAAAGCGGAGAGATTCCCCCACAAAGGATCAAGGCCGACTTGCACTCACCAGCCCGAGAGGTTTGTCTGCTCACCTGCCGGGGCGGGCGGGGCTGGGAGCTGAGGCTCCAGCTTTGGTCGGAGCGCCGGGAGAGGACTGGGGTTGGCGGCGTGAACACAGCCTGCAGGGGGTTAGTTCGCCACGGCTAGCCGGGAGGGAGTCCGGGTAAAAGTCTGGACCTGCCGAAGAGGCAAGAGACCTTTTCTTCCCTCTGTTTCCTGGTGCGCGAGGAGAGGGGATTAAGAGCGCTGCTTAAAGGACCTCCAGAGACGGGCACGAGCTGCGGCTAAAAGCGCCAACCCCAGAGACGGGCATGAGACGCTAAGGCTGCTGCTGCCGCCACCAAGAAGCCTGTGTGTGAGCACAGGCTACTATCCACACCCCGCTTCCGGGGAGCCTGTCCAGCCCACCACTGCCAGGGTCCCAGGATCCAGGGACAACGTCCCCAGGAGAATGCACGGCGCACCTCAGGCTGGTGCAACGTCACGCCGGCCTCTGCCGCTGCAGGATCGCCCCACACTCCGTGCCCCTCCCCACTGGCCTGAGTGAGCCAGAGCCCCCGAATCAGCGGCTCCTTTAACCCCGTCCTGTCTGAGCGAAGAACAGACGCCCTCCAGCGACCTACACGCAGAGGCGGGGCCCAATCCAAAGCTGAGCCCCTGGGAGCTGTGAGAACAAAGAAGAGAAAGGGAAATCTCTCCTAGCAGCCTCAGAAGCAGCGGATTAAAGCTCCACAACCAACTTGATGTCTGTGGAATACATGAATAGACAACGAATCAGCCCAAATTGAGGAGGTAGACTTTGAGAGCAAGATTTATGCTGTATAACTTTGCTTCCACCATTTGTCCTAGGGTTCTATCCATCCGTTTTTTTCTTTTTTTCCTTAATAATTATTTTTTATTTTAATAACTTTATTATATTTTATCTTACTTTATTTTACTTTATTTTCTTTTTTCCTTCTTCCCTCCTTCCTCCCTCCCTCCTTCCTTTCTTTCTTTCTTTTTCTTTCTTTCTTTCTTTCCTTCCTTCCCTCCTTCTTTCTTTCTCTCTCTCTCTCCCTCTCCCTCTCTCTCTCTCTTTCTTTCTTTCTTCTAATTCTTTCTTTCTATTTTTTCCCCCTTTTATTCTGAGCCATGTGGATGAAAGGCTCTTGGTGCTGCAGCCAGGAGTCAGTGCTGTGCCTCTGAGGTGGGAGAGCCAACTTCAGGACACTGGTCCACAAGAGACCTCCCAGCTCCACATAATATCAAACGGTGAAAATCTCCCAGAGATCTCCATCTCAACACCAGCACCCAGCTTCACTCACCGACCAGCAAGCTACAGTGCTGGACATCCTATGCCAAACGACTAGCAAGACAGGAACACAACCCCACCCATTAGCAGAAAGGCTGCTTAAAATAATAATAAGTCCACAGACACACCAAAACACACCACCAGACGTGGACCTGCCCACCAGAAAGACAAGATCCAGCCTCATCCACCAGAACACAGGCACTAGTCCCCTCCACCACGAAGCCTACACAACCCACTAAACTAACCTTAGCCACTGGGGACAGACACCAAAAACAACGGGAACTACGAACCTGCAGCCTGCAAAAAGGAGACCCCAAATACAGTAAGATAAGCAAAATGAGAAGACAGAAAAACACACAGCAGATGAAGGAGCAACATAAAAACTTACCAGACCTAACAAATGAAGAGGAAATAGGCAGTCTACCTGAAAAAGAATTCAGAATAATGATAGTAAAGATGATCCAAAATCTTGGATATAGAATGGACAAAATGCAAGAAACATTTAACAAGGACCTAGAAGAACTAAAGATGAAACAAACAACGATGAACGACACAATAAATGAAATTAAAAATACTCTAGATGGGATCGATAGCAGAATAACTGAGGCAGAGGAATGGATAAGTGACCTGGAAGATAAAATAGTGGAAATAACTACAGCAGAGCAGAATAAAGAAAAAAGAATGAAAGAACTGAGGACAGTCTCAGAGACCTCTGGGACAACATCAAACGCACCAACATTCGAATTATAGGGGTTCCAGAAGAAGAGAAAAAGAAAGGGACTAAGAAAATATTTGAAGAGATTATAGTTGAAAACTTCCCTAATAAGGGAAAGGAAATAGTTAATCAAGTCCAGGAAGCAGAGAGAGTCCCATACAGGATAAATCCAAGGAGAAATACGCCAAGACACATATTAATCAAACTGTCAAAAATTAAATACAAAGAAAACATATTAAAAGCAGCAAGGGAAAAACAACAAATAACACACAAGGGAATCCCCATAAGGTTAACAGCTGATCTTTCAGCAGAAACTCTGCAAGCCAGAAGGGACTGGCAGGACATATTTAAAGCGATGAAGGAGAAAAACCTGCAGCCAAGATTACTCTACCCAGCAAGGATCTCATTCAGATTTGATGGAGAATTTAAAACCTTTACAGACAAGCAAAAGCTGAGAGAGTTCAGCATCACCAAACCAGCTTTACAACAACTGCTAAAGGAACTTCTCTAGGCAAGAAGCACAAGAGAAGGTAAAGACCTACAATAACAAACCCAAAACAATTAAGAAAATGGGAATAGGAACATACATATCGATAATTACCTTAAATGTAAATGGACTAAATGCTCCCACCAAAAGACACAGACTGGCTGAATGGATACAAAAACAAGACCCATATATTTGCTGTCTACAAGAGACCCACTTCAGACCTAGAGACACATACAGACTGAAAGTAAGGGGATGGAAAAAGATATTTCATTCAAATGGAAACCAAAAGAAAGCTGCAGTCGCAATTCTCATATCAGACAAAATAGACTTTAAAATAAAGACTATTAGAAGGGACAAAGAAGGACTACATAATGATCAAGGGATCGATCCAAGAAGAAGATATAACCATTGTAAATATTTATGCACCCAACATAGGAGCACCTCAATACATAAGGCAAATACTAACAGCCATAAAAGGGGAAATCGACAGTAACACATTCATAGTAGGGGATTTTAACACCCCACTTTCACCAATGGACAGATCATCCAAAATGAAAATAAATAAGGAAACACAAGCTTTAAATGATATATTAAACAAGATGGACTTAATTGATATTTATAGGACATTCCATCCCAAAACAACAGAATACACATTTTTCTCAAGTGCTCATGGAACATTCTCCAGCATAGATCATATCTTGGGTCACAAGTCAAGCCTTGGTAAATTTAAGAAAATTGAAATTGTTTCAAGTATCTTTTCCAACCACAATGCTATGAGACTAGATATCAATTACAGGAAAAGATCTGTAAAAAATACAAACACATGGAGGCTAAACAATACACTACTTAATAACGAAGTGATCACTGAAGAAATCAAAGAGGAAATCAAAAAATACCTAGAAACAAATGACAATGGAGACACGACGACCCAAAATCTATGGGATGCAGCAAAAGCAGTTCTAAGAGGGAAGTTTATAGCAATACAATCCTACCTTAAGAAACAGGAAACATCTCGAATAAACAACCTAACCTTGCACCTAAAGCAATTAGAGAAAGAAGAACAAAAAACCCCCAAAGTTAGCAGAAGTAAAGAAATCATAAAAATCAGATCAGAAATAAATGAAAAAGAAATGAAGGAAACGATAGCAAAGATCAATAAAACTAAAAGCTGGTTCTTTGAGAAGATAAACAAAATTGATAAACTATTAGCCAGACTCATCAAGAAAAAAAGGGAGAAGACTCAAATCAATAGAATTAGAAATGAAAAAGAAGTAACAACTAACACTGCAGAAATACAAAAGATCATGAGAGATTACTACAAGCAACTCTATGCCAATAAAATGGACAATCTGGAAGAAATGGACAAATTCTTAGAAATGCACAACCTGCCAAGGCTGAATAAGGAAGAAATAGAAAATATGAACAGACCAATCACAAGCACTGAAATTGAAACTGTGATTAAAAATCTTCCAACAAAAAAAAGCCCAGGACCAGATGGCTTCACAGGCGAATTCTATCAAACATTTAGAGAAGAGCTAATACCTATCCTTCTCAAACTCTTCCAAAATATAGCAGAGGGAGGAACAGTCCCAAACTCATTCTATGAGGCCACCATCACCTTGATACCAAAACCAGAAAAGGACGTCACAAAGAAAGAAAACTGCAGGCCAATATCACTGATGAACATAGATACAAAAATCCTCAACAAAATCCTAGCAAACAGAATCCAACAGCACATTAAAAGGATCATACACCATGATCAAGTGGGGTTTATTCCAGGAATGCAAGGATTCTTCAATATACGCAAAACAATCAATGTGATAAACCATTTTAACAAATTGAAGGAGAAAAACCATGTGATCATCTCAATAGATGCAGAGAAAGCTTTCGACAAAATTCAACACCCATTTATGATAAAAACCCTGCAGAAAGTAGGCATAGAGGGAACTTTCCTCAACATAATAAAGGCCATATATGACAAACCCACAGCCAACATCGTCTTCAACGGTGAAAAACTGAAAGCATTTCCACTAAGATCAGGAACAAGACAAGGGTGCCCACTGTCACCACTCTTATTCAACATAGTTTTGGAAGTTTTAGTCACAGCAATCAGAGAAGAAAAGGAAATAAAAGGAATCCAAATCAGAAAAGAAGTAAAGCTGTCATTGTTTGCAGATGACATGATACTATACATAGAGAATCCTAAAGATGCTACCAGAAAACTACCAGAGCTAATCAATGAATTTGGTAAAGTAGCAGGATACAAAATTAATGCACAGAAATCTCTGGCATTCCTATACACTAATGATGAAAAATCTGAAAGTGAAGTCAAGAAAACACTCCCATTTACCATTGCAACAAAAAGTATAAAATATCTAGGAATAAACCTACCTAAGGAGACAAAAGACTTGTATGCAGAAAATTATAAGACACTGATGAAAGAAATTAAAGATGATACAAATAGATGGAGAGATATACCATGTTCTTGGATTGGAAGAATCAACATTGTGAAAATGACTCTACTACCCAAAGCAATCTACAGATTCAATGCAATTCCTATCAAACTACCACTGGTATTTTTCACAGAACTCGAACAAAAAATTTCACAATTTCTATGGAAACACAAAAGACTCCGAATAGACAAAGCAATCTTGAGAACGAAAAACGGAGCTGGAGGAATCAGGCTCCCTGACTTCAGACTATACTACAAAGCTACAGTAATCAAGACAGTATGGTACTGGCACAAAAACAGGTAGATCAATGGAACAGGATAGAAAGCCCAGAGATAAACCCACGCACATATGGTCACCTTATCTTCGATAAAGGAGGCAGGAATGTACAGTGGAGAAAGGACAGCCTCTTCAATAAGTGGTGCTGGGAAAACTGGACAGGTACATGTAAAAGAATGAAATTAGAACACTCCCTAACACCATACACAAAAATAAGCTCAAAATGGATTAAAGACCTAAATGTAAGGCCAGAAACTATCAAACTCTTAGAGGAAAACATAGGCAGGACACTCTATGACATAAACCACAGCAAGATCCTTTTTGACCCACCTCCTAGAGAAATGGAAATAAAAACAAAAATAAACAAATGGGACCTAATGAAACTTCAAAGCTTCTGCACAGCAAAGGAAACCATAAACAAGACCAAAAGACAACCCTCAGAATGGGAGAAAATATTTGCAAATGAAGCAACTGACAAAGGATTAATCTCCAAAATTTATAAGCAGCTCATGCAGCTCAATAACAAAAAAACAAAACAACCCAATCCAAAAATGGGCAGAAGACGTAAATAGACATTTCTCCAAAGCAGATATACAGACTGCCAACAAACACATGAAAGAATGCTTAACTTCATTAATCATTAGAGAAATGCAAGTCAAAACTACAATGAGATATCATCTCACACCAGTCAGAATGGCCATCATCAAACAATCTAGAAACAATAAATGCTGGAGAGGGTGTGGAGAAAAGGGAACCCTCTTGCACTGTTGGTGGGAATATAAATTGATACAGCCACTGTGGAGAACAGTATGGAGGTTCCTTAAAAAACTACAAATAGAACTACCATATGATCCAGGAATCCCACTACTGGGCATATACCCTGAGAAAACCATAATTCAAAAAGAGTCATGTACCAAATGTTCATTGCAGCTCTATTTACAATAGCCCGGAGATGGAAACAACCTAAGTGTCCATCCTCGGATGAATGGATAAAGAAGATGTGGCACATATATATAATGGAATATTACTCAGCCATAAAAAGAAACGAAATTGAGCTATTTGTAATGAGGTGGATAGACCTAGAGTCTGTCATACAGAGTGAAGTAAGTCAGAAAGAGAAAGACAAATACCGTATGCTAACACATATATATGGAATTTAAGAAAAAAAATGTCATGAAGAACCTAGGGGTAAGACAGGATTAAAGACACAGACCTACTAGAGAATGGACTTGAGGATATAGGAAGGGGGAAGGGTAAGCTGTGACAAAGCGAGAGAGAGGCATGGACATATATACACTACCAAACGTAAGGTAGATAGCTAGTGGGAAGCAGCTGCATAGCACAGGGAGGTCAGCTCGGTGCTTTGTGACCGCCTGGAGGGGTGGGATAGGGAGGGTGGGAGGGAGGGAGACGCAAGAGGGAAGAGATATGGGAACATATGTATATGTACGACTGATTCACTTTGTTGTAAAGCAGAAACTAACACACCATTGTAAAGCAATTATACTCCAATAAAGATGTAAAAAAAAAAAACAAAAAAAAAACAGACAAGTATTCTGAGGATCTAATACTGTACTGAAATTGAAATTTGCTTAGAGAGTAGAACCTAAATGTTCTCACCATATATATAGATATGTTAACTAACTAGATGGGAAGAATCCTTTCATAATATAATTATATATCAAATTATTAAAATGTATAATTTTATTTCTCAATTACATTTTAATAAAGTTTAAAAAACTCCTAAAAAATCCCCAGAGGTAAATTAAGACCACTGTCCATAATGGTGGACTGTTAAAACCCTAAATAGAATATTAGCAAATTACAAACATCAATTTTTGTTTCCTCATTTGTTTGTCTGTGTTTGTGTTTGTATTTTTTTGTCACACCATGTGGATTGTGGGATCTTTGTTCCCCGACCAGGGATTGAACCCTGGCCCTCAGCAGTGAAAGCAGAGTCCTAACCACAGGACCGCCAGGGAATTCCCCAAACATCAATATTTAAATGTATATACATAATGACAAAATAGGCCAGGAAACCAATGATGGTTCAACAGTGAAAAATCCATCATTGTAACTGATTAATTCAAAGGAGAAAAAAACCATATGATTAAAATTAAGCACTCATTCTCATTTTTAAAAAAAATTACTAGTAAAGTGTAAAGAAAAGAAACTATACTAAGGATCCAAACAATAAAAAATATATATGGGGCTTCCCTGGTGGCACAGTGGTTGGTAGTCTGCCTGCCAATGCGGAGGACAGGAGTTCAAGCCCTGGTCCGGGAAGATCCCACATGCCGCAGAGCAACTGGGCCCGTGAGCCACAACTACCTAGCCTGCGCGTCTGGAGCCTGTGCTCCGCAGCAGGAGAGGCCGCGGCAGTGAGAGGCCCGTGCACCGCGATGAAGAGCGGCCCCCGCTCGCCGCAACTGGAGAAAGCCCTTGCACAGAAACGAAGACCCAACACAGCTAAATATAATAAATAAACTTATTTAAAAAATATATATATATATATATGGATCTCACATAACTCAATAGCATAAAAACCAAGCAACCTGATTTAAAAATGAACCAAGGGCTTAATAGATATTTTTTCAAAGAAAACATACAAATGGCCATCAGGTACATGAAAAGGCGTTCAACATCACTAGTCATCAGGGAAATGCAAATCAAAACAACAGTGTGATACCACCTCAAACCTATTAAAATGCTTATTATCAAAAAGACAATGGGCTTCCCTGGTGGCGCAGTGGTTGAGAGTCCACCTGCCAATGCACGGGACACGGGTTCGTGCCCCGGTCTGGGAAGATCCCACATGCCGCGGAGCGGCTGGGCCCGTGAGCCATGGCCGCTGAGCCTGCGTGTCCGGAGCCTGTGCTCCGCAACGGGAGAGGCCACAACAGTGAGAGGCCCGCATACCGCAAAAAAAAAAAAAAAAAGGACAAGAAATAACAAGTGGTGAGGATGTGGAAAAAAGGGAACCCTTGTGCACTGTTAGTGGGAATGTAAATTGTTAAAGCCACAATGGAAAACAGTATGGAGTTTCCTCAAAAAATTAAAAAGAGAACTACTGTATGATCCAGCAGTCCCACTTTTGGATATATTTGGGAAGGAAATAAAATCTTCATCTCAAAGAGATATCTGCACCCCCATATTCATTGCAGCATTATTCACAACAGCCAAGACATGGAAACCACTGAAGTGTCCATTGACAGATGAATGAATAAAAACAATATTGTTTTGGCTATTTTGGGCCTTTCAACTCTACATACAAACTTAAAATCAGTTTGTGGATATCCACAAAACAACTTTCTGGGATTTTGTTTGGAATTGTGTTGAATCTGTAGATCAAGCTGGGAAGAGCTAACATCTTGCAATATCATGTCTTTCTATTCATACACATATTCTCTCCATTTATTTAGTTATTATAGTTTATATCTTCATCAGGGACTTATAGTTTTCCTCATATAGATCTTGTACATATTTGGTTAGAGTTATATCAAGTATTTCACTTTGGGGGATGCTGTGTAAATGGTAATGTTTTGTTTGTTTGTTTTTGCGGTACGCGGGCCTCTCACTGTTGTGGCCTCTCCCATTGTGGAGCACAGACTCTGGACACGCAGGCTCAGCGGCCATGGCTCACGGGCCTAGCCGCTCTGCAGCATGTGGGATCTTCCTGGACTGGGGCATGAACCCGTGTCCCCTGCATCAGCCGGCAGACTCTCAACCACTGCACCACCAGGGAAGCCCGGTAATGTTCTTTTAATGTCAAATCCCCCTTTTTTATTGCTTTCACGTAGGAAAACAACTGACCTTTGTATATTAACTTTGTATTCATCAACCTTCCTATAATCACTTAGTTCCAGGAGCTGTTGTATTCATTCTTTCAGATTTTCTACATAGATGATCATGTCATCTGAGAAGAAAAACGGTTTTATTTCTTCCTTCCCAGTGTGTATACCTTTTCCTTCCTTTTCTTGTCCTATTGCTTTAGCTAATGGTGTTGAAAAGCAGTGATCTTGGTCTTGATCTTAGCAGAAAAGCTTTGAGTTTAATTAAGTATGATGTTAGCTGTGGTTTTTTTGTAGCTGTTCTTTATCTAGTTGAAGAAGTTCCCCTCTATTTCTATTTTGCTGAGAGTTTTTCATCATGGATGTTGGGTTTTGTCAAAGTATTTTTCTACATCTTGATATGATCATGTGATTTTTTTCCTTAGCCTGTTGAAGTTATGAATTACATTAACTGATTTTAAAATTTGAACCAGCCTTACATAGCTGAAATACATTCCACTTAATTGTGGTACAATTCTTTTTATACACTGTGAGACTTTTTAAAATTAATTAATTTATTAATTTATTTATTTTTGGCTGTGTTGGGTCTTCGTTGCTGCGCATGGGCCTTCTCTAGTTGTGGTGAGCGGGGGCTACTCTTCGTTGCAGAGCACAGGCTTCTCATTGTTGTGGCTTCTCTTGTTGTGGAGCACAGGCTCTAGGCACGCGGGCTTCAGTAGCTGTGGCATGCAGGCTCAGTAGTTGTGCCTTGCAGGCTCTAGAGAACAGGCTTGGTAGTTGTGGTGCATGGGCTTAGATGCTCCATGGCATGTGGGATCTTCCCAGACCAGGGCTTGAACCCATGTCCCCTGCATTGGCAGGTGGATTCTTAATCACTGAACCACCAGGGAAGCCCCTACACTGTGAGATTTGATTTTGTTAATATTTTGTTGAGAATTTTTACATCTACATTTGGGAGAAACGTTGGTCTATAATTTTCATTTCTTATAATGTCTTTGGCTTTGGTATTAGGGTAATGCTGGTCTCATAGAATGAGTTAGGAAGTATTCCATCTGTTTCTATCTGAAGAAATTATAGAATATTGATATAATTTCTTTTTTAAATGTTTGGTAGAACTCACCAGTGAACCCATTTGAGCCTAGTACTTTATATTTTAGAAAGTTATTAATTATTGACTCAATTTAAATAATAGATATGGACCTACCAGATTATCTATTTCTTCCTCTGTGTGTTTTGGCAGATTGCGTCTTTTAAGGAATTGGTTTGTTTCATCTGGGTTCAAATCTGGGTGCACAGAGTTGTCCAAAGTATTCCTTTATTGTGTTTTTAATGACCATAGTATGTGTAATGATGACATTAATGTGGTATCTGACATTAGTTTGGGGCAATTATCAGACATTATTCCTTCAAATATGGCTTCTGTTCCTTCTCCTTCTGGCATTCCCATTATGTGTATCTTACACTTTTTGTAGTTGTCCCACCATTTTTGAATTTTCTGAGTTTTTTTTCTTTTCAGACTTTTTCTCTTTGCTTTTTAGTTTGGAAAGTCTATTATCATATCCTAAGTTCAGAAACTCTTTCCTCAGCCATGTCCATTCTACTGATGAATCCATCAAGGGCATTCTTCATTTCTGTTACCATTTTTTTTATGTGTAGAATTTCTTTCTTTCTTTTTTTACTTATTAGATTACTGCTTTATTATAAAAGGATATAATTCAGGAACTGTCAGATGGAAGAGATGCACAGGGTAAGGTAGGGGGATGGAGGGTGGAGCTTTCTCTTCAGGTACCACTCTCTCAGAATCTTCATGTGTTCACCAGCCCAGAAGCCTAGAATTTCTTTTTTTAATTTTTTCTTAGAATTTCCATCTTTCTGTTTACATTATCCGTCTTGGATGTTTTTTCATTAAAGCCAACAGCGTATTAATAATATATTTTTTTTAATTCTCGGTCTGATAATTCCAACATTCCTGCCATATCTGGCTCTGGTTCTGATGCTTGTTTAGTCTCTTCAAACTGTTTTTTGTTGTTGTTTCTTTGTTTTTTTATTTGTTTGTTTTTGCCTTTTAGTATGCCTTGTAATTTTTTTGTTGAAAGATAGACGTGAAAGCAATTGTGGTAAATAGGCCTTTAGTAATGTAGTGGTAAGGTGTGGAGGGAGGTAAAGCATCCTATAGTTCTGTGATTATGTCCCAGTCTTGGTGATGCTGTGTCCCTGGACTGTAAAGTTCACCCGTGCTTCTAAGTTTTTTCCTCCTTGCATGGAACAGATTGGCTGGAGGGACTGGAGTTGTGTATTTCTCTTCCCACATGTGTTAGCAGAGCCAACCAGAGTTGAGTGTTTCTCTTCCCCCTTGTAGGTTAGACTGTGATGTAATGCCAGCAGGTTAGGCTGGTTAGGTAAAAAATCAGTTTCTCCCGAGGACAGGCCTTGTTAAGGAAACAGAATGCTCTTGCATACTTCAAAATGATTTATTTCCCCTCCCCCTGTCAGAAGCACAAGGGTATATTTCTCTGATATTCACTGTGAGGGCCTGGTAGAGTTTCTGGAGATTAAACTCACAAAATGTGAGAGCTCCACTATGGCTAGGCCCCCCTGGTGTTTTTATCTCTCATGCTTGTCCACACTGAACCTCCAGCAATTCCTCAATTATATGTCAGGTTTTCCTACACTTACACTGGTTCCCATGGAGGCTTCTGCTCTGATAAGTTATGATTCTCTGTATCCATCTATCTGTATCTTCAATTTGGTGGGCAATGGTTTGCCCTGTGACCTTACTTCTCTGACAGAATAAGAAGAGTTTTTGATTTTTTAGTTTGTTCAGTTTTTTCCTTGTTGTTAGGATGGAGTGAAGACTTCTAAAGTCCTCACATGATGGACTGGAAACCATAAATCCTATCATTAATTTTTTATTCTAGTTATTGTATTTCATTTCTATAAGTTTTATTTGGCTTGTTTCTAAACTTGCTTGATTATTATGCATAATTTCTTGTTTCCTGATGAATTTTTTATATTTGTTTTTCACTTATTTCAAAATATTGCAATAGTTACTTCATTTCTGTGCTTGACCATATCAATATCTTAAGTCTCTGCAGATCCATTCCTGCTAATTCTCACTCTCATGGTGACTTCTTTCCTTGTATGTTTGGTAGGGTTTTTAAAATGTGATCTGCTCATTTTACCTGTGAGAATTACTTGATTCCTGGGATGAATATAGGTTCCTACAGAGAGGATTCTGGTTTTCCTCTCAGATGGTTGGGCAGACAATTAGTCCAGAAGGACTGCAAACTAAAATCTCAGCTTGCATGTTTTTGGATAATCTATGTAGTGTGAATTTTGGCTGAAAACCTGCAAGAGGTTGGCTGAAAACCTGCAAGAGGGATGTCTTTGGTTTTAAATCCTCAGAAGCTATTTTTCTTCCTCTATACAGTCCCAAAAATCTACTCAAGAAATGTTCTCTGCCATGTTCAAGGGCTGGAGGCGGAGGAATGGTATTTGGGGGGTCCCAGATATATGGGAGAGGATCTCCTATTTGACTTCCCACCTTGGGCATGTCTTCTTGTCCCCTGATCCCTGTAATGCTGTGACAACCAGAGCTCAAATTCACATACTTTAGCAAATGTCCTCAAGACAAAAAGGAAACTTTAGAACTCCAGTTACTCTCTGAACTCCCATCTTGATTTGGTTTTGAGTTTCAGTATTCTTTTACATCTTGCCATACTATCAATGCTTTTAAAATATAGTTTTTAAATTTTATTCAACATTTTAAATTGTTTTCAGCACGGAGACTGATCAGGATTCCTAGGCCACTAGATTGCTGGAAACCTATTAACCTAATGTACATCATTTTTAAACCCAATTTGGCCAGATCCATAACTGTTTTTAATAGATATATTTTGGTCAATAGACCCTGCAGATAGAAATATCCCACAGCATCTACATTCTATGCTATATTTCTCATGTCAATCAGAGTCCATAAAACCTGATCCATTACGAGATGGCATGGCATGAAAAACATCTGCCCAACAAGGAAGATCTGAATCAGTCAGAGTCTCATGAGCTAGAATTTGACAGTAAACAGGGAGCGAATCATTGAACATGTGCTGAGGCTTCACATGTCTTACAGTCCATCAGATAGAGAACAGAACATGAACATTTGGAGAAAACAAAAGCTATGAAATAGAGAAGGCCCATAGAGAGAAGATGAGGACACTAGTTAGTTGACAGGAGGAGAAGGTAACAGAAGCAGAGAAAACCACAGGAGCCCAAGAGGTCAGGTCCATAAAGTCCTGAGTTCTGGAGAAGCATCCCAACCAGTTCAGGTTTCTGGGATGCCAGTCTTTCTACAATTCCATTACTTTGATCCCCAGGACTTATCTACCCTCTCCTTGATCCCTGGAATGGTCTCTCATCATGCATGTTACCTTTTGTGACACTCCTTGAAGCTAATGGAAACAGTAAAAACCTCCTATGACTACTTCATCACTGCCATGATGTAACACCACTTTTATGCTGAGCACATAAAAGTCCAGGAGAACATCGTAAGCAAGGAAGTCCTTGCAGGACTTGTCCCTCCACCTGAACTAGCTGAGTTACATATAATCTTGGTATGGTTTCACTTCCTCTGGAAGGCAATGGAAGCACCATCCATAAGGTGATTAAACAAGCAAGTAGAAGTCTTAGGTCTTGTTACTATATCAAGGGGACTAATAACCCAAAGTCTTGGGATATATGCTATATGAACACTATAAGTTTGACATGTCCCCTAGGTTGCTATCTTTTTATTCCCAGTTGTGCAGAAGAGTTAACATAGCAGGCCTGAGAATCTTATCCTTAGGAAGGCATGCTTGAAAAGTCAGCCATTCACTGGTGTCAAGGAATTCAGATTTTGACAGTATTCCTACAATTCCCTACCTGATATGGTCATTTACTTCATCTAAACTGTTTGTACAGGCAATGTAGTTTATGCTGAATACCTGCTTTTCTTATGGGGCTATAGAATTTTGGTATATGCTATCCAGAGGGTGCCTATGTGTCTGAACCCCAATAAAACCCTAGGCTCCTAGATTCAAGTTATCCTCCCTGGCATACGTGTTGACTCTTCCTGTGCACTTCCTGTGTTGACTCTAATAGGAGAGCACTCTTAGAAGCTTACATCTGGTTTCCTCTAGACTTCACCTACTTTGTCTTTTTCCTTTGCTGATTTTGCCTATATCATTTTACTGGAATAAATCTTAGCCACAGTTACATCTGTATGTGGAATCGTATGAATCCTAGGGAATCACTAAACCTGGGGATGCTCCTGAGGACCCCCAACATAGCAGTGTACAAAATCCAGAAAACAAAAGTCATTAATTTATTGTACAAATACAAGGACACAGACTTAGAGGGTGCTGGCAGCCACAGAAGGAGGAAGGAACAGATGCAAGTTGTGAAACCCAGAGCAAGAAGAGACAGAAAAGGCCTGAACCTAATAAGGCCTGAGAGAGGATATGTGGCACCAATATCCCTGCTCTTCTAAGTAGCTGGTAACAGGGAAGGATTATAGATGGGCTACAAAAGAAGAGAATCCTGGTGTGGATGGGACTCAGAGGCCCTATATTTCCATCCTGGGCTCTGCTCTATCTCTGATGGATGTGGAGTGGACAGCTGTCACAACCTGCTCCATGGCACTTGTTATAGAAGACACAGCTGTGTGGTAGGTATAAAACCCCCTATGTCGGGCTTCCCTGGTGGCGCAGTGGTTGAGAGTCCGCCTGCCGATGCAGGGGACGCGGGTTCGTGCCCCGGTCCGGGAAGATCCCACATGCCGCGGAGCGGCTGGGCCCGTGAGCCATGGCCGCTGAGCCTGCGCGTCTGGAGCCTGTGCTCCGCAACGGGAGAGGCCGCAACAGTGAGAGGCCCATGTAACACACACACACAAAAAACCCCTATGTCACAGTAATGATTATGATCTTGTAACTCACCTCTCCCTTCCTACCAGTGCCAGGACTCTCAGCAACCACATGAGTGTTGGCTGTCATCCAGAGCCATGGCCAGATCCACTCTGGTGGTTTCCACAAGACTTGGGATATCATGTGCCTTCATAAGTCCTGAGATAGGATAGGAAGCCACAAGGAATAAAACGCCACATCTTCTACTCATCCACGTAATAAGAACAGAAAAGTGGCCAATGTATTAGAATTGAAGACATCAAAGATACAATCTTATGGCAGCAGGAGTAGGTAAGTGTATTTATTAAAACAGAAGCAAAAGATACATGGGAGCTCCACAGGAATAAATAGAATCTTAACTATTTAAATATGAACCCTTGGTATCCCAGGGCAGAGAATCTGGTCTTTTTGTTGGATCCAGAGTCTTCCATATCCAGAGCCTGACACTGTTCTCTTGCTCCCTCTTATCCTCCCCTTTCCAGACTAGGGGGAGGGTAGTTTCTGGATGAGAGATGGAGAATGAATGGTGGGAAGAAGAATCAGCAACGTGTTAACAAGGAGTGGGAGAGGAGGATAAGACTAGGGATTAGAAGGAGCTGTATATGGAAAACCTGGACTAGAAATACATGGTGAGGGAATAAGAGTAAACGGGTGAGGATCAAGAAGAGAGAAGTTGGAGAAAAGATAAGAAAGGCCCAAAGTCTTCTGGGTGAAGAGGTGGCAGCATATAGGAAGCCACAAGCCTTGGGGTGGGACTGGCAGGGTTAGCCATAAAAGAGCAGGAGGGCCACTACATGGGTGGAATCTAGAGGGAAGGGATGTGACCTGAAATTATGAAGGCTGGCACAAGGAAATTCCTGAAACTCATATGGCATCCTCCAGATCTAACATGCAAAAAATAAAAAGAACAGGAAGCCTAAACTCAAAGAACAAGGTGATATGCCCTTGGAGAGGGGTTACCACTCAGGGGTCCTGGCTCCAAGTCAGTGTCCTGCTAACTTCCCTTAACTTTGAGCAAGGACTGATTGTTAAAAAGAAGAATCCAGGTTGTTCCAGAGAGAGACCCTGGGGCTGAGAAGGGTGGCAAGAAATTCTGTCTCTGCCTAGAAAAAAACACAAAAAGAGCAAGAGCATCCATGAAGGCAACAAGCCCAGTGATGAAGTATACTGATGTGCTGGACATTGCTGCATACGGCTCTCAGGTAAATTCAAGTCAAAACCACGATGAGATAGCATCTCACATCTGTTGGAGTGGCTATTATCAAAAACACAAGATAATAAATTCTGGCAAAGATGTAAGAAAAGGGAACCCCTGTGCACTGCTGGTGGGAATGTAAATTGGTGCAGCCACTATGGAAAACACTATGAAGTTTCCTCAAAGAATTAAAAATAGAATTAACATTTGATCCAGAAATCCTACTCCTGGGTATATAATCTAAAGGAACTGAAGCCAGGGTCTCAAAGAGATATCTGCACTCCCATGTTCACTGCAGCATTATTCACAATAACTGAGATATACACACAACCTAAATATCCATTAACAGATGAATGGATAAAGAAAATTACACATACACGTATGATATCACTTACATGTAGAATCTACAAAGAAATGATACAAATGAACTTATTTACAAAACAGAAACAGACTCACAGACTTAGAGACAGAACTTATGGCTACCAGGGGGGAAGGATGCAGGAAGGGATAGTTACGGAGCTGGGATCGACATGTACACACTGCTATATTAGATAACCAGAGACTTCCCTGGTGGTGCAGTGGTTAAGAATCTGCCTGCCAATGCAGGGGACACGGGTTCGATCCTTGGTCTGGGAAGATCCCACATGCTACACAGCAACTAAGCCCCTGTGCCACAACTACTGAGCCCGCATGCTGCAACTACAGAAGCCCGCACACCTAGAAGCCCGTGCTCTGCAACAAGAGAAGCCACCGCAATGAGAAGTCCGCACACTGCAACGAAGAGTAGCCCCCACTCTGCCGCAACTAGAGAAAGCCCGCATGCAGCAACCAAGACCCAACACAGCCAAAATATAAATAAATAAATAAAAATAAACAGCAAACTGGTTTTTAAAATAAATAAATAAATAAAATAAAATAGATAACCAACAAGGACCTACTGTCCTTGTTGTTCCCTACAGCACAGGGAACTCTGCTCAATGTTATGTGGCAGCCTGGATAGGAGGGGAGTCTAGGGGAGAATGGATACATGTATATGTATGGCTGAGTCCCTTTGCTGTGCACCTGAAACTATCACAGCATTGTCAGTCAGCTATGCTCCAATATAAAATAAAAAAAAAGAAAATGATATATATAAAGAAAATGTACGCACACACACACACACACACATATATATATACATTGGAGTATTATTCAGTCACGAAAAAGAGTGAAATCCTTCCATCTGCAACAACATGGATGGACCTGGAGGACATTATGCCACATGAAATAAGCAAGACATAGAAGGACAAATACTGCATGATCCCACCTTTATGAGGAATCTAAAACAGTCGAACTCGCAGAGAGTAGAATAATGATTACCAGGGCTGGGAGGAGAGGGAAATGGAGAAGTGTCTGAGTAAATTCTGGAGGTCTACTGTAAACATAGAGCCTATGTTAATTAAACAATACTGTATTGTATACTTAAAATTTGCTAAGAAGGTAGATCTTATGTTAAGGGCCCTTACCACAAAAGAAAAAATTATTTAACTTAATAAATAAATAAAGGGATGGAAGGAATCTTTTGGATCTGATGAATACCTTCATGGCCTTGATTCTGGTGATCTTATGGGAGTATACTTATCTCCAAACTCATCAAGTTGTATATGTTAAATATGTACAGCTTTTTGTATGTCAATCATGCCTCAATATAGTGGTTTTTAAAAGAATTATAAGAGAATACTAGGAAAGACTGTACTCTAATGAAATGGATAATATAGATGAAATGGACAAACTCCTAGAAACACACAAATTATGAAACTTGACCCAAGAAGAAACAGGAAATCTGAACAGACCTGTAACAAAGACTGAATGACTAATCAAAAACTTCCCAACCAAAAAAGTTTAGGATCAGATGGCGCTGCTATTGAATTCTAAATGAATATTTAAAGAATTAATATCAATCCTTTTCAAACTCTTCCAGAAAATAGGAGAGAATACTTCTTAGTCATTCTATGAGGCCACCGTCATAGCAAATCCAGAGAGGGACATTACAGGAAAAGAAAACTGCATATCAATATCCCTTATGAATATAGATGAAAAAATCCTCAACAAAATATTAATAATGGAGATCCTACAGCATGTTAAAAGGACTGCACACCATGACCAAGTGGGATTTTCCCCCAGGATTTAAGGTTCAACATACAAAACCATCCAAAGTAATAGAACACATTAATAGAACAAAGGGCGGAAATTCACATGATCCTCTCAATTGATGCAGTGAAAGCTTATGACAAAATCCAACATCCTTTCAGGAGAAAAACACTCAGAAAACAAACACACAAACAAAAATGGAAGATCCTCAACATGACAAAGAGCATTTATGAAAAAAACCCCAGCTAACATCAAACTCAAAGGTGAAAAACTGAGGGTGTTCCCCCACCACCAAGATTAGGAACAAGACAAGAATGCCCACTTCACTGTTTTTCAACACCGTACTGAAATTCTAACCAGCAATTAGGTAAGAAAAAATAAATTAAATGCATCCAAATTGGAAAGGAAAGAGTAAAGTTACCTCTGTTCACAGATGACATGATCCTACAGATAGAACATCCCAAATAGGGAATTCCCTGGTGGTCGAGTGGTTAGAACTCCGCGCTTCCACTGAAGGGGGCATGGGTTCAATCCCTGGTCAGGGAACTAAGATCTGGCATGTCATGTGGTGTGGCCAAAAAAAAGAACATCCCAAATAATTCTTTTAACTATTAGAGCTAATAAATGAATTCAGCAAAGTTGTAGATACCAAATCAACACACAAAACCAGCTGTGTTATTGTACATCAGCAATGAACAATCGGAAAAGGAAATTAAGAAAACAATTCCACAATTCACAATACTATCAAAAAGAATAATACATCTAGGAATAAATTTACTCAGGGAGGTGAAAGACTTGTACATGGAAACTACAAAACACTGCTGAAAGAAATTATACAAGACCCAAACAAATGGGAAAACATCTTGTGTTCATGGATTTGAGGACTTAATCATTTTTGTTAAGATGGCAATACAGTTGGCCCTCCCTATCCACAGATTCCACATCCATGGATACAGAGGATATATCCATGGATACACTACATATCCACTATACTTTGCCATCTTATATAAGGGACTTGAGCATCTGCGGATTTTGGTATACAAGGGAGGTCCTGGAACCAATCACCCACAGATACCAAGGGACAACTGTACTCCACAAAGTGATCTACACATCCAATGCAATTCCTATCAAAATTCCAATGATCTTATTTACAGAAATGAAAAAGCAGATCTTCAAATTATTATGGAATTGCAATGAATCTTGAATAGCGAAACAATCTTTAAAAAAATAAGAATAAATTTGGAAGGCTCACATTTTCTGGTTTCAAAATTTACTACAAAACTACAGGAATAAAAATAGTGTGGTACCACCATGCACAAAAATAAACTCAAAATGGCTTAAAGACTTAAACATAAGACATGATACCATAAAACTCCTAGAAGAGAGCATAGGCAAAACATTCTGACATAAATCGTACCAACGTTTTCTTAGGTCAGTCTCCCAAGGCAATAGAAATAAAAACAAAAATAAACAAATGGGACCTAACCAAACTTACGAGTTTTGCACAGCAAAGGAAACCATAAAAAAAAAAAAAGAAAAGACAATCTATGGAATGGGAGAAAATACTTGCAAATGATGTGACAGACAAGGCATTAATCTCCAAAATATACAAACAGCTCATACAACTCAACAACAAAAATAAACAACCCAATCAAAAAATGGGCAGAAGACCTTAATAGACATTTCTCCAAAGAAGACATACAGATGACCAGTAGGCAAATGAAAAGATGCTCAACATCACTAATTATTAGAGAGATGCAAATCAAAACTACAGTGAGGTACCACTTCACACTGGTCAGAATGGCCATCATTAAAAAGTCTACAGGACTTCCCTGGTGGTGCAGTGGTTAAGAATCCACCTGCCAATGCAGGGGACACAGGTTCGAGCCCTGGTCCGGGAAGATCCCACATGCCACAGAGAAATTAAGCCTGTGCGCCACAGCTACTGAGCCCACATGCTACAACGACTGAGCCCACATGATGCAACTACTGAAGCCCCTGAGCCTACAGCCTATGCTTTGCAACAAGAGAAGCCACTGCAGTGAGACGCCTGTGCACCGCAACGAAGAGTAGCCCCTGCTTGCTGCATCTAGAGAAAGCCCGCGCACAGCAACAAAGACCCAACGCAGAAAAAAATAAATAATTTTTTTTTTCTTTTAAGTCTGCAAATAATAAATGCTGGAGAGGGTGTGGAGAAAAGGGAACCCTCCTACACTGCTGGTGGGAATGTAAGTTGCTGCAGCCACTATGGAAAAGTGTGGAGGTTCCTCAGAAAACTAAAAACAGAATTACCATATGATCCAGAAATCCCACTCCTGGGCATATACCCGGACAAAACTATAATTCAAAAAGATAATGTATAAAATAGATAACTAATAAGAATCTGCTATATAAAAATAAAATAAAATAAAATTCAAAAAATAAATAAAAACAAAATGATAACATGCACTTCTATGTTCACAGCAGCACTATTCACAATAGCCAAGCCATGGAAACAACCTAAATGTCCATTGACAGATGAATGGTTAAAGAAGATGTGATACATAAACACAACGGAATACTACTCAGCCATATAAAAGAACGAAATAATGCCATTTCCAGCAACATGGATGCAACTAGAGATTATTATACTAAATGAAGTCAGACAGAGAAAGACAAATACCATATGATATCACTTATATGTGGGATCTTGACTATGGCACAAATGAACCTCTCTACAAAACAGAAACAGACTCACAGACATAAAGAACAGACTTGTGGTTGCCAAGGGGGAGGGGAGTGGGGGAGGGAAGGACTGGGAGTGTGGGATTAGCAGATGTAAACTATTATATACAGGATGGATAAACAACAAGGTCCTATGGTATAGCACAGGGAACTATATTCAATATCCTGTGATAAAACATAATGGAAAATAATATTTTAAAAAGAATTAAAAAAAGAATGTCTATATGTGTATAACTGAGTCACTGTGCTGTACAGCAGAGACTGGCACGACAATGTAAATCAACTATACTTCAATTGAAAAAAAAAGAAAACACTGTGGTACTGGCATAAGGATAGACAGATAGACATAGTGCTGGGACACCTGGATATCCATATGCAAAATAATGAAGTTGGACTCCTACCAGCATATATAAAAATTAAAATGGATCAATGACCTAAATATAAAAGCTGAAACCATAAAATTCTTATAAGAAGACAAAGGGATAAATATTTATGAGCTTGGACTTGGCAAAATGGATTCCTAGACATGACACCAAAAACATGAGCAACAAAAGAAAAAATAGATAAATCACTTCATTAAAATTAAAAACTTTTGTGCATCAAAGGATATTATCAACAAAGCAAAAAGACTGGGACTTCCCTGGCAGTCCAGTGGTTAAGACTTCACGCTTCCACTGCAGGGGGTGTGGCCTCGATCCTTGGTCGGGGAACTAAGATCCTGCATGCAGCACAGCACAGCACAGCCAAAAATAAAGAAAGCAGAAAACACAACCTACAAAATAGGGGAAAATACTTGCAAATCATATATCTGAGAAGGGTCTAGTATCCAGAATATATAAAGGACTCTTACAACTCAACAACAAAGATGCAAACAAGCCAATTTTAAAATGGGTAAAGGACTTGAGCAGACATTTCTCCAAAGAAGTTATGCAAATGGCCAACAAACACATGAAAAGATGCTCAATACCACTAGTCATTACAGAAATGCAAATCAAAACTACAATCAGGGACTGCCCTGGCGGTCCAGTGGTTAAGACTCTGTGCTTCCACTGCAGGGGGGCACAGGTTCAAGCCCCGGTCAGGGAACTAAGATCCCGCATGCCGCACGGTGTGGCCAGAAATTTAAAAAACAAACAAACAAACAAACAATGAGATACCACTTCACATCCATTAGGATGACTAAACAAAACAAGTATTGGAGAGGATGTGAAAAAACTGGAACTCTCATATGTTGCTGGTGGGAATGTAAAAATGGTTCAGCTGTGGTTCCTCAAAATGTTAAACATAGAATTCCATATGATCCAGCATTTCCAATCCTAGGCCCAAACCCCACAAGAATTGAGAACAGGTACTCAAATAAATATCTGTACATGAATGTTTATACCAGCACTATTTGCAATAAACAAAAGGTGGAAACAACTCAAATGTTCATCAGTGGATGAATGGATAAGCAAATGTGGTATATACATACAATGGAATATCATTCAGCCATGAAAAGGAATGAAGTATTAGTAAAACATGGATGAACATAAAAAACATTACGCTAAGTGAAAGAAGCCAAACACACAAAGTCACATATTGCATGATTCCATGTATATGCAATATCCAGGATAAGTAAATCAACAGAGATAGAAAGCAGACTGACTGATGGTTCTGCCAGGGGCTGAAGGAGGGAGGAATGGGGAGTAACTGCTTAACGGTACAGGGTTTTTTTGGAGGTGATGAAAATGTTTTGGAATAGATAGAGGTGTTGGTTGTGCAACATTGTGAATTTACTAAATGCCACTGAATTAATTGTTCACTTTAAAATTATTTACTTTAGGAACTTTCCTGGTGGTCCAGTGGGTAAGACTCCACCCTCCCAATGCAGGGGGCCAATGCAGGAGGCCCGGGTTCCATCCCTGGTAGGGGAACTAGATCCCACATGCATGCCACTACTAAGAGTCTGCATGCCACAACTAAAAAGCCTGCATGCTGTAACTATGAACCCGCATGCTGCAACGAAGATCCTGCATGCTGCAACTAAGACCCGGAGCAGCCAAAATAAATAAATTAAATTAATTTTAAAAAAATTAGTTTATGTTATGTTAATTTTACCTCATTAAAAAAAAGTACAGCCAAAAAATAGGGGAAATTTTCATAAACCTCGAGCAAGCATAGAATTTCCAGATAGGACATAAAAGCACTAACCATTAAAAAAAACTGATAAATTGTACTTCAGCCAAATTTAAGTCATTAACAGAGCAAGATAATTAAAAGCAAAGCTACAGAGTAGGAAAAAGATTCACAATACATTTATCTGATAAAGGACTCATCCTGAATATATAAAGAACTCCTACAAATCAATATTAGAAGATAAATAACCCAATAAAAATGGGCAAAAGACTTGAATACTTCAAAAAAGAAGATCTACGAATAGTCAAAAAGTACATGAGATTTTTAATATAATTAATCACCAGATAAATACAAATTAAAACCACAGTGAGATATCACTACACACAGACAGGTGACAAAGAGGTGGACTAACTGGAATTCTCATACACTGCTGTAAAATGACACAATTGAGAAATTGTGTCATTTTATTTGACAAAACCATTTGGAATTTCTAATAAAGATTTTAAAAAAACATTGACCCTATGACTCAGCTGTTCCACTCTGAGGCATTTACTAGAGAGAAGTGAAAACCTATGTCTACAAAAAGACTTGACCAGAAGTAGTGTTCATAATGTGTATGTGAGAGTGTGTGTGTGTGTGTGTGTGTGTGTGTGTGTATGTATATGCATATATGTATGTGCATATATAAATGTATATATATGCAAAGCTTTAAAAATTCAACACAATCCAAAATATACATCAACAGCAGAATGGATAACCAAATTATGATATATTTGTACAATGGAATACTACTCAGCAATAAAAAGGAACAAAGACCTGATTCTCACAAAAACATGAACAACATGATGGTAAACAGATCAAGAGAAAATTCAGACACAAAAGTATATATGGTATGATTCCATTCATATAAAGTTCCATAACAGGCAAAAACTAGTCTATGATGATCAAAATCAGAACACTGGTTGTCTCTGGGAGGAGGCAGTAGTTACTGGAAAGGGGCCTGAGGGAACTTTCAGGAGTAATGAGAAATCTAGATTTGAGTGATGTTTACATGGATTTACACATTTGTCAAAATTCACAGACTTATACCCTTAAAAATCTATGCATTTTATATATGTAAAATACTTCTCAATATTTGTTTTAAAATCAGACAGGCATCAGACTTTTCTACAGCCAACACTCAAAGCTAGAAGAAATGTCTACCAAGTTCTGAAGGAAAGAGTGTGGACCATGAGGAAGGTGGTCAAACGGTACAAACTTCGGGCTTCCCTGGTGGCACAGTGGTTGAGAGTCCGCCTGCCGATGCAGGGGACACGGGTTCGTGCCCCGGTCCGGGAAGATCCCACATGCCACTGGAGCAGCTGGGCCCGTGAGCCATGGCCGCTGAGCCTGCGCATCCGGAGCCTGTGCTCCGCAACGGAAGAGGCCACAACAGTGAGAGGCCCGCATACCGCAAAAAAAAAAGGTACAAACTTCCAGTTACAAGATAAATAAGTACTAGGGATGTAATGTACAACATGATGACTATAGTTGACACTGCTATATGATATACATGAAGGTTGTTAAGAGAGCAGATCTGAAGAGTTCTCATCACAAGGAAAAATTTTTTTTCTTTTTAAAAATTTTTCTTTTTATTATAGCTATATGAGATGACGGATATTAACTAAACTTATTATGGTAATCATTTCACAATATATGTAAGTTAAACCATTATGCTGTACACCTTAAACTTATATAGTGATGTATGTCAATTATATCTCAATAAAACTGGAGAAAAATGGACATAATTTTTTTTTTTTTTATTTAGAGGAGGCTGTTGGTTCACAAATTGGCCCTGTACACTGATAGCAAGGACCGAAGCAAGAGGCAGATCACTCCAGATTAGTATGTGGCAGGTTTAATAAGCAAGGGAACTTACTTGCAAGGCTGTCCTGGGCAGCTGCAGACAAGCAGATCTCTGCACCCACCCACCAGAATCTTAAAAGTTTATAGAGAGGCCTTAATGGGGTTTCATCATGAGAACATCCAGATGTTCTCAACAACACATTACTCTGTCAAGGCTGCATCCTTGAAACAGCTCCCACTATGGGAATGGCAGACAGAACATACATTTCAAGGACAGAGAAGGGGTGAAGAGCCTCTGATTGCCTCTCTGGATGACCTCTTCCAACAGAGCCTAAGGAGACTCAAGAACTAAATATAATGTGGTGTCCTGGATGAGATCCTGGAGCAGGAAAAGGATATTAGGTAAAAACTAGGAAATCTGACCCCAAAGTATTAAAACCAGTCAACCTTTTATTCAAGTAAAAAGTCAGGAGGCAAACATCCCCATCACTAATCTGAGTTATGGTTATAAAGTATGCTCACTTTGTGAAAAAATCTGAGGTTTACCTCTATGAATTGTGTGCATTTTTCAATACAAATTTATTTCACATCTGTATAATGGGTATATTAATAAAATGTACTTAATATAGCTACTGGATAAAATGAAAAAACCTATGCACAATATGTATAATAACATGTATATATACAATAATAGATTCTTGAACACAGTAAATACTCAATAAATGTTGTATATTGTTTTAATTAAAAGGATAAGAATATACCTGATTTACATTTTAAAAATTCTGGGAACTTCCCTGGTGGCACAGTGGTTAAGAATCCGCCTGCCAATGCAGAGGACACGGGTTTGAGCCCTGGTCTGGGAAGATCCCACATGCTGCAGAGCAATTAAGCCCATGTGCCACAGCTATGGAGCCTGTGCTCTACAGCCCACGAGCCACAACTACTGAGCCCACATGCCACAACTACAGAAGCCCGTGCACCTAGAGCCTATGCTCCACAACAAAGAGTAGCCCCCACTCGCTGCAACTAGAGAAAGGCTGTGCAGCCAAAATTAAATAAATAAATTCATAAAAAAAAAAAATTCTGGAAGGGGAGGGAGGAAAAGAATGGGGGTATATATGAAAAAATACTAGGCAGAAGTTGATAATTCTAAAAGGATGGGTTCATAGAGGTATTCTACTTTTTTACATATACAGTTTTTATAATAAAAAGGGAGAAGTATCACCAGAAGCAAGGGGATCTTTTTATTAAGAAGAAATTGTATTTAAATTGAGCAAAATAAACTAATAAAACCTAATCTTTGAAATCTTTCATGGGGGGAGTGGCCAGTGGACAGTGGAGTAAGAAAACCCTGAGCTCACGGGCACACGAAAATTACAACTCTACAGAGCAACTACTGATGAGGAAAACCAGAAGACTAGCAGAAAAGACCTACAACTAA
The DNA here is from genome assembly GCF_964374135.1 of Grampus griseus. Classification (NCBI taxonomy): domain Eukaryota; kingdom Metazoa; phylum Chordata; class Mammalia; order Artiodactyla; family Delphinidae; genus Grampus; species Grampus griseus. The sequence goes on along the minus strand of NC_139004.1, from coordinate 67,564,736 downwards.
GGATATAAACAAGGAACCACAAGGAGATGGGTAGGAGGGACAAAGATGTGGTATAGTCAAGACCCATACCCCCAGATGGGAGAGCCACAAATGGAAGGACAATTATAATCGCAGAGGTTCTGCCCAAGGAGAGAGTGATCTGAACCCCTCTTTAGGCTCCCCAGCCCAGGAGTCTATTACATTTCTATACACTTAGAACAAATTATCCGAAAAAGAAATTAAGAAAACAATCCCATTTACAATTGAATCAAAACGAATAAAATACCTAGGAATAAATCTAACTAAGGAGGTGAAAGATCTGTACTCAGAAAACTGTAAGAGGCTGATGAAAGAAATTGAAGACGACACAAACATATGGAAAGATATATTATGTTCATGGATTGGAAGAATTAACACTGATAACATGACCATACTATTCAAAGCCATCTACAGATTCAATGCAATCTCTATCGATACACCAATGGCATTCTTCACAGAACGAGAACAATTAATTCTAAAATTTGTATGGGAACATGAAAGTCCCCAAATCGCCAAAAAAATTTTGAGAATGAAGAACAAAGCTGGTGGTATCACACTCCGATTTCAAAGCTATGGTCATCAAAACAATATGGTACTGGTGCAAAAACAGACACATAGATCAATGGAACAGAATAGAAAGCCCAGAAATGAACCCACATGTATATGGGTTAATTATATGAACGATTATATGGACAATTAATCTATGACAAGGGAGGCAAGAATATACAATGGGAAAGGGTCTTCCCTGGTGGTCCAGTGGTAAAGAACCCGTCTTACAATGCAGGGGACGTGGGTTTGATCTCTGGTAAGAGAACTAAGATCCCACATGCCAGGAGGCAACTAAGCCCGCATGCCACGACTACTGAACTTGCATGCCTCAACTAGAGCCCACATGCCACAAACTACAGAGCCCATGTGCTCTGGCCTGCATGCCACAACTAGAGAAGAGAAAACCTGCATGCCACAACTAGAGAGAAGCCCGTGCACCACAATGAAGATACCACATGCCTCAACAAAGATCCCACATGCCACAACTAAGACGCGATGCAGCCAAAAAAAAAAAAAAAAATCTTAAAAAAAATGGATTAAAGACCCATTATAGTATTGTATGTCAACTATACTTCAATAAAAAATAAATATAAATGGATTAAAAAGTTAAATTAAGGGCTTCCCTGGTGGCGCAGTGGTTGAGAGTCCGCCTGCCGATGCAGGGGACACGAGTTCGTGCCCCGGTCCGGGAGGATCCCACATGCCGCGGAGCAGCTGGGCCCGTGAGCCATGGCCGCTGAGCCTGTGCGTCCGGAGCCTGTGCTCCGCGCTCTGCAACGCGAGAGGCCACAACAGTGAGAAGCCCGCATACCGCAAAAAAAAAAAAAAGTTAAGACCTGAAACCATAAAACTTCTAGAAGAAAACATAGGCTGTAAGCTCTTTGACATTGGTCTTTTTTTTTTTTTTTAACATCTTTATTGGGGTATAATTACTTTACAATGGTGTGTTAGTTTCTGCTTTATAACAAAGTGAATCAGTTATACATATACATATGTTCCCATATCTCTTCCCTCTTGCGTCTCCCTCCCTCCCACCCTCCCTATCCCACCCCTCCAGGCGGTCACAAAGCACCGAGCCAATATCCCTGTGCCATGCGGCTGCTTCCCACTAGCTATCTACCTTACTACGTTTGTTAGTGTGTATATGTCCATGACTCTCTCTCGCCCCGTCACAGCTCACCCTTCCCCCTCCCCATAACCTCAAGTCCATTCTCTAGGAGGTCTGCGTCTTTATTCCTGCCTTACCCCTAGGTTCTTCATGACATTTTTTTTTCTTAAATTCCATATATATGTGTTAGCATACTGTATTTGTCTTTTTCTTTCTGACTTACTTCACTGTGTATGACAGACTCTAGGTCTATCCACCTCATTACAAATAGCTCAATTTCGTTTCTTTTTATGGCTGAGTAATATTCCATTGTATATATGTGCCACATCTTCTTTATCCATTCATCCGATGATGGGCACTTAGGTTGTTTCCATCTCCGGGCTATTGTAAATAGAGCTGCAATGAACATTTTGGTACATGACTCTTTTTGAATTTCGGTTTTCTCAGGGTATATGCCCAGTAGTGGGATTGCTGGGTCATATGGTAGTTCTATTTGTAGTTTTTTAAGGAACCTCCATACTGTTCTCCATAGTGGCTGAACCAATTCACATTCCCACCAGCAGTGCAAGAGGGTTCCCTTTTCTCCACACCCTCTCCAGCATTTATTGTTTCTAGATTTTTTGATGATGGCCATTCTGACTGGTGTGAGATGATATCTCATTGTAGTTTTGATTTGCATTTCTCTAATGATTAATGATGTTGAGCATTCTTTCATGTGTTTGTTGGCAGTCTGTATATCTTCTTTGGAGAAATGTCTATTTAGGTCTTCTGCCCATTTTTGGATTGGGTTGTTTGTTTTTTTGTTGTTGAGCTGCATGAGCTGCTTGTAAATTTTGGAGATTAATCCTTTGTCGGTTGCTTCATTTGCAAATATTTTCTCCCATTCTGAGGGTTGTCTTTTGGTCTTGTTTATGGTTTCCTTTGCTGTGCAAAAGCTTTGAAGTTTCATTAGGTCCCATTTGTTTATTTTTGTTTTTATTTGCATTACTCTAGGGGGTGGGTCAGAAAGAATCTTGCTGTGATTTATGTCATAGAGTGTTCTGCCTATGTTTTCCTCTAAGAGTTTGATAGTTTCTGGCCTTAAATTTAGGTCTTTAATCCATTTTGAGCTTATTTTTGTGTATGGTGTTAGGGAGTGTTCTAATTTCATTCTTTTACATGTACCTGTCCAGTTTTCCCAGCACCACTTATTGAAGAGGCTGTCCTTTTTCCACTGTACATTCCTGCCACCTTTATCAAAGATAAGGTGTCCATATGTGCATGGGTTTATCTCTGGGCTTTCTATCCTGTTCCATTGATCTATCTTTCTGTTTTTGTGCCAGTACCATACCGTCTTGATAACTGTAGCTTTGTAGTATAGTCTGAAGTCAGGGAGCCTGATTCCTCCAGTTCCTTTTTTTGTTCTCAAGATTGCTTTGGCTATTCGGGGTCTTTTGTGTTTCCATACAAATTGCGAAATTTTTTGTTCTAGTTCTGTGAAAAATGCCAGTGGTAGTTTGATAGGGATTGCATTGAATCTATAGATTGCTTTGGGTAGTAGAGTCATTTTCACAATGTTGATTCTTCCAATCCAAGAACATGGTATATGTCTCCATCTATTTGTATCATCTTTAATTTCTTTCATCAGTGTCTTATAGTTTTCTGCATACAGGTCTTTTGTCTCCTTAGGTAGGTTTATTCCTAGATATTTTATTCTTTTTGTTGCAATGGTAAATGGGAGTGTTTTCTTGATTTCACTTTCAGATTTTTCATCATTAGTATATAGGAATGCCAGAGATTTCTGTGCATTAATTTTGTATCCTGCTACTTTACCAAATTCATTGATTAGCTCTAGTAGTTTTCTGGTAGCATCTTTAGGATTCTCTATGTATAGGATCATGTCATCTGCAAACAGTGACAGCTTTACTTCTTCTTTTCCGATTTGGATTCCTTTTATTTCCTTCTCTTCTCTGATTGCTGTGGCTAAAACTTCCAAAACTATGTTGAATAAGAGTGGTGAGAGTGGGCACCCTTGTCTTGTTCCTGATCTTAGTGGAAATGCTTTCAGTTTTTCACCATTGAGGATGATGTTTGCTGTGGGCTTGTCGTATATGGCCTTTATTATGTTGAGGAAAGTTCCCTCTATGCCTACTTTCTGCAGGGTTTTTATCATAAATGGGTGTTGAATTTTGTCAAAAGCTTTCTCTGCATCTATTGAGATGATCATATGGTTTTTTCCTTCAATTTGTTAATATGGTTTATCACATTGATAGATTTGCGTATATTGAAGAATCCTTGCATTCCTGGAATAAACCCCACTTGATCATGGTGTATGATCCTTTTAATGTGCTGTTGGATTCTGTTTGTGACATTGGTCTTAATAATAATTTTTTTGGATGTGTCCCCTCAGGCAAGGGAAACAAAAGCAAAAATAAACAAATGGGACTCATCAAACTAAAAAGCTTTTGCACAACAAAGGAAATTATTAACAAAGCAAAAAGGCCACTTACTGAATGGCAGAAAATAACTGCAAATGATATATCTGATAAGGGGTTAATATCCAAAATATACAAAGAACTCATACAATTCAACAACAAAAAAATCCAAACCCAATTAAAAAATGGGCAGAGGATTTGAATAAACATCTTTTCAAAAAAGACATACAGATGGCCTGTATGTAAAAAAGAATAAAAAAGAATGAAATCTTGCCATTTGCAACAACATGGACAGACCTAGCAGGTGTTATGCTAAGCGAAATAAGTTAGAGAAAGACAAACGCTGTATGATTTCACTTATGTGTGAAATCTAAAAAACAAATGAACAAACATAACAAAACAGAAACAGAGTTATAGATACAGAGAACAAACAGGTAGTTGCCAGAGGGAAGGGGCTGGGGAAGGAAAGAAATAGGTGAGGGAGATTAAAAGCTACAAACTTCCAGTTGCAAATAAGTCACCTGTATGAAATGTACAGTGTGGGGAATATGGTCAATAACTATGTAATATCTTTGTATGGTGACTAACTAGACTTCTCATGATGATCATTTTGAGATGTATAGAAATACCAAATCACTATGTTGTATACCAGGAACTAACATAGCGTTGTATGTCTATTATACTTCAAAAACAAACAAATTCAGAGAAAAGAGATCAGATTTGTGGTAACCAGAGGTGGGAGGTAAGGGGGAGAGGAAACTGGATGAAGTAAGTCAAAAGGTACAAACTTCCAGTTATAAGGTAAATAAGTACTAGGGATGTAAGGTTCAGCATGATAAATACAATTAATACTGCTGTATGTTATATATGAAAATTGTTAAAAGAGTAAATCCTAAGAGTTCCCATCAGAAGAAAAATTTTTTTTCTATTTCTTTAATTTTGTATCTATATGAGATGATGCATGTTCACTAAACTTATTGTGATAACCATTTCATGATGCAGGTAAGTCAAATCATTATGCTGTACATCTTAAACTTAACACAGGGCTGTATATCAATTATATCTCAATAAAACTGGAAGAAAAAAACTTAAATCTTTGTAATAACAAACATGGAAAGAGGGGGAAACGGCATTGTCAAATATATAAAAGAACTCAGAATATGGGGACCATGAGCCTTTCATGGAAAATAAAAACTAGTTAATAAAATTCCAACAATTAACAAGTAAATCAAGGGACTTCCATGGTGGCGCAGTGGTTAAGAATCCGCCTGCCAATGCAGGGGACACAGATTCCAGCCCTGGTCTGGGAAGATCCCACATGCTACAGAGCAACGAAGCCCGTGCACCACAACTACTGAGCCTGTGAGCCACAGCTACTGAACCCACGTGCCACACTACTGAAGCCCACGCTCCTAGAGCCCGTGTTCCACAACAAGAGAAGCCACCACAATGAGAAGCCCACGCACCACAACAAAGAGTAGCTCCCGCTCACCACAACTAGAGAAAGCCCGCATGCAGCAACGAAGACCCAACGCAGCCAAAAATAAATAAATAAAGAGCCTTCATGCTGCAACTAAGACCCGATGCAGCCAAAATAAATAAATAAATAATAAAATAAATGTTTTTAAAAAAAACTTTCATCTAAAAAAAAAAAGTAAATCAAAACTTTAAACTCAGGAATGAAAAAGCTGACATGAAAGGACTGGTGGTGTCTTGTGCATGCATTAGATATAGAATGAATATTAAATAACTAAGTAAATTAATGTTACAGAACAGAATTTAAACATGATTAAATTGATGAAATTGGACAGTGTAAAACTATTAATCAATGCTCTAATTGCCATTTTAATGCAGTGTAAAAATACTAATTAATTAATGAGAAATGTTCTCAATTTCTCAACAAGGAATTAATCAATCAATATGGTCTGCAATGAAAATATGGTTAATAAAAAAAAAGCATAATGCTGCAAGACGACCAGGGTGAGTTTCACATTTTGTGAATCAAACTTACGAGACACAAGAGGCTGTCCCAGCACCAAAGTTATTTTGCTTGGAGAAAGGATCCAGAACAGGGAGCCCAGTGTCCCAGGGCCTGTGAGACCCAGACACAGTCTGTCAAGCCACCATCCCTGAGGAATGGGAACCAACATGAGTGCAGACCACATCACCACAGAGAAGCTGCAGCGCCTGGGCTCCCTCCCCTGAAATACCTCGCTAGCCCCTAGCACCTGTGGGTGTCTGCCTCGCACACATCCGTGCATTGGCAGTGCATTAGTGACGGGTTAGTCAGCAACCCCCAGACCAGGTGCAGTGTGCTTCAGGAAGAGCTAGCATCAGCTCACCCTCCTCCTGTTCATGTTGTAAGAAGGCTGACCACAGGTCAAACTCTCTCTCCTCCCATTCCCTGAGACTAAAGGAATGTTTACCTCTAAATGTCACTGTCTCTTTTCTTAAACGTACAGGGATCTTTCAGGGGGAAAAAATATTTTTAGTGGTGAAGAAATGTATGAGAAGTTCTAAGTTTCTTCAGTTTCACTTCATATTCACTTTCTTCAATTAGAATCAAGTAAAATTAAATTTTTTGTTTTGTTTTTGCGGTACGCAGGCCTCTCACTGTTGTGGCCTCTCCCGTTGCGGAGCACAGGCTCCGAACGTGCAGGCTCAGTGGCCATGGCTCACAGGCCCAGCCGCTCCGCAGCACGTGGGATCTTCCCGGACTGGGGCACAAACCCCTGTCCCCTGCATCGGCAGGCAGACTCTCAACCACTGCGCCACCAGGGAAGCCCAGAATCAAGTAAAATTAAATCTTAACTAAAAAAATAAACATATGGCATGATCCCATTTTTATGAAAGTATTTCTATCTCCCATTCTTCCTGTAAAACCGCAAAGAAATATGTCTAGGATGCTATACCAGAAATGTCAATGATGGTTTTATTTGAATGATAAAACTTGAGGTCATTTATTTATTTATTTTTGGCTGCATTGTCTCTTCATTGCTGCGCGCAGGCTGTCTCTAGTTGTGGTGAGCAAACCCTACTCTTTGTTGTGGTGCGTGGGCTTCTCACTGCGGTGACTTCTCTTGTTGTAGAGCACAGGCTCTAGGCATGGGAGCTTCAGTAGTTGTGGCACGCGGTCTCAGTAGTTGAGGCGCATGGCACGGGCTTCGTTGCTCTGGGGCATGTGGGATCTTCCAGGACCAGGGATAGAACCAGTGTCCCCTGCATTGGCAGGCAGATTCTTAACCACTGTGCCACCAGGGAAGTCCAAGAGGTAATTCAGTTTCTTTTTGTACTTTTCTGCTTAAACTGTTATGGGGAGCATGTACTGTTTTCACAGAAAGAATAAAGCGATTTTTCTTAAAAACAAACATACAAACCCTGATATCTTGGCAAGAGTCCTCAGGTATAAAACTTCCCTGTTTTACTCTCTTCCTCTTGCTCTTCCCCCCTCCCCCACCCCAAGTCTCCTCCATTTCCCTCCTCCCTCCCTTTTCACTTCCTTTTAACCCCCCACCTCTCTCCTTCCCTTGCTTTCCCCAGTTCTAGCCCTCTTCCCCAGACTGCGAAAACTGCATCTTTCGTGCTGATGCCCCGCGGGCCCACAGGGGTGGCAATGGTAGGCTACTTCCCTTTTTCTGCAGGAGGCTGGGGTGGGCACATTTTTTAAGACCCTCAGCGACCCCTCAACCTCTCAGGACCCCCCACACCAGGAGAGGAGGTGAGAGCAGCCACAGTGGGGCGGGAGGAACGGAGAGAGAGCGCTCTGGCTGAATAGAACTCTGGGGCAAGGCTCTCCACACGATTCCGCCCTGTGGACGAGCTTGAATCTTCCCGTCTCCGTGTCATCCCCTCAGCTCCATTTTTTGCCCCCAATACCTTTGCTCAGTACATTCCAACTTCGTGGGTTGCGATATTCTCTCAAGGGTCTGCCTCTGCAGAGGGCTCACTATCCCCTACGCCGCGCAAGGAGGATCAGTGAGCAGAGTGGCCGGAACCACTTTCGCCCAAGCCGAGGGACCCCCTGTTGAGAGGGAGCTCCAGGACCACCCAGACAGGCTGAGGGCTACCTGCAGTTCACCACAAGAAGTCTCCCTCCAGAGGACGACTGGGTCGTGGACCGGACTAGAGAGACGATAGGTCTGCCCGCCCACCTCAAGGTAACCTCCACGCAACGTTTTAGGCGCACAGTTAAAAGCATAACACCGCCCCCACCTCCACCCCCGGCTTCCCTTATAGATTTACTGGTGCATCTATGCCTCACTATCCTTGTCTCCTCTCTTCGTACCTACCTCACTCTTACTTTCGCGCCTTACTGCGCTGGAAATGGGGGAAAAAAACCTCTGCCAAACATTTTCCAACCTCGCCGCTCCCGCTTGGAACTTCTCATTGCGCAGGGCACGTCAGGAAAAGTTTCCAGCCCTTTTCAGAGGCTACAGACCGCAACTACAGGAGCTTTGCCCTCAGGGGTTTGCCTTATCCACCACTTAATTAACAGTCATCAGCTACAACCGTGTGGAAATATAAAATGTAGCCTTACTTAAATAGACTGTAAGAGACTTCGTGCTGTGGTCTTGCCGCGGTCCCTTCGCGAGTTCCCTCGTGCCACAAGCGGTCTGCGTGTTGGGAGGGAGGGGCCGTCCCGCGCCCCTCGGTCAGGGCCCACGGTGGTGGGACCGCGCCCAGGCCGCCATCATTAGCTGCGCACCTCCTCAGTGGGCTGCCTCTTGGCGGGGGTCCGGCCCCGCCCCCGCCTCCGCCTCGCCCTAAAGGCAAGGGAGCTCGGGCGGGGCTGCGTTGCCCTTGGGGCCACGCCCCCGGCGTACGTGCGCCAGAGGTAACCCGCGTGTGCTGGTGGCCTTGGCTCACCAGGGTTGCGGGATTGGGAGGCTCCGGGACTCTCCGTCTGCTTAAGTGCAGACAGGGTGCCTCCGCCTGGCGCCGCCACATCCCCTCCCTCACCCGCCCGCCGCCCGCCGCCCGCCGCCGCGAGCCCACGGCGGGGAGGGGAGGGCAGCCTGGCGATGGGGGCGCCGCCCACAATAAGGAAGGGAAAAGAGAAGCTTTTTCACAAACCACCTCCCTTAACAGCCAAAGCCTGTTTTCAGAAACTTATCACGCTTTTCGAGAAAGGATGGTTCCCTGACCAAATACGTCCTAAAACTATGAGGATGTCCGTTCCAGGGGAGCAAACCCTGGAACACAGGAATTAATCATTGGCCATAGAAGCTATAGAGGAGCCTTCAGGAAGGTTGCTCATCCGGGGTACCAGGGACGCCAGGTTAGGACACGGCCCCAGGACGCTGGGGCCAGCAGGACCGCCATATGGGGGAGGAGATAACCCCTATTTTGGCTAGGGTCGAGGGGACTAGGTGAACGGGGACCTCTGGGACCAATCCTGTCTTAGGGAGCCCCCACAGGAGCTCCTAACGCTAGTGCTCCTGTTACAGGAGTACTCTCTCCCTGAAGGAACAATGGGAAACATCTCCTCCATCCCCAAGGCCTACCCCCTTGGGATCATTCTGAGTCACTGGAACAAGTTTTCTCTAGATTTTTTTTTATTATTATTACAAATATTGAAGATGATATCGGTATCAGACAACATCAATTGCTTAAATGCAAACGTTATTTTTAAAATTAACATTACTTTCTTTTTTTAATTAATTAATTAGGCTGCCTCCGGTCTTAGGTGCAGCAGACGGAATCCTTGCTGCGGCATGCATAATCTCTCCCAGCGCGTGGGCTTCTCTCCAGCTGCAGCGCTCTGGCTCCAGAGCTCGTGGCCTCTCTAGTTGGAGCACACGGGCTCAGCAGTTGCGGCACTCAGGCCTAGTTGCCCCGCCACACGCAGGACCCCAGTTCCCCAACCAGGGATCAAACCCACATCCCCCACATTGGAAGGCGGACTCAACCACTGGACCACCAGGGAAGTCCCTCTATATTCTTTAAAACGAAGAAATCTCGTTTTATTTTGTAAAACACTCTGACACCAATATAAACTTGAGGACCATCAGGCCTGGTCAGAGAATGGAATCCTCAACTATAATACCGTCCTACAGTTAGACACTTTTGCAGAAGGCAAGGAAGATGGACAGAAGTTCCTTATGTGCAGGCTTTTATGACCCTAAGAGAAAACCCAGAGCTATGCAACTCCTATGTTAGGGAACCTTGCTGGCTGGGACCCCTTCAGGCTACACAAAAGCCCTCTCTATTGGCATTCCTGGAGGAATCCAAGCTCCCAGGCAGAAGACCCTAGCCCCAACACTCACCATCGTCAGCCCCTCCCCCGCCCTAAAAGCCCCTTTATCCTTCTGTACCAAAAGCACAGCCAGAGCTTCTTTGCCCCCTTCAGGAAGTAGTAGGTGGGCCTCAGGGAATTACCAGAGTCCACCCCCCTTGACCTCAACCAGCACCGCACTCCCTTGGGTGGATTCTGGGAGGACTCTAGCCGGTTCACCCAAGAATTCCAGGGACTGACTCTCTCCTCTGACTTTACCTGGAAGGACCTAAATATTGTTCTTTTCCACTGCTGCACCACTGAGGAAAAGACCTGTATTTGGGCACAGCATCAAACATATGCTGATGGATTACACATTGCCCAACCTCATCAATACCCTGTGGGCATGACAGCAGTGCCTCTAATGGATCCCAATTGGGACTATCAGCCAGGCCAGCTTGTTATCACTAGAGGGGGCCACATGAGCCTTTGCCTCATTGAAGGGATGCATAATTAAACCTGTTAACTATAAGGTTAAAGAGATCACCCAAGGCCAAGATGGAAATCCAGCCCTATTTCAGGCCCAATTGGCAGTTGCCCTCAGAAAGTATACGAATGTAGACCCAAACACTTTTGAGGGACACACTGTATTTGCAACCCACTTCACTAGACAATCAGCCCAACATCCGTCGGAAGCTTCAAAGCTTGCCATGGGGCCCCAAACCCCTCTCAACCTTCTTGTTGATACAGGGCTTTCAGTGTCTTTAATAGAGGAAGAAAGGAAGGAACAGCATGACTTAAGAAATGGCAAGCCAGGGAATTCCCTGGTGGTACAGTGGTTAAGAATCCACCTGCCAATGCAGGGGACGCGGGTTCGAGTCCTGGTCCGGGAAGATCCCACATGCCGCGGAGCAACTAAGCCCGTGTGCCACAACTACTGAGCCTGCACTCTAGAGCCTGTGAGCCACAACTACTGAGCCCACGTGCCACAACTACTGAAGCCTGCACGCCTAGAACCCGTGCTCCGCAACAAAGAGAAGCCATTGCAATGAGAAGCCCGCGCACCACAACGAAGAGTAGCCCCCACTCGCTGCAACTAGAGAAAGCCCACGTGCAGCAACAAAGACCCAACGCAGCCATAAATAAATAAAAGTAACAATTAAAAAAAATCCATCTTTGGGCTTCCCTGGTGGCGCAGTGGTTGAGAGTCCGCCTGCCGATGCAGGGGACACGGGTTCGTGCCCCGGTCCGGGAAGATCCCACATGCCGCGGAGCGGCTGGGCCCATGAGCCATGGCCGCGGGGCCTGCGCGTCCGGAGCCTGTGCTCCGCAACGGGAGAGGCCACAACAGAGAGAGGCCCACGTACTGCAAAAAAAAAAAAAAAAAAAATCCATCTTTAAAAAAAAAAAGAAATGGCAAGCCAGGCTTTTGGCAGTTGTCATGACAAGATCTAATCCACCTCCTGATCACCCAAAAGTACTCTCAGAAGACCTCTGCCAGGAAAGGGAGCCTGTTTTACCTGTGGGAGCTCCAAACACTGGAGCAAGGAATGTCCAGGAAACAGGTCCCAACCTCTACCCAAGACACCATGCCCAATCTGTAAGAAGATGGGCCACTGGAGGAGGAAATGCCCCCAGCTCTGAAGGGAGTGAGGAAATTCCCCCATGCCAGTCATGGCATTGGTTGATTGACGGGACCTGGGACCTCCCAAGGCTTCCTAGTAGACAGTCATCACATGGGAGGAACCGCGGGTGACCATTGATGTGGCAGGTAAGCTTGTCCAGTTTCTAGTGAACACGGGAGCCACGTGCTCTGTCCTGACTTCTCACACTGGGCCCCTTGCCCTTGAAACCTGCTCTATTGTTGGGGTAGAAGGAAGGCCTAAGCTAAAACATTTCATCACCCCTCTCACTTGCACCCAGGGAAAGACCCTTATAACTCAGAAGTTTCTTTTCATGCCTAAATGCCCCAGTCCATTTACTGGGAAGGGATTTTCTCTCAGCCTTGGCGGCAACTCTTACTCTCCCTGAAAACCAAAAGCAAGGCCTACCTTTGGCTGGATTATGCATTATGGACAATCCAGCTCCAAATATTCCCCCCAAATTAAAAACAAACAGAAAAACGTATAGATCCACAGGTCTCGGATCAGGGAATCCCAGGGAAAACAAAGTTTGTCACTCCTTTAAAAATCACCTTAAAGGAGGCTAATGGCTTCCTTCCAGGTGTCAATACCCTCCCTTTCCAGTAAACTCCCTGTATCTCTGCTCTTTTGCTTCTCATGAGGTCACGGCTCCTTTAACCTCACCCATCCTAATGGTCCTCCTTTTTTTTTTTTTTAAACATGTTTAACATGGATTTTTTTTTTTTAAACATCCCCTAACATCTTTCTAGCAACTTCCAACCATGAGGTCTGACAGACCCAGCGTCACTTTTTTAAAAAATATTTATTTATTTATTTGGTTGCACCGGGTCTTAGTTGTGGCAGGTGGGCTCCTTAGTTGTGGCATGTGAACTCTTAGGTGCGGCATGCATGTGGGATCTAGTTCCCTGATCAGGATCAAACCCAGGCCCCCTGCATTGGGAGTGCAGAGTCTTATCCACTGCGCCACCAGGGAAGTCCCTTCTTATTCACATAGTCACAGCTCCAGCTTACAAACATCCACTATCTGACACCATGAATGCCATTGCTAAAGTTACTAACTCTTCTGATGGTTGGATCTGCCCCCACAGCTGTACCTCCCCAAAGGACCTACATCTTTTAGGACTCCCTACCTCCTTGAGGGACTTGATGGGGCAAACAGCAAAATATTTTGGTTATTTACCACCCCAGTGCAGTAAAGAAGGAAGGACTGGAGCAGAAACCAACTGGAGGCCAAGGTCTCTGGAACAGACACCTTCCTCCAAATCAGAGGGAAGGGTATTTCAGCTTTTAGACAAAGTTAGCCTCTGTTTTACTGGTATTAGCATCTGGAGACAAGAATTACGATGGCTTAATGAAACATACTACAATCACACTCTAATTTTTAGTAATCACAGTTAGGTGACAGACACCAACCAGACTGCCAATATCTAATATGTGGGGAGCGTCACTATCTGGTGGAAGAACCTAGTGACTGGAATAAATAAAACTAAAACTCACAATAAAAGCATAATAATAGAGTTAACAATACACGAGAGAAGGCCAGCAGAGGGATTGGACAATATTCCGGACTAATGTTTAATATAATGAATACACTCAGATATACTCCAGTTTCTCCCTGTTAGCTGCTATAGCAAAACCTGAGGTGCCAAGGGAAAAAAATCCCACAGCTTCAGAAAACTCCAGCTTCAAATGATGATACGTCAGGGATTTCAAACCATCCCACTTGAAGATGAGGACTATCAACATCCACTGGATAAGCATGCTGCCTCCTTCTACTCCCCACTCTCCATCTCCACCACTGTAAACAACCCGCAAACCCCTATCTCTGACAGACAGCAAGGAGACCTGGACCCATAGGTAGGGACAACACCCATGCTCAGCTTGAAGCAGTTACAGAAGATGGACCATCGACCCTTTGCCCCTTGAGAGACTTTAAGGGTCCAGATTCCTTGAAGGGGGAATGTTAGAGCAGGTAGATAGCTAGATGTGAACAGAGAAAGGCGGACACAGGCCAAATGGCAGGAAACCACATCTTGTAAACAGTGGGGGTCCTTGGGCAGACAAAGAAAAGCAGGAACTTCAGGACTGACAGGAAACCACACATTTGGGGTGATAAGTGTCCTGGAGCCAGACAAAGAAAGGTGGGAAAAGGCGCGACTCTCTGGAATCTGAAGGTAACATTTTGCTCATTATGCTCTCATTACAATAAAATTAGCCTTGCAGATAAGAAGTTCCCATCATGCACTTGACACTTCTCATCAAGACTAAAGGACAAAAATCCCTCCTCCCTTTGGGAACGTGGAGCTGGGATGAAAATCAGGGAATCCTCCCCAATGAATATTCCATTCCTTCATTTCTATACCCCACATAACTGGCTTGCCAAAGAAGCTCAGCCCAGCTAGTCACTTGAGCCTGCCCGCTCTCTGAGCGTTCTGTTGCTTAAGTAAATCCTGGCTTTGCTTTCTTGACCTCCCTGTCTCGTCTCCGAATTCTTTCTGCCACGAGACAAGAACCTACTCTCCAGTAACATCCGGAAAGGGCAGGGGCCTCTGAGCCCCCACCCCTTTCAGGGCTTTGTGGACATGAATGTGGCATTGGAGAAGAGAGCAGGGACATAAACCCAGAACACTTAGGATTGGGGGGAGAACTGGGTGCTTGGTCTTAGTAATGTGTGATAAGGACTGAGAGCTAAGGAGTGAAGGACAAGAGATTCTCCACCTTCAACACTGTCGGGGAGTGGGGATGGCAAGAGAGGAAGGAAAGGGATGTGGTCCATAGACTTGAGGACTGACCTTTAGGAAGTCTTCACCTGCCTCCAGCTCCCAGGCCTCTGGGCCCTCTCCTTGGATGGGTGGCAGGGATAGGAGAGTTTTCACTGAATACACTTTGTACCTTTTTAGCTGTGAACCATGTTAATTACTACCTTTTAAAACTTATTATTATTACATTTTAAGGAAAATATACTTGAGCCATGCGAAGGAGGATTGCTTTTCAGTTGCAAGAGGAGTTGCAGAGTTGCTCAGTTGCAAAGCCCTGTCTTGGCCTGCCTAGGGCCTGGGAGGGTGGGCAAATGTTCCTTGGATCCAGTTTAGCATGAAGACCCAGAAAAGGCCACACTGGAAGCAGGGAACAGCACCACAATTCCCATGGGGCGCAGCACCCTGATGTCTGGTCACTAGGGGCTGCACCTAGGCCTGGGTCATTCAGGGCAGGGATCTGGGGCAGAGACACCCCAGTAGAGTTGCCAAAATGAGCAAGTGAAAATACAGGATGCCCAGGTAAATTGGAACATCAGATAAACAATAAAAATGTTTAGTGTAAGTATGTCCCAAATATCGCATGAGATATACTTATACCAAAAAGGTTTCCATTGTTCATATGACATTCAAACTTGACTGGGCATTCTGTATTTTATTTGGCATCCCTACACCCCAAATATTGGCTGGAGAGGAAAAGCCACTCTTGCAATTTTCTTTTTTCAGTTTTCTGTTTTCATTTCTTAAATTGTTAACCCAAATTTCCACAGCCTTACCAGCCTATAGATGCAAATGAATTCACTTAAAAATCACAAATGTCGGGACTTCCCTGGTGGTCCAATGGGTAAGACTCGGTGCTTCCAATTCAGGGGGCCCGGTGGGAACTAGATCCCACGTGCATGCCGCAACTAAAAGATCCCACATGCCACAAGGAAGAGCCTGTGTGCCGTAACTAAGACCCGGCGCTGCCAAAGTAAAAATGAATTTAAAAAACAAATGTCCCTGGTCTGCCCGTCTCCCAGTGCAGGACCTCGTCCCTCTAAGATACCACAGTCTGGGGCCTCCCCCAAAACGTCAGTTTCCTCTGCTCCTGTGGTAGCTGCGTGCCCTCTGCCCCCTAGGCCACAGGAGGGCAGCGGTTGCTTGGCTAAGTCGAGTCCGAGCCTGTGCCTCGGCGCCCTCTGCTGGTGAGTCCCAGACTGCAAACGCGGGGGCTGCTTGAGGGCGCTGGGCTCCACAATCCCACCGCGGGGCGAGCGCCTCCAGGGATGGGAAAAAGGCCCCCTTCTCCCACCTCTCACCGGGTCCGACAGCAGATGGTCTCTCCAACTGCCCTCCCTACCTCACCTCCTCCCTCCTCACGCCCTCTTCCTGGCTTTGTTCGCACCACATGAACAGGCGATGCTCCAGCCTGTGCCTCCTCTTGGCTCCCTCCACCCCAAACGCTCGGCCTGGCTCTGAGCTGACCAAAGGCTCCTCCAAGTGCCAGGCAGGCCAGACAATGGAAAAGCCCACAGTTCCCAAGGGTCACAGTCAGCTTCCCCGCCTGCTCCATCACCCACATCGTCCACGTCCTCCCCCAGACTGCCAGGTGAGCTTGTGTCCATTTAAATCTCCCATCCTCACCCCAGTAGTGCCTTGGCCTGTCTGTAGCAGCTCCTTTCAAGGAAGGATGGCTTATTCATTTTCTGTGTCTCCACCAGGCGGGACTGGGTCTGTCTTGTGGCCACCAGATCCTCCTAGCATAGGCACAGAGCAGAGTGAACAAATACTGGCAAAATGAAGGTTGAGAGGCTGTGGTGGGGGTGAGGGGCCTCCCTGGATCAGAGGCAAAGAGTGATTTTTTTTTTTTTAATAAAGACACTTTATTTACAGATAATACAAAATAAACTACAGGACAAACTACTGTGCAGGAGGAGCGACGGCCCCCATTTTGACCCCCCTCCCCATCCCAGAATAACTTATATAAAAAATTTAAAAGGCCCTAGAAGGAGGGAGGGGCAGGGCTGGAAGCACCTTTGCTGATTGGGGATTGGGGCCTTCAGTCCTCATCCTTCCTGTTCCAGTGCAGAGTGGACCCTGGCTTGCTCCCTTCCAAGTCCTGGGCCTGGCAAGGAGGGAACACAGCTGCAAGGGCAGTTGGTGGTCGTTATAGAGGCTCCCAGACCAAGGACTCTGACTTCTGACTCTGAAGGGTTTGAGTGAATAGATTGGTAAGTGGCGCTGGGGGCGGGCACGGGGTTGGCATTATTGCAGTGCTCCAGCCATCTTCCTCCTGGCCCTGGACACAGGTCTGCGCCGGCTTCTGGGGAGCAGCCGTGTCGGGGCAGGAGTGTGGGGATCCTCAAAGCGATGATGTTGTTGAGTCCACCACCTCGCGGCCGTTGCAAACAGTGGGGACAAACTGGGAGCCAGACCCTAGGGAAAGGAAGCTGGAGGTTGGGGCCAGTCCCAAGGTCCCTTATACAGTAGGGAAGCAGGGCGGCGGAGAGCAGCTCACCATCATCCCCCACACACCCTCTCCTGTCCAGCCTCATCTAGGGGGCACTTCACCCCCAGCCAAGGAATCTCAGCAACCCAGGGAGTTGCCCCCATGATGAGGAACTAAGGTGGGGAGAGGGGGCACAGGTGTAGAGGGGTCTTAGAAATAGATGGACGCTGACCTTGGCCGAGGCTGGAGCTGGCTCTGGCAGCTGCACTGCTGAAGCGGCTGGTGGGTGCGCGGTGGCTAACCACATTCTTCTGTGGCTGGAACAGGATGATGTGCAGCTTGGGCGCGAAGAGACAGCCGAGCACCACAGAGCCGCTGAGGCTGACGGACACACACATGGTGGTGGTCTGCACCTGTGATGGGAGAGGTCAAGGATGAGTCTGTCCCACAGGCCTGGGCCTGGCCCCAGGAACCCTGCCCAGGAGGTGGGGTAAGGAGCAGGGGAGACCGTAAGCATCCAACACTGGACCTTGGTCTGTCTGCCAAGCTCCAAAGAATTTTTAGGAAGGTTGGGCACAGTCCCAGCATCAGCCCCAGTGCACCATCTTCCAGGATGACCAGAGTTCTAGCTGTGGGGGTGAACATGCAGAGTGCATGTGGGAGTGGGTGTGCAGGCATGTGTGTGTGTGCGGGTGTGTGTAGGGGTGCAGGTATGGAGTGCATGCATGTAAGGGCATGAATATCTGTACGGGGTGTGTGTGTGTAGGGGGTGGTGAGAGTGTGCAGTTGTGTGTGTAAGTATAGGATGCATTTATATGGATGTGTGGGAAGATGTGGATGTTTGCCAGGTGTGCTGGTATGTGCACGTGTGTGAGTGTAGGGATACGTGTGTGCACGCATGTGTGTGTGGGTACTGTGTGTGTACATGCCAGGTAAGTCCTTAGCCACCTATGATTGGCATGCAAATGCAAATCATATGCAAATGCAGGCTGAGTCAGAGCAGATTCCCTCCCCAGCTCGGGCCTCCACTGCCCAGGCAGGTGGCCCAGCAGGTGCAAGAGCAGCCCACACCCAGCCGTCCCTGGCCACCGGCACTGCCCACCATACCTCTGTCCTGAGGAAAAGGGCTTTTGCAGGGGTTCTTGCCTCAATTTTCCTGCTCCTTTAATTGTTAAAATTGTCAGCTCAGACCCTGCTCTATACTCCCAAGCTGAGTGACCTTAGGCAAGGAATTGAACCTCCCTGAGTCTCCATTTCTTCATCTGGAAAACGGGGAGAGCCACAGAATTTACTCCAGAATTGTGAGGATTACCCAAGATTATCCTCTTATTGTTCAGAGCTCAGCTCACCTGTCACCTCCTTGGGGAGGTCTGCCCTGACCACTCCATCTGAAGCAGCCATTGCCCCTTGAAGCTGAGGAGATGCATTGAGCACTCAGTGCCAGTTGGAATTTTGCTAGGAAGCCACCAACTGGGGTACAGTTTTCACCTGCTTTGACCTTCCTGAACCCTACACCCCAGATCTCCTCCCCCTCTTTGCTTCACCTTTCCTGACCTCCCTGGTTTCATCTCTCAATCCCAGAGTTGCACAGCACTGGGGGCACCACGCCACACTGCACAGGTCCAAGGGGCATCAAAGCATTGTACCCTCTGGGGCTGCTGGTTTAATAGCTCTGCCATTCCCATTCCTGCTTCACTCTCACCTCTGCCTACCTTTCCACCATGTACACCCCCCCCACCTCAACTCCAGGCGAGGGGGAGGGCAATGCAGACCCTCTGCTCCAATCAGCTTCCGTATTGGCTGCCCTCCCCACCTCCTCCACCCTACCTATTCCCACCTGCCTGTGCTGCAGAGTCCAGTTCAAGGACCCCTCTTCCAAAAAGCCCTCTCTGACGTCCTACACACTCATACACACACCACCACCACCACCACATACACACCTCCCTCTTCTGTATTCTCACTGGGGCCTTTTGTCAACCTAAACCAGTCAGCAGCTCTTTGGTCAATCACCCTGCTAGTCTGGGAGCTCCACAAAAGCAGAGACCAGGGCTCCCCTTCTGCAGCCAACCCCTCAGTGGAGCAGGGTAGAGCCTCTGCTGATTTGGACACATTTCGGCACTTCCACCTCCACCCAGGTTAGGAGATAACATCTGAGTCCTGAAATCTCTTCTCAGCTCTAATTCCTCCACCTCCATGGCCATTTCCCCAGGCCCCACTCAACCTTCCCACCTTCCCCTGGGGTCCACTCCTAACTGGGCCACCACCAGCTGTGTGCTCCTGGGTGAGGATTTAACCTGTTGGAGCCTCAGAGTTATCAGAAGATTAAATGAGATATCAGGAAATAGAAGGTCCTGTGTCCCACTCCACCCTGCCCCCCACCCACCCCCAGGCCTCAGCCCACCCTGGAGCAGGTAGCTCACCCGGTAGTCACTGGAGGTGACATAGAAGATGGGCAGGAAGGCCAGCCAGATGATGCAGGTGGTGTACATGGTGAAGCCGATGAACTTGGCCTCATTGAAGTTTTCAGGGCACTTGCGGGTCTTGAAGGCATAGAGTGTGCAGAGCGCAATGAGAAGCACATTGTAGGCCAGCGAGCCCAGCATGCTTGCATCGCGGTGGTTGCAGCGCAATGTCACTACCTCCCGCCGCTCAGGGGCTGTCTCCTTGCCCGTGCCTGGTGCCTCCACCACCAGCCAGGCAGCCACGATGAGCAGCTGGCCCGAGATAAGGGCCAGACAGATGGCCACCTGCGAGGCAGGGCTGATGAAGCGTGGCCGCTGGGCTCCCTCCCGGGCCCCACCGAAGATGCGCGCAATGCGGTTGGTCTTGGTGAGCAGGGCCGAGTAGCAGACGGAGAAGGCAGTGCCCAACCCGAGGCGCCGTAAGGTGCACACCACTGTGGATGGCTTGGCAATGAAGACGAAGGTCATGCAGTAGCAGAGGAAGACACCACCTAGCAGAATGTAGCAGAGCTCCCGGCCAGAGGCCTTGACCACTGGGGTGGCATTGTGCCGCACGAAGACGCCCAGTACAAAGAGGGTGGCCAGGGCGCCTAGGCAGGCGATGGTGACAGGTCCCACGGCCCAGGCATCGCCCCAGCGGATGTACTCCTGGGGCAGCTCAAAGCAGCCAGTCAGGCTGGCATTGGGCCAGTAGCCCAGGCCACAGTCAGCACAGGTGAACTCATCCAGCCGGTACTCGTAGGGCTGGCAGGGGATGCAGAGCCAGCAGCAGACCTCCCCCGGCTGCATACTTTTCACCTCATTCTGGAGGCAGGGCTCACTGCAGCGAGAGGCCGGCAGGGGCCCGGCTGAGAGGGAGGCCCATGGGATGAGGCTGGTGTCCAGGGTCAGGCCTTCTGCCCAGTAGCCCACCTTCTGGTAGCGATAGTGCCCACTGCCTGCCCGCAGATAGGTGAAGATATTGTAGCGACCAATACCGTCCCCAAAGCGGTCGAAGCGGACCTCACTGTGGGTGTCAGCTGGGCGGAAGGGGGCTGGGGTCGAGGAAGGAAGGAAGAGAGGGTTGGATTGGTGGGTCATCCTGATGTGACCTCAACCCTAACATAGAACTCAAACCCCAAAGCTTAGGTCAGCCCTCATCCTTCTGATCCTCAACCCAGCACTAAAGCCAGCCTAACCCCAGCCATTTTTCTAAATGAGAGGCTACAACAAACCCCAACCCTAAGCCCCAAATAGAACCCCAACCTTAAAATCCAGGCACCTCCACAAACCTAATGCCCACACCAATCCCCAACCATGACTCCCAAAACCCAGCCTTAGACCTTCCAACCCAGACCCCAGACCCCAACTTTATCCCAACACACACCACAGCCCTTTCCCCAAACCTAACATGGAGACCCCCTAAGGCTAAACTCGACCTTAGGTCTAGTCCTGGTCCTACTTTTAATCCCATCAATGACATCCCCACCTCCAGCCCCGGACAGTCCTAACACTGATCCCAGTGCAAGCTGAATCCCAACCTCAGTGGTCACCTGGAACCACCAATGTTCACCAGAATATGCTTGGCAGGCATCTCACAAATCACTCTACTCCCCATCCCCACTCCCCTGTGAACCTCACATCTCTCAGCCAGGCTCAGAAGGCAGGTACCCCTGTTATCCCATGTCCCAGTAAGAAATGGTGTTCAAGTTAGCAGATCATGTACTTAAGGCCCCGTGGTGAATGGTGCAGCCTGGTGTTGAATGCAGGTCCCCCGCAGCCCCTACTCTTTCTACCCAAAAAAGTCCTCAAAATCCAACTTGAGCCCTACCATAAATTCCACTTAGCCCAGCGGGCTAAATTCAGCCTTGTTCTAATGTCAACCCAATCAGACCCAAATGCAACACTAACCCCCACTCTGATTCTCCCATAACTCTGAATGTCAGTCTTATTGGAATTACTATTCCTCTTGATCCTGGTCCAGTACTCCAAGCTTTGTCAGCCCTGGCACCCTCTCTCACTGTTCCCACAGTGATTCTTCCTGAAGCACAACGATGATTCTGAGGCATTTATTTTTCTTGAAGCTGGAACTTCTATTAAAATAACTTTTGGTTTGAAGAGACTGTGGCCACCTTGAGTGGAAAACCAAGATTAGGAATAGAAATTTTCCTGGGAAATAGTGTGTCATCCTGATGCACCTTCCTTCTGACTCTCACTGATATTTTGCTGCCTGACAATGGGCTTGAGGTCTCCTGATCCCTACTCCCTGCATGATAAAGAGACAGGAGATAAAGGGCAAGGCCCAAGCAGGAACCAGAGATCCTCACAGTGAAGGACCAGGCCAGACATCTACTCT
This sequence comes from Grampus griseus, assembly GCF_964374135.1. Taxonomy (NCBI): domain Eukaryota; kingdom Metazoa; phylum Chordata; class Mammalia; order Artiodactyla; family Delphinidae; genus Grampus; species Grampus griseus. The sequence goes on along the minus strand of NC_139004.1, from coordinate 67,542,806 downwards.
CTGGAAGGAACTCAGAAAGTGGAACCTTAGTCCTGGCTCCTGTTGGAGTCCTCTCTGCCTGGCTGTCCTTGTTCTGACTCTGACACCAGCCCCTTGGGTAATGCCCTTACTTGCTATGGGCTATGTTTTCTTAGCCGTGTACTAGAACCTGAGGGCCTGTTCCCTTTCACCCTCCGAGGGCCAGCTGCCTGGTGGACACTGGCCAGCAGCATTACCATCGAACTTGACGTTGAGCACGAAGTCTTTGTAGAGGCGGCGCCCATTGACAGGCCGCATTGCATCACAGAGGCGGGTGGTGTTGGGGCAGAGGGTGCGATGCATGTTGTGCAGCGCGTGGGCCATGGCATACACCGCATTGACCACAAACATGATCTTGGACTCTTGCTCAAAGGGCACAGCCTGCAGGGAGTGGGCTGCACAGTCTCTCTGCCGGAAGCTGCAGCGGAACCTCTGCTCCCAGAACTCGCGGAACCAGGGGTTCCGGCTGTTATTCCACGGGTCCAGGCTCCGGAAGTAGGAGGCAAAGTCGCTGATGGGGTAGGAAGCCAGCTCTATGGTGATGGCACCTTCAGCAGCGCCCTCACTACCTGCCACCACGCTCTCCAGGGCCCCCCAGCCATCACTGGCCACCCAGGTGAAGCTGGCATTGAGACGCTGGGTGGCAGCGAGGAGCTCGCGGGCGTCCTCGGAACGGGTGAATAGGACAGCCACGCGGGCACTGGGTTTCTGCAGCAGGGCTCGCACCACGCCCTCGAAGGCTGTGCGGCTCATAGCACGGCCCACCTTCTCCGAGGTGGCCACACAGATGTTGCGGGCACGGGCCTCTAGCTCAAAGGCTTCGATGCCTGTCTCGCCATAGTCGCCCTCGGATGCCACAGTGGACACGTAGGTCCAGTTGAAGAAGCGGAGAATCTCAGCCATGGCTTTGGCTTGGAAGAAGTCAGGGGGCACCGTGCGGGCAAAGTAGTCATAGCGGGACTTGTCACTCAGCTTGGCACTAGTGGATGCATAGCTGATCTGAGGGATCTGAAATAGCCGCAGGAGGTTGGCCACCTGGGGGAGGGGTAGAGAGGGCAAAGATAGAGACCAAGTCAAATGCTGGAGACGGATGTGCCCCCACAGCTATTGGACCTTGGGATCAAGTGCCCATGTGGTTGGCCCTGAGGTCTCCCTCTCCCAAAAGACCTATATCTTTCTTTTTTTGTGTGGCACGCGGGCCTCTCACTGTTGCGGCCTCCCCCGTTGCGGAGCACAGGCTCCCGATGCACAGGCTCAGCAGCCATGGCTCACGGGCCCAGCTGCTCCGCGGCATGTGGGATCTTCCCGGACCGGGGCACGAACCTGTGTCCCCTGCATCGGCAGGCGGACTCTCAACCACTGCGCCACCAGGGAAGCCCAAGACCTATATCTTGTCTTGATGTGTCTTCCCCCTGGTGGCAGGGAGTTTTCTATCCCTTCCCAAGGGCTGAGAAAGACCCAGGGCCAAGGCACCAGGGTCCTGAGCCACACCTGAACCCCTCTCCTGTCTCCCTTCAGACTCATGGCAGTAACAAAGAGAGAGAGCTAAGGGAAGGCCCAAGTCCTGGGTGGAGAGAGGTTGGCCACTGGCTGCACAGGGAAAAGTAGGACCTAGATGGCAAGTGGGATGCTCAGGGCTTTTAAGCTCTCTACCCCGGAGTCAATTCTGATGGGATGATGGAGAAAGAAGGAAAAGACTCCCCCAGGAAGACCGAGATTTGAGGGCTCCATAGCCCTGAGAGCCCAAGAGTTGGTCTCCACTGGATGCCTGAACCTGAAATAAACAAGGCTTCCTGCCTACCACTGCCTGCCTGGCAGCCGATCTCCCACCCCCAGATTCCTGGGACCTGCCCCTAAGAGTGGGGTCTAGCCAAGGACCAGGTGGGATGGTGGGTAGGTGAGAGCAGGGCATGGCCCAGGTTCCACAAGCGGGAGTTAGGTCCTGTGTTTGCAACTGGGACACAGGTTTTTACTCTGACAGTGTCAATGCCTTCCCTGTACTTTCTAACTCTGTGCCCCTGGGCAAGTTAGCAAACCTCCCTGAGCCTCAGTTTCTCATTCCTGCCTTACAAGGTTGATGAGCAGATAAAAATGATGTATGTGAAGCCACAATGCCTGGAAGATGATAGGGGTTTTGGCAAGAGAGAAGGGGCCAGAATATGGAGGAATCATTAACAGGCAGGTGCAGCCTATGGATAAAGGACTGAGCTTTGCTTTGACCCAGACAAGGAAAAAGCAGACTGATGTTGAGGTGTGGGCCCTGTTGCAGGAGGCAGGCAACTTGGGGTTGGAGAGAGGTAACTGGGCTCCTGGAGATGAATACATGGGGCCCTGAAGAGAATTGTGAAGAGCAGGTGCTGGGAAAGCACCCCAGAAGCCCCTGCAGACATCAGCAGGTGGGAGGCTGCCTACCCATCCCTGCCCCTGCATCCCCAGGGCTGCAGATGTAGGTGCTGCTACAGCCACACCTGTCCAAGCTACTGCTGGACACTTCCAGTAGCTGGAACTAGCAGGACTGGTAATTCATTCCCTGCAATAGGGGTATGAGCAGGCCTCCCCAACCCCAGGCCAGAAGCTGCCTTCATGGTTTAGACTCCTGCTTCCTTTCTCCTAAACAAGCCTTCCAGGTCAGAGGTCCTGGCCCTACTTCTGATGGCAATGCCCTCTGCTGGCCTCCTAAAGGAAGCTGAGGCCCCAGACAAGGCCCTCCTTGCAACACTCCCAACCCCAATCCCAGCTCTGGCCTCACCTTCCAGCAGCCTATGTCAGGCACCAGGAAGGTAAGGGTCCAAGCAAGAGGAGGAACCCAGTCAGGGACAGGGAGGATCCCACCTGGGCTAAAGCAGCCAGATGTGGCAAGGGACATTAGCTGAGCCCTCTGCTGACCCCTTATGGGAGAACAGGAGGAGGGAGGACCTGGTTCCCTCCCCTTTCCATCCCTTCAAATCCTACACCCACTGAAGACCCTTGGGTACCCTCCTCCTCACCTCCACACACATCCTGCTTCTCTTCCTTCTGGGTCCCCAACCCCTGTTTCTCTTCTCTGGTTTGCTCTTGGCTTCTATTTTCCACCCCTTTCCAATCCAAAGACAGATGACTTGACAGTCCCGGAGGTCCTTGGCTGAGAGCCCTAGGTTCATGTCTCCACTTTGTGAGCACCTGGACTTGTGCCTTGCCTCGCTCCAAGCCTCAGTTTCCTCATCTATGAAATGGCTTAATAACAATAGCAGCTAATGTTGATTACGCCGTTACGATCTGCCAGGCCCCCTCATTAAATTTCCACCACACCCCTAAGAGTGGTGAGTATTATGAGTCCCATTTTATAAGGATGAAACTGAGGCACAGAAGAGAGAAATAATGTCCAGAGTCACACAGTAAGTGGGAGAGCCAGGATTCAAAACGCCTATTAAGTTTCTTAGGGCTGTATAACATCAGATGTGTGTGTGCGTATGTGTTGGAAGTGGGATGCTTTCCTTGCACAGTCTCTAAAATTGTACTCCCATTTTGCCACAGGGGCACTTTCTTAGTCTTCTGTAAAAAGCTACTCGAAGGAAGCTGCTAGTCCCTCTTCTAATGCATGGTAGCCCAGAGCCCCTGCTCAGCAGGAATTCCAGGTCCCCACCTCTGGCCTCCCTCCCAGCCCCCACTTAAACAGCCCCCATGTACCTGGATAGAGACATCGCTGTAGGAGCCGCCAATGACACCAGTGATGGCAGTGGGAGCATCACCATGGGTGGCATAAGAACCATCGGGGCAAACATGGCGTGAGCCATCGGCACCATGGCTGAGTGATGCACGCACGAAGTCAAGTGCCTGCTCCAGGGCATGTGTGTCCTTGGAGCAACTGTCGAGTATGTGTGCACCCAGGCGCACGCCCGGCAGCAGGCTTGGGTCATGGTTGATACGATCCAGCGCAAAAAGCATGGCCTCCAGGCGCTGGATGCCGCGATGTTCATTGACAGGACCACACTCCTCTGCTGGGCCGCCCTTCTGGTGTACCGGAAACAGCCCACCCAGAATCAGGTCCCCCTCCAGGGTCAGCACCTTCTTGGCTGGGCCCTCAGCCACAGCGCCCCACAGCAGCAGCAGAGCCAGGAACCCAAGCAGTGATCCCATGGCCCCAAAGGGGATGGATGGGTCCAGCAGACCTGGGCCTCCAGGGGGTGAGGGCAGAAGCAGCAAAGGCAAAGAGAGGTATAAATAGACCAGGAAAGGACAGACAGGAAAAGGATGAGGAGGGACCCAGCTCCTGCAGAGAGAGAGAGAGAGAGAGACAGACAGACAGACAGACAGACAAACAGGTAGGGAACAGTGGAACCTGAGAGTGGCTACCCCTTCTGACTCTGCCTCCCCCAAACTCCTTTCCCAGGGACTGAGGAGCCAGGGAGAGGTGGTGCTCCTAACTAGGATGAGAAACTCCTGGGACACCCCTTTGGCCTGTCTCTCAGCCCTGCCCAGATCTGCGGCTGGAGATGGGCTCTGTGCCCATCCCAAATTTAGCAGAGATGGAGGATTACAGAGAGTAAAGGCCCAAACAGAAAACAGAAGACCCAGAAGAATGTCCAACACCCTGCCAAAACCTCCCGGGACCCCAAAGTCAACAGCTTTGCAGCAGAAGGTCACAGTTACAAACTTGGGAGTCCAGTCCCTATCCTGAGCCTTGGATTTCCAGAGAGGAGCCATCGCTGGCTGAGAACAAAGGGTAGTTAGTCTCCAACCTCTAAGGAAACTGAAGCCCAGGTGAGCACCCAAGGTTCCCAGCCTCTCGTTCTTAAAAAGCCATCCCCAACACCCCCTGACTGGGGAAGTAATAGAGACTCTAGGCTTTGGAAGTTAGATAGCAAGGTAGAGAGGCTGGCCCTAGAGAGGGACACCGAAGTGACCACAGGTCCTAAAGTCAACAGGGAAAGTAGATGTGAGTGTATGTGTGTGTCAGGGGTGGGGGGGCAGTCCACCTGGTCAAAATCTCAAAACAGGGCTCAAGGTGAGATTTTGGACACGCTAGCACTATATAGACTGCCGTTTGAGACTTTTTGCTTTCGTTTTCTCTTCAGCTCAGAACCAAGCAGAGAAAGTCACCATCTCGACTCCCCATCCTTGGTCTCAGGGCCCTGTCCATCCTGGCCCCAGCCCTCAGAGACCCTGCCTCCCTCTTCCACTCTGCACCCTGTATTTGTGCCCCAGCTGCCCTCCCAGACACCCATCCCACACAGGTTGTCACAATCACACAGGCTTGGGAAGGCTAGCAGAGGGAAACTGAGCCTGAAGAAGGGCAGAACTAGTTGAAGGACCCCATATCCTGGCCACAGAGACTGGGGCTCTTCACTTTGCCCCCTCAGCTCCCCAGGGTTAGTCTGCCACTGGGGCTAGGCCAGGAGAACTGCGATCCTGTGCATAGCCAGAAAGCAGCAGCTCAAGCAGGCAAACAGGAGAGAGAGGTAAGCATGAAGCCCAACACAGATGGGGACACGGACCCAGATGGGGGCTGAGGTCCAAACTGGTCAAGACCACGATCCTCCCACAGGGGTGGCTGGGACCAAAGCTCCAACAAGGGACAGAACCCTGAAGGGAGAGAGAACCCTAGAAGGGGGCAGCCTGGGGGCCTGGGCCACAAAATTCAGGGAGGGAGCGATGGAGCCTGGGAGGCTGAGACAAAGACAGAGGCACAGACAGAAAGACTGACCAAAGGACGGAGGGGCAGGAAGAACGAGGGATCGAGATGCAGAGCGTGCGTTCTTTGGGGAAGAAAGGCGGGACGTCTAGGGCTGTCTTCCCGCTTCCCGGAGCTCCTGGCAAGCGTTGTCTGGACGCCCTGGCCAGTCTCAGCCCCAGGAGCCCCAGAACTCGAGGGCCCGTGGGACCCCAGGACGTGGGGTCAGGATCGATAAGGTCGGTGGCGGCCGCGGCACCACCAGGCTTACCCTACCTTGCGCGCCCGGCTCTGGCGCGGAGAAAAACGGAGAGGAGCCGGGGGCGCGGGATTCCAGCTCCCGCTAGAGCGCTCGCTCGCTCGCTCGCTCGCTGGCTGGCTGGCTCGGCAGCTCTGCGCTCTCCGCCCGCCCGCTCAACCTGCAGCTTTCAATCGCGGCCCGCCCCGCCCCCGGCCCCGGCCCGCCCTCAGCCCCTCCTCCATTCCAGATCTCCCGCGGCCAACCGGGCCTCCGCCTCCCCCGACTCCTCCAACGCTCCCCTCTTCAGGCGCACCGGCCCGGCGCTGTCCGCCGCGTGGTGCTGAATCCTCGGGCCCTCCCACCCTGTGCTGGAGCAGTTGCCTCTTGGCCCCCTCCACCCCAAGTCAGACTGCGTCCCAGAGAGCAGCGGGCATGAGGCACTGGGCTGGGAAGGTCACTGAGCCCCGGGAGGTGCGCACAGTGCTATGGGTTCCCATCTGCGAGAGCGGGAGGGCTGGCCCTAGGGTAGTGGGGTCCACTGGGAGATAGGTAAAGAGGCACGTAGGAGATAGGTGGAGCGTTTAGCCTGCTGCATCCCTGTCCTCACACTGATTCTCCGTATCCATGAACTGCAGTTCCGTCCACATGCCAGGCCTGGGGTGGGGGAATGTGTCTTCAGCCCCAAGTGCGAGCTGGGGCCTGAGTCACTAGAAGGAAGAGATGGAGTGTGTGTGTGTGTGGGAGGATCAGAGGAGGATGGGACATTCTCTTCCTTCCTGCAGATGACCTTTAAAACCACTACACCCCACACACATCCAGCCCTGACCTCCCCCCCACCCCTCCATTAATCTCCACTCTCTTGTGCAAAGGGCATTAATGGCAAAGAGATACCAATCTGGGGTGGGGGGTGGGGTTGCAGGACCAGGGACTCAGGGTCAACCCTGAGGGACAGGCTGGGGCTGGCAGGGGGATCTGGGAGGGAGGGGGCTGGGGAAGAGGCTCCTGAAACTGGCTGCTGCATAGGAGGGAGCAGGAGCTGGAGCCCGAGCAGAGGGAGGACAGCTCTGAGAAGATGTTCTTGAGTCTTCTTCCCTCCTGCAGCAGAGTGCGGAAGGATACCCCTGGGTAGGGGTGGTGGATAATCTGCCTCGCCACACTGTACTGAGGGATTTGGAGAGGGCGGCTGCACCCAGATTTAGCCCCAGAGCCATAACGCACGCACTAACATGTACTAAGGGGCACAGCATCTATACATGTTCCCCTGGTGCTGCCCTTTCTTCCACAGGTGTCAGTAGAGGTAAGGCTAGCTCAGATGCATGCCAATGAGCACATGCTAATCCCAGGTCCCTCTGGTACACACACCTACATATGGGCTTGGCGTTGGGGGTTGGGGGGCAGGGGGTTGTCACCAAGGAAGGACAGGCGTTTTCCCTGGACACAGAAACTGGACGCTCCACTGCTCTGGAAAAGAGCACAGCTGTACAACAGACCAAGACATCAAATCCAAACAAACTCCATTGCTAATATGAGGCAAGGTGGCAGCAGGATGAGGGTACAGAGCTGTCAGACAAGGCTGGAGAGACAGACATGCTGTCTGCCAGCTCCTGCTGTTCCCACCCTCTCCACTGTCTCAGAGCAACTGCTCCCTGGGGTAGGTGAGTGATGGCCTGGGCCCCTGGAGCAGAGGGGCTGACAGTAGCAGGGTTCTGAGGTGAGAGGAGCTGCACAGCAGTCCCAGCCCACTCACCAAGGCAGCCTCACAAAAGACATGGGGCTTTATAAACACAGCACAAGCCCAAGTGGCCATTATATGGCCCGCAGCAAGTGAGCTGCACAGTCCCGCGACAGCACATGGACATGCAGTTACACACCCAGCTATGCACAAACACACACCCAGCCTTACATGCAGAGCTGTACATGTGGACACAGCCACACACATAGCAGTACACATAAACACACAACTGCATACACAGACACAGCCGTAATTCATAGCTCTACATGTGGACACACAGCTGTACACATGAACACATATACGTAGCTGTACAGGTGAACATGTCCACACATATATAGCTATACTCATGGACACACAGCTGCAAAGACCTATAGCTTTACATATGGACACAGAAAAACACACAGCTTTACACATGAACACACCCCGCCAAACACAGTTGTACACAGACACATAACTACACACAGACAGCTGTATATGGACAAAGCCCCCCGAGTGATGCTCCCAGATAGCCAGCCTCACACCCCTATAATTCAACCGAAGTTAGACACTAAGCACAGCAACATGTGCACAGAGTCACATAGCCATCCACACAAGGTACAGCCACCACATAAAAGACCAAAGGTATGCGTGTGTTCGCATGCACACACGCAGATACACAGCCACTGGCAGGCACAGCGGGGATGTCCTCACCGGCTGGACAGATAACAGTGTCAGCACAGGCACACTCTAGCCACAGACACAAAGGCATCCCTTGGAAGCAGACTGAGGCAGGCTGTGAGCTCCCCACTCCTGAGCCCCAGAAGGCACCCCATGCTCAGCTTTCACACCCCTTGTCCTGATCCGCTGCTCTCCAGCAGCCTGGGGGAACCTCTGGGGCTGCTGCAATGGAGGGGCAGCTGTCAAGTGGGGCCAAAGAACAGGGAGTGAAAGGCCTCCAATTCCCTCTACCCCACCCCCCCGAGGGTACCTGGCCAAGTTCTTTCCTCTCCTCAGGTTGGGGGTGCTCCTGCCCACTCTGGGGTCCCCAAGAACCAGAACCACTGTGGAACAAACAAATGCACAGTACAAATCCAGCTAAAACAAAGAAAAGCATTTGCTTTATTCTGGGTCCTGGAAGCTCCAATGTGAATCTGAAAAAAAGATGTAACAGGGGTGGCAGCCGCGGGGGCTCGGTGCCAACGGTCCCGGCTCCTTTGGCTCTGGGAGCTGAGAGGGCAGTGAGGAGAAGGCTTAGCCAGAGGCCCAGGGCAGTAGAAGTCAGGTCCGCTTGAGACCCCTGGCCCCCGCCTGAGCCCGGGAGGTGGAGGAAGAAGAGGACTGAAGAGGCTGCTCAGTTCCTTAGCAACTGCACCACAGGAAGGTGCAGGCTGTGGGTTACTCCTCGCCCTTCTCAGGGGTACTGGGCTCCCGGGGCCACTTGGCAACCCCAAGGGGTTCAGCCTCAGGGCCGACCCTTGCCTCCCCAAGGGGTCCCTCGCCCTCCAGGTCCAGCTCCTCAAAGGAGGAGCCGCTGGCACCCGACTCGCTGTAGCTGTGCTCACTGCGGGTGTCACCATCATCCCAGCCACGGCTGCTCACCCCAGGGGACAGTGTGGCAGCTGAAGTCTCCCGGCTGCCAGGACCCACCTCCAGGCTTACAGAACTTGTGTCACTCATCGTGTCAGTTCCTGGAGGAAGAGGGAGCACAGGTTAGCTAGGGCCCCCACCCCCTCCTCCAGGGAGAGGACTGAGGCTCTCCCACCAGCCCAGCAACTCAGCATACACAGTGTGCTCATGAATAATAAAGCTGCCCCTGGCTCAAGAGGCTCATTCCAGCTGCCCTCTGCCCTGTCTTGAGCTGCACTGGCAGGGCAGAGGGACAGAACAGGGAGGGAGTGAGAGAGGACAGCCTGCTGTATACTCCTCTCCCTACCCTGAATTAGCCTCAGCTCCCTGCACTCCCACAAAGCCTGCTGCCCCCCAGCCCCCAATAGTCCATTAAGGACCATTCAGCCCCAACCTGAGAAGCTGAGGGTAGGACAGAGATTTAAGTAGTGTCCCCTCCTCCACCCCCTATTTCAGGCTTGGAGAGAGGTTTCTCCAAGGCCAGAACACTGCCCATAAGGCCTGAGGACAGGAGAATGGACCAGGAGGCCTGCTCTCCTGTGTCCCTCCCCCATGCAGGGCTCCCCAAGGGGCAGCCATATCCCTGCCTCTGGCCCACACTGAGCCCCAGTTTGAGGAGGAGGCTGGGGCAGGAGTGGGATGGAGAAGTCCTGAGAAATCCTCGACCAATTACACGGGAGGAGGGTGTTGGGACGAAGCATTTTAAGGACTTTCTTCTTCTATGCCTGGGTCACCCCAGAGAAGTCCTTACCCATCCCCAACCACTAGTGGCTCCTGAGCCACAAAGCAGCAGAAGGGACCATGGGAGAACTCTGCAAGTGGCTGGAGTGCCCTGAGATGTCTCCCAGCCTGCTCCTCCCACCCCCAACACGTCCTCCAGGGCAGGTTCATCTGCCCTGCTCAGGAGCAGCCCCTCAATTCACCTCCTCAGGTCAGAGGCACTGACAGCAGTTGGGGGTGGCAAGGAGGAGCAAAGAGCTCAGGCCTACTGTGCGTAGGAATCCAGATCGAGAAAAGGCGGATATGCTTCCCTTCCTGTGTGAGAGGGAAGGGGGCAGCTATCAAACATCACAGAAAGTGACGGGTGGGCCAGCTTCCTCAGATCCTGTCTCCATGGTGATTGAGCCCCGAGCCCGGCACAGCTGGGGACTGCTTGGCGTTTCGGACTTGGCCTGGAACTTTCACTGAACCTCAGCTGGAGCCCAGGGTGAGGGGTGGGGTGGGGTGGGATCTGCTCCCTCAGCCTCCTCGGCCCCAAGATGACCTCTGGGACCTACTGACAGAGGTGAGATGAGCCCTGTAAGTGCCAGGTTGCTGGCCCAGGGCCCTCTTCTTGCTGGGGCCTCAGTCATGGCTCCCAGAGTGGAGGTATTCAAGAGTGAGCCAGGACTACTCCCTGAATTATAGGTGGTTCCCTCTGACCCTGGGGCAGGACTCCAGACCCTCTTTCTTGCCTTAAATAATGACTGGTGCCCCAGAGGCTGCAGGCCTGAAAGGAGCAAAGGAGGGGGATAATTTCTCCCTGGCCCCATTAAGTTCAATCCACCCACCCACCCAATGGCTCTCTCGGGACCCAGGTATGGGAACCTGCCTGCTTGCCAGCTAGCTGCCTCCTCCCTCTCCCAGTTCCTAGGCTAGGAATGATCAGAGGAAGGAGCCCAGGGGTGCCCCTTCAGGCCAGGGACCAGCATGCTGCATGAGGACAGCCCCTGGGTACATGTGGACACTTCTGGCAAAGGAGTCCAAGGCAGGGAAGTGGCAACCCTCCAGCTCCATCAAGGTCTGCACAGGAGGAAGTCCAGAGTCCTGGGTCTGTGTCCCAGGGCAGAAGAGGCCAGGCAAGGCAGGGTAGCACCTAAATCCCAAAGGCTGCTGAAGCAGAAAATGAAGCTGCCACCTCACCCCAGTCCCTCTCTCCTCCACTGCCCAGAGCCAGTGCAAGAAGATCAAATATTCATTGCCTCTCTGGAGCTAAATAATACATCAATGTAATAACAGGCGCAAGGCAGCTAATCACCCCCCTTTCACCTCCCAGCCCAAGCGGGGGCCACAGCAGGGAGGCAGACAGGGACAGGCCAAGCCTTGGGCAGACAGGCATCCACCACACACTGCTGCGCAAGTGGCATGCACCTGGCAGGCAGACACCCAGAGTCCGCCCCAGGTGCCAGGGCAGACCCTATCAGCGGAGAGCAGACCCCTTGCCCCCACTCCAGGGAATGGGTGGGCAGGCTGGTGGGTAGGACAGGCCAAGGAGCCGGGGGCGTGGGAGCTAGGTTGCAGCCAGCTGTAGTGGGTGCCAAGCAGTCCTTCAACACCCTGGCAGGCGGTGTTTGAAAGGGGAGCTGGGTGGGGGGGAAAAGAAAAGGGGTGCAGGCAGCTGAGGGAGGTTGAAATAAGGTCAAGGTGCTCCCCTCCTGCCCTGGGGACTGCCTTGGCCTGCTGACCTTGTAGTATGTCCTGTGCCCACAGTAGGGGCACTGAAGAGTGTCTGCCAGGCACTACCAGGCCGGTGGAAGCAGTGCCCCATGGAGGTAATTAAGTGGCAGATGAAGTTAACTGTGTTGGACATGGCCCCTAGGGAGTGAAGGCTGCCTCCCAGTACCTACCCCCTGCCCCCGCCAACACATGTCTCTCAGGGTGACCTTGGCTGTTGAAGATTGGATGGACAGAGAGAGTCTCCTAAAGCAGGAGGTGCAGAGGGACAGTCACTCTCCTCCCAGCCCTGTACCACTGCCACAGGTCATGGACCTCCAGAGTCACATGAGGCTCCACCAGCATGGCCAAGCCTTAGACCCTCTAAGACCACTTGGGATGTTACCAGCAGGTCCCCTCGCACCTGGGGACAGCTCAGGGTTACAAGAGGTCACGAAAGGGGGTGGGCTGAGAGCAGGCAAGCAACCTACTGGCCTGGACCTGGGGTAGGAAGGCTGGCTCTGATGGAAGGGGCAGGGTGCTGATCTCCTGGCTCCCCTCTGCATGCTCTCTGGTTCCTCTTTGACTGATTCATTGATTTATTTATTCTTGGCTGCATCGGGTCTTAGCTGCTGCACGTGGGCTTTCTCTAGTTGTGGCGAGCAGGGGCTGCTCTTCGTTGTGGTGCACAGGTTTCTCATTGCGGTGGCTTCTCTTGTTGCGGAGCATGGGCTCTAGGCACATGGCCTTCAGTAGTTGTGGCTCGTGGGCTCTAGAGCGCAGGCTCAGTAGTTGTGGCGCACGGGCTTAGTTGTTCCGCGGCATGTGGGATCTTCCCGGACCAGGCCTCGAACCCGTGTCCCCTGTATTGGCAGGTGGATTCTTAACCACTGGGCCACCAGGGAAGTCCCCCTGTTCCTCTTCGGAAGGAAGAAAGCAGCTGGCTCTGGGTGGGGCCCCATATTGGGGGACACCTTGTTCCTCTCCTTACCTTCCATATCCAGAGCCAATCTCACTTCCTGACGAGCCCTCCCAAGTGATGCCTTTCCTGAGCAGCCTCAGCCCCCTCCCATGAGCATCCAGCTGTCTGTGATCTGTGTTTCCAAGGGTACTCCTGCTGCATCTGAAGGGAATCCAGGCAGGGTCTTTGTACCTGCATTGCCAGGGGTAACGTGTGAAGCCACACCTACATGGATCTGCGTGTCTAAGAACAAGTAACTCTGCACGTGGGTAGACGGGTCCCTTCTTCCACCTCTGTGAAGCTTCGCCTGGACACCCACAGTGCGACCCAGCCAGGGAGGAGGCCCCACCCTCTTCCTCCCGCAACACCCCTGCCCCGTACCTGTGCCATCCACCTGGGCATCATTGGCCTCTGCAGGGCCCCGGAATTTCCGTTCTGTCTCCTTCACCTCAGGCACATAGAAGTCTCCCTGCCGTGCCAGTGGGCACATGAAATAGATCTGGTCTTGCTGGTAGATCTCCAGCCGTGGGTGGGCACACAACTTCCGCTCCTTGTGGGAGAGCGCGAAAGGCGGAATGAGCCCTACAGGGCCTCTGACCCACACGTCCCTGAGTGGCCCCAGGAACTGTCCATTATTTATTCCCTCCCAGGGGGCTGGCTCCGCTTCCTGCCCCAATCTCCTGAAGGCACCCACACAGCATCCTAAGGGCAGGACCTCATACTCCAGGGGGCAGTGGTCTGAGGACCTGGGAGTCCTAGGACAGGTGCTAAAAGAACCCAGGAGCCTGGCACTGCTAATCCTGGGACCAAAACGCTATTCCAGAAAGCACTGGTCTCACAGAGCCATGAAGCTTAGCACCCCAGAATACCCTAGGACAGGGACCCCACAGTCTTTGACCCCAGGCACCCAAGCCAAGCCAAGGTCTGACCTGCCAGACTTGCCATCTCAGGATCCCATGGCCCTGACCTCCTCTCTGCCCTGGACAATGCTGACTGACCCACCAATATCAGGAGAGGCAGTGCCCCTGACTCTCAGGCCCCTAGCCCCTGCCCTTGCAGACATGTTACTGACTAACCCTGAATAGGAGCTCCAGGCCAGCTAAACCTCTCTCTTACTCCCATTCCCCTGCTGGTTCAGGTCTATTCCAACCTCCGAGACTGTCAGATGTGGTTGGTTCCCACCCCTTCTCAGACCTGGGTCCTGAGTTTCAGCCAAGGGGGAGGTGGCAGACTCTAGGCTGGAGGAACAGGCAAGACAAGTAGGTCTAATACTGGACACTGCCCAACTCCCCAGTGGGCTGAAGTGCCAGCTTATAGGTCCCCACACGTAGACAGGCACTCCACTCCCTTCTGCGTGAACACAGAGCCCAGTGCTCTGTAGCCCCCAGTGTATGTGAAAGGGGCACAGATACATGCCAGAGCTGCCCTGAGACAGACAGACAAACCAGAACAGGGGTCAAGTGCATCTTGCTCCTGAGCCTGCCCTCTTCCCGCAATGGAGCACAATTATCCACTATGATGATTGCAAGGACCCTGCCCTGTCACTGCTCACCCGCCAACCTTCACAACACGGCTATTTATAGCACCCGTCCGGCTCTCACCATGAGCTCTGAAATAAGCCTTCCACTTAGCGGTAATGAGAGACTTACTGCCCGGTGGGGAGAAGCCACTCCAGGACTCCACTTGTCTGCCTGCCTGGCCACGCTTAGGGTTGAGGAACCCCCCTCCAGTTGAAGCAAGTGAAGAGAGAGAAAAATGAGCCCCCGGGAGAGAGAGGGAAGGAAGGTTTATTTTATCCAGCCAGGGCCCTCAGCAGCCGGCTGGAGGCCACATGGGGGTGGATGTCCTGGCCCAAGGTCTAGCTGCAGCTCAGCCTCTGACTCCATGGGTGACCCAGGCAAGGCCTTTCGTCCTAAGACTCTGTGAGCTTGAACAGAGTGGGACACCCTAGCCCTGACACCTCCAGGGGCAGTGAAGGAAAGTCATTATTTTTAATAGTTTGAGTCTGACCTTCTTTGCTAACATGGGTGGCTCTTTTGGCCATCTAATAAGGCCATGCCCCCAGCTCTTCCCATCTCCAAACACATCAATGGCTGCCTCTGCTTTTCCACCTGCCCACACACCCACCCCAGCCCTGGTCTTCAGGAGGAGGGTGAACAAGAAGACAACATCAGGAATGAGTAGCTACCAGGCTCTGGGGCTCCTCTACTGCCAGCACCTGGGGGCGAGCATCTGCCAAACCTGAACCCCACTCAGTGAACTGGTCACGAGGCCAGGGTCAGGGAGGCTCCCTGAAGAAGGTCCAGGTCATTCCCTGATAGCTAGAGGGAAAGGGCCCCCGAACCCAATCAGGGCATGGCCTTCACCAGCATTCCATACTCTGGGCATTCAAAGGGTCCAAAAGGAAGCTGCCGAGAGGTGATCAGCTACCCGGAGGCCCATCTCTCAAGGGCTGAAGACAGTCGGCTTTTGGGGATGCTTCTAGGAATCAGAGCCCGTGTCCACCCAGAAATTCCAGGGACAACCCTCGCCAACACTCAAGCCACCTGCCTAGCTTTCCTTTTGGAAGTAACAGGGATGATAAGAGGGAGCAGTGCCCTTTCCACCCTCTCCTGGAGGCCAGGCATCAGGGTGGGTAGCACCAAGCAGCCACCCTTGCCAACTGCTCTGCCAGCCCCCTCATTGGCAGGCGGGAGGCAGCTCTCTGTGGCTGCTCTGTGCATCTGCCTCCTCCGGAGAGCCCGGTTCTGAAGTTGCCTGGCTGTGGACAGCCCCGTTGCCATGGAAACTGCATCCTCCATCCTTGCCGTCGCCTTCATCTCAAAGCCATCCGGGAGAACAGAGGAACAGGGGAGACAGAGGAGGGAGAGAAAACGGTGGCCTGGGGCTACCCAGCCCTTCCTTCCCTGCCCAGCCCTCCCTCCTCACAGCATCCCACACAGAGAATGCCAGCTGCCCAAGCCTGTCCCCAGGCCCCTGGAGGGGCAGCCTAATACCCGAGCCCAGCCCAGTCCTACCCAAGCCACCTGGGGGACCCTGGCCCTCCCTACTGGAGAGAGGCATGGAGCTAATTAAAATCTCATTGACGGCTCAGCCCAAATCATTTTAACACATGCTGGATCCTGTCAAAATTCAGACTCAGGGGCAGAGAAGGGGCAGGAAGAAGGCAAAGGCAGAAACTTCCAAACCAGGCCCATAGATAGGGGGAGGGGCTTATAAGTGTCCCTGTAGCCTCTCCTTGAGATCCCTCTCCACGCTCTGCCCACTGACCAAGAATGAGTTCAGTGGGGGGCTGGGGATGGAGGGTGGGGGCAGGACTAGCCATATGCCCTGTCCCTAAGTGATCAGGCAGAGAGAACAAGCCCTTTCCCTCCCAGCCAGGTGCAGTCTCTGAGGGAAGAGAGGATAGCCATGGGCCAGCTCTCAGGTCCTCTCTGCACAGCAGGAGCTGTGGCCCGGGCAGCGTGTTGATGACCTGGTAAATATTGGAAAATCATCGAAGTAAGGCAAGGCCAGCTGCCTCTCCCTCAGCTAGCCTCAGGGAGCCCTTGGAGAACTGACTGTCAAGGACACCAGGCCAATGCCACACTGGGCCGGTACTGCTAGGGAAAGGGGACTGACTGGATGGGCCTGGAGTCTTCCCAGCCCTGGGCACAACCCCTCCCACAGACCAGACAGCCAGACGCTTGAGGAAGCATCACCAGGACAGGGGAACCTGCTCTGGCCACTGAAGCTACGGGCTACCTGATGAGGCCACAAACCAGGGCAACTCATTCGCACACGCAGACTCAAGGGGATCACAAAGCCCTGCTCCAAGGTGGGAGAGACGCAGATGTCTATAATCCTCCCCGCCTAATAGGAAGAAGTCAGCTAATCATGCCAAGGTGCCACTAGGAACTGCTAGAAACTGGATTCCAGAGTTCCAGTCCCTCAGACACACCTCCAAGGATTCCCTCCCCCCTGGGGCTTCCACAAACAGAAACAATAGGTGGACTTGGTACACCACCCATAATGCAGGGATTTCCAGGAGACCTCAGCCACCAGCACTCCCCCCACCACTCCTGCACCAACACCAGGTGCTCACACCGCCCACAGGGGTGCCGGCAGACAAGGGAAGGAGCAGCACACAAAAGGCTGCCATGGTGCCACTGACCTGGCTACCTTGGGAACACACCACACGCTCCCTCCTCACCTCAGGCTGAGCTCATGTCCTGGGTGGGGTGCAGCTCAGGGCTCCTGCAAAGGCACCAGATTGGCATATGCCGAGCCAAGGTTTCCCCACAGGACCCACAGTGCCACCCCTGGTAGTTCTTACTGAATTAGGAGAGGGGAGGAGGGAAGAAAGAGAGAGGACTTGAACTACTCTCATTTGGTGTTCTGCTCTCAAACCATCAACCTGTGCCCTGGCCTGGGCTAGGGGTGGGGAGAGTGTGGAGTGCAGAAGAGGTCAGGCCCAGCAGGGGAGACATGGTGGATCCCATTCCCAGGCTGCCCAGAGCCTGGGTTTGCTCAGAGCTATGCGGCCTCAAATCCTCAAAAGGACAAGGCAATGGGTGCAGGCCAAGGTCTGGGTCATGCATCTCCTAGATGAGCTCTAGGCCCAGAAAGGGATGAGGTCTGCTCTATCAATCTCCACCCCATCACAGCCCTCTACTTCCTGTCTCACTGAAGTGAGGGGCCCTGGGTCTTCCTGTTCACTCTGAGTGGACCAGTCCTACCTGTCCCTCCACGCCAGGCTGGAGAGCTGGGCAGCCACACAGCCAGCAAACAGCTGTTGCATCCCACCCAAGGTGATGGCATCTCTTCACTGGGTGAAGTGAGGCATGCTCATTTTTAATTTCACAGACACTGACGTGCACCCGCCTGCACATAGCAGTCCCTGCCAAGTGGGGGCTCAGACCCTGGAGGCCCCTTAGGCAGCTGGTCTGCATCGAATGTGCAAAGTGATGGCGGAGGCGCAGCGGGGGCTGCTGCTGGAATGTGGCACATTGTTATTACTCTGCCCAGGAACTTCCGTCAACTTCCCTCTCCCATGCTCCCTCTTATACCCAATGGGCCTTTCAACAGCCTCTGGACCAAAACCTAAGCCTGTCTGTGGGGCAGGAAGTGACAGCAGGAGACAGCTCTGGGGATGCTGCAGTGCTAGCAAGGGAGAGCCTGCAGAAGGGATGGTGAGTACCCTTCTCCCTTGGAGCAGGACAGCCCAAAGCTCTGCAAATGAGAGGCAAAGGAGAAAAGGAATGAGATGGGGTTGCCAGGGACGGGACATAGGGGGAAGGAAGTGGCAGAAAGAGCTCCGGGCAGGAGCCCAGAGCCTTGGCCTAGCTATTGACCCCTCCCTGGGTCTCAATCTCCCCAACTGTAAAATAAAGAGATTGGAATAGATGATCTTAAAATAAGTGAGAAATTGGAAAATATGAACAAAACCCCCATTACTTAAAGACAATTGTACACTTGAAAAACCCAAAAAGAATCAATGGAGAAGCTACCAAAAATATTAAGCTCACAAAATTAACAAAAGCACAGCCCATTTTTCTGTGCACTAATCAGCCAGTTAGCAGATATAATGGAAGAAAGAGATGAAGGCCCTCTTGGGGTCAGGTCTAGCCCAGGGCCGAACTGGGAGCCCACCCCCACCCCAAATGGCAGGGGAGGGGATGGCAGAGAAGCAAGGCTTGGGTGGGAGTCTGGGGAAGACTGCAGAAGGGGGAAGGTGTGAGGGAGAGCAGGGCGCTGTGCCTGGCACCCCAGCCTGCTGTGCCTGCTGCCGCCGCTGCCTGAAGACTTTTCATTTTCACCTCAGAGCCGGCAGCTTGCCATGCAATTTACACCTCTGCTCATATTCCTTCTCACCCAGGCCATGGCTTCCTGGGCAGCCCAAGAGGGGGGCCTCAGCAGCAGTGGAGACCAGCGTGGGCTGGGGCAGAAGCAGGCAAGAGTAGTTCCCTCTAAGCAGGCACAGGGGGCACAGGCCCTTAAGCATCCTAATACCTGGGTGGGCCAGGCAGGTCCTGATCTGCAGCCATGCCCAGCCTTTCCCCAGGGTCCAGATAGCCAATACTCAATCCCAGCTCAGCCCTGCTCTGGCCTTCTGAGCCCTTGTGGAGCAAGAGCAGAGGGCTGGGGAGTGTGGGGGTGAGTACCTACATGGGGAGCTCAGGGGCTCAGACCTGGGATCCTAACACTCTCCCTTCCAAATGAAGGGGAGCCACAGCCTCCCAGACGACGCTGCTGCCATGGCAGGCTCCATAGCCCATCCCTCTCCGAGATCCTGCCGCTTAGTCTGCAGCATCTGTGCAGTCAAGGACCTTGAGCCCAGTTCGGCTTATAAGCCAACGAAAATGTTGCTGATTGATTATCCAGCAGCAGGAAGGCTGCTTGGTGCAGATGGAGCCATGAAGTCAAGCACCTGGGAGCCAGAGGAATCAGGAAGTGCCAGAGGGAAGGACAGCTGGGCAAGTGGGGATGGAGAGGTGGGGAGAAAGACAGAAGGTAAGGGAGGAGGAGAAGGCCCTGAATTTCTCATCTCTGACTGGTACCTCTACTTGCTGCTCAGGAAAGACCTTCCCTCTGGAGCCTTAGGTTTCCTGTCTGCATAAGCAGACAGACAGCCTCTCCCGATCTGAGGGCTCCACTAAAAGGCAGAGTTTTTCTGCTCTGGAGGGATCTCCCTCCTTGGAATCTCTCCTCCTTCCTTGTTCCTGAAATCCCAAGCTCTCTGGAAAAGAGCAAAAGAATCCTTCCTTGGTAAGGCCCATCTGCCTGGGGAAAAAGGCTCTCTCTGGATTGGTGATGGCCCAAGCCCACAGCACCATCCAGACAAGCCTCAGCCCCCAGGGTCCTGCAGGGCTGCCAAGCTACAATATCTGAGCTGGTATTTCGAGAGTGGTGGCTCCCACGCCCGCCCCAGCAAAGGCTGGCTTTGTGCTTTCATTACTGGGATAGGGGAGTGGGGAGGGGTGAAGCCTGAGAGGCTGAGGAACAAGTTTCAGGGCCCCAGGCCGGCAGAGGGGAGAGCCTTAGCCTCCTGTGTGGGTCCCCACACCTCAACATCCAGGGGCAACTTCCTAAGGGGAGTCAGGGAAGCCAAGCCTTGGTGTGTGTTTGTGGAATTGGGATGGGGGGGGTCTCCTCCTGGCCCAGGGAAATCTGCGAATGGAGAGTCACTGCTATTCTCTGCTAACTTCTGTTACTCTCTTTCAGAGTTGGACTGTGGCCTCTGGCTCTTCCTCTCCAGCCCCCAGTGCTCAAGTCCTGTTCCAAAGCCAGCCTGGATGCTGTCACTCATCTGATCACATACCATTAGTGGCTCTCTAAAACCTGCAGGACCCAGCCTCATCTCTTGGGCCCAAATTCTTGCTCCTCCCCTGTACTCCATCCACAATGGATACACAGGCCATGTCCACGTCAATGCCTCTGCCTGACCTGCCTTCCTACCTGGAGAACACTACCCATCCTTCAAGGCTCAGCCCAAATTTCCCCACCCCCAAAGGTTGCTTTGCCTTTCCCAGTGAATCCATCTCTCCCCTCCCCACCCCACTCCCCCTAGGCTAAGCCCTGTGGCTGGGAGAGATGGTGGGAGGAAAGAGTTCTGGGGGCTTATCATTCAGCCCCAGGTCCTGGTGCTACTGAGCACACCCTCCTCCCTGAACTGGGGCAGGCCAATTAGCAGGTCGCAGCCCTGGCAGGTAAGCTAGCCCTGGAGCCATCTCCACCTCACTGAGGGTAAGGACATGAGGACCAATAAGGCACCTGCAGCAGCTGCTTCCTGTGCCCAGAACAGCTGCCAAGGTAACCCTTAATGAGTCCCTGCTGGGCAAATGGGCAGCCAGGCTCTTCCTGCCTTTTGCTTCTGGCTCCCCCAGCAGGCTCCCAAATCGACAGCCTCAGCCCATGACTCTGCCCACCAGGGCTGGAGACAGAGGGTCAAGTGGGTGTTAGGCCACAGTGCTGCTATTATCCCAGGCCCACTCTGGGTACCACTCCCAGTGCATCCCAAGCTCATGACAGTCCTCAGCCTCTTGGCCCCAGCCCCAATCATGGACAGAGCAGAGTGGCAAAAGGCATGTAGCCATCAGTGATTCTCTGCCCAGGGGATCCAGTCTGGACTTGGCCACTGCTTCAACTCCTGACCTTGGGTAACCTCCCCTCCCTAGGTCTCACTGTCGTTACTGGTAAAACAATGGGGATGCTGGCTTTTATTAGGACCCTATGCCTGCCTCCTAGCTCATTCCTCCATGCCCCAAACAATGCCACACAAAAAAGGACCCAGTAAATAAGTGCAGAGTAAGTGACTGAGCTGAGATACCAGGAAGGCCTTCCTTATTAAAAATAAAGCTCGGGAACTCTCCCAAATTAGCTCAGCAAAGGTGATGGGCAGGGAAAGAGACGACCCCAAATTTCATATTCTATGGGGGCTTCCTTACCTGGATTCCCACTGCCAGGACCATCCTGCTCCCTACTGGTGTTTTGGCCTCAGTGTGGACTCAAACCACCCCCATCACTGACTCCCTCAAAGTCACTCAGACAGTCTGAGGGAAAACAAACACAGGAGATTGTGAGCCACTGGGCAGGACCCAGACTCTGACCATGCTGCTGGGAGCTTCCTCCCTGCTCACGCTCAACAGGATGACCCACTTCTGTAGCCACCCTGCTGAGGCAGCTGAGTCCCCCGCTCCTTAGTTTCCAGCTGGCTGTCCCTTGACACTGCCAGCCTATCACCCACCACTCAGGAATTCAGTCACATCCACTCCAGGGAAATCTCCACCGTGACACTCCCCAGGGCTTCCTCCAGGTCCAGCTTCCAGCTCCCCCAGAAAGTGCCTCTTCTGGGAACCCCTCCTGCCCCTGCCTGCACAAGGGATGAGCCCTGGCACCTCCCAGCTCCACTCACACTGCAACTGCCACGGTGTCCTCAGGATCTAGAACAGACATGCAGTTGGCCAGGGGTGGAAGAGGCATCTGCCCAATGGTGTCCCCCTCTTAGGACAGAGGTTTTCAAACCAGTTAAGTCTCAAACATCCTCCTCCAAACAAAAGCTCAGGAGGTCATCTGATGTGTAAAACCCAGAGGCAGAGCTACTCCAGCTGAGGCAAGTAAAGGTCTGAGTGCAGCCCCCTATCACTGGCTGCCAGCCACAGGGGTACCTTAGCACAGCCCCTAGGCTCTGGCCCCCAGAGCAGTCTGAGAACTAAGGTCTGGGGTCCCTGCTCACAGCTGTCCCTGGTAGAACAGCCCCATCAACCCAGCTATCCCAGAACTCTACCACCAAGGTTCCCCCACTGGCTCACTATACCTGCTCTGCCTACCACACATCTCCAATTCTATGGAGAAAGAGCCACTATCTGACCTCCAGGGCCTGCCTGCATTTACCCAGCCAACCAGCCTCCACACAGACAATGCCCTCCCTAAACTCAGGAGATGCCCAAACATCACAAGGAGACCTCCCTTGAAAACCTGGGGAAAGCAGAGACCCTGGGGAAGGGGGTTTATGGAAAAGATCATAGATCCTGTTGAAAGGAAGTCAGGCACGGGGGTCTTGGCTGGCCAGTCTAACACTCTTAGTGATCTCCTCACCAACTGCAGATATGAGCCAAGTACTGAGCTCAGGGAACTCACACACAATCCCATACGTGGGACCCCAGGCCTCGCACTCATCTCTGGTCTGCTCCATGTGCCCCAAGCCTTCCCTGGACGCTCATTAAGACTGGTCTCACCTTGTGGTGAATTTTGAGGCCTTTGCCTATTGTTCTGGGTTGATATCTGGTCCCCACCTCCTCTGTGGCATTGCAATTTCAAGGAAGCTCAGTTCCCTCCTTCAGCTGCCAGAAGAACCCCCTTCCTGGGGATCAGGGAGTGGTCTCCTCTTGCCCTGGAGGCTAACTCCTTGGACCCTGGTGGAGCGGCCTGACAAAGCTGGGGCATCTTCCACATAGACAAATAGTCACACAGAACCCAGGGACCCCTCACACACATGCTGTCCCAGAGTGCCTGGCCTGGGGCCCCCAGTGGTTTACGTGGAGAAAGGCAGACTTCCAGCCCCTAGAGCTTGCCAGGCTGCCAAGCTGGGGAAGCCCGGCCAGAGAGCCAGGGGCTGCCACACAGACCACAAAGCTGGGATCCAGCCATCCTTCCAGAATCCCCACAAGAGCCCTGACAAATGCTTGTCTTTGGGTTCCTCACAGAGAACCCCCAGGACCTTGCTGTCCCATGAGACCAATCTTGTCCCAGGCTCAGACATCTGCCACTGCCGGAACAGCAGCTGCTCTCCACCTCCCTCATCCAAAGCTCTGAGATCATTCACCTCCACCCCTCGCCCCAGCCTCTGGGGAAGCAGGTGAGCCTGCCAAGCCCTCCCTCCCCTCCTCTTGGCTACTGCCGCCCTCACCACTCCTGAAATAGAAAGCCGACGGGCTGCTGTCACTGCATCTGAAGCAACTCCACAGCAGACCCAGCCTCAGATCCAGAGAGAAGCCAGTGGGGTGGAGAAAAAAGACACGCGCACATGTACGTAACATGTACATACACGCACGCACACATGGTTAAAGGCAGCCAGCTGTCAGGGTTGGGACAGTCAGAAGCGCTCAGAGTCTCATTAGCAGCCTCTTTTCTCTGGTCTCAGGGCAGTGGGGAAGAGGGCAGGTGTAAGAGCGAGCCTTACATTCTCTTCTCTCTGTCACCTAGGCCAAGAGAGGCACAGGGCCACCCCCTGTCCACTGCAGGCTGAGACCAACAAAGAGAACCGGCCCCTTCCTCGTCTTTCACCTGGGTTTGTTCCTCACCCCCAAAACCAGCAGAGCACCTGGGCCGTGCCTCCACTGAGGGCAGCCCGGCATCTGTCTCACTCTCCCAGCTGGTGGTCAGGCCCACACAGCACGCCTCGCAGACATCCCTGAGAAGCCCCTTGCATTGCCCCGCACCTGTCAGGCTTCCTCATCACAGGCAGGAGAGAGGATGGTACGCCCCCTGCTGCAGCCCCAACCCCAAGAAAATCAAGCCCAGAGCACAGCTGACAGGCTCCCACGGGAGGAGGAGGTAGGAGGAAGGGCTTTCATCAAAGAGGTGACGTCAAAACCAGGCAACTTGTGAAGCTGTCAGGGGCCAGGAAATTTGGACAAAGGTGTCTAAAAATAAACCCCTGAAGCCAAGAAAAGGCTGTGGTGGCTGAGTTGCTCGCCACCACACCACATGTCCTGTTCTGAGGTCTGGAACCCAGAAAGTCTCTTCCCAGGGGTGCTCCTCCAGACTGGCCCTTGAAGCTGAGGATGACACAGACAAGACCAGAGACACCACACACCAGCCCTTCCTTGGGTGAAATGCTGAGCAGGCCTTAGGCACTGATGTCTCTCTTCCTGCCCTCAACACCAGTCAGCTCCCCCACCTCCTGCCTCACCCTGCCCCTCAGCCTCCGGCCCGACCCCACGCCCAGCACCCTTCTGGCTGCCAACCTCCAGCTCACAAAGGAAATCCTCCTCCATCCTCCCCATGCCCCTTCCCTACCACAGCAGCCCTCCTGTTTCTTCTTCCTGTCTCTGCCCACGAAGGCCACAGCTGGTGACCCAGGGCCCCATTTATTCATTCCCAAGCCCTGATACCAGACACTTAACCAGGTTGTGTCTGAACTCCCATTTCCATCACCAAGGCCCTGTCCCTTTTCCCAAGCTGCTCTGGAGAACAAGCCACCAGGTTCTTCCAAAACCGTCAAGTTCACATTCTTGCTAACTTTTTTCTCCTGCTCCCTGATCCCAGCCACACTGGCCATGCCCTCTGTACACTTTGCTGCCTCAGCCACCCTCCAGGGCAAATACTGTCAATAGGCTCACGTCAGCAAACATATTCACCAGCCCAATCCTCTCTGAACTCCAGACTACACACATCACTGTGGACTCCACACCCCATCTAAGAGGTCCCTCAGGCAGATTCCCTGACACAGCCCACAGAGCTGGCCCCCCAAACCAGTTCCTCCCTCCGCCCTGCATACCTCAGTAGAAAGCACCACTACACGCTCACCCACCTGCCCTGCCCAGAGGGGACTGCAACTTGTGACTCCTCCCACTCCTTCCCCTTCCCATCATCCAACACATCCACAAATCCATCAGTTCTACCTCCAAAACAAATTGTCAGTCTCCACCCTTGTCTGCATCTCTACAGCTACTGCCCCAGCCCAAGATGCCGCCATGCACGGCAGGATTCATAACAGCTTCAAAGCACCTCCACCCGGCCCCCATGAGCCATGGTCCAGCCCTACCCTTCCCAACGACAGCAGAGCCCATCTTGCAAAGGCGCAGCTCGGATCCTGGCTGGAACTCTGCAGTGACTTCCCACTGCCTTTAGATCAAACCCACGCTCCTCACCCTAGCTCTGCCTAGAACATTCTTACCGCCCCTCCAAGGGCTCTTCTAGGATTTTGCCTGAGAAGTTACCTCCTCCGAGAGGCTGTCCCTGACCACTCTGTGCACTTGGTTCCCCGCCTTTTCTCACCCTGTACTTTCCTAGCATGTATCCCGTTTTTGTTTGACGTTATTACCTATCTCCACACCTCACTGTAAATGCCTATTTCATGCACCAGTATGTCACACCACATCCAGCATAGCACCTAGCACAGACACTCAATAAATACAAGTTGAACAGATGAATAAACGATCACTTCCAAGCCCAAATTGGGATCATTTCCCTAGCACCCAAGTTTACAAAATGTTTTAGAGGAGGAGTAATTTACAACAGGGAAAGTTTGTCTCAGGGCCCTTGCTCTGCAGGGCCCAGCAGGATAGGGACAGGGTGGGTCTGGAGTGGGGGCTGAGCACTAAGGATGTCTTTGTTCCAAGTCAGAGCTTAAATGACAAGACTGGGTTTCTGAACAAACTACCCGTACTCCTGGGAGATGCTTGGGGCCCAAGAGGTCTCGGGTGTATGGAAGAAATGCCAGCAGCCTCTGCCCATCTTCCTAGCTCCACAGGCACCTGCTCCACGAGGTGCTGCCCTCCCCAAACAGCCTCTTCCTCCCAGGCTAGGCAGGCCTCCCCAGCACCCACTCAAAGGACTGGCTGCCCCCTGACACACACACCAGACTTGTGTCTCACCTTGATGTAGGCGTCCAGGGCAGGATGGACACGGCGGGTAGCCAGCCAGATGGACAGGGGTGTGGTGTAGGGGAAGGTGGCCATCACCACATGGCTAGGTGCCGGGAAAGAGAACACCTTGAAGCCAAATTTCTGATAGAGTCGGATGAGCTCACGGGAGGGTGACTCCTCACCTTCACTCAGAATGCTGCCCACCGCACAGCGGCACTTCTCAGAGGGCACCTGGGGAAGCAGAGCAGGGTGTCAGGGCTGGGCAAAGGAAGGAGGCCCACAGACCTCCTGCTTCCTGGCTTCTGTGCCAGCTTGGGCCTGGCAGAACCACTAGCTCCAACAAGCCACGCAGCCCCAGACACCATAATGGAGATGACAATTTCCTGCTGAAACCCGGCCTGTGGCATCCCGCTGCAGGACTCTCCATCCCTCCATTGCACAGGGCAGGCTCCTGCCAGCTGTGGAGGGGCCACAGAAGGGCTGGTCAGGAAGCAGAACTGAACTCTGGGTTGCTGATCAAACTGTGTGAGATCCTCTTCCCCAGGCTCTTAGGCAGGGCCAGCCATCATCACCAGGGCCTCAATATCTCCTCTCCAACCCACACCCTATCCTAAACCCTGCCCCACTTCCCAAGCCCCTTCTTAGCTGAGACTGCTGGTTCCCCCTAAGTCTCCCTGGACCCCTAGTACCTACACTTCACTTCACTCTGCTCCCCTCCCTCCCCTGGCTCCCACAAACCCCACCCAGGTAAGGGCTCCTACGTGAGTCTCCAACACTTCCTAGGCCTAACTCCAGGCCTGAAAGGGCCAGCACTTGCTTTTCCTTCTGGTATCAGGGGTCCCAGTTTGTCTCACCTCCTGACACCTGAATCTGTACCAGCCCCCAGGGGTATCTCTTCCTAAATCCAAAAGACTTACCACAGACCTTTTGCTCTCTATCCCAGGTTTTCCTCAATCTGAAGGCCCTACTCAGGGGCCACTGACCCCTAAATTTAAACTCCTTCTACCTCCACTTGCTCTTCTCCTCAGCCTCCTTTCCCAGTACCGTGAAGTCATTCTTACCTGTCTCTGCCCTCCCATTGGCCCCTTCCAAGTCCTGTCAACAATCCCCCAGGGGTGTCTCAGGCCTGCTCTGCCTTCCTACCCTGGCCAATGCAGAGTCTCACTTTGCCTGAAACTTGGGCACTGACTCCCACCTCTGCGTAGTCCCTGGGGGTCACCTCCCACTCTCTGCAGCCCTGGTCCCCTTGAATCCTATGTCATTAAGCATAACTCAGGGCTCTCGTGGCAGGCAATACGGTGCAGTGGTCAGGACCACAACTCTGAAGAGAGGCAGGCCTGGGTGTGAATCTTGAGTCCTGTGCTCTGGATGAGTCCCTTGGTTTCCTGAAGCCCCAGTTCCTCGATACCAACTTACAGAATTGTGAGATACTTCACAGGAGGACTGAGCATGGTTCAGCAAGTGCTCCATACTTGTTGTCAGTTATTAGTAGCTATGACACTGGCCAAACACGTAACCATTGGCCCAGGATGCCCATCTACCCAAAACTCTGAACATGTAGCTCCTCCCTGCCCATCCTTCAGGTCCAAACACCCTCTTGGAGAGCCTCTCAGGGTGGCTCAATGGCAACCCCCACAGACTCCAATACTGTGCTGTAAACTCTTACCCAGATCAAGTCAACCTTGCAGCTCAGTCAGTTCTCTCAACCTCACGCTCCTCCCACCCCACCCAGAGGCGCTGGAGAGCACTGCAGTACCACCTCTTGTCTCTAGATGGTGCCACTGCCCCATTCACACCCAAGACTTGAGGATGGCCAGAAAGGCAGGTGGCTCTGGCAGGCCGCCTGCTGACAGACCAAAGGACAGTGTCTGCGGCAAAGCCCATCTTCATGTTCCTAACTAACCCTAGCGACCTATGCTATACAAAAGAAACATCCAATACAGGTTAAACAGAGAAATGGATGGAAGGTCAATTGGTAATCTCCTCTCCAACACCTGGCCTGCCTGGGTTTGGGTCCCAGGGTCTTGATCACCTCAGCAGCCCTCACGGACCTTCCAGCTCCACATCCTTCTCAGTCCCCCAAAGGCACCAGAACACCTGTGATCATCCTGCTTAGAACCTCTCAATGGATCCCAATTCACCTCTATGATGAAACTTCCGAGGCCAGCATGCAAGGCTGTCTCAGGGTGGCCCACACAACACACTGCCTGGATTTGTCCACACACTGACCTAGCACTCCTTTTCTGCATCCCTAGGCCTGAGTAGGGGCCAAGACCCAGGTGGGCAGGTGCCCACTAATCATGTGAGTGGCAGAGGGAGAGACAAATCCGGGCTCTGGCCAGCCAGCCTTACCAGCCTCCTCTCCCACCACACCCCCACACAGAACTATTTGCAGCTCCCCAAACATGCCACATCCTCCCATGCTTCCTCCCTTTGCGTAGGCTACTTCCTCTGCCTGAAATGTCCTCGTAACCCTACTGCAGAGTTCTTTCTGCCTGGGAAACTCAACCATCCTTCAAGACTCAGCTCAACCTTCCTCCTGAAAGCCTCTGTTGCTCCTCACTAAGCAGCTCCTCCTCTCTGATCCCAAAATGCCCACCAGAGGGAGCAGGTCTTCTGCTGCACTGTAACTGGTGGCCTCTCCTCCCCACCACTCCGGGGCTCTAGGCAGAAAGGTCCAGGATCCTGTGCACAGAAG
The DNA here is from genome assembly GCF_964374135.1 of Grampus griseus. NCBI lineage: Eukaryota > Metazoa > Chordata > Mammalia > Artiodactyla > Delphinidae > Grampus > Grampus griseus. The sequence continues at coordinate 67,514,419 of NC_139004.1, read as the reverse complement.
TTCTTCAGCGATAGTACAGGCATGCATGCATAAACCTGCTCGCACAGGCTCTGCATCATGAGCAAACCTCCTCTCCCTCTCCCTTGAAAAAGGAGGAACTCTTGTCATGGGGGAGGGAAGCAGCTAATAAGGAGACAGGGCTCCTGAGATCTTGGGCACAGGGACTCCCTTCCTGCCTGAGCAACTTTTCAATTCCAGAAGTGAGAACACTTCCTGCCCCTTCCCCTGTCCAAGTGGCTAAGGGGCAGACTCGGAGGTTACCCAGCAAGCCCACCACCTGCTAAGCAGCCCCATACCAAGCGGGAGCTGGGAGACATCTGAACCAGGCACCAGCAAGGAGGAGATGGGGCAGGGCCTAAGACAGGCTGGGGAGTGGCAAGGCTGGTCTCAGAGCAGGGGAAGGCTTTCCTGGGCTCCCAGGAGAGCCCAGGCCTACCTCCAGGGGAATGGCCCACTGAGATGGTCAAGGGCCCAGAAAGCAGGAGTGTCTTGATGGCTAGAAACCCCACCCACCTTGGTTCAATACAATGTCTTTATTTGGGCCTGATCTTCGAAGGGCAGGCTGGGCCTTCCAGTTCTGTCTTCTCCCTTTCTTCCCTGTATCAGTCATTTCTCTGGGTACCTATGACTAGAACAAGAGCTGGACCAGAACTAGCACCAGCAAGGAACCATACCAGGGAGACAGGGCAGTGGCCAGACCCACCACCAATTTCAGTAAGGCAGGCCCATCCAGAATCTGCCCTCAGAGCAAAAGTGCTAGGAAAGAGATACCAGAGTTATCTCCTTCAGGCTGTGAGGCCTCTTGAGTCCTAGCATTCTAAGAAGAGCACAGTCTGCTTGGAACCTACAGCTTCCGGGTACAAGCTGGCCCTACTGCCCCTTCTGGAGAGGCCTTGCAGTACCTTGCTGACCCTGCTGTGTGAGGCCATAGCGAAGAGAGGGTCTCTGCCTGGCCAAGACCTCACTGAATCTGGAAACTGGACAAGATCAATAAATTCCAGGATCCAGGAAGAAAAAAATGGTGTCAGCTAGCCCAGACCAAACCCAGCCTTTGGGTTCACTAGAAATGGGCCACCCCAGGTCCATAACCTGCATAATCTGACTGGGACAGCTGCACTGTCTGCCAATCCCAGACCCAGAGGGATACCTTGACTCCTCCCTGGCCAGACTACCCAGCCCACCTTTCCACAGGGGCCCACAGTTAACCTGCTGTGAGCAGAAACCTAGATTCCATCTAGCAGAAAATCATCACAGGGTACCTGGGGTAGGCGATGGCCTGGGCCTCCAGGAAGCATCAGCTCAGCTCACATTCCCATTGCCCTTGTTGAGGGCTCAATCCTGGGAAATCTTACTCCCTCACCCGACCCCTTCCCAGGCTCCATGTGACCTCAGTGCCTCCAGGGAGAGCAGGGGGCACCATCCCCACATATACTGAAGGGGAAGTACGGCACAGGCCTACGTCAGAAAACTCTTACTGGCCTCAGCCCCTGCAGACGTGGTGACCGTAAACCGATTCTCAGTGGACTAGGGGGAAAAAGAAACTTCAGTGTGGTCTAGTTCACTAAAGGCAGTACCCAACCGCCACCAGTCCCCTCCCCAAACTCCTCCATGCCTGGAGGCAGCACTCCCTCCTAGGCCTTCCCCAGGTGAGCTGAACAGGCTGCCATGCCCCACCGGCCTCAGCCAAGCTCCCCACAAGGGCAGGCAAGCAGGCAGGTTACTTAAGCCCCAAACACAGCAGCGGAGGCGGTGGCAGCAGAGGGTGGGGCAGGAGGAGGAGGGCCAGGCTGGCAGACAGGACAGGCCCATGGGCACAGGAACAGCAGCCCAGCCATTAGGGCCTGTTAACAGGCCAGAACTGGTTAGGATCAAATAAGGTGCTCAGGGTCCTCTCCACCTCCTTCCCAACACCCAAGGCTCCCAGAGGAACTAGGCCCAGGAGGGGAGGCAAAAGTCACTGTCCAAGCAGGAGAGAGAGGGCAGAACTATACAAAGGCAGGACAGAATTGGATCTGTGTGTGTGTGTCTGTGCGTGTGCTGAGGGGGCGGGTGGAGAGGTGGGGACAGATCCTTGATTGACTCTGGAATCACCCCCTTCCCTTGGCACTTAGAAGAGGAAATGACGAGACTTCCCTGGTGGTCCAGTGGTTAAGACCCAGCACTCCCAATGCAGGGGGCCAGGGTTCAATCCCTGGTCAGGGAACTAGATCCCGAATGCTGAGACTGGGAGCCTGTGTGCCACAACTAAGACCCGGTGTAGCCAAACAAACAAACAAATATTAAAAAAAAAAAAATCATTGACTTAAAAAAAAAAAGAGGAAATGGCCACACTCCATGAATGTGGCATCCTGGAGAGGAGAGGGACACCTATGAGCCACTGCCAGAGTCTGTCAACTTCTTGCCACATGCTCCTTCCTTCCTTCCCCCCACCTCCACCAAGGCCCTCAGGGATGAAGAACGGAATCCCTCTTCCTGCACCACAAGAACCACTCGCCCAGATCTTACAGGCTTATCCCATGAGAACTCCAAAATATAGGGCTGGGTGGCTAACTGACATACAGACATACATATGTATCTCCAGGATATATGCTCAAGCAGCATCGCATATGAAATGGTCCACTGCAATCGCCACAATCTTGCCTTGTTGGTACCCTTCTCTGTGTCACTTCCTGAGCCCAGAGACAGACCAGGGGAGCCTCACCAGGCCTTTCTCAGGAACCAGCCTCCTTCTGTCCAGCTAAGGCCTGGAAGGGGTGTGGCTGGGGAGCTGTCAGTCTATATCTCACGGGGGTGGGCGGCACCCAGAGCACATGGCCACCTCTCACCTGGTCACTCACTGCCCCACTCACAGAACCTGAAATAGCCTCACTTCCTCCCACACTCAGAGAAGCAGGTTCTGGCTCCTGTTGTGTTGTGCTGTGCTGGGGAGGGTGGAATGGGGATGGGACACTCCACAGCTCAGTCTACATCCTGTCCCTTCCTTCTGTGAACCATATTATGCAGGGCCCCATGCTGGACACTGCTGTAGGAGGCAGCTGGGGAGCAGAAAGCTTGGCTTCTTGGCCTTCCCCAGGACTGGATGAGGCCTGTCCTTCAGGCTTCCCTGACACCCCCCACCCCCACTGAGACGGCCTGAGGGCTGGGCCCCTTGGTCCCCACTGTGCAGCAGTGCCCAGGACAGAGTGGCACAGACAGGGTGCTCAAATATTTGCTAAATGAAAATAAAAAAGCATGAGTAAACTCAGATAGTACCACAACTCCTGCTAACTGCTCCTTAGTCTCCTCCTCTATAATATCAGCAGTGTGGACCCAGAGGCTTCAGTTCCTTATGGACCAGATAGTCTGTGATAGCCATGAGCACCTGAAGTCTGGGGGTCCAGGGTTCCCTGAACCTTTTAGGATCTCTGCCAGGCAGGTGAGCCATCGCAGGTGCCAGGGTGTGACCCAGCTCTGAATAGGGACACAAGTTTCTTCCAGAGTGACCAAGGACTGGGATGGACAGGATCAGAGGGGCCACTTTTAGACATATATATTCATTCTCTGTGCCAACCAGATGGTCACAGCCAGGCCTAGGGTCTAAGCCTGGGTTATGAGTGCCCAGCCTAACAACCCCTCATCACACCTAAGTAGCATGAGTGTTTTTTCCACCCATTTTTTGTTGTTGTTACAACAACTTCTTGAGGGCAAGGTACTGGGGTGAATGGCTCACCTATGTCACTTAATTTAACCCTTGCCAGCCTACCTATATGCAGTATTTTTAACATTACTCTGCAGATGAGGAAATGGAGGCTCAGAGAGGGTATGTGGTATGCCCAATACCACACAGCAGGACAGTGGTGAGACAGAATCAAAACCTGCTAACCTTGAGTCCGTCCTCTCAGGCCATGGGCCCCCAGACTGGTATCAAAGTCGGGCTGTGCTCAGCCAACCCTGGAAACCCAAGTCCCACCACCTCAGACAGTCCACCACACCTCCAGGAGAGCTGTACAGTGGGCTGCTTGGAGGTGGCTGGGTCAGGAGGCCATAGGGAGACTGTCCCATGCCAGGATTCTTCTATCTCACTTTTCCCTGAACCAGCCTCCAGCAATGACCCAAAGGTACCATGCTGCCTTGGCCCTTTCCCATTCTGGAATTAGCACCTCCAACTCAAGAGGCGATGTACTGCTTCTGGAACAGGACATGCCGGTGAGGAAAGAGGCAGCTGCAAGGACCCTCATCCCTCCCACTGAGGTCTTGCAGAGGGTTCCAACTGGGTCAGATGTGGAAGGAGGGGCAGGGTCCAGGGGAGGGTAGAGGAGGGAAAGGGACTTACACAAGAGACCTCTGCAAGGGTGGGGGCCCAGCATCTGGTCTAGGAGCTTCCCATAGCCCAATGCCTGCCCCATCCCACTTGGGCCCCAGTGTTCTTGACTGTCAGTTAGTGCCATCTCCGAGCCATGTGACCTCAAAACCTCAATGTCTACTCATCCCTCAACCAGGCCATATCACCTCTCACCCAGACCCAGCCCAATCTCCTCGATGGCCCCCTGCCTCGTCTCCTTCCCTCCTCCACCTGCCATCCACTTAGTTTCCTAAATCAAAGGTGTCAAATTGTGCTGTACCTTTCCTCCCAACCTACTGTACCTCCCACCACCTGGCCCAGCAAACCCTTCTACATCTTTCTCCGCCCACCACGTGTTCACTTGCCACACTTCCTCTGTCAGCCGACATCTGCAGGCCTGCACTTTGCAGTTCCCTTAGCCAGGAGGCCCTTTCCAGTAGAGCAAAATTCTACTCATGACAGAAGACCTCCTCTCTGAGCCTCCCTGGCAGACTTGAGGCAAACCCACAGCTCGCTCAAAGTTCTGTGAGCACTGAACACAGTGTCTTGCTGGAGATGCATCTGTACAGGGCTGACTTGCCAACCACACAAAGCTTCCTGAGGGCAGGGCCACGTCTGTTCATCTCCAGAGTGCAGGTGTCAAGCAGAACCTGGCACAGAGAGGGAGTCAGCACACCCTTGTTTCGACTGAGTACCCCATTGAGGCCTGTTCAGCACATGGTATGGAGGCTACAGGCCTTGCCCACTTGAGCTCTCCAGGCAAGAACACCAGAGCTGGGGATTCTCAATGCCTGGTGTGCCAAGGCTCAGAGCTGGAGGCTGAAGAACCCTTGGCAGAGCTGCCAGCCCAATGCAGCTGTGGGCAGCACCACCTCATGGCATGGCAGGAGGCCATATTGGTGAGTCCCGATTCACCACAGGCTGTAAATACAGCCATATGCCTACAGGGTGTCACTGATGTCAGGTTAGTCTCTGACCCCAGCATCTTGGACATTCTGGACAGCTCACCTGGCTCCACCTGCCCCCAAAGCACTCTCCCAACCAGGCAGCTTGATGTCCAAAGAAATGCCTTATCCCTGGGCCAGGGGCCACCATAATGGCTGGAAGATTCCACCTTCTTTCAGCACAAGAGCTGAAAGAGGGAAGTCAAAGAAACACGATATGACCTCAAAGAGAGGGTAGCATCTGAAATGGTCTGGTCTTAGAGTGCTGGCTTCAAATGGGGCTGAGGGAGGGAGAGAAGAGGAGGCAACAGACCAACGCCCCCTCAGAGGCTAGGGACTCACAGTGGTGTGGCCCCCTGCACTCAGAAGTCCATGGGCAGAGACAAGCCAGGAAAATTAGATCGTGACAAGTAGAAAGCCAGCATATCGTGACAAGTAGAAAGCCAGCATATATAGAAATCTGGAGCAGAAGTCCAGATTAAATCTGGAAGGAGCTTCAAGCTCAGAGAGGAGGTGGTGTGCATAGCCAGCTCAACGATTTTCCCACCCCTCCCCAGAAACCAGAACACCCCTTGCCCAAGTAGCCCTGCCCCATGTCTGTCCATGGGGTAGAACCCCAGCCAGGGCCCAGGAGGCTCCTTACCATGCGGGGGTTGTCATAGTAGACGGCAACGGAGCGGAGCTTGGGGGAGACACTGCAGCTCTCTGTGAAAAGCCGCCCAGTCTCACCATAGGGCCCCACGTGGAACTTGTAGGCCATGGTGACGTTGCGGACGGGGGGTGAGCCAGCACTCACTGCCACCCCGGCCAGCAGCCCTGAGTACCCAGCAAAGGCCAGCAGCGTCAGCAGCAGCAGCAGAGTGAGGCCCCCAATCAGGCCCAGGAGTAGCAGGTCCGACATGGCTCTGTGCCCCCCACGCCGCACCCCAAGGCAGCTGCAAAGGAGACAGAAGGAAGAGGTGGCTGGTAGCCTGTCTGACCAATGTGCCCACCTTCCCGCCAGCCAGTTCTGGCCCAACCTCAGCCCTGCCTTGGGTACTCTGATGTGGGAGAGGCAGGAGCCAGAGGTGTTTACACACAGAGTGACCTAGAAGGGAGTTACAAAGGATGACTGAAGCTACAAGCCTCTTTATTTCTTAATCACAACTGTTGAGGCTCTCAGAGCAGCTCTGTCAGCTGGCAGCCTTGGTCACACCTGGGGTAGCTGAGTCATAGAGGGGCACAGGAGTGAGTCAGCCAGGGACATACTCCTGGCCCTGACCAGCCACCCCTGCTGGGCCAGACGTCAGCCAGCCTGCCTTTTCCCCACATTGCCTCTTCCTTATTTCTTACCACAACTGAGCCACACTGCCTGCCCAGACTCCCCAAGCCTCATGGGCCACTGCCAGAGGGAGGACAGGCAAGCACAGGGCCCAAACACGTATTTAAAAACAGGGAAACCATAAGGAACAAAACGTCAGGGGGAAAAATGTGCCACAGGAAGGGACTCTTGTAGGAAGCTCTCCTCTGCTAAGCACATCTGGCCCGTGAAATACTGCTTTCCAACAAGCTCACCCACCCAGAACCAAAGGAGAGACGAGGTTAAAATAGCCTGAGCAGGCAGAACAAAGTCTAGCACTATGCTTCCCAGACTTGAGCGGAGCTACCGGTGCTAACAAGCTTCATCTCACTTTCCCAGTCCATAGATTAGAAACAGCAAGGAAGAGGAGG